>NC_080671.1:394200272-395400272 GCF_030247195.1 Topomyia yanbarensis | reverse complement strand
TGTAATTTGATGTTTGGTGACATATTGGAATCGAAGATGGCGACTCCCTTTTGAGCAATATTCTCGATAACCTTAACGAGATGGATACCTTTGGAACGGACATGACGAGTAGATGATGTAAATTGATGCATGACGCCATTTTCAAATCCAAGATGGCGACATCTAGTTGGGCAAAATTTGCTATAACCCTAATAACAAGTATTTTTGGAACAGGTTGACCAGTAAATGACGAAATTTGATGAGTGACGTCATTTTGAAATCCAAGATGGCTACTTCCGGTTGAGAAAAAAATTCTATATGACCCTATCATTATGGGTATTTCAAGAACGGGCTTGACGAGTAGATGGTGGAAACCGACGACGAGTTAATGACGGAAATCAATGTTTGGCGTCATTTTGAAATCCAAGATGGGGACTTCCAGTTGAACTATAATTTCGATAACCATAACAATATCGGTATTATTGAAACAAATTAGACGAGTAAATGATAAAAACTGATGTTTGGCGCTATTTTGAAATCCAAGATGGCTACTCCCAGTTGGTCAAAATTCTTTTGAACACTAATAATATGGGTACAGTGAAGACCCGATTGATTAGCCCTTTAATGTATTTTAGGCTGACAAAATGTGGATATTGACAAAATCGGGACATATTATTATAAATCGATGCTATTGAATTATTACGTACTTTTTATGTGTACAAAAGCTCGACCTGCCAATTGTGATGTACGATGGAATAGGTCAGGAAAATTTATCTCAAACCTCAAACACCAACTGTTCACTGTTGTTTTGAGCTCAATTTAAGGACTCCTCGATTGGAATTTTTGAATCAAGATCTCAACGCTTTGTACATTTTTAAGAAATTTGGCATACACAAAACTAAAAGCTGCATGTTCAAACCCAGTTCATAAAGTCCCAGAAAGGCCATTTTGGACAAAATTTGTTTTTTTTTTAAATTACACCAGATCTCGACGTTTCATGATATTCAAAGAAAATTGGTATAAAAAATACGAATTCGATTGTTAATTGTTCTAGTGATGCGATTCAAGTTCATAATTTCAAGACCTTAGTCATAATTTTCGCTATATCTTTGCGCATTATCGTGACATTTGATTTTTGAGCTTTCTATCAGATTTTTACGCGCAATAATGTGTCAAAATGAATTGAACCATGAAAGTGTAATCGAACGGCGGGATCTTATGGTTTTGTGAACTGTTTCACAAAACGAATGGAAGATTGTGAACAATATACTGTCAATCAGGAATCAATTCACGAAGCAAAATTTTATCCGCATAAATCCGTGCACGACAAGTTATCAACACAATGCTCTGAGTGATTTGAACTATGAAAGTGAAAATGATTAGGGATAGCTTCTGAATACGCGAACTTATTGGATTCATGAACAATATTCTGAATTTTATTAAATAATTCACGAAAAAATATTTGTGAACTAATAAACACTCACGAAGACCAAATTATGATCAAGATGTGATGAATCCAAAAACTATGGTATAGATATACAGGTTACAACTGCATCTCGATGTCATTGACAGAAGTTTTTTTTGCACATCGCATCGGTGGGGATATCGGCAGGCACGGGAACAGACAGCGGAGTAGCGAAAAAAAGGAAAATGAAACAACAAGGATGTGATAGTCAAGCTGGAAGCTGGCCCGAAGTTGTTACAAAATGCCGTGTAATGTGATAAGGAAAACACTTGGAAACCTGCGGTTTTGTACAGAATATTTAAGATTCTTTTCTTTCTTTCTGTTACAAATGCTTCCATGAGAATGCAATCATCAACCATGCGTTTCCATAATTTTCCCATCCAATGTGAACGCATGGTACTTTACCGTTTTCTTTTGACACTATTCACGGTTAAAACTAATTGTTGCTCGTCAGCACAATCAGCACCTTATCTTCCTTTCAATACAAACAATGCAACACGATTCTGTTGTGGCAGACAGTTTTATTGCAAACTTAGAGAATTACTTCGAACTTGTGCCATTAAACTTTAATTACATCTTCGGCTTCTAATAGATCTCTGCTGGATCAGTTGGGAATCCCTTTGAAACGAAATTGGTTTCGAGAATAGTCGAAGCTGCATCTCGAACAGTTTATTTCCAATAGATGATCGAACACCCTGCGGCTTCTTCACCTTGTAAAAGTTTGAGGGAAACGCATGGTGTTTTGTTACTTTAAAACCTTGTACGTACTACATACAGTGTCGGACAAAACATTACAACCATCTAAAAAACTTCAAATTTCGCCACTTTCTATTTTTTCTTCCGTTGAATATTTATTTAGTTTATTTTTTTCCTTTTTTGTTAACGACTAAGAGTGAGTCAATTTTCCTTTTTTTCTTTTTTTATGATTTATCGACATTCAATTAGCAAGGGACTGGAAAATGAAGTATATTTTTTAATATTAAGTGCCATAGTACTCAAAGGAGAGCAAGGGGTTAAAGGAAGAAAGTTTTAGAAAAGCGTGGATAGGGTCATATGAGCAAGCTTAGAGTCTACCGGCGACTACCCTTTCTCTGCTACCGTAGGAGTCAGTTTCTTTTGGCATTGGAAATGCGAATCACCTGAGTCTACGGTATGTCCAGACGAGCGTAAAGTAACTTGTAACTTCATGCTGTCGGAACCGACAAAAAGTTAAGTCACGGTAAACTTCTTTAGTTTATTTTTATTCAGTTCAATTCATTTGTTAGTGTTTGTATGAGTAACATGAAAAGAGTACATATGGGCCATTCCATGTCAGATTTCCAACCCAAGTTTAAATTTCTTCGAAAAATTTTACTTGCATTTTATAACGAAAAGTAATAGACATGCGTTTTTTTCTTGAAGGAATAGCATATTTTCATTAAGTTATGATTTTTAAAATTTCGAAGCTTTTAAAATTAAACATTTTTCACTCTTTAATAACTCGGAAACTATTCGAGGTATATAAAAATGCTATAGAAGAAATGCAGCGTTAACCGAAATTTTTTCTTATATGTATTTTCATTTTGTTATTTAACTTTCCTAAGTTCTTTAAATTTCCTTAAGTCGGACACATTTCTTCCATTTTCTTTTTTTTTCTCAACGGATTACACCACTGCAACATTTTTAAAAAATCGAAATTGCAGGTGACAATAATTCCTAAATGTTATAATTGCCAATTCTGCTACAACGCCTCTTATGTGAACCCCGAGCGCACTGAAAACTGTAACTGCGTTTTTCTCGAAACCACATTTTTGGAGCTGGCCGGAAACGCAACTCGAACTAATGATTGTCAATGGCTTTGAAATTTTTACAGTATATTCAGAATTAATTTCTCCAGCGAAGTAAGTACGATTTTCTTTTTTTAATGGTTAGTTATTTTTAAACCAACAATTTTGTGTCGATTTTTATGACATTTTTAGCGTTTTTTCACTAAAAAGCGCCATTTCGAGAAAAATCAAAATATCGAAAAAAAATCCTACGTACGTCGCTTGCTATTATTAAAAGAAAGCACAAAAACTTTAAAAATTACGGGAGATAAGTTTCCGGCCGTTGACCCTTTTCAAAAAGAGGTGTCTACGGGTAAATACTGCACAGCCATCTTGTGACAAAATCACTTGAAAAAATTATTTTTTGTGCTTCACAACGAAGGATGCAAAATGCCTACCTTTTCTACGGCTGTAATATTTCTTCCTACATTCTCATTTCTCATACGACGCTGCTGTCGTTCGCTAGTGCAGGACACCCAGCGCTGTACGGCAGCCTGTAAGGAAAGCAGTCACATGACAAAAAATACTGCTCCCAGTACAGCCACCAGACGCGAGCGGTACAGCTTCTCTTTCCTTATTTTACACTTTTTAATATTTTTAATCTATTTCATATTTTTAATCACAAACGACGACAATGAATGCGGTTCATTCACGCTACGACCGGCATCAACGCTTTCGTGTGCGTGCCTCCCCTTTTACTATGCAAAGAAAAGTGTACAAAGAGAGAGAGCAAACTTTACTACGCCACCGAGCAGTCGTAGTACAGCAGCAAACCAAAAATGTATTTTACTGCTGTATGGAAATGTGTACTCGGTTTGGCTACCGTTCTGGCAAGAGCAGTAGTGATGCATCGCTGTAGCGGGCTGTACGGCTTGTGCAAATGTAAATGTACCGGAAAAAATGTAGTTTACCGGTACCATTCGCATCCCTGTTCACAACTAGTACTAAAAATACAATCACCTCTTCGTTGTGCCTAGAAAAATTCCCGAAATATGTCTATTTTTTCGTGTTCTACGGTGATTCCCTTAAGTGCTCAAAGCGAAAATTTGTTTTACGATTTTCAAGACAAGACAACAAGGAACCTCTTGTTTAATGTAAAGATTTATTTATACATTCAATATGTACAAAAAAACAGGCGTAGACGACCAACCATTTCCACGCCGAGCAGCGCCACGGTGGACATGATAACTCATGATAAAATTGTCTAAAATAGGAAATACAGTAGGATTTATAAAGCTAAGACTTGTAGTTCTTCGATGAACAAAAAAAAAATAGGAAAAAGTTTGAATTGCGGAAAATGACATCGATTAAACTCATATTTTAATGAAACATTCGCTCACTGTTCTTCAAAAAAAGAGTTTCAACGCCGCGAAGTGCTTAGTGTGGAAGTTTCCCGGCGACTTAACTTTTTGTCGATTCCGACAGCATGAAGTACAAAGTTACTTTACGCTAGTCCGGACATGCCACAGACTAAGGTAATTCGCATTTCAAATGCCAAAATATCCTAACTCCTGCGGTAGAAAACAACAGGTTAAAGTCGCCGGGAAACTCTAAGATTGCTCACATGACCCCTATGCCATGCTTTTCTAAACATGCTTCCTTCAACTCCTTGCTCTCCCTTGAGTACTATGGTTCTTAATATTGAAGAATTTTGCTAACTAAAAGCCGATAAAACAGTTTAAAATAGACTCAAAAGGTCGTTAATAAAAATGGTAAAAAAACTAAAAGCTTCAATAGATTGGATTTCTTATAATAGCTCAGAACATTTACATTTACAGCAACAACAAAATTACTCAATTTTTTTTACAACCCCATTCTCCGACCAGTAACCATCATCAGTAACACCATTATCTGGCATTTCATAAAAATTAAATCATCATACGTTCCATCCCATCCCCATATGCCGCACTACAACACAAGGCTCCACGTGTAATCGATTTAACTCAGTCCTTCCCAGAAGGGACCGACCGCCAGACCTTCGCAAAACCATCCTCATCGAGAAAGTCATTCCGTCTGACAACAACAACAACAAACAGAAAAATTCTCTCGAGTAATACATCCAAATATTAAATATTCAAACCTTTCCAACCGAATCTAGATTTCCGGTGTTAGTTTCTAGCAGCTATCAGCAACAGCGAACGGTGCGAAAGAACGGAAATGCAAAGCAACAAGGTCGATAGTTCAGCTCAGTGAATGTAATCCGAACAAAGCTAGAACAAAACAAACAAACCGAGGTACGAACTGGTTGGCGCCAGCAGGCTAGGCCCGGTCGGTTGAAGAAGACCCCAGCTCATCGAGCCCTTTATCACACAATCGGACACATTTCAGCCTTAATTGTGTGATATATGATGATGCGGGGAGTTTTCTTAACCAGAACAAAACAGAAGCTTTCCCGTTCCTCCCAACCAACCACGATCCCTTCCTCGCGGGGCAGAATAACGATAGCCATACACGCCGCACCACACACCGTTGCGTTCCGTTCCGTTTCCGAACGGTGAACGAGAGTGCACTTCCCAGCTCGTTCCATTATTCACGAATACGAACGGGTTTTCTCCAGAGCAGTAAGCAAAAAGTGATTCGTACGTAAGTGAAATTCAGTTTGTGCTGTGTTGTAGGTAATGTTAAATAGAATTCCCCGAAACAAACTAGTGACTAGCGAGAAAGAAGCAGAGCAGCAGAGAAAGGGAAAGAAAACATGCAAAATTAAAGCGCACTAAAGCAGAACGAAGGGAACTTTTCCGAAAAGTTTTTCAACGAGTAGTAACTGACTAAAAGAGGAGTCGTCATGGTTTGACAAACCAGACAGATCAGCAAAGAAAATCAAACGCTTTAATAAAAACAAAAAAAACAAAATGACTAGTCGAATAAGGTAAGCTACTATAGCGATGTAAGTAAAGACTTTAAGAAATTAAATTTTACCTCTCTGTTCCATCAATTCACCCCGCAGTTCAAGGCGACATAGTTTCAATTGCGAGTTATGTTTTAAAATTTCAGAAAATAGACAATAAAATGATGGGTATAAATGCCTCAGAAAACGCTATCCTTTATTGGTTGTGCGCCACTTTTCCGAGTTAGTCTCTTTTGTTCCAATTATTTGCTCATGGCAAAATTCTTCGCCAATTATTTAGCGAACTCATTCCTGGTGGTGAGCAGCCGATATGCTGCACGGAGCGGAACGCGACGAATATTGTATTTACAACTAATAGAATTAGTTCAACATTCCACTGTGTTCACTCGTGAAAGTCTTCACTAGGGGGTAAAAATGTCCTAATTATGCAGACAATGTGCAGCTCTGGAAATAGTTCGCTACCGTGCGCTGGGGCTGGGATTTCTGCTTGTGCAACGAATTAAAGCGATTGCACGGGAACAAAGAGCAGGATGTCGGAGGACATATTCTAGTAGTAGTAAAGCTGGAAGCTGGTCTGAAGTTGTTGGAAAAAGTCGTGTAATGTGATATGAAAAAAAAAACTTGGAATCGTGCGGTTTTGTACAGAACATTTAAGGTTCGTACTATTTCTATTCCAATTGCTTCCACGAAAAATTTATCAATGACCATGCATTTCCATGATTTTTCCATCCGAGATGAACGCATGGTACTTTGTGTTGAGACGATCTATACCGAAAACTAATTGTAGCTCATCAGCACTATCAACACTTTTTATTCATTTCCATGCGAAAAATGCAACACAAGTTTGTTGTAGCAGACAGTTTCATCGCAAACTTAGAGAATTGTTCTGAATTTGTGTCATTAAATTTTGATTACATCTTCGGCTTCTAATGGATCCCTGCTGAAACAGTTGGGAAAATACTTTCAAAACGAAATTAATTTCGACAATAGTCAAAGTTGCATCTCGAGCACTTTATTCCCCAATGGATGGTCGAACACCCTGCGTCTTCTTCACCTTGTGGACGTTTGAAGGAAACGCATGGTGTTTTATTGCATTGAAACTTTGTACAATAATACATACAGTGTCGAACAAAACAATAAGACCAACTAATAAAAACTACAAAGTTTGAAATTTTCTTTTTTTCGTTAAAATTCGAATAAGTGTTTCTGTTAATGCAAATATACTAGTTTATTATTGTTTTAGAGTGAGATGAAAATAAAACATATCCATCGCCTCTACATTAAAATTTAAAGAAATTTCGGTTTCGAAAAACTGGTGAAAAAAACAACAAGACCGCCTTAGTTTTAGCGCAGTGAAAAATGTATTAAATCAAATAAACAAATAATCTGATGGTTTTATCTTGGGTACGTGGAAGTATAGTCATTGTTGCTTATTCCTTCATAGATTCTTCTAAACATTGACTGATTCAACAAAAACTAATTTGGATTTTCGGATCGGACTTATTGAACCTTTTTCTGCTATTCTGTTCGTGGTATTTAGAAGTCAATGGTTTCTAACGATCTGTCACAAGGTTTCTATTAAATTTTGATGCGGAAATTCAGTTATCTGCATCACTATGACATACTCCAGCGTTAGGAGACAACGTTTGCAACTCTTAACAGCTCGTCGCATACAAAATCCTATGATATTCGCTCAAAAAACTTTATTGAATACTTTATAAGTTTTAACACAACGTTAATGTTATGATTTCGTTAATTTTCAGGATGTCTATTCGCTCTGAGAGATAAAAAAAAAGTCGCATTAGGAAGTACCAGAGCAAAATGTTGGTTTTCTACCTACACTTGCATTTATAAAAAAAACTTGCTCTATCTTAAACTTTAAACCATCCATTTGTTCTAGGAATTCGATCATCAATATGTACAGAACAATGTTGTATACTTGTATTTTCAAGTCCTTATGATTTTTTTCCAAGATGAGCGGCAATATTTTTTTTTCATGCTTTATAATAAAAATTCACTTTCTAATGCTAACACTTAGGATAATCATCATTTTAAATATTTTTTTAATTTTCCATTTTCTTAAATTTCATTGTAAACCTATTGATAGGCAATGTTGCGTTTGGGGACAACGCCAAGGTGAACACAAACGATAGCACATGAAGTGTTGTCTCCTAACACGACTGAAGTTGTTATTCAAACAAAGCGATTTATATTACTTCTAAACTAGTAAATGATAAAAAATAAAGCTTTCCAATGCCAAGCCAGTAGAATTTCTAGTTTCACCATCATGTGTATTTGACAAAAGATATTCTGAAATCAAATTAATATGGATTGAGAAGGGAACATAACGCATACCACAGTGAGCTTCGGTACGGCAGACATTGAGGACCGCAATCGATATTTTTTAACGGTTCGAATAAGATGATTTAAAGTACTTTTGGTATGATGAATACATTATTAACATCGGCTAATATATGAAATAAAATTTAATATTCATTAGGATGGCAAAACAAAAATTATCGCAACGGAACAAATAAGATTTTTTATGGTACTTCGGTGCGCTAACTTTGTTTTTTGACATCATAAAATCTTGAAAATAAAATTGACTGTTTATTAGAGTGGTGTCTAAGCTTTAGATAAGATATTGCTAGAACAACAGTGAATCATGACAACTTAAACTATCATTACTAGTCGTTAGGGTAGTTCAATGATATTTATTTCGTTGTCACGTTACAAAGAAACAAATATAACACTGATGAAACGCAGCTGAGATAAGACTATCATACCATGATAATATATTGTATGTAATGTTTCTGTCACCTACGATTTCCGTAAAGCCAACCATCGCAGTATCGCAGACCATTTTTTCTCCATCGATTGGGAAAATATTTTGGACCTCGAAGATATCGAATCCGCAGTGCAAACTTTTTCCAACGTTCTGGTGTACGTTATTGACAAGTACGTTCCGAAGAAAGTTCACCATCTACAAACCGGCCCTCCATGGCAAACGAGTACATTGCGACGGTTGAAGTCTATCAAGAGAGCTGCCCTGCGGTGGTTTACCACATATTGTACAATATCACTCAGTGACTATTACGTCAGTCTCAACCATGCGCATAAACGAGCCAGTCAACACTGTTTTTATCGATATCAGCAAAATATTCAGCGTAGTCTCAAGTCGCATCCTAAATGTTTCTGGAAATATGTGAAAAAGCAGCACAAGGAATCTGGACTGCCGTCGTCTATGACCAGAGATGCCAACAGTACCGGTAAACTACATTATTCGGTATATTTACATTCGCACAAGCCGTACAGCCCGCTACAGCGACGCATCACTACAGCTCTTGCCAGAACGGTAGCCAAACCGAGTACATTTTCTCGTACAGCAGTAGAATACATTTTTGTTTTCTCTGCATAGGCAAAGGGAGAGGCTCGCACACGAAAGCGTTGATGCCGGTCGTGGCGTAAACGAACCGCATTCATTGTCGTCGTTTGTGATTAAAAATATCGAATAGATTAAAAATATTAAAAAGTATAAAATAAGGAAAGAGAAGCTGTACCGCTCGCGTCTGGTGGCTGTACTGGGAGCAGTATTTTTTTTGTCATGTTACTGCTTTGCTTACAGACTGCCGTACAGCGCTGGGCGTCCTGCACTAGCGAACGACAGTAGCGTCGAAAAAGAAATGAGAATGTACAATTACAGCTGCAGAAAAGGTAGGCATTTTGCATCCTTGTCTATGACTTTCAGTGGGGACACAGCTTCCACATCACGAGACATACGTGCACTTTTTGCGGAAAAATTCGCGAATGTGTTTACAGACGAGGCATTAACTATTGAGCAAATCAAACTCGCTGCGAGCAGCGCTCCACTTGTGGGTCAAACTCTGGGTGCTATCGGTGTCAATGCAACGATGATAACCAGAGCTTTCTCTCGACTTAAGTCATCTTTCAATCCGGGACCTGACGAGTTCCCCTCCGCTTTTCTGAAATGGGACATAGAAGTTTTAGTAAATCCGCTTCTTCACATCTTTCGAGCATCTATTGATAAAGGTATTTTTCCATCTTGCTGGAAACCAGCGAATATGTTCCCAGTCCATACAAAAGGGCAATTATCGAGACATCAATAACTACCGTGAAATAACTTCATTGAGTGCTGTCTCGAAGTTGTTCGAGTTTGTGATTATGAAACCTCTTCAGGCTCACTGTAAGCAGTACCTAAGTGACAATCAACACGGCTTCACGTCTGGACGGTCAACTGTGTCTAACCTATTAACAGAGAGTAGGAACATCGCGCTCAAAACGACGTTGTTTCACCGACTTATCTGCCGCTTTTGACAAGATAAACCACGATATCGCAATAACAAAAATGGATAGATTTGGAATAAATGGTGGTGTTTTGCAGGTTTCGATCCTACCTCACTGACCGAGAGATAGCGTTTATCATAAGAGAATGCCAGGACCCTACATTCTACATTCTACGTCTGGAATACCTCAAGGAAGTCACTTGGGAGCGTTGATGTTTATGATATACTTCAATGATGTACATCCAATTCTGAAAACTCCACGATTATCCTTCACGGATGACCTCAAGATTTTTCGTCTAATTCGTTCAATCGAAGATTGCAGAGTTCTCCAAAAGCAGCTTCAAGTCTTTGCTGATTGGTGCAATACAAACCGCATGTATATAAACCCGAAGAAGTGCTCGGTAATATCTTTTTCACTGAAGAAGGATTCGATTTATTTTAACTACTGCCTACTAGAACAGAAATCGAACGTGTCAGTCATGAGAAGGATCTGGGAGTGATTCTGGATTCTCAACTTACGTTTAAACGACTCCTATACAGTTGGTGAAGCGTCTCGAGCACTGGGATGCATATTCAGGATAGCCAAAAACTTTACGGATGTTTACTGTCTCAAATCGCTGTACTGCTCTTTATCCCGATCAATTCTAGAATAGTGCCCTGAAGTGTGGAGCGCAAACTATAATAATGGCGTTGAGAGAATTGAAAGTGTGCAGCATCGCTTTTTACGTTTCGCGCTCCGTAGATTGCCGTGGAGAGATCCTGTCCGACTACCTAGCTATGAAAACCGATGTCAGCTGATTCAACTAGAGCCCCTAGATGTTCGAAGCAACACCGCAAGAGCTTTGTTCATCGCAGACACTCTGCAAGGCCGTATAGATGCCTCAGCTATTTTAGAACAAATCAACATAAACGCCGCACCCCGAGCACTACGCAACAACATTATGTTCCAATTACCGTTCCGACACACAAATTATAGTGTATCTATGGAGCCATGGTCTGCAACGAATTTTTAACCAAGTAGCTTCAGCATTCGATTTCAACGTTTCTCGACAAACTCTGCGTATGCGTTTTTCTAGACTTTTTAATCAATTCGTTAACAACACTTGACCTTTTTATTCTTCGTTTGGTAATTATTTTATGATTATTGTTTTGACGTGCGACTTGATTATTAAAAATAAGACTAGTATTTAGGCCAACATCATTGGGGCTTTGATATGCCTGTTGATGTATTAAACAAATAAACATGAAATTGGACAGCATTTCGGGTTTAATCGTAGCAATTTCAGCTCGTATATTAGATTTGAGCTCCTCAATGTTCTTAGGTTTACAAGAATAAACTTTACTTTTCAAGTAAACCCACAGAAAAAAGTCTGATACCGTTAAATCCGGAGAATGTACTAGGCCATTCCAAATCGTACTGGGAATTTGCTCTGCAAGAACTTGATTGTAGCGGCTGCGGTGTGGCAAGGTGCCCAGTATTGTTGAAAATAGAAGTTTTTCAGACCTTTTTTCTGCATTTGTGGACAGGCAAAATGCGCCAAAATCCTACGGTAGCGTGCGCCGTTGGTGGCCTCCCCTTCTTTGAAGAAATGAGGACCGATGATTGTTTTGGAGCGCACTCCTGTCGAGACAGTTACTTTCTGGTCGTGCAGCAGTGTTTGATGTATAACGTGTGGGTTCTGTGTCCCCCAAATTCGACAATTTTGTTTATTTACTCCGCCAGAAAGGGCGAAGTGAGCTTCGTCCGACATTAAAATTTTGTCCCAAAAATTAGGCTCTGCATCAAACATTCTTACCACAGCAGTTCCATATTCCAAGCGACGTGGTATATCTGTTGGTGTTAATCGAGTCATAGCTGAAATGGCTTTAAATGACGTTTCAGAATTGTATTTATCAGTCAAAATCGGCTGAAAAATGGTGGAGTTGTGCAATGTCCAAATACGATACATCCAGATGGCGCACCCTGTAAAAGCATCAAAAGTATCATAGCTTTACGTTTGATTTTAATCTTACAAGACGTTGAATACCGTAAATCGCATAATTTTATTCCACATTGGGCAGTTGTTTTGAACGCTAGTAAGTAGATTGTGATGTCACTGTGCATTTTTCATGTAAAATTAAACAGAACACGGTTATATTAAATTTAAATGTTAAATTGCGTCATTTGAATTTGAAATTACGTCAAAGCTAAAATTGATATTTTGTTTTGCATGTAAAATTTTTCGTTCATGAAAAAGAAAATTCAATTCAGAAAAGACAAATTGTGGTTTGCTTCAAATGAATACCTTTCCCGTCAATTCGAACTTCAACCAACGTAGCTCCTAAGACCGATGAAAATAGAAGCCCCGTCTTTGTCGTTTCATCAGTGAGAGAATTGAAAGCACGAAAACGCTCGATCCTTTCTATTTCTGATTACAAGTTCATTTAAACTAGAGAATTGTAACTAACCGGGCCTCTGAGACCTCTAGTCTTTCTGAGAGTTAAAAGTGAAATGTAGAGAAAACGCCAAAAAAATCGAGAGGACGAGTGAGTGATATTCCTTACGACCACATTTGTCAACGATTCCAACGATTATTATTTACAAATAGCACAGCTTTATTGTAGAGTACTAATAACCTACGAAAAGATTTCATAGATAGTTCTTTTTTTCGTGAAAATTTGAATACATGCGATTTTTGCGTTAGGGAACCACCCCCTTCACTCCAACAAATTATTCACTCAATAAATCAGCGTCCAAAGATAATATTTTCGTACAATATGTATACGATAAAATGGCTTTCAATATTATTTTAATTTATTTTTTACAAACTTATGGCGCGAAAAAAATCAATGCAATTCAGTGTTTCACATAAACAACGCATTTCACTTCAAGGGGCCTGATTTTCAAGGAGCGAAGGAAGTCAATCGCTATGAAATGCGATTGGAATTGGAATGCTTACAACGCACCACTCCATCCCAGTATGACTTGAGGTTTCACTCCTAATTTTTAGCTCTTAGTTTTACCGCGTGGATGATTGGATTTTTTGGTAAGCGATTCCATTACTGACTGGGACTACTCTACATCCCGAGATAAGATGTTAATAATCGCTTTCAGATATCGGAAATACGTACCAAATGATGTTACAGTGGACAGATCTGCCAAGAAGTTTAACGTGCCCATAGCAGGTAATCTAGGGTTAAAAAACGAGATTTTCGGTATTGAAAATGAAAAAACGGCAATCAAAAATAGAAAAAGAATTACAAGTGGTATTTACAACGCAGTTATATTCAACTTGGTTTATTGCCAATTCATACCTTACTAACCAACCAGTAAGTGATTCAAGAGCGTGGGATGTGTCGTCTTTTATGATCATCATTTTATGACCGAGACATGCTTCGGTTCAAAATTTTGCATAAATTTCAATGATATTTCTCATTCGGCATATGGAAGTTTGATATCTCTCATAATCTCCGTAAGATTATATTAGTCCATACAACATTTGATCCGACGAATGGATTCGTTATTTTGATAACATTCTCATCAAAATGTCATTTCTATTTAAAACAAATTATGTTTTAAGCCACCGAAGTAATTACGCTCATTGGCACATCCGTACATTTGATGACATCGTTTTAATCATGACATGGATGCTGTGGATGCAAACAAAAATATAAGGCCGTACTGATCTTATTGTTTTGTTCGACACTGTACATATTTCTATTCCAAAAACTACCATGCACTCACACTAATTTATCATTTCAATGGAAACGCATGGTGCTTTATCATGTTGGTATAGGGCGACTCATGCCGAAAACAAATTGTAACTGAGTAGCACAATCAACACTTTTCATCTATATCAATACAAACAGTGTCAAGTTTGTTGTTTCAGGTAGTTTTATCGCTTTCTAACGCTAACATGAACTGGCATATTTGTCTATTTTATCAACCTATCGCATTTCTATAATGCACCGCTTGCTGTAGCAAGAATAGCTTTAATATGTGTCATTAAACTATCTTCGGCTTCTAATTATCTTAGGCTTCTAATAAATATTCGTCGGATCATTTAGGAAATTACTTTCGAACAGACGTTGACTCGTCGAAGATGCATCACGAGTAGTTTGTTCACAATGGATGATCAATAACCGCGCGTCTGCTTCACCTTATACAAAATGGAAGGGAGCGCATGGTGTTTTATCGCTGTGCACGCCCAACGAACCCTCAAGTTTTTTTCAAATTACAGTAAATAAATAATTAATAATAATATTAAATGCATGTTAACCTATCGGGATCTGCGTGCGCAAATTTCTGCATCAGTTTTATACGTAAATCAAAATCACATTACTCACACGACAAAACTGTATACCAGCGACCCCTATTTTCATCATCATTATACGATTCGTTTCATGAAGAGCTGGACGAAGCTTACAATCTTTGAAATCAACAACTAGTTCTCGTTACATTTTCTAAAGAAATAGCAGCTTCTCACGGAGTTGCTCTGTGTAATGATAGCAGCCAGTACTGCAGAGCTCAGACCGAATCAGACAAAGACTTTTTGGTTAGGGTCCGGTACTGATTTGAAATGCATTCCTCCAAATAAAGATTAACTACTTTACTGCCTATCATCGCACGTCAGTCCAATATTCTATGGAATTTCCCATCTACATGGGACTGACTTGCGATTGTAGGCAGCTATACGAATTCCAATCTTCAAAATTAATTCTATTACTCAATCATCGTTGCACTATCCTCGAAGAACTCGGGTAGCAAAATAAATGGACCGACTTCACAGAATTTGATTACCCCTGAGACGGCGGTGGTTCGGTGCAGTGAGAAAAACCCGCTGGAGGTTTCTTTTCCATTCACCAACTTCTTCTATATTCAAGCGTCGGTGCTTCCTTGACCCGTTGCAGCGATGAAATTCCATTCCTTTCCCTGTCAAGCCTTTTTACTGTTTATACTGTACTCTTTCTTAATACTGAAATGCAAATCCCAGGCCAACGTAATATCCGTTCACCACCACCATCAACGCGCACCGGTACCGCACGATCAAGAAACGCGGTATTTTATTTTATTTTTTTTTTGTTCATTTTATACCCGAGATGCCACTAGGTATCCGGTTTTCCCGCCTGTACCAACAAAATTGCTCATTATTTCTCATTCCAGTGTCACATAACCCGGTAGAGTACCCGAGAGGAAAAGTATCAGTATCTTTACAATGATGTACAACGCAAAAGAAAATTAAAGCGTTTGAATCAAAATAAAGTATAGAAGAAAAGGAAACAGTTTATAACTAGTTTGTTGTTGTTTGTCAAACCGAAACTCGCCTATTTTTCGCAGATCTAAGGCTATTCTAGGGCCATATGTTAGGTAAATCATAAAATGGGAGATAAACTATGTTGAAACAATTAGAACGTACTAAACGAAATCTGTACAGAACTGCTTTATGTTATCCGTTCTACGTGACTCCTCGATGTTACATGGCAACCGTGCGAATCGAAAAACAATCTTCCAGATGAGAGAGAAAAAAAATTAAACCACTTCCCCCGAAGAAGAAAATCGCTTCTCCTCGCCCATAATCACAGCCACAAATTGGACATGTGTACGTGTACTGCATGTTAACCGGTGTGAAATCGTATTCGTATACTAGCGAAAACAGAATCTGTAAAGAGCATGGTGAACCCCGGACCTAAAGTAAAGATTTCTTCAAAAATATCAAAAATATATGAACTGAGAGAAATGATGATGTGTGCACACACACGCATGGATCAGGTAACCAGCAAAAAAACGAAAACAAAAATAGCATAATAGCGTAACTGGAATTAAAACATTGTTCCAAGTGCTTTTCCGAGATCCCTAACATTTTTTTTCGCTAAATATAAGAGCAGACAACGGAAGCACCCAATTGGAACGTAATTGCAAAAGGGAGGTTATTTTTTACTACCGCACTTTGCATGCGCCTTTCCAATGGGATTTAATATACGGCATAATGAGAGAATGAATACATGAAAATTAAACATTTATTTAACCAACGATGAACGATAAAAGAATAACAATTCAATTATTATCGTGAAGCACGCCTCGGATGTGATTGTGTGCAGGTGACTTTTGCGAGTGATAAAAAAATAAACAAAAAAAACAGACAAATGAATGATAGAGCAATAAATTCCACGATGAGGAAGTGCTAGCTGAGTTGAAAAGAGAGATAGAGAGAGGTATGGGTGTGACAGGCGCGTCATTCGTGGCACAAATTCGAGAGACATACGTGTACACCGAAAGTGAGCTTTTTTCCGCATCAGATAATTGATAGCCTGCCCTGATTTAGGAAAGAAAAAAGGATACTCAAAATCATTAAAACTTCTGATTTTTATGTCTTTCTTGTTAGAATTAGTTTATAGACAGACGTCACACAAAGGTTAAATATATATCTGGTAAGACAATGTTTACTCTTGCAGTACTGAGATTTTTTTTGGACCAAGAAAAATTTTCGAACCATAATTTTATTTACATTAAAAAAAAAATTGGAGTGTCTAAATATTTACATCCTACAAACACCTAGTTTTGATTACTCACTTCTCATTTCATATCTCAGATGCCTCCTCTCACTTATCAGCTCGCACTTCTTATCTCTAACATTTTAGGCCTATCCTCATAATTCACATTTCAATTCTCACATATCACATCCTACCTCTAGTCTCTGATTTTTCATCTCTCCTTTCACTAAACAAGTATCATCTGTCACTTGTCACCTCTCATATGTAACCGATAATATCGCGTCTCACATCTTACTTTTCACCTGTCACTGTTCATATCTTATTTCTGATATTTCACTTTTCGCCTCGAACCTCTCATGCTACAACTTCTCATCTCTCATTTTACACCTCTTTATTGCTACACGTCTCACTTATCAGCTCTCATCACACATTTTCATTTATTCATCTCTTATAGTTGTCGTTGTGGGTTTGTACAAATTAGTCCGAATTATTCGTTTTCAACAAATTTACACAATACAAATACTTTATTTTCAGACCAACTCGTCATTTATAAATCAGAAACATGTTCTACCACTCTTATACTGTTTCATGAAGGAGTTATTTCCTGTTCATCTAGGATATATTAAACATACGTAAATTCTTAAATGAAATTGTAGTTAAGTTTGTCAACGAACTTGAAATTTTATCCTGACTGATCGAAGAATACGAAATAAGACAAGTGAAACTCTAATTGCCACCATCAAAATAGCAAAGTCCAGACTGTCGGAAAGGGCTCCGCAGAGAGCTCGTCGATGTTTTTGGATAACAAATCGTCGACAAAATGGAGCCTAGAACCGCATATTTTGTCGAGCGGAGCGATTCTTGTAAAATTATTGGGGAATTTAAAGTAAATCGTTAAAAAAATAATGAGACACTAAAGTTTGTTGTTGTTAACAGTCAATTTTCTTAGAAAATGTGTACCATCGCAAACCTATTAAGGGGTAAGTAATGAGGAATGCTTTTTCAAGCTGTAATAAAACTAAGTGAAACATGACTGAAAACCACTCCAAATATTCAAAATATGGAAAGGAGGGCTTCTGATTATATTTAATAACGACAATTCATAGAACAAGCAGGAGACATATTTTGCAGAAGTCATTCATTATTGTAATTTCCCCATTGATGGTAAATCTGTTGTGACGAAATTTTTCTTCGTCTTCCACAGCTACAGATTGTGAGTTAAATAAAGTATTTCGCTGCGATTATCAACATTGAGATCCAGTATCAAACAATCTTCAAACCTTTTTAGTACGCTTGAGACGGTTTAATTCTGGATTATCGGATTTTTTACTCACAATTGGGGACGACAAACAGACATAAGACTATGGGGAAATTTCTCCAAAAAAAAATCGATCCATTCATTTTGCCCAAACAATAGCTCCATCATTCATAGACGGTTCCAAATACTCGTTGGCAAGTGGATTGTTTCTCAGACTCGGAAACAATTTATCCTTAGCATGCTTGCGCGTATGTGGCACCATCACAGAATACGCGTCCACAGTCTCAACTGAAAAAGACATATTCAAAATGGCCGTTAAAGCGGCTACGAAATGTTTTCGAGTATTAGGCTGTGATAGTTCTCCACATTTTACGTGGGTATACAAAATTTTGCGGCTCTGACACTTTCCTATCTTGACCACATTAAAACATTCAATTACACCTTTCACAGGATGTAAAACATATTTTTAAAAGAGAAACTGTGCAGAAATTATACAATTTCTGTCCAGATTGGGAAAATATTTAAAGACGGTTGGAAATCTATTCCTGTTCGCCATTTAATAAAAAGAAATTATGGGTTAGTAAGCAGCACATGTGTTGATTCGGCTCTAACAGATAACACAATGTTGCTTACAACAGGTGACCGGCACATCGTAATCTGATTTTCAAAAGTTACGTGCGTTGTTTGAGTGAATGCTGAATACTGAATGGTGATCCGTGATGGCCGATGATACAGTATGCAATAATCGTTTTTTATCCATTTTTATTTTTTTTCCAGTGCATCGAAAATAGTAGAGCATATTTATAAATTACGCAAAGCAAAAATTGCTCAAAATGGACTCTCTTCTCTCACTATGTCAAATATTGTCACTAATTTCATTATCTCCCCTCTCTTAGTAAGCAACGGATATATTAAAAAACATTCTTCAGTCAAAACACATTACGAAACGTGCCTCCCCTCTCGCCTCAAAATTGTTACATTAATTATGAATGGTTCCATATGTGTTTCGGTAAAAAAATCTTTTTACCATCTTTACCAAAAATTATGACTAAAAAAGGAAAAAATATCTGTGGAAATCTGTGATCAATTTCCAAAAAATCTGAGAAAAATTACAATATTTCCAAAAATCTGTGAAAATCTGTGAAATTTTCATCAAAATGCCAAAAATCTGTCATCTGTGAAAAAGAATCTGTGATCAAAAATTATGAAAAAAATCTGTAACATTACAGCAAAATCTGTGAATATGGTAACCCTGATCGTTAATGCTGTCTTGGTACTCGTGGAAAGATGCTCTTTCATGCTTCCTGCATTTTCGGGTATGAATCAGACTACTTTTACTGAACAAGGAGCCATTAATCTGATGACCATTAGTGATTTAGATGATAGTATTGAAGACCATCTGTAGAACTTGATTGCCGTAGATGAGTTTTCCTGTCGATCCTGTCACATTCCCATCACAAAATCTCTATTGAAAATACCTGTAAAGTAGTTTCCACAGGTATCCTCCGTAACGGATTCCACCTCTACGGATCACGACAGGTACCTTTAAATGGCCATATCGCAAGCACGTGGTTTCAGATCATGTAGTTCGATTTAGCAAGCGGAGATCTTGATTGTAACGATGCCTTTGGCGAATTTGTTGATAATTATTAATAATGAGTTGCGGATATGATGGAACTGAATAAAAGTGTCTACCGTATCGGCCCACGGAGTTGTTTACACAGTATATATCAACCTAACAGTTTTTTTTTGCGATTTCAATGTGCCTAAGTGCTTTAATACTAACTATGTGGCTAATTGAATTGTCAGTGATGTGTGTCCGTAATATTGTGTTAGACAGTGGCTGAAACGCTTGATCAGTGTTTTCGTGTTTGCGTACCGTGTGATTTGGGTTTTTTTTTTCTATCATAGATGTACACGTACAAATTTTCAACGCCTACAGTTTACGTCAATACTATTGATACGGATGCAAACTGCTATCATTGCTCAGAGCCAATTAACAATCTGAATATAGTTAAATGTCACTTCTGCGAGCATCCTCATCGTGGCCGAACAATCCAGGTACTCTGAATAATATGGGTCGATCGATCTTTGGCCGTCATACTCCAGTCTCACACAATATCTGTCGCACAAGCATCTTCCTCGATTGCACACAGCCAGTGAGTGCGGGGACTTCCCCGAAATCAACTACCTCTTACAAGTTCTCCGTTAAGGACTCTCTTTTGACATTCGCAACCTTTCAATGTCACCATGTTTGTATAGTTGGTACAGCTCGTGGTACATGCCTCTGTACCATTCTTCATTTTCTACTGTTTCGCGGCTACATAGCCGTAGAGAGCAACAGGGAGTATCAGCAATTTGTATAGAGTGCGCGTCTGTAGGCTAAGAGACTTCTACGTAAGTACGTAAACCATAGAAAGTTCTATACGCAACTGCAACCCGCTTTTTTACCGTGGAAATCAACATCGTTCGGACTTCCTCATTCTCTACCAGCTACAATGTAACTGGTCTTGTCCGAGTTTATAGTCAATCCGATTATCGCATCCTTCCTTTTAAAAGGCAAAAAGACCCCATTTATTGCTCTGCAATCCACACCCATGATGTCGACATCGTTCGAGTTCCAGAAGCCATGAAACATGTGAGATCTCGGTGATGATGGTGCAAGCAATCTAACGTCACATAGGAGTCGGATGTCTTAACGCTTTTTCGACGCGTCCAGCATCGTAAGTATTAGCTTAATCAGTTTTGTTCAAACATTATCTGGCACAGTGCGTTACGTTTCACTGAATCGTACACCGCCTTGAAATCCACAAACAGTCCGCAAGTTATAATTCTCGAAATTTAGACAGCATTTGTCCCAGGGTAAACATTTGGTCCGTCGTTGATTGCTCATCTCGAAAGCCGCTTTAGTATTCGCCGACAAACGATTTAGCAAACGCACGCAATATGCTAAATAGAACACGAGAGAGTACCCTGTAGGCGGCATTCAGGATCGTTATACTTTGGTAGTTATTACACCCAAGTTTGTGGATATTCTTGGAGATGGGGTATATGAAGCCATCAAACCAATCCGCTACACGATTTTATACCGGTCTGCACTATTTTATTGTTATGTACAGTTCAATAGCACTGTATTGTACCACATAGAACAAACATATAAGCTAGAATAAACTTTCTTGAAAAACCTGTTTAAGCATTTAAAAGAAAATACGTTGAAAATTACCACCGCATATAGGTTTGGCATGCATGAATCACCATTGTATCCCTGTTTGTACGTAACGCCCGTATAGCGTTTGCTGGCCGATCGAAGCGCCGGCTAGTGGGAAGTTGGTATTTGCAGGTGGAATTTTAAAACGACAGTTTTATTTCTTACACACATTGAAAAGTTCTGTGATTGTACTGAGACTTACCAGTAATACGCGACATTTGTGTACGGTTTATATAAAAAATCATTAATTCCAGGTGCTTTCGAGGTTAATCACTCCATAACAGTGACAAAGTTGGATGGCTTTAGCACAATTGTTCTCCGTTTGATGTAATCGTATATCAGTAATCGTTATCTAGCCGTCAAGATAAGTGATTGTGTATCCGAAGAGTTCTTCGTCTCATCTAGTCTTCCGCAAGGCAGCCATCTCGGTTCTCTGATTTTTCTGCTGTATTTCAAAGACGCCAGTTTTATCATGGACGGTCTACGATTGTCATTTGCTGATGATCTCAAGATATACCTCAAAATCCAAAAACAATACGAGGCGGGTTTCCTTCAACAACAATTGGTAATCTTTGTGACGAGGTGTGAAATAAATCACGCCATTAAATCCTAAAAATGCACGATCATGGCGCCTCTCGGGCAAAGAAACACCAATTCGATTCAATATATGCGAATTGTGTCGCAAATTTAAACAGCATATCAGTTATAATGTCGCAAAAGCATCATTGATGTTCGTAATGAGAATACCCAAGTACCTAACAAACATATACTTTTTGAAATCTCTCGTTCGGTCAACACTGGAACATTGCTCTGGGTTTCTTTTGTTCTTCAAACAATGCACACTGAATTAAAATGGCTATTTATTGCTGCTAGCTTCGCACTGACTTAGTCAGATGATGATGATGATGATATAGTAAACCCACCACCAGTGCAAGGGCTACGCCAGTGGCTCAGTTGCTTTTAACAGCAAAGTCAAATGTTGCTAGCAAACGACTCTCAATTTATCGCTGTATGAAGGGCCAAAAAAGGTTGGATCTATAAGCAGATGTTCTTATGCGCACTCCACAGGAACAAAGAAATAAAATCCGGACGTTTGAATACCGGCATTTTCAATACTCGTTAAGGCACTGCCTGATGGTTTGTGTGAGTGTCATGACAGATAGAAATATCAACAGTAACTACATACTTCCGAAAAATTGGGAGGACACGCACTGATTTAGACAGATGTAGATAAAAGATTTGGTATCATATTCATGTTTTTGGTAATAGGAAACAGACAGAAAAAAATATTTAGCTATTATGAGCATATTGAGGTTAATAACATTATTTATACAAAAAATACCCACAAAGCAAAAGATGTGCCAGGTATGCGATACATGCAGGCTGTTATAGACACTTTTAAAAAACCAATGAGATTGCTCGAAAATGTTTCCGTAAGACTACATTACTACCATTTTCATTCTTGGAGAATTTGTATTTTTCATAAGCGACATATTTGAGATCGTTCTGAAAAGAAAAGAATTCAATTAGAATGACATACTCTTCCTCTTATCTTGACCGTAACGCAAATTGTATGTTTGGAAGCCCTCCTGGGCTTGTACAAAACCTCGTTAGTACCAAATGACACACACATATTGCAAGTTACGATTCATTTCGAGTAAAGTCCTACCGCAATTTGTGAACTCATGTGTATTCATGAAATCTGTTCACGCTCTGTGTTTGAAGGTGGTGGAGATAGCCTCTATTCAGAAGACAGCATGTATAGCAAGATCAGTATAAGTAAGAGACGAGTTTTCGTTGCTGTAACATGGTTGGTGGCTTATTGATTAGAGTGCATTGTCGTTAAATTTGAATTTCCAGTTCAATTTTCGTCACGACATTTGATTTGTCATACAATCTCTCGTAATATCTGTTTCTTCCTTCGTTTTCTTGAGATTGGTGTATAAATAAACTTTCTTTAGATCTGGGTGTCGAACACAATTTCGGCTTCCCATTGAAAATCATACACATGGAACTCGGTCGGATTATAGCTGATCCTTTTTCGTGTCAAAGATAATCCACTAATTATTCTAAACATTTCGAAAACACTGACGCAGAATTATTCAGCCGTGACAGACATTTTGAAAGTTCTCCCTAATTAAGCGTACAAGAGTACATAAGTATATGACGTTGATGGCAGCACGTCTTCTATGAAGGTCTACCACGTCTACATGTCCGCTCGCTAGGTTGAGATCGACGGTGTGGTCAGCGATTCGCGTTTGTCATGCGTAGATCAACTGATGCACGGAGTTGGTCGTTTCAAACAAGATTTTGTATGGCAGCTGCACTGAAGATTTTGTATGGCAACCGCAGCGAAATTTTGTATGGCAATCGCAACGAAATTTCGTATGGTAACCGGCTATTTGTGCGTCACGCATTGAACCATTGAGCTAAATACAAATAAATGGGAAATTAAAGCAAAAAGACTCGGTGTGACAATTGTGCAGAGGATCATGAATATTGGGAATGCTGAAAAGTATGCCTATTGTGGAGAGAGTCACGTGAGCTGTTGCCGTGCCCCGCGTACAAACAGCGTCCGACGAATCTGAAGCGTTTCCTTAAAAGACGCTCTTAGCACTCTTTTGCAGAAATACTAAAACAATAGCGCCACTCACCACGAGAAAGAGTGTGACTCTGGCTATACTTCTGAACATCTTTTCATGTTCCTAAAAATTATACAAGATAAAATTCCTTGCAAAGGATAAAATTTAACAGC
This sequence comes from Topomyia yanbarensis, assembly GCF_030247195.1. Lineage (NCBI taxonomy): Eukaryota > Metazoa > Arthropoda > Insecta > Diptera > Culicidae > Topomyia > Topomyia yanbarensis. The sequence goes on along the minus strand of NC_080671.1, from coordinate 395,376,179 downwards.
TCGAGGAAGCTCTGTCACAAAGCCGACACAAACTGCCACTGGGATTAGAAATTTGCGTTCAAACCTAACTCGCCCAGGAACACCAAAAATCTCATGTGACATTTCAACAAGAGATGTCTACTTAGGGTAATACTGGTTGGGGCTATGTTGGGCACTGGAACTTTGAGGTATTGCAGAGGCACCGAAGAGAATTCAACACTCTCTGCGTGGCATGGGGTTATCATCTAGATAATAATTGATCTAGCTTACTCCACGATCTTGGCGACAGCTTTAAGGAGGTGGCCTGTCGTGCTGCCCATGACCTCATTTCTGCTTCACTTGTTTCGATTAAACTGAAAAAAACAAGCGATAGTCTATAATAATTATCGCAAATTTTATGAAATATGTTGTGTGCCTGGAAATGAAACACTTATTTTATACCTTATTCTCACTTATTTTATAAAGATCAGGATTTCATCACCTCCCTAAGACTGACGCCTTTGGCGGGAGCCAATCCGGACAACCACAAACTACGGGTCCATCTTCTACTGGATTGGTTAACCTTTTTCTGCAATAACAAGCCATCCTTGCAGCGTCCTAAGTCGTGACTTTCTTTAACTTTCGCTTGATAATTGCCCAATACTTTTCGATAACGCGAAATTGCGGACAGTTGGGTTTAGACTGATATCCTCGTCGATGAAATTCAGTTTATTGTCGCGGTACTACCGCAACATCTCTCGGCTGTGTTGTCAGACTGCTAGATTTGGTCAGAACTTCCCTCGACCTTTGTGAGCCTTGATCAATTCATTTCTCCGAGCACTCTTGCTTATATAAATTCTAAGCTTGATTTTAAGTCCACAACTGCAAATTCCTTGCCATATCAGCCAGTTTCTGACTGAATGGATCGGCGCAAACAAACTTAAAATACCTGAAATATATCTTGACATAGCTTTCGCTATCCATGAGAATGCATTACTTCATCAGAAACCTATGGTTCATATGGCTGACGGCAAAATATGGGCACTGTTTTCGATGAAAAATCGGACCACCCTGATTTTTAACATCAGCTTAATTTCGTTAAGGGGAAGTTGTCAGAAGGTCTACTATATTGTGTAAAACGGGGTTTTCGATCCGTGCATCAAAAAAGAAGTTTCTACAGGCCATTCACTGTTCGAAGCAGCGTCTTGGTCGCCAAGGGACGCTCTCGACTCGAGACGCGCGCCTGGCGTAGAAACCTTTTCAAGGCATTATGTACATTCCTTGAATGATTCGCGTTGCACTGTACATGTGTAGTCTTGAGTTATCAAACAACCACAGAAAACAATTAAAAACGAAAAATTTTGGTTAAAATTGTTAACGTCACATTTTGGTTCGCTATATTGGAAGCGCCATTTTAATTTTTTTTTATTTTGTTACATGTTAATTCAAATTCGTGTTTATAAATCACTAAACCTTTTTTCTCGATTTTAGCTGAAATACAACTTATTTGTTTAGTGGAGATACGCCATATTGGATCGGCCATTTTGAATTTTGGAAAAACTGAGTTCAGATTCGTAAACAGCGATGTTCAAAACTCAAAATTCTATGTAATTGTTACAAAATATTGACATTTTACCACGAAAAATTCACCGAAAGTGTTCTCAAAATATGATTTTTCAAAATTGCGTGCAATCTCCTTTGAAAACGGTTCAATTTAAAGACTTCAGCTTTTGACCTCTCGGCTGAAAACCTCTTTCATTGGAGGAATGACCTACAAAATGTATATATTGTTTGAATTCACTATTTTTAGTGAAGCCCTAAAGTGGAAAAAGTGGTAAAAATCGATCTCAATGTTTGAGAACGTACCATTACGTCAAATTTAAGGTTTTTTTCCGTTCTTAGTTTACTTTAGAGCGATATTATTAGTTTTGTGTTTCAGATCGATTCTGAAGCAGCTGGCTGTATGTTTTGGAATTCCAAGCGCACTTAACCTTAGACAGAACATCTCCATGGGTGCCATTTTGTTTTTTTATTTCGATTATAGAGGTTTTAAGCTTAAGGTCATTCGCCTCTTCGGGCTAGAAAAATCTCTTATGAAAAATTTCTAACCCTATGTCCGGGGTCGGGACTCGAACCCTGGTGCGCTGCGTCCAAAGCAATCGATTAACCAATACACTAAGCCCACCCTCTGCCATTTTATTCTTTTCGGCTTGGACAAATGTGTAAATGATGACAAAAATATAAGCTTTTTGAATCCTAAAACTATTTCCTTCTATGCTTATTGGCCCAGAAAAAATCCAAATCTCGCTTACTTTGTGGTCATTTGAATGAGAGCCTCCCCTTAAACCAACGAAGACCAACCATTGGTAATGTAACCAAGCAGTGATACAAGATTTATGGATAAAAATGTGCTTTTCCTCTCTGGATTCTCACTGAAAAAGTGATTCATGATTAACACACAAAAACCTGTGTGGTTTCCCTAAAATGAACTATCGGAGAGGTCATTTATGTAAATGAAAAACAAATATGGACCAAGATTACAACCCTTTGGCACGAACAGTCAAGCACTGCTTCAATAAAATAGTGATAATGTTTTTGGATCAACTTGGATCATCTGGCGCTCTTCAAGAAAGTTGTTTGTCTCAAATGGCCACGTTATACGCAGGATCTCAAAAAAAATCATTAGTGCTCTAGTTGAAAGGTACATTTAATTGCTCGGATTTAGCAATGAGAGATGGCGTTTGGTCACGGGTTTCTTACAGTAATATTTTATTGCGTCTATCATCTACGTTTCGAAGATCCATGACTTCATCTTCAGGGCAAAAAACACCTGTAGGTGATATACGCAATAAAATATTATTGTAAGAAACCCGTGACCAAACGCCAGCTCTCATTACTGAAAACAAAGTGGTAGTTCATCTTTCTATTCAGATTTAGGACATTCTACTTTATAACAATCTATTTTATCTTGTCAATTCTTATTATCAATATTCAAAAGTTGTTTTTCTTTCAGCCAAATTATTTCTCCAAGATCTTGCAATAAATTGAGCGACCGAAAATAAAAGTCGCAAGGACAGAACATGCTTCGTAAAACCTGTTTCAAATATGTTAGAATATAAAAACCGGATCTAAACTTCAAGTATCAAAATCGGACTGGGACATTCCTTTGTAAGAGCTTGTGCAGCCACCCCTGGCTGCTACTCCGTTATCGATCGGGACTAGCTGAAGTTGCACAGGGAATCAGTAGATAACTGTGCAACTCCTGGTAATCCTAAAGTGTTTTTGATCAATACCGGCACCGGCCAGGCCCGAACGTAGATCGCGGAAGGAATGGGAAGGAATGGTTAGCAGCCCGATACTTGCTTTTGCTAGAGGCCGTATATACTACTGTGCACTCCACAAGTATCACGGGAGGAAGATATTTTTGTTAGTAAGAGTATAGAAGTTGGATCTACTTCTTCTTTACCGACGCCAGAGATGTGATTCCACTACCTGGACTAGATATCGATCCACCAATTTCATGGACCGGGGACCAACGAATTTACTTCCCTTCCGAAGGAAAACGTGACCACAGATTTTTTCACCTCAGAAAAATTTCAACGACCTCGGCTGGAATTGAACCCAGGCCAACTGGAATGAGTGGCGGTCATGCTTACCACTCAACCACCGGCGCCGTCATCAAGATATACGGATGCTCCTACGAGTGATTTATTTATTTTTAAACGATTTTCATACTGGAGGTTCATCCTTGCCGAGTTTTACGGGTGAGAACTTTTTAAGCGATTCTTATGCTGAAGTCTGTCCGATTTTTTATGCTTGAAGTTTATTTCCTATTTTTATATTCTAATATGTTTGAAACAGGTTTTGCGAAGCATGTTCTATTCTTGCGACTTTTATTTTCGGTCGCTCAATTGTACCTTATCCACAGTTGCAATATAAGTCTACCGCTAATACTACTCTAACCGACTCTTACTGGCCCGCGGACTTCCCGCAGACATTTCCTTCCCACTTCCGATAGAAACAGATCCTCCCCCTGTCACAGAAAAAAGCAACTCAGTGAAATTAAGCACAAAATAACAACTACCGGCATGCCGGCTTCTTCTAAAAAAACAGCTCGTATTCCCACGGATCATGAAACTGTTGTTTTACTATTATCATTATTATTGCTATAATAATGATTATTTCTAGCCAGCTTTCTCGTTCTCATCTATACTACCAGTGGCGAGTAGGTGAACTTTGTAGTTTTTCCTCTTTTTCAATTGTATCACGCCCGGAGCTAGCGCTCTTTCAAGATGATCAAGCAGTCGTTTCCGCGTTGGGCAAAAGAGCACAAGACACTCAACTCATGACCATGTTTATGATTTTTCATATCGTCGGAAAGTCACCCCGCCGGAATTGTTCGCCTCGTTTCGGTTTTTTCTTCTCTTTTCTTCTCTGTGGATTGTCGCTGCCGCTTTGGTGCAACGTTGATCGAATGGAGTGGGCTGACTAGCGCCAGTTCCGATGGGTGGCGTAATTGGAGACGACTAGCCGTTTGTGGGGCTTCGCTCGGACCGAGAGTGGGATTGTTTTCTTTTTTTTCTATTATAGGACTATTTTCCCCCTGGCAACTGCATCATTGTTTCCGATTTCTCATTTGTAATATGGTTGGATGTCCTTTTTCGGTGACTACGATGTTCAGCGCGAAAAAAGCTCACAAATTGCGGTGAAGATACAAACATGAAACTATTGCATATATAGAACAAGAAAATACACAAACAACAAAAATTGCTTTGGGAAATTGCTTTAACTGAGTGTAAATAATTTTCGATATTCATTCATAGAAATATACGTATAAAACGAAAACGAGAATAGTAGAATGTAGTTGAAAGGTTGTAGATATGAGAGAAAGAATCCCTCGATAGATAAGAGTACGAGAAAGAGAGAGAGAGAGAGAGAGAAGAAAAAGGCACACCAATATGATTCAGAGAATTGTTCAGTGAGGTACTTTACTACTCAAATAATTCCTTCTATCTAATGCTGCTGCAATTTAATTTTTATCTCTGTCTTCTTCCGACCAACACAGGAACTAATGTACAGTTTTAGCACTCTTGCAAACAAAAAACTTTTCACTTTCCTCTGCAACACACCGTTGACCATTTGAAACGTCACAAAAAAAATCTTCAACAGAGGCTTCAGCCATCCAGCGGAACCTCAACTATACAAACTCACACATATTTAGTAAAGAATAGAATAAACGACGTGCGTACCTAAGAGATGTGTATAGTGATGTAAAACGAACGAGCTCGAGACCCTCGGCAGAGCTCATCAACCTTAAGCGAAAAACACACACATGAACGTCGAGTGCCTTAATTTTTGTACTGCATGCAAAAACTAAAAGACAAAACCAAACACAAAGATAAAAAACAAAACTCACATATTTTTGTATGAGACAAACATTCGCTGGTGCACGTGCTGCTGCTAGTGTAAATGTTTAACGAAGCCAAACCAACACCCTTTGCGAAAATTCGATTTCGCAACCGAGTTCCATCACCGATTCGAAGACCTCACTGAACAACAATTTAGACCATATACAATGTGTTTTGACTGTTCAGAATCGAGATAGAAGGGGAGTATGCTTCCAGCCTTTTTGAAGATTTTTTTCCTGGAATTGAAACACAATTTAAAGTCCGGACTTTGATTTGTCACTTTTGTACATATGGACCATATACTACCACCGTCCAGGAAAAAAAAGAAGAGAAACGCATAGATATTATTTTCAAGGACCATTTACGCTTCAACCTGCAGCAGAAGGCAGACAAAACGGTTTAGGAAACGGAGCATAGATAGTATGAATCTCGTAAAGGCTAAATCTCTAGAGTTGATAAGTAGACGGAAAACGCGAGTCAGTAGAGTAGAGAGCGTTATTAGTGAAGACGATAGATAGTTCCATTTTTTCAATTAAAGCTTCTATATAACAATACATATATCCTAAATTGTACACTGCGGATAACACTCTAAATAATAAAACTAACTACAGCGGTAAGGGAATTCCCATAAATAGCTCCATGAGTGATTAACTAAGTAAATTTAAATATCATCAACTAAAATGAAAACTAAAAAAAATAACCAAAAAAAAGTACTCAACAACTTAATTGAACTAGTCAAAATGATTATTTTAATCAAAAGCCATACAGTGAAAACATACTCGAATGATCAATATGCATAAATAGGTTGAAACATGTACAGGATATGTACATGAAAAACAAATGCGATGAAGCACAAAAGCCTAGCAAAACAAGACAAAACGAGGAAATGTAATAATTATGCAACGGTAAACTACAGCCCGGTGTGGTAAACCACAGTAGCACCAAGAAGCAGGTGCAGATTATTGCCGTCAATGATATCTGTTCTGTCACTACCTGATAAACCAAACAGCAGGTAAATGAAAATATCAAATTAAAATACTACGATATTACAGTCATTCTCAGTAACCACAAAACAAACATGTTCCGAGTGCAGTAGCTGGTATGTTAAATGAAATCGGGCACATGGGCAATGAACGAATGGGGTAAGAGAAAACCAATTTTTCACAACAACATCAGCAAAAAAAAACATTTCAAAGTACAATTTCACGCATTGTTACATTCATACAAGCCTGGCAAAACTGTACGAACGGAACAAAGTAAAACAATAAACAGGCAAATATTTAAACTCACACGTTCACGACACACACACACACACACATACAAATATTCGCGAGTAGCAATAAATCAAAAGGCTCCGCCAATAAATTCAGATATTAACACCCCTCTTTACAAACTGCCGTAAATCCACACCTTTGTTCGCCCATTAGTACCGACCAGAAATCAAACGAGAGCAACAAAAAAACTGCTGGAAAACAAACGAGCAACCATCAGTTATTTTTCCAGCATCGCAACTCATTCGTTTGCCCCAAAGGGGGCGACACCATTCAATAAAATATACAGGTAGGTACATACATACATACATCATTAGGCACAACGCCCGAGAAGCGAGCATGAAAAAACAGCGATTAGAATTCCAAAACAAACCAGCACACATACAGCTACACCAACCTAATACATGTAGAACCATTTCCGGTGTGGATCGTTTCGCCGCTGGGCGCAGCATCATCCCTTAGCTAACTCGTAGGATGTAGCTCTTAAAGATAAATAAGACAAATTAAAATACAGTGTGAACCTGAGGAAATACTGTACTGTGAAGTTGTGGAACTTTGTATAACAAAAAAAAACCCGGATGTTGTATAGTCGCAAAACAGACAAAACACAGAACACACACAAATTATATATATTATATTGTATTTATAATAATTATAGACCTTTATGAGAATTTATCCTGTTAAAGATAAAACAGTTAAAATAAAACACTGTACATAATTCGAAAGTAAACCAAAACAAAAAGTATGATGGGAAAAGGAAAAATAAAATAGGTATTTCAAAAATATGGGCGTGTTTTTCTTTCATTTATTGTTGACAAAACTACGTCCTCAGTTGCACGGAAGTGAATATATAACAAGTGCATCATAGTGAAGTTTCCACGCAAGGTCTTTGCCCGAACAAAACGAAGGAAATGAATACAGAACCAATTCAAGATATGGCTAAAAATTCGTTACCTAGCAGTACCATCTTTAAACACGATCCGGCAGACACTAGGTGTTAGATGCAACTCTCTGCTCTGACGGTACTACGCATGAGTTGGCAAACTAGCTCGTACCGAACGAACTCGAATCATCATAAATACATCGTCTTTGATCATTCAAACGCCTCGTTAGATATCGTCACATATCGTAGTTCCAAAATTATGAACTGGGACCTCTACAAAGAGAGCTCGGTGACTAGGTTCAACAATTGATTCTTCGAGTGACTTGGAGGAGGTCGCAGATAAACAAACTCACTCATAATAGCAGCATAGAAAGAGGTTTGTCCGCTTCGAGTTATGCGTACTTCTAGAAGAAAGGGGGAATGCCGCACTTGCAAGATTCGAAAAGTTATGTAGCAGAGCTTGGATCGCAGACACAGAGACGCACAGTGATCACCCTCCATACAAAAGTCTCAAAAGTAGCCCGAAATTGATGAATATTTCAAATTTTGGGTAGTTTTATTACACTAAATTCATATCTGTTGTTTTTTTTATATTTTCTAACTCAATATTTTAACCCGTAGGGTGGCTCAAAAATTCAACATTCACGAATATAAAGTGCACTATATCTGAAAATTAATTTAAAAAAAATAAAGTAAAGTAAATTTTTAGCAGAATTTTCGTTTCGTTTCCTGAATTATTGATAATTCTAATAATACCGGTACCGAAAAAAATAAATTAAAAATTAGTACTGGGATTTTTGGTATTTTCAGTACTATGCAAAATATTTGATGAAGTATATAGGTCATTCCACGCGAAGTGATCAAGGCACGTGTAATCGACCTTCACGGATTTGAACCAAATTTGGAGGAATTGTTTATCTAGGGCCAATATAAAAAAAACCCGGTTTAATCCACCTAGTGGTGCAATTGTGCCTTTCTCATTTATCCAAACTACGATTCCATGGCTAATTATATTTAATATAATGGTGGAAATGTCTATTAAATATTCAGCGCGATTTACACATACGTACAATGAATCGACAGCTACGAACTTGAGTCGCTATATGTCAACGCTGAAACGCTAAGAAATTTTAAATTAGTTTCTCAACTCAAAATCATTTCAAACCAAACTTTGCACTGGTAAATTTATTTTAGAGGAATTAGAAAATTTTATTCTCGTAGAGGGGTACTTGATGAGGGAAGGGCGGTTTAGCGAAGGGTGGTGAGTGATGTGGGGGGAGGGCCTCACCGTATCCCCCTAACTACGACCCTGTTAAAATACAGAAAACCTATGTAAGTCAAAAAAATTGGCACACACGCACAGACATTTGCTGAATTGGATGAACTGAGTCGAATGGTATATGATAGACGGCCCTCCGGGCCTGGATTAGGTTGACGATGTTCAGAGTGATTGCATAACCTTTGCTGTGTGTCCGTACTCTTAAACCCGTAACTCCGGAACCGGAGCTCGGAATTTAATGAAATTTAATAGCAGCCTATGGGAACGTTGTACCTTTCATTTGAGACTAAGTTTGATGAAATCGGTTCAGCCATTCCTGACTAACTGATGTGATTATTTTTGGTCACATACATACATACACACGCACACATACATACGCACACATACAGACATTTGCCGAATTCGACGAACTGAGTCGAATGGTATATGTCATGGTATATGATTTTTTTGTGTTTTTTATGTAAAAATGTCTGAGGAACACGATGGCATTACTATTTTCAAAATTCAAATATACCTATGTATTGAGAGAAAAATTAGCTTTTAATATTTAACTGAAAAAATCGCAGCACAACCTCCAAAAGTTGATATTTTTTCTAGACTCCTTAAAAAATTTTCTTCAAAAGCCATCTTGCGGTTTGATTCTAGAGTAAATAGATCCGGAGATATAATCAAAAGAAAATCTAGGGTTTTGGCAATTTGTCAAAACGGGGGGTGTTTCCATGGCCCGAGGGGTGGTTTGACTGACACAAAAAATTGGAGTTTTAGGTATATATTGTCCCTAGATGAACAAATTCTCCAAATTTGGCTCAAATCAGTGAAGGTTGATTGCAAGTTGGCATCTTTTTTTATCAATTCGCGCGAAATGACCCAAAAACTTGACTAAAAAACTTGACGAGAATCGAACTACCTATCTGGTAATAAAAAACGCTTTTAATCCACCTAACAGTGTGATGAGACATTTCTTATAACTTTTATCACTCTCTTCGGATATTATATCGTTTGAGAACATTTAGAACTTGATGCTTCGCGATGTTTTTGATAACACATACTACATGGGATAGTGGCAGGACTCAGAGAATCGCTCAAATCAGCATAGGACAACATCAGTGCTAGAAATCTCAAACCAAATCAATGGGAAAGCGCTAATGCTCCGTTAATTAAATATGTAAATTACTCAACCAATGCATTGTGGTGGGAAAACTGAGTTTTCCTAAAGGGGTTATGTATATTGTACTGAGCCAAAAAAATCGATTTTTTTAATCGATTTGAAGTTTATACTTTACTGAAATTTACAACGCGACTGAGAACTAGGAAATCAACGCTTTTTTAAAAAAAAAAAAAAAAGCGATAGCAGCAGTGATACCATTCAAAGAAAATCAACAGAGAATATTTCCAGACTTGGTTTTATCTCCTGTTTAAAAACTATTGTGTTTTTTCATCCTAGATTGCATGATTCAGTGATCGAAACCCAAAACTTCATAAAGTATTTGAAACTATTAAATTAAAATTTGTGTTTGCTATTGAAATTGACAAAATGATAGTTTATATAATATATAGTCCCTTTGGCGTTGGTTAATTTTTCGGTCCCACTTATCAGCATTGAAGTATCGCCCTTACGTTTTTTTACAATACCAATTTTACAATTTGTGGGAGTTTGGTGAAAATCGATCTTACTGTCCAAACGGCATAATTCCGAAACCGTAATTTTTGAAGTTTTAAAGTTATGCAGAATTAATTTTTCAGAAAATAGTAACAGAGTTCGTGTCTTTAGCGAATTTGTTGAGACTTTATTGTAGTCATGAATATTAACCTGAGAAAATTCACCATAAATACTTCTTGGACGATATACCGTCGAAATTACTTTATCAAATGATGCGCTGTTTAACGTTTGTAAAACTCATCGAAGATACTAAACCTCCGAAATTGGCGGTTTCAAAATGATGCTATCTTGACCTTAAATTACTATTTTGGAACATTTGACCTATACATATAATTGGTCATACAACAAAAATCAAATTCTCATCAAAATCGACCAGGACCTGCTAGAGTCGAATGGAAATCGTCATTTTTCATAAATTTCTCTCTACATTCAGAAAGTGTTATCCTCGTTATTAATCATATTACGTTTTCGTCTCAACTCGACGCATTCCCAAAATAAAAACCTATTTTGATCCACCTAGTGGTGCAATTGTGCTTTTCTCATTTGTCCAGACTACGATTCCATGGCTGGTTATGTTCAATACGATGGTGGAAATGAATATTACATGTTCAGTACGATTTGCACATACGTACAATGGATCGACAGCCACGATCTTGAGATACTATGTGATACTGAAACATCGCTTGACCGCCGCTGGTTTCAAGCGATGTTTCAGTATCACATAGTAAGATCCGGGAGGTCCGGGTCCAGCCGAAAATTTTCAACTTGTTAAGAAATTTTAAACTAGTTTTAATTTTAAAACAGCAACCCCTCACTGCATACTCCCTCCGGGCCGGTATGATTGACGATTTTTAGAGTGATTGCATAATCTTTCTATATGAGAAAGGCAAAAAAGTCCAAAAAAATCAAATTATTTTTTCGAGTTTATATCAAATCTCAATGGTTCATGCATTATAAAGTCATTTGGCATCAAAAATACAAATTTGATTTTGAAAATTTTTCATTTCAGTTTATATGGGAATTTTCTGTGTGATTGCACTCTTCAACTCGTAACTCCGGAACCGGAAGTCCAATCAATAAAAAAATCAATTGCAGCCGATGGAAAGGTTGTACCTTTCATTTGAGACTAACTTTGTGCAAATCGATCCAGCCATCTCTGATTAACAGAGGTCACATTTTTTTCCACATACACACATACACACATACATACATACACACACATATTTTTTCCAATCTCGACGAACTGAGTCGATTAGCATATGACACTCGGCCCTCCCGGTCGGGATTAGATCGACGAATTTTAGAGTGAATGAGAAAGGCAAAAACATTTTTAGCAAATGTTTCATAGACATTAAATCAATTTTAACTTCGCTTTCTATTAAATAAAGACCCTCATTACAGTACATCTCTACAAAAGCGAGCTTAATTTGAAAAGAAATCTGAGGATTATGATTGATTACAGAAGTCTGGAATTTTCTATTGGAATGTTTTCAGGCAGGAATTTGATATTGATGCTATTAGGCAACTGTGAAATCAAGACCAATAGATCAATTACATATCAGGACCCCATTCCGACAATTTATCAAAAGTCCTCATGATGTTTACAACAACAGGTTATCAATGTACGGATCAGATAATTGTTATTGTAATATTGAATTAAATCAGTCTGCATCAATAAATTTTCAATTGCAATCCAATATATTTTTTTGGGTGTGGTGGGGGGGGGGAAGTTGTTAAACCCCAAAACCTTCTCTTGGCTACGCCGTTGCTTGGAGTTATTTACTTCACTTTCATTTTCCGATATGTTTCCGATCGATCTGTTGGTTATAGAAAAATTGCAGTAAGAAGGTTCGTACAAATGAACATTTTTGCACTGATAAGTTATCAAGTTCCTTCCAGACAACTTGGAAGTGTTCGGTGATTATTTCTAGCAGTTGTAGATAGAAAAATGAAATACAAAATTCTTTTTATCGTAATAATGTTTGGCTTATTTCAATGGATTATTACACAAACAACAAGCCATAACTTTTAAAGTATTCAAAATAGATATTTTAAGTCTTCAGTAAAGTTATTCGCAAAAGTAAGAGCTACAAATTTTCTGAAGGCATCATTTCGATATAATCACTTCCAAGAAAATTTGTGAAAATATCTCACTCATAGGGAGATTAATCAGCAAAAGCACAATACTAAAAGAAAGGGCGTATTACCTCCATTATATTCTCCGAAGATACTATTGACCTAAAATAAGCCGTTTTGGCGTTACTAATAGATTACATGTTTTTGGTCGTATTTCTGGCAATGGGAAATGATAAAAATCTTTCGTCCGCATTTAATGTTAAATATCTCTTTTGATAATAGTCCGATTTCAACTATCTATAGCTTGTTCGAAAGGTATTCGTTAAAGCTGTCTAAATACATATAAAGTGTTAATCTATATTGTCAATTTCGGCAGATAATTTAAAAAAAACTGCAAAAAACGCCATTTTTACACATTCAAACATTCATATCTTGGAAACTAAACATCAGAATCAAAAACAAATTAATAGCATTCATACTGTTTTTTTGGTTCTTTCATTTAAAATTGGTTTGGATAAGATCGGTTCAGCCATTGCTGAGAAACACGAATGAGAATTTGTCCGTTACATACACACACACACAGACATTGTCCCAAATCGTCGAGCTGAGTCGATTGGTATACAAGACTCGGCCCTCCGGGCCTCGGAAAAAATCTTGAAAGTTTGAGCGAATTCTATACATTTCTTTCATAAGAAATGTAAAAAGGTAAATGACACAGTCATCAGTAGAATTACGCAGTATAAGCAAATATTATAAATACATATTTGTATTTGGTATAACGAACTCACGTATGGTTAAATATAATGATTGACTTCCCTTGAAAAACTATGAGAATTTGAGCAGAGGACCGCTTGTTCAGCTATTTGTGCTGTAGGAGTCGCTATAGATGTAGTTGAAAATTCGAACGTTATGTTAATTTTACCATAGTTTAGTCTTTGATAGTAACATTTTTCTTTCCTCATCAAACTCTATAATATATTTCCAAATATCGGCCAGGCGGAAGGTGGCTTTATAAGTTCATCCGGTATATATAACTTCTATCGTACTGAACAGAACACTTTAACTTTTTGGTCGAAAATAATTACAAAGGTTATCATTGCATTAAATTTCAAAGTATCTCCACGAACGGAAAATAATGGAAAACATGATTATTTGACAATGTTTCATAAGCGAATCTTCGATTAGTTATTATTACTATTACTCTCTGTGTGCCGACTTTATTAGTTTGTGGCGTCACATCCGTTTTCGAATATACACCGATTTAGTACGTAATTATTTGGGATTTAGCATCCGCATGGCATAATTTGTAATTTACTGACGATTGGAAAAGGAAGTGTCCAGAAAGAAGTCGTGGTGTACATAAGAGAATGGGGCCATGGAATGGGACGGGCATATAGCGAAGTTGGTAAATCAATAGCCAATCAATGTACGTAGCTCACCAGGGTTCGATTCTCAGCCCAGCACATAGGGTTAGAGATTTTTCTGAAGAGATGTCTCTATCCTGACTCTAAGGTTAAAACCTCTATAATAAAAAAAGAAGCCATGAAGTGCAAAAGGGAGGATCAGGCAAACCATAGTGTCGCATCAGGATGTTGTGCAGTGAATTGTGCTCGAGAATTGGCAGAATAAAGAACCTAATCTAGCAAACTGAGAATACCTTCTTAATTTATTGTTGAAAATAGAGTTTCTAGTGTCTAAACCTTCTGCTAGAATGTGAGATGCTGTTATACATACACTGACATACTGAACATGCGCTTTGTTGATTCGAATACTTGCTAAGCATACAAAATCTTATCAATAAAATCATGATTTTGAAGGTTCAATTTCACTATAAGTGTTTTTCGTTTTTTCCTTGAAAAAAATCGAGTACCGTTATTTTTCCGGTACTAATGGTACTGAGAGTGTCAGTACCGTGGAATTGGTTCTCGCCAAAAAAATTTGGTACTAGGAACCCTAATACTGTCTCCTTTCGAGTTACCATGAAATTCATTTTTCATACCTCGGGACAAAAGGGACAAAACAAGGCATTTATTTCCGAAAAGAACAATATTTTTCAAGTATCATGTACTACAACCGATCTTTCTGAACATTTTTCTAAAAAAAAAAACAGGCAACCACTTTGATTATTATGACTTGAAGTTTAATGCACGATTTATCATTTTTTTTAAGTTCGTTTATTTGACACGGCTCAATGCGTTAGCTTAGAGAAGCCATGGGTCTTTTATATGTTTAAAATATGTAAAAAATAAAATTCACAATACATTTTATTTTGAGCCTGTAAGATCCCGTGCGCGCAACTTGCTATTGCGAGCGGAGATCTTTTTTCGTGTCGGGAAGATGTTCCTTCTCTCGCCAATTTCGGGGTTATCCATGTCTCTCTCGTTGTCGTTTACGCCCGTATCAGCATCTTGATTACTGCCTTGATACTCGCGATCAGATGTTCTTCCTGGCTTCTTGCCCTTGCGGGTCACGAATGTGAATACTCCATCCTTGGTGGTAGTTTCTTCACTGGTGGTATTAGTTGTTAAGTTTGAAGTACTTGACGCAGTTTTTACAGTTGTCACTATTGCCTGAACAGCAGCCACAAATTTGGC
Organism: Topomyia yanbarensis; assembly: GCF_030247195.1. NCBI lineage: Eukaryota > Metazoa > Arthropoda > Insecta > Diptera > Culicidae > Topomyia > Topomyia yanbarensis. The sequence goes on along the minus strand of NC_080671.1, from coordinate 395,361,050 downwards.
AACCGTTTGCGGTGCAGGTGATATTGGAGCTTGGGTGTTGGCATTTCATTCTTTAGGTGAGCTTTCCTCAGCGGTTTCTGGGCAGGGTTGTCCGTAGTGTGCCGTTTGTTCACAGAACTGGCACGTATTCGTTCGTCCTTGATATGTACAAAGAGTTCGCTGTGTAATGGTATCACCCACTTCTGTTTTGTACTGCAGGGTAAGGTAGGAGGGAATGGGTTGGTCTACCCGCATTCTCACCACAAAGACACCACTTGAAATACCTGGGAAGTAGTTTCTCCATGTGTCCTCCGTAATAGATTCCACTGCTCCGAAATTCGACATGAATTTTTTAATTGCCACTTTGCAAGTAAGTGGGGATAAATCATGTAATTTAACTTCAATATTTCCATTATCCATGTATATAGGGATCTTGATTTCAACGTTGTCACAAACAAGCACGTGTTTCAAGTTGTTCTGCGAAATAAATCTTTTCGCCTGGGCGAATTTGTTGAAGGTTATCAGCACCGCATGCCTGACGTGTTCAAGCTGTATGGAGGTGACTTCCGAAAACCGAAGCTGTATTTTCACCTTCAGCAGATGTTCCACATCACGAATACTTGGTCTTATGCGAAAAGACTTGAAGTCAATCGCCACTGTGTTAGGCCGAATAATCACGTTTTGTTGATGAGACTCAGTCATCTTGAAAAATCACCCAAGAATACAAATAACGGTATCCTTTGTTCTTCATTCTTCAATGATTGAAAATAGACTCATATCATTTTTATTGTGAATGTCTGAGGAAGAAAAATGGCCTGTATTTTTCAAATCACACGGTAAATATGAGCCCAAAGAATTACCTTTCAAACGAGACCCGTTTGCGCTTAAACGGATTTTTAACTAAAAAGATATATTCATTTGAATAATCTGCTGCAAAAAAATTAAATCTCTTCCTCAAGACTTAATATTTTGAGAAAACTCTAACCAACCTATTTACAAATATTAAGAAAAAATTAAATTGTGAAAAAGCCTATATAATATTTTAAGATTTTGTCCTGCTGGGCCACACTGAGACGGATTGGAGGCATTTAAGTTGGCTCGCAAAACTTACAGAAATGCCCTGCGAGCCTCTGAGCGAAGCGGTTGGAAACCCGAACAAACGAAAAGCCCATAATACCCCCATGCTCATGGGGTTTGTCATGGGTGTTTGAAATGGGTTCAACCCATGAAAACACCATCACCATGGTGCGATAGATCCCATATAAAATACCATATGTTGGTGTATTTATGGGTTATTGAGACCATTTTATGGTGTCTTGATGGTTGTGAATTTTGGCACGGACCATGTTTAAGGTCTTTTCAAGGGGCTATGTGGTGTTTGAACCCATGAGTATTTGCTCGGGAAAGTCTTTGCTCACAAATATCTCAAGTCTTAGCGAGTCTAGTAAAATTAAATTAGTTACTTTCGAAATCGAACTGCTAATGGTGAATACTCGATTGACGAAGATGAAGTAATTAACCGTCTTTTTGACACACACACTTTTCAGGCTGAACGGAGCCATCACCTACGACTGCCCCTGAGGTCTTTTCAGGTAGTTCTGATTCTTCGGAGTTTGCTCGTAGAACTGTGACAACCGAATCAATCAAATGGGCTTTGCTGAAAGTTTTGCCCCGTATAAGTCTCCAGGAAAAGATTGAATCATTCATACTTCAAAAAGGATATGAACTTCCACTAGCGTTGTAGTAAATAACTGTAAAATTCATTCCCAAAGGTGGTCGCGTTACCTATGTGGAAGCAAAAGCTTTAGATAAATCAGTATGAACTCCTTCCTTATCAGATCAGTGGACTGTTTAATCGACCACTACATTTGAGATGTCTACTACCACCCTCTTACACAATGTTGTCTATAACATTGAAAAAGTTTTTTTCGCAAAAGCAAACAAGTTTACGAGTTTTTATTTACATTCAAGGTGCCTTGAAACAGTGTCTTTCGAATCCATTTTGAAGGAAGCACAACGTTTTGAAGTACCTTCATATATCACGAACTGGATGCACGCAATGCTTAGCTAAGGAAACCAAAAGTCTATGTTCTCTATGTGGTGGGCTGTCACCACTTTTATGGTTCCTTGTCGCTGATGGCTTGTAAAAACTTAATGAATTTGGGTGTTAGACATATGGTTTCGCCGATGGTAATCATATAATGATCCCCGGTATTTGCATTAAAACATTTTTTTTTTGGAACGGGCATACCGTAGTCGTTAAATCGATTGCCTTGTACGCAGCTCGCCTGGGTTCGATTACCAACCCCGCTGTTCCTCGTAGATTATATTCAAAGTATCCTGGAGAGTGTAACCGTCCGAAACTTATTACTTTGCATTTATTAACATTCACTTCCATTCCGTTAAGGGAACACCTGTCTTAAAGAGTGCCGATGAGTTCTTGTAGTACTGCAGCGTCATGTCCCGAAGATTCTGAGATCATCTGCATGTAACAATTTTCCAGACTTGATACGACTACAGATATCGTTAATAAATAATATAAAAATGGATGGACCAAGATGACTGCCTTGCGGGACGCCGGTGGGCATATTGAATGTACTTGACCGCGTGTTTTTATACGTACGAATGCGAAGTGGCTAGAGAGATAGGACCACAATCAAGTAGTCAGCCAAGTTGGAAAATCCTAAACGTTGTAGTTTCGGGATTGCGATATTATGGGAAACTTTGTTGAAGGCTTTTGAGAAGTCTACATAAATTGCGTCCTGCTCCTGCTGACGCTTCTCTACGGTGGGAAACAACAATTGATGCATAAGCTAAAAGGTTAGAAGTGGTAGATCGTTTCATGACAAACCCTTGTTGATGCTCCGAAATAATGTAGCATACCGCTTTTTACGTAATGTTAAAAACCAGCTTTTCGAGAACTTTAGCTAGACAGTTCAATTGTGAGATCCCTCTGTAGTTTTCGACGTTGTGAATGTTTCCAACTTTATGAATAGGAACGATTGATGCTTCTTTCCAGCACAGAGAATAGATAAATAAGCTAGAACAAACTTTCCGGAAAAACCTGAGTAAAAGTTTAAATGAAAATACGATGAAAATTACTATCGCACACAGGTTCGCATGCGTGAATCACCATTGCATCCAAGTCTGCACACAAGTCCCGTATAGCAATTGCTGGCCGATCGAAGCGCCGGCCAGTGGCAAGTTGCTACTTGCTGTGGTCATTTCAAAGCAACAGTTTTATTTCTTACACAAGTTCAAAACTTTACTTGTATGTCAGTTCTCAGTGTTTCTAGGTTGATGCGAGAGAACGAGTAAAAATTAAGCAAACTGATAGCGATAACGCTTGGGCACAGCTTTTAATCAACTTTGGAGATAAGTGATCCGGACCAGGTCCTTTCGATGGATCAATGCTTAGAACTTCCACGATGTCGTTTTCACTTACAACAAGGTGGAACAAATTTATGCTATATGACGGCAATGTTGCTAAATACACTTCTGATGGAGGAGTGTTATTACTGTTGAACACTTCGTGAAAGAATTCGGCAATCGGATCCACGGCTACAGCTGGGATTGCGCATTATTGTTTCTCAAAAAACGTCAGCGAAGTTCGTGCGTTGCAGTTCTTTGACTCTGAAATCATTGCCGCAAATCAAGTTAAGTACGTTGGGGTAATTGCCTCAAAACTCAATTGATCTGCTCACATCGGTTTCAGAATCAAGACGACAAATTTGGTGGACTCAAACCCAAGTACATTAAGTGGATCTACACAACAACTGCTAGACGAATACTGGCATACGCGTGTCTTGTGCGATATACGTAATGCTCGAATGCGGAGTAGAAGATCCAGGCGTTCGAAAATTGTAGAGCAACCCACTCTGGCAGACAGTAAGTCCGAGACGAGTAGGGCTTGATAACAGTCCCTTCGGATGCCAAGAGTATCGACATGTATTAACTGACAACTGACAATCAAAACGTATGAACCAGCGTTGGACAGCCTCGATTCTGTCAACTACATTCTGTAAGATTTGGTCGAGTATTAATTCGACACAAATCTTCAATTGGGATTACCGCATACTAGGCTCCCATATCGGATAGGACTTGGCATAATAAACTAAGCAAATGAGTTCCTAGCATTCGACTATCAATGAGACTACTACTGACGCACCCGCTGATACGATGAAGATTTGTTAACACTGATGCTTACGCAATGGACCTGGGAAAGATTCTTTTTCGCTCTGTCATGTGAGAGGGAACCGGCTTGGTATGGTTAAAACTGTACACTAGAAAAAGCTGACGCTTGCTGCAGTTTGAGATTTCCAGAAAACTTCGCTAAGCATGTTCCGGTACGAAAATTACCAAATGCCCCGTTAATCGGAGGATTCCAAATGCAAGATATTTCACTTTTGTCTGACTAGTGGAAGAGGCAGGAATTGTCAGTTACTAAAATTCGCGTCGTGGTGTGTTTAAGTAAGAAAAAGTGACATGAAGATTTCTAAACAGTTTGGTAAAACGTTACGTTTCCTTTCCCAAACAGCTAGATAGAACACCATTCAGTGGCAGTCAGTGTAGGCAGTGTCGTATGCGTATTGTGTGGTAATTAAAGGTAAGCCTCGTTTTCTCATCTAATTTTTTTTTTTGTAATTTGCTGTTTACTGGCGATGTTGACTCCGAGAACAACCGGGACAAATCACAATTCTTTTCATTTGGTCAGTCTGTGGTGGGATTTGTAGACTTTGCCAGTGATGAGAAAACCCGAGGCGACGAACATTTTGTTTAGATGTACAGCTATTCTGTCTTTCAGTTTAAGTCTTTAGATCGGACACGTTTTGAGTCAGATAGCTCGCTTCCCTTCCCGTATTAGGGATAAATAGAACCTTCCCTTGAAAGGTCTCAGGCCGGGCAAACCTTCATCTGGTGGGTGGTCTCTCGATTAGAGAGTGGCGCTTAAATCACCCACATAACTGTGGGGAGCGGTTCGGCTGGCCAGTAACAACGTACTAAAGCTGTCCAGTGTGATGTGAAGAAACATGCCATCAGTTGAATCCAGCATCTGCCGAAAAATCTTCACCCCATCGGCGAAGGAAAGGCGGAATCCTTCTAGCTAGTTATTGACGTCGTTAAAAATATTACTGGTCCGAGGTGGCGTCCTTGTGGGATGTAGGGTGTACCGAGAATGGTGCAGGAAGATAGTTCTTAATGCTAATTAAGAGTTTCCTTCCTTCGAGATAGAAACGAAACCAGGCAAAAAGTTGTCCGTGAATACCGAGTTTATCTAGCTCGGCCATTGCGATATGGATATCATGGTTGATGTTGTTGAAGGTTTGCAGTCCGTCGACGACTCGAAAACATACGTCGTAATGTAATGAGCCATTAACCATAGGAGACTGCATCGGTCTGGATCTAGCTGAATTGATAGCAAAAATAATTCAATCTACCAGTCGTCAGGGTATCCCCTCGCTTCTATCCACCACCTGAAGCACGCGCCGTGTTGCTATTAGATTCTAGGGACCAACAGAATCCTAGTTCTCCAAGCTGCAAATCCCTAAGCATAAAAATTTTTGAGTCCACCGCCAAGCCCACGGAGTTTAGAAACCCTACATGCACCAAAAAATGTTGGGCATGAAAGGGTTAAAATGCCCTTTTCACCGAATTAGTCTTAATATTTTTTATACCTTGCGATATTCGTGGCTGTTCAATGCCAGCAGCAATTAGCGCCTATTCTTCATCGGATCAATCACTTACCTTTAAATCGCGATCCAGCACCGTGATGGACGTGTCGATGTTAGATCCACCGATTACCACCTGGAAAAGTCAATATTTCTTAAGTCCTGCAGAGTTGGCGAGTTCAAATAAAAAATTTCGAAAGCCATAGTTTCTTTCAAATTTTATCAACTTGTGGCGTTTCGATCGAGAGGCATTCCAGTAAAGTGATGATTTTTGTTAATGATTAAGGGACAATATATTTACAGAATAATAAAAATCCATAAGGATCAACTAACCGGCACTCGTTCACTGCGGATCTTCGATGCATCCCTTCCCATACTACTACTAGACACGATAATTCCATTATTTTCGATCCGCATCAACTCGACCGCAATTTCCGCAGCAACGCGTGCATTATTTTTTATCAGCGCAATATCTATGGGTAAAAAAACCATTATTCGTTTAAAGAATTGTACAAGGTCAACCAAGCTATAACTCACTCGATTCCAAACTCCGGCCTCTGGTAATCTTGGACACGGCAGTAAGGATAAAAGGTGTCACCTCCTTGCCACGGATATTCAACGATTCAGCCTCCACCAAAGCTTGCTCTATAACATCGCTCATCACCTTCGGATCCATGGAGTAAGCCTCCGGGATGGGCACACCTATCAAAAATCCAGACCGCAGACCGAGTGCGCTATTTACGCTTATCATATTGGCAGCTTCCAAGGCATTGTTTAAATTATAAGCAGCTTTCGAACCGCTGGACCGTGTGTAAAAAGCAGGAAAGTCCAAATCCGGACATTGGAACGATGCAACGCAAACTCCTTGGGTCTCCTATGTGTATATAACGAGAAAAAAATCACACATTCAAACGACGAAAAAAATCAGTAAATACCAACCAAATACTCTAGCGTCCTTGGAATGTCCAGAATTGATTTCACCCCGCTGGAAACGACCGCGACCGGAGTTCGTCCCAGTTCGACCAAATCCGCTGACACATCCATTGTGTTCTGTCCGCCTCGATGCACTCCACCGAGTCCTCCGGTAGCAAACACCCGAATGCCAACCATGTCGGCTACCAGGAGAGTTCCGGCCACCGTTGTTCCACCGTTCAAACCATTGCTCAGCACATACGCTAGATCGCGGCGGGATGTTTTAATTGTGCCAGCATTATCGGCTTTAGCCAGTTTTTCCAACCGGTCGCCGCTGAGGCCGACCTGAATACGACCGCCCACAATACCGATGGTGGCAGGGATGGCTCCCTGGGGATGAGGAAAAAAGCAGTGGTAAGAATGAGGCCAACTAGCAATTGAAATTTGGTTATTCGCCTGAGAAATATTTCGTTTGAATGTAGGGACCAGTGCTTATTTTGCGATAGTTAGGGCAGTAAATTTTCTATTTCGAGTACATTAGAGCGACTGTAATTTTGGGTACATTATACTCGGTCCTAAACTTTAAACGAATAATGGTTACTTAGCGGTGAGCGAACTCTGGGTGTCTTCTTTTCAGCAAATATTTTCTATCAAAGCAATCAAGGTCACATGCAGTTAAAGGCGACCAAGTTGATCTCGAGGTTCAGTTTAAACAACTTTGAACAATTCAAAGTTAGTTACTATCCGATCTAGGACCACCGACAGATACTCATGCTATTTGTTTACTATATTCGATAATAGGTACGCTGATTTGAAACATCAATGATATTTTAAAACCTATACCATGTTATGTTTTATTGTGCGGAATAAATCGCAACAGTCACATAAAAGAGTCACAGATGCGAGCGGAATAGTGCCCATAATCGCAAGTCAGTCCCATGTAAATGGGGAATCCCATAGAAAATGGGACGGACTTGCGATTATGGCCAGGATAGTCCTTGTATACTTTTAGTTTTAATTGAATGTGCGGTTGCTGTAAAACTTCTCTTTTAACAACGCAGCTGATGCAACTGAAATCTGCACAAAATCCTACACACTTACGGCGACAGCCGAAACGGAAACAAAATCTCCATCGTTTCATTTCATTTGGGTTGAATATATTCAAAACATAGCTTCGGGTGGTCGGTCGCTCGTTACTGTTGCAGTGATGTAGAGCAACTTTTCCCTTACCGGCCCGGCCCGGCCCGCTTCACTCCGTTCCGCAGTGGTCCAAAACTTTGCTGAATATTTGAAGCAATTGCCCCCCGGTTGTACCTTCTAAACGGTGCACTGCTGGTCATAATGGAGATCCGGGATGGTACCTGCTCATCGTGCAGCAGTTATTTTTGACTCGACTTTTACTCTTTTGGCTTGTGCTGAAGAATGTCGAATAAAAAGAGATACTCATCAGTCCTCCTTACCTTTTGACGAACAATCTCCTCCACCTCAAGGGCCGTCTCGAGATTGCGGGGATAGGGCATACCGTGGGTGATGATGGTAGACTCGAGTGCAACCACGGACTGCGGTGCCGTCCGGAGAGCCTCGCCGACGTCCGGATTGATGTCGACCAAGGAACTGTCGGGTGTTGAGGTGTGAGATGGAAATGAGATGAAACACAAATTTGTTAGTCGGACGGAATAAGTCTCACGTTGCTGGTATCATGACATGAGTATCCATATCATATGGCTTATTTAGTTTCGCGTAAGCAAACATTGCAGGTAACACGATAATGGTGATGGTGAACTTTCTATGGAATGTAAGAACGTCTTTATTTTGCTATAGAAATCTTGGGAGAAAGTAGTATATTGTGATTCACTTTTATTATCACCCATGAAACTATTGCAACACCAAAATTCTTGTATTTATTGAATGAAAAACCAAATTTTCAGGGAAGCTTTGTAAGTATTAATCAGTCTTGATAAATTAAATTAATTATTGAATTGGAAAATTTTACGAGCTTTACAAAACTAGAGTACATTTAATACTAATCTGAAGGTCTGAAACGGATCAATCGACGTTTAACTAATTCAGAGAGCGCTGATAACCGCGATGTCCACGAATACTATTATTCCTGTTCTAGTGTGTATCAATGATTGTTTTGTTTGAGCATTTAAAATAATTTAAGATTTTAACAGTGTTTCAAATAAACCACACATTTCACACCAAGGAACCTGTTTCCAAAGGAGCGGTGGAAACCAATCATTGTTATGCACATTTCTGGGAGTAAAAAATCAAAGCAATCCAAGTGGGTTTTGACTCTTAGGTTTTCACTCCTGGTTTTGGCTCCTCCTGTCCACTCCGGTTTGTGATTATTGTTCTGTCGTCGCTTATAGACCGAATTTAATTTCAAACTCGCTAATGTCTTGTTGAAAATAGACGTTTTTCAGACCTTTTTTGCATTTGTAGACAAAGTGTCGATGGTCTCTACCTCTTTGAAAAAATAAGGACCGGATGATTGTTTTGGAGAAAAATCCGTCCCAAACAGTTACTTTCTGGTCGTGTAGTGGTGTTTGACGTGTGGGTTCTGTGTCCCCCAAATTCGACAATTTTGTTTGTTTACTCCGCCGGAAAGGCTGAAGTGAGCCTGCCATATTTTTTACGATAAGCACGCACAGTTTTCACTATTGAACGATCGTTTTCCATGTAATGCGCTACGATTTCAGCGCGTTCCTTTGGTGTAAATCGACTTATAGCTAAAATGGCACTAAATGATGTTTAAGAATTGTGTGTATCTGTCAAAATCGGCTGGAAAATGGCGGAGTTGTTCAATGTTGAAATAGGATACATCCAGATGGCGCACCCTGTATATATTGAAGCAAATCATTTGTTTTCAATTCAATTTTCTTTAACAAATATATTATTATAACAATAATCATGAAGTGATGAAATCCGAAAGTTCAAATGCATAGTGGAAGGATGTAAAACAGGTGTACTATTTATTACTGTAATGGCCTAAGCCTAGCCTAGTACGCTAACCATTGAATGCTGACCTTCGAGGTCTAACGAAAAGAAGCTTTCGCCATGGATTGTGCCAAGGATCTGTTTTGCTTTTGTGCCCGATAAAATGAAAATCGAAAATCTAAATTGAGCTCGAGCTTTTAAACTGTATGCTGCAATTATAATCTAGTAACCTGTTTTCACTCCTTGGCGGTTTTCACTCCTCAGGAGCCAAAAAAACCATGAGTGATGAAATCATAGATTTTAATGATTTGTCAAACTATGGTTTCTTCGACGCATGCTGATTGGAGTGATTTTTGAAACACTGGATTTTAATTGTTACAACTAAGTCACGGAAAACAGACATCCAGTTTCGAACAAACCAGTTTAAAATACTCCTTTTGCCATTTGAACAAATATTTGCTAGACCATTACGACCACCATACTGGCATATCCCATAATTATAACGATCATTTGGATATTAATTCAGTAAACGGAATGACGACAGAACCACCATTGATGGTAACATCTCAATTCCGTTTTGATGTGCCTTTTACTCAACTTTTACGCTTGAGATGGAAGTCTGTTCGCTGTGCCGAAATTAATGTTGTTTATCAGTTTTGCACGACTCAGGGGGTGCTTGGACTTAATGCCACTGCTCTGTCATCGATGTTACGTGATATTCGTTATGGAATATTGTTTGTTTGAGGTCCATTCATATCTCGCAGAAAAAGTTTGAAAATTATTATTGGTTTTATTAACTAGTACATCTCAAATTTTTAGCTTTTCTCTCGGTAATTCACGGCTTTTCCTCAACTGTCAATACGCGACATCATTTATGAATGGCCCTTGTTAATATCTTTAGAGCAGACAATCCAATGAGAAAAAGTATTGACAGGATTTTTGTATTTTTTTTTATTTTACCACCTTGTGTGACATCTCTATGCTTGTTATACCTACTAATGTGGTTTTCGTTTGAGGCGAAACTGAGTCAGTTCCTAACCCCAACTGCTGTCAAAATGTATGAACTGACAGCGGTTGGGGTTAGAACCTAACTCAGTTTCAGGTTCAAGCGAAATCGCCATAAGAATACCAAATCATGTGATGGGATGGCTGGAAGATTAGAGAAGCAGTTAGATTCTTGGCTTAGGTGCGATTATAGTGCACAATTATTTCCAGAAACTTTGAAAAGAAGGCAAAAAAATCTGGATGGTCGCTTGTTGTCTATAGATTTATGACAGTGCCCGGACATTTGGCCGAGGAGGTAATTTGGCCTAACGGGCCGATTGGGAAAATACCATTTGACCGAACGGGTCAAGGGACCGAATGTCATTTGGCCGAACGGGTCAACTAGTCGAATGATATTTGGCCGAACTGGTCAATTGACCGAATGTAATTTTGTCGAATGCCGATTTTGTCGAATGCCATTTGGCCGAACACCATTTGTCCGAGTGCCATTTGGTCGAACCCCATTTGACCAAGCACCATTTGGTCGAACGCCATTTGACAGAATGGCAGTTGGCCGAATTCTATTTGGGAGAATGTCATTTGGCCGAACGGGTCAACTAGTCGAATGATATTTGGCCGAACTGGTCAATTGACCGAATGTAATTTTGTCGAATGCCGATTTTGCCGAATGCCATTTGGCCGAGTGCCATTTGGTCGAACCCCATTTGACCAAGCACCATTTGGTCGAACGCCATTTGACAGAATGCCATTTGGCCGAATGCCATTTGGCCGAATGCCATTTGGCCGAATGCCATTTGGCCGAATGCCATTTGGCCGAATGCCATTTGGCCGAATGCCATTTGGCCGAATGCCATTTGGCCGAATGCCATTTGGCCGAATGCCATTTGAGCAAATACAAATATGTAAATAATAACTTGTATTTGATTTGAGTGAGTCTTCTGGTTGAATGCCATTTGATCGAATGCAATTGTACCGAATGCCGTTTATGACGTTTTGCGCATGTTCAGACCAACAATGTTTACCATCTTAAAACTGACAATGGAATACTCTAAATCTACATTAAAAATAATATTTTTTTAAATTGTCCTACTGCAGCTGCAGAATCGGGTTCTCGGAAGGGCTCCTCGTCAGAATTAGAGTCTGGGGTATTATAGAGTTCCGTACAGAGGAATGCGTAACACTGCCCAAAATGATGCCCTCTTCTTTGTTCCTGACACCCACAGTTTTTGCTGTAACTTTGAGTGACTTCAACCGAGTTACATAATAAATTATTATGGAATGAATTGAAAATATTGCTTATAGCACTTTATTCAAAATACTGTTCGATATAATGTTTTACATTTTTTTTTTTGAGAGTTGTCCTACTGGAGCTGTAGAGCTAGGTTCTCATAAGAGCTCCCCGTCAGAATCACATACTCCAATTTGCAGACGAGACAGGCAATGTCGCCCACTAAAACACTGCTTTAGGCCAATTGTAGCGGGCCGTGATTCTGAATGGAATGTGATATTCATTGTACGGTTCATGTATGGGCGGGCGTAGGGACTCGCGATCGCGTGTATCATCGCGAAGGGCTCGAACATTTGTACGTTAACGTGTTCGATCGCGTGTGCATTTGTATGTCCGCGTGTGCTAATGTGTATGTAACTTCGCGTTCATAACCGTGTGCCTTTCGCATATTCGCGAATGTTCTAGAATGATCGCGCGCGGAGCGTGAATCTGATACTTAATTTTTTGTGTACGGTTCAGATTCCAGAAGAAAGTGGGTTCTTCCATATCATTAGAGTTCCCAGTCATGTCGCCGTAGAATGTGTGGTCTAGTGGATGATTGGTCCAACTGAATGTATGGACCTAAATTGCTAAAATGAAGGCTAAAGATTTCCGGACGTGACCGATTCATGATCGAGCGCGTTTGCAGGTTCGCGTTTGAGACCGCGTTTGTAACTTCGTAAGTACTAAAACCGTTCACATAATTACGGGAGTGTTATCAAGTTTGCGCGATCGCGGGTATAGGTGTGCTTAGATGATCGCGAAAGGCTTAAGCGTTCATATGTTGACGTGTTTGTCGCGTGTGCTCGCGTGTATGTGACTTCGCGTGTATAAATTCGATTTTGAAACCCTGCAGCTATTCATATATTCGCGGACCGTCATTCTGATATTTAGTTTTCAGTGTACGAATCACATTCTGACAAGGAGTGAGTTATCCCATATCACTAGAGTTTCCGGTCATGTCGCCATGGAACGTTTTGTCTAGTGGATATGGAAGTTATTTTTTCTTAATTTTTCAGTTTTATTTTATTTATTTTTTATGAGTTAACATGGACCTAGACTGTACCGAGGATAGAGACTTCCGATTCATGATGACGCAAACGCGGGAGTTTGTAGATTGAGGCTTGAGATTGCGTTGGTAAGTTTATGAGTGCTGAGACGTTCACCTTATCACCAGGGTATAATCATGTTTGCGAGTTCGTGGGCGTAGGTTGCTTGGAAAATCGCGAGGGGCTCTAACGTTTATACGCTGACGTGATTTTGTAACATATTTGCGTGTGTACTTGAATGGTCGCGAGAACCGTGAGTCTGATATTAAATTTTCGGTGTGCGATTAGAATTCTGGCAGAGAGTGGGATCCCTTATATCGATAGGGTTCCCGGACATGTCGCCAATCCTAGCGGGCAGTGATTCTGATTGTGATATTACGTGTACGGTTCAAATGTTTGGGTGTAGGGGCTTTACGATCGCGTGGAAATGAGCGTTTATTTGTACACACTTGAGACCGCGTTAATCGGATTACAAGTGGTGGAGCGTTCACTAAATAATTTGTGGTGTTTTTGTGTTTGCGAAATCTTGGGTGTAGTTGTGCGTGGATGATCGCGATTGCATGTTTCTCTTTTTGTATTACCGCGAAGGACTCGGTCGTTTGTAAGTTAATGTGTTCGATCGCGTGCGCGTTTATACGTCGCGTATGCTAGCGTGTATGTAACTTCGCGTGTACAAATTCGATTTTATAACATTCGAATATTTGCGTATGTTCTTGGAAGTTCGTGCGGACTGTGAATCTGATACTTAATTTTCAGTGTACGGTTCAGATGCTAGAAGAGAGTGAGTTCTTCCATATCACTAGAGTTTCCGGCCATGCCGACACGGAACGTGTTGTGTAGAGGATATGAGCGTCATTTATTTTTATTGGCCATCTGAAGGCATGGACCCAGCCAACACTGCCAACTTCGAAGTAGGTCGCTCGTTCACGCCCACAACCGTCCGCACTGTAATCGATTGTATCTGGCCATTCTTGCCAGCATGAGTCTGGATAATCTTTCCAATATGCCAGCAATAGGGATCTTTACGGGTGTATGGGTTAAGGCATATTGATGCAGAATAGTACCGTGAGTTAATATCTCAATCCTTTTTCAATTTTTAGGCTCGAAAGTATTGAAAAAAACATTTTTTAGTTTGTTTCCTTTTAGGGCAATAACACATCCAAACCCATGCGACTTGCACGACTCTATAGGTTGCCTTATCAGATTTACCATAGTTTGCATATGAAACTTGGGATGGCAGGCTGCTAGCGGATTGAAAAAGTGCCGGATCATGCTGTGTGGGGTGCTGTCCCGGTTAACAATGAGGCGAACGAGAATTTGCAGATACGTCATTTAGTAGGACAACTGTCAGTTTGTTGGTTGAATTTAATTTGGTTTTTTTAATATAAAAATCAGAAGAGAATAATTAAGATTTAAGAATGATACGAGTGTACTCGTAAGGACACCCGCTATCAATACATATGAAAAACTGACACATTTTTTCCAAATTAAAGATCCCTATTCTTATTGTAACTTATTGTCAGCGATGTTCTTCCATGTATAGTGGTGCTGTGTAGATTTACTCGCGGTGTCGCTTGAGGCGGCAGTTCGCCGGTAAACGCTGGACAAACTACAGGGACTAATCGCTTCCAGTTAGAGAAATTGACGACGCTTACGTTTGGTGTTGATCCAAGGCGCTGAAATAATTAACGGTGACGAAGCTCGGTCTCGGTAGAGGTAGTTACAATCGTTGAATGTGGCCAATCGTCTTCTGAGCGTGATCAATATGCTCTAGGGACCGCCGAGCAGGCCAAACAGCTTCAAGCGGCCTCCGCCGAGATAGTTGAGCTCCGACAAGTCGTCACCGAGCTTTACAAAACATCCACCCCTGCGAGACCACCAACGAAAACGCTCTAACGGGAACGAAAGCCAAAAAGGGCAAGTTTATCGAACCAACCCTTGTTCAGATGATAAATGAAGAAATCCACTTTCTTGAAGCAGGCCGTAGCATACAGCTCAAAATTTTAATGGTGTTCTTCACGTGGTTTCATTCATCTAACAATCGATCTCGATCTGTTTTTAGCCTAAGCAAATTCAAAGGTATATAGAGAAATTCACTTAGGTATTTAATTTTAATTTTAATTGTGTAATTTAAGAAATTAGAGAAAAGTAAATGTGCGACTACTCTCTACATTTTAATCTTTCGTCTGTCTAGCATCAAACGTCAGTGTCACTTGCAGACGGAACTGGCCCGGTGCTACATCATGTTTCCTTCGTTTCTCGCTTTTCGGCAGGCCTGGAGGCGGGCCCACTGGTGTTGTGTTCATGTGGCGGTGGTAACAATTCCCCCCCTCGTAACTCTGGTCCGGAACTAGCGATCTGATCAGATTTACTTCTTAACTCCATAACCGCAAGCTTGGCGACTGCACGTCGAAACACGCCCTTCGACGTTCTCACCAGTGCTCTTCGTATTCTGCCATCGACACCTGGGATGACCTTCTCTACAACACCACGTATCCAGGTTCTCCGATTATTTCCGTCGACCAAATACACTAGCTCTCCTTCGTGAATCTTTTCTCGTTCCGCGTGCCATTTTGTCCGATGGTTGATGATAGGTACATACTCCTTCAGCCACCTCTGCCATAATATATCCGACAATTGCTGCGACCGCTTATAGTTATCGCGTAACGCTTCGGCTGAACTGGTCGGAACGTTTATCTCCTCACGTTCTTCAGCAGGAAGACCGCGCAAGAAGTGGTTCGGTGTCAGGGCTTCGACTTCAGACGATTCTTGTGGTACATATGTGAGCGGCCGGGAGTTCACCATATCTTCAGCTTCGGCTAGTACAGTGAGCAGGATTTCGTCTGTTAACTTTCCACCATCGTGTAGAGCCTTGAGCGCATCCTTAGCTGATCTTACCAGTCGCTCCCATATACCGACCATATGCGGCGCTGCAGGTGGATTAAAATTCCACCTTGTCCTGGCGTCTGTGAACACGTCGGCACAATCCAGCTCGATGCAACGAACCTTCTGAACCAGCTCCTTGCTTGCCGCTCGAAAGTTCGTACCATTGTCCGAGAAGTACTCCAATGGTGCACCTCTTCTGCAAATAAATCGTCTAATTGCCATGACGCATGATTGGCTACTCATGCTATAGGTGATTTCCATATGGATTGCTCTGGTTACCAGACACGTAAATAGACAAATCCATCTCTTCTCTGAACGTCTTCCGACCGTGACGACGACTGGACCGAAATAATCAACCCCTACAAAACTGAACGGGCGATGCTGAGGAGTGAGACGCTGAATTGGTAGAGGTGCCATCCTTGGGACAGTTGGATGACACTTGTGGATTTTACACCAAGCACAATCCTTCATCACCTTCAAAACTGCAGCCCGAATGTACGGGATAGAGAAGCGTTGCCTCAACTCGTTCACAACGGTCTCGCGGTTTGCGTAGCCAAACTTTTCATGATAGTGAAGAAGGAGTTTGGTAGTGACATCGTGACTCTTCGGAAGTACGATGGGGCACCGCTGCTCAAAGGGGAGAAAATCAGCATGAGCGGATCGCCCCTCCATGCGGATTACTCCCGATTCCTCTAAAAAGGGCGATAATCTGTAGAGTGGACTGCATCGTTCGATGACATGCCACTTAGCTTGCGGAAGTTCACGGTTTTTCAGTAACGTTTTCCTTTCATCCTTCTTGCTGCGCTATTTTCCACAAGTAATCCTCTGCCTGACGATACTCCTCGCACTTGAGAGGAGTTTTGATTGACGGCACCGTAGATTTCAGCAAGTTTCCTAGTATCACTGTAGCTTGAAGCGATTCGATTGGCAGCTTCTTTATCTTCTTGTGGCAATTGGAAATAAACCGGAATACACAGGCAACAGTTCTTATCAGGATCTTCCAACGCGAGAAGCGAGTAGTGTCCACCAAACATTGAGCGAATGATATTTCGTGAAACAAAAGGTACGCCCGCAGCTCTTCTTTCACGTCTGGTGCAGGCAGTTCCTTTTGCCAGCACTCTTCTGGTGATTGGTACAGAATATCCGGGCCTCGCACCCACTCGCCGTCGGTGTTTAAGGGTGGTCCATTTTTACCCCACTTCGTTAACACGTCTGCTATGTTGTTCTTTGATGCAACCCAGCACCATTCGATGGGACTCGTGAGGCTTAAAATTTCTCCTATGCGGTAGGTCACGAACTGTTTGTACTTCCTTTGGTCGGAGCGGATCCAGGAAAGTACCGTTGCAGAGTCGATGTGGATCACGAGCCTTTTTACCTTCACTGAGTGATTGGCTTCACAGCAACAGACAATCTTGCAGCGAGTACTGCAGCTAGTAGTTCCATTCTAGGGATGGACATGTATTGAAGTGGGGCAACCTTGGACTTCGCCGGCACCAGGGCAACTCTTGGGTGTCCATTTACCCATATTCGGAAATATGCTACACTACCATAGGCCTCTTCACTAGCGTCGGCAAAAACGTGCAATTCGAGGTTCTGATGATCTGACGGTTTCAAACCCAGGAAGTAACAACGGGGAATCTCCATGGATTGAACTTTTGGTAGCAGTGCGATTCATTTGATCCATTTTCTTGCTGAGTTTTCGTCCAGTAATTCATCCCACGGGCACCCATTTCTCCAGAGGTCTTGGATGATAATCTTTCCAAAAACAGTGAACAGTGCCCATAAGCCAAGTGGATCAAAAAAGCTCATCACAATGCGTAGGAGAGTTCTTTTAGTCGGCAGCTTTCCCTCCGTCAAAAACGCTTGCAGGTCGTCCCGAAGAACGGTAGCGAAAACGAAAACATCGTCAACTGTGTTCCATGACATGCCCAACACCCTTTCTGTGTTGTTAGATTTATCGCAACCGAAGTGGATTATTCCGCTTTCTGTTTGTCCACCGAAATGCTGCAAAAATTTTGTACTGTTCGACACCCAATGGCGAAGCTTAAATCCCGCCTTGGAGTGAATGAAAGTAACCTCGCTCGCCCGCTTAATGGCCTCACCGACCGTGAACGTTGAATCCAGGTAATCATCAACATAGTGCCTGTGGATGATTGCCTCCACAGCATCAGGAAACTGGTCAGTGAACTCTCGCGCGTTTTGGTTCTTAATATATTGTGCAGAGCATGGCGAGCTGGTTGAGCCGAAGGTGGCAACATCCGTCACATATATCACCGGAGGGCCCGATTGCGTTGGTCGAAACAAGAACCTTTGGGCTGACCTGTCATTCGGACGGATCTGCAGCTGATGGTACATTTCGGCAATATCGCCGCCAAAAGCGATTGGGCGCTCTCGAAATGGACACAGTACCGATGGTAAACTGGAGAGAAGGTCGGGACCCTTTATCAATTCGGAGTTGAGAGACTTGCCTTGAACGGATGCCGCAGCGTCCCATACTAGCCGAACCTTTCCCGGCTTTTTGGGGTTGAGCACAACATTTAGGGGAAGATACCACACCTTACCGGGTTCTGCTGTCATCAATTCCTTTTCAGTAGCAATGTGAGCGTAACCTTTGTTTTGGTAGTCCTTTATTTGACTCTCCACGTTCTGTCGCAGCTCCGGATTCTTTGACAACTTTCGCTCCAGACTCTGCATTCGCTTAACTGCCATCGCGTAATTGTCTGGCAGTTGAGGGTCGTCATTTTTCCATAACAATCCCGTTCCGAAGCGCTCGCCGACACGGGTGGTTGTTTGCTCTAATAACTTTCTGGCTCTGATGTTCTCGGTAGATTCAGGTAACACCGTGACAGCTAGACCAGACTCCTCCACCGTGAAGTATTTTCGAAGAAGCTCCTGCAGTCCCTGGTCCTTTGATTCTCCAACTGTGTGATGACCAGCAAATCCGACCATCGTATCGTCGCTACACTGAGGACCGTATATTGTCCAGCCAAGTTTCGTCCGAACTGCAATTGGCTCACCCGGATTGCCGATGCGTGACTCGAGCGGTGCATACACATGCAGATGTTTAAGCCCGATGAGAATCCTAGGAGGACCGTTCAGGCATTCGGTAATTGGCAGTCCGCTAAGATGCTTGAATCTGGCCGTTATTTCAGCGAATCGCACCTCCTGCTCTGGAAGTTGTAATTGTTGAACCGTATGAACATTTCGTAGCAGAAAATTCTCTTCGGAATCCTTCGCCGAAATCGATACATCAACACACTTTGAGTCCCGTTCCAATCGGTTCATACCTGCCGTCCACTTTACCAGTATCGGCTTCCACACACCGCATAGCTTCATTTGTTCTGCAACACTGCTTTCCATCAGGGAATATGATGACCCTTCGTCCAGAAAGGCGATGACGTCGAGAACATGCCTTCCGTTGTGCAGCTTGATCGGAACCACGCGGAAAATTACAGGATGCTGTTCCGAATTATGAACATTGCAGTTCGTTGACAATAAGAAGGTTGAATTTGGCGGATGAAGGAGAGGATGGTGCCGTTCTTTGCAATCTCCGACGTTGCAGTGACCTTTGAACCGACAACGAATCTGACCGTGCTCGTTGAGACACAGTTTCCATTTGTCCGCAATCTTCATTCTCTCATTCCAGGTTTGCTTTCGAAAATCCTAACAAAGGCGAATACGATGGTCTGTGCGGTTGCACCCACGGCATGGTTTACGACTATCGTACTGATTGGGGTTTTTTTGTTGGCCCACTAGCTGGAGCGACGACTGCTCAACGTGGTGTGTGTTCACAAAACCCTGGTGTTCTCAACCTTTCGGCTTTTTTATCTGCCGTTCCTGGATAGGACGTCGTTCCATTTGAGGCTCAGTGTAGAGTGTGGCTTCGGTTGCTTCTGAAACAATCTCCGAGAGAAAAGCCGAAAGCGTGCTCAAATTGACAACATTTTGTTGGCGCTTGTGCATCACCCAGTCGAGTTTTGTACTAGGGGGTAACTTTTCCACCAATTCCGCTATGAGCATAGGGTTCACAAGATGGTCCACTAGTCCCGAGGCCACTAAATGATCGCACAGTTGTTGCACAACCATGCCATAACTAATGAATGATGTGAAACGTTCAATACGTGGCGGATCAGCCTTCCTCGCCTTTTGTATCAGGGAATGGAGTAGTTGTTCTGGCCTGCCGTAAAGAAGCTGGAGGGTTTCGATCACCTTTGGGACCGATTCTGGCAGCAGAAGTTTGCTCCACACTGCCTCCAATGCTTGCCCTTTGATACTTTCCTGAAGTCTTCCTAGATTTTCAAGATTGGTCCAGTTGCACGCACTGTTTCCGTTGTTGAAGCTGCTGATGAACAGCGGCCACTCTTCCGACTTCCCTGTGAATATCGGCAACTTAGCGAATGGACCCTTCCTCGCGGCAATCTGAGCCCTCGTCAGCTCTGGTTCTTCTTGCAGTATAGTCAGATATTCGTACGGACTCGGAGGACATGACATACCCGGAGTTGGATCTGGAATGGGTTCCGGAATTTGTTCCAGGTCGTTAGGTGGAACTGCTGATTGGGGAATCGGTTGCGGCGGCATAGGTGGCCTATCTACTGTGGCATTTGATCGATTTTTTCTTAGCATTGCTTTTTCCTCCGAAACCTTTTCGAGCAGGGGTCGATTGTAGTTGACGTTTCCCAGGTGCGGTACCTTTTTGGGTGTGGAACATTTTGGAACAGCTCCCCGGATATCGGCAATAGGTTTGTTTTGCTCGATCGGGTAATTGAAGTTGCTCCTCCACATTTCTTCCAAATCTGCATCCGTTTGCATCTGGCCGCCTACGGCACCTTCCTCCGGTTTCTGAGGAGCATTTCTGCATTGAAATTCGTTATATAATTCACCTCGCTTCCTATTCAACTCTGCTTCAACCGCCATCTTCTTTTTCAGCAGTTGTCTTTCCAGGTGAAGCTGCAACATCATTTTTTCCGTTTCCCTCACTGTCGTTCAAAATCCGCTTTCATTTGTTGCAACTCTCGCTTGTGTTGCAATTCGGCATCCTCCTGCACTTTGGCTTGTCCCATATGTTTCATGGCGACTTCCTGACTAACTGGGCTTTGCGGTCTGTTGTCCACCGAATCAGACACATCCACGATGATGTTACCCTGATCAGGTGTTTGCGTTTCGTCAACCGAGTTTTTGGAACCTCGACATTCTTCGCAGGTCCAGGAGATGTTCCTAACTTCCTCGGTCACGTTCACGCACTTAAAGTGGAACCACTTGTGACATTTTTCACAATAAATCATGTGGCTGTCCGCATGGTTTGGCTCCTCGCAGAGCGCACAGTCATACCCTGTGATTTCGGGGTTATGTTCGCCTGCATTATCGGACGCCATCGCATTAAAATTTTGAGAAATTGTTCAGATGATAAATGAAGAAATCCACTTTCTTGAAGCAGGCCGTAGCATACAGCTCAAAATTTTAATGGTGTTCTTCACGTGGTTTCATTCATCTAACAATCGATCTCGATCTGTTTTTAGCCTAAGCAAATTCAAAGGTATATGGAGGAATTCACTTAGGTATTTAATTTTAATTTTAATTGTGTAATTTAAGAAATTAGATAAAAGTAAATGTGCGACTACTCTCTACACTTTAATCTTTCGTCTGTCTAGCATCAAACGTCAGTGTCATTTGCAGACGGAACTGGCCCGGTGTCACATCATGACGTTTCCTTCGTTTCTCGCTTTTCGGCAGGCCTGGAGGCGGGCCCACTGGTGTTGTGTCCATGTGGCGGTGGTAAGAACCCTCGTCGCCGGAACTTCTGTCGGCTCATTCAGCCTGCCAGAGCTTAGAAAATCCAATCGATGGTTGCCAACACGGGGAACCCGGGGCGTCCTCGGGTAAGACCGGACCCATCACAATCTTCTTCACAACAGGGTACAATACAATATCAGTCGCAGCAACGCCGAACTTCGGCATCATCAAAGAAAGCAGCAAACCTCAATCCGCCTACAACAAAACCTGCTCACCGTGCATCAAAAACGCCCACTTCCCCGCGCCACCCCCGACTCGAAAAGTGCCGGACATCCTATGAGTCCCCAACAAATCCCTCTTTCCTGAAAACGAAGAGGACCATAGAAGCCACCCCTACATTATTCACGCCTGATGCGAGCCAGAATTACAACAAACCTTTCTCCGGTGTGGAACTCGTTACTGCGCGAAGTACAGCACAGGGAAATTCTGGCGGATTCGACAACGTCGACTAACCACTGCTAAGGCGCTACTAGACGGATTTAATAGGATCTGGGGAGGCTAGCCTCTACCAGACAACTGCGAACCGCACTCATGAAATCCCGAAGAAATGCAAGGGAACCAGAAGCCCGAATGACTTTCGACCCATCAGTCTCCTCCCGTGCATTGGGAAAACGATGGAAAGATATCGCCAAATCCTACGATAAGGTATGGTGCAAGGGAGTGCTCCGTCAGCTGCACCAATGGGGTATCTGCGGAAAACTTGTCTGCTTCAGTGCCTCAGTGACCGAAGTTTCAGAGTAGATATCGGAGGAAACCAATCAGTCCTATTTTGGAAGGCAAGCGGGGTCCCTCAAGGCTCGGCACTGGCAGGCACATTATTCCACGCCACGCTCCCGAAGACATATTCGTAAATTAGTTATGGAATTTGCGTTTCGACTTCGTCTCATCCAGAATCCAACACTAACTTAATGACAGGGCTAAGCTAGCGCCGGATTGACACTAGCTCCAAAAAACGGAGACACAATTTGTGTTCCCTGTGAGACGAAGTCGAAACGCAAATTCCACAGCTAATTTAGTTATAGGTTTTGTGCTTGTCCACTAAGGAGAAATATAATATACGGCATATTCGTTCTTTTTCACACCGATGACGTAATTCTTGAAACGACTTGAAATGCCGTTGGGCCGACTCGGCCAGTTTCAGCATCTCAGCCCAAAAATGCGCCTCTTCCCGGTTCTCAACTGAATATTATCTTCGCCTGTCGTTCTTCCGGCATTCGTGCCACATGACCAGCCCGCCGCAGCCTGCCATTTTGTATTAGCTTGACAATATCCACTCCTTTATATACTTGGTATAACTCGTGATTCATGCGACGCCGCCAGATGCCATTTTCTTCCTTACCGCAGAGTATTGTTCGCAGCACCTTACGTCGGAGACACCGAACACTACGATCAACTTCCTTTAACGTCCACGTTTCATGGCCGTACAAGGCAACCGGAACTATCAATGTCTTGTACAACGCGAATTTTGTCTTCGTCTGCAAACTACGGGACTTCAGCTGGCTACGAAGTCCGTAAAAAGCCCTGTTTGCAGCTGCAAGACGCATTTCCACTTCGCGGGTAACATCATTATCGCACGTCACTAGTGTTCCAAGGTACACAAATTCTTGCACTACTTCAAATTTATCACCATCTTATACCACTTCACCACCAGCATCACTATTGGACCCACGTATTCTTCCAGCTATCATGTACTTCGTCTTGCTGGTGTTAATTGTGAGACCAATTATTGCTGTCTCCCTTTTAAAAGGCACGAATGCCTCTTCCACGGCTCGGCGGTCGATTCCAATGATATCAATATCGTCCGCAAATGCTAGGAGCATATGCGACCGAGTGACGATAGTACCGTTCCTTTACACGTCTGCTCTCCTGATGGCACCTTCAAGAGCAATGTTGAACATCAAGTTTGACAGCGCATCATCCTGCTTCAATTCGTCTAAGGGTGCTTACAGAGTGGCCGCGAGAAGCTGAGCAGGGGCTGGCACTGACATTAAAATGCGAGATGCGAGAAACCTGCTTGCAGCATATCAAATGGAACCTGTCAGAGTAAAAGCAGGCAGTCGGCGCCGATCCGCTCAGCTTTCACTCTGACATCATCCCTTTGGTTTGCAGCAAGCAGGTTTCTCGCATCTCGCATTCTAATGTCAGCATCAGCGCCAGCTCAGCTTCTCGCCGCCACTCTGTAAGCACCCCAAGGTTACAAAGGACGTCGAAATCTCATCCGCAACCCGAACACTTGATTTCAGTCCATCCCGCGTTGTACGAATCAGCCTAATCAGTTTCGTCGGAAAACCATGTCCCATCATTATCTGCCATAGCTCGTTTTTTCACTGAATCGTACGCCGCTTTGAAATCAATAAACAGGATCTGTCGCAGGGTAAACATTTGATCCGTTGTTGATCGGCCTTCACGAAAACCACCTTGGTATTCGCCGACGAAAGACTCCTCCTACGGCCTCAATCTATTGAACAGAATACGTGACATAATTTTGTACGCCGAATTGAGGAGCGATATTCCTCGGTAATTGGCGCACTCCAGTCTGTGTCCCGTTTTTGTATAAGGGAAAAATGAGGCCCTCTAACCAGTCAGCAGGTAGTTCTTCTTCTTCCCATACCTTCAAAAGAGTACGGTGAAGTATTTCGTGCAGCTGCTCACTACCGTGTTTGAAAAATTCGGCCGGGAGCTCGTCCTTTCCAGCAGCCTTACAGTTTTTCAGCTCTTTGATTGCCTTTTTCACCTCTTCTAGCGTTGGAGGCTCCACAGCTTGTCCATCGTCACTTATCCTTATTCTGTTCATTGACGCGCTAACATTCTTTCCATTCAACAATGTCTCGAAGTGCTCTCTCCACCTGGCTGCTATCAAACTCACTGGAACAATAATACCACTCCGGAAGGAGCCAAAAATCTTTGGCGTGACTGTCGACCGGAAGATGACTTTCCTTCCGCACTTTCGAAGGGTGGAAAAGAACTGCGAAAGCAAAAAACGACTTGTCCGCACCATCAGCTCGCGACACCGTTCTAAGACGAGCAGCTGGGTTCCTAGAAAAAAATCTGGTGATGAATACCATCAGCTATAGTCAGCCACTAACATACATACCACGCTTGCCGATGACCTCCTTTTTAGTCGCACAGCTACATCGGGTCGACAACTTAGACATCAGTCTGGCTGTATCCACCAGAGAAGGCGATCCTCCCCGTGCTGTTAGACCCAAGTTTCTCCAGATGGCCGAACACAAATACTCAAATCATCTGCACATCTACACCGACGGCTCGAAACTCGGCGAGTGCGTGGGCGCGTGTGTGAGGGTCGCCTACCCTTCGTATGCTCAGTGTTCTTCGCAGAAACCGCCAGCGCCACTGCAGTTACCAACAAACCTGAAGACACCCCAACACTGATTTTCTCCGATTCCCTCTCGGTCAACAAGGCGCTGGAATCAGAGTAGTCCAAGCACCCCTACGTCCAAGCCATAAGGCAACCATATTCTGGGTTTCCGGGCACTGTGGATTCCGCGGCAACAAGGATGCTGACCGCTTGGCCGCGCTCGTGCGCCACTCTCGCGCCCTATTTTCTAATGAGGTTCCGTCATCCTACATCTTTAGGCAATTCAAGGCGAAGACCTTTGAGCACTTCATCACTCACTGGAGGAAGTTTCGAAGTTAACCTCAGAAAGTAAAGGGAGACCTCGATAAGTGGACAGACCACGAAAACCGAATAGAACAAGGAGGATGCAGTGAGCAGGATGACTCATGCTCACCATCACTCGCGTCAACCCTCCAGTATGCAGGACTTCCAACGCAAGACTCACAGTGGAGCACTTACTCAAAAACGGCCGGGAATTCGAAAATCTACGACGACACCACAAATTGCCCTCCTCGATTCAAGAAACACTAGCAAACGAGGCACTACACCACTTGCTGGGGAGGTACTCCAGCGGCCCTTCGACCATCAAAACCTTCCAGCCCATCAACAATGATCGCTCATCGGGCTGTCCGCCACATACGAAACGGGTGCTGAGGAAGTTCTTGAGTGGCCCCTCTACAAACCGCAAATTGCTATGTCACCCACCACCATCGATGCATCGTTCAGTGGGCCCACAAACACACCCAGACTTGATGCTGGGTAGACTCTCCCACGGCCCTGGCTAGGCGCTTTCATCCCGGAGCTCAACACCTCAACGACGAACCTAAGAACCAACTAACGCTGCGGTTCAAGCCCAACAAGATCTACCGAAACAAGATCTGTAGTATTATTAATACAAATATTAAATATATAACTCCAGTTAATATGCTCATGGTTGCTATGTTATGTTTAATTCACATTATTTGCACAAGTTCTATAAGCCTACATTGAAAATTTAATTATTAATCAAATAAACTGAATTTAGTAATTTGGTTAGTATTTCGAAAAGGTTAAACGGATTCCATACTTTACTTACAAAACTATGTTCAATGAACTGTCAAAAGTAGTTTAAAAGTAAAGCCTGGCCAAAGAAATCGACCCTTACTATTATAAAATGCGTTGAACAAATTCTTAACAAACCGAAGAATTTCCAAAACAGTGACCTTAAATATAAAGAATATCGAAACATTTATGCTTACCTTAGTTTGGAGATGTCAGTCAATCTCCGCTTCACAAAGGAACAAGCATAACCGTTGCACAATATTGCTTTATTCGGAACACGGAACATGTTTTGCTGAAAAAAATTAAAAAAATTAGTGAATTTATTTGAATAATAAATATTTTAAAAGTATGCTTCAGTTCCATGAATACACAATTAAAGAAGTTGATACAAAACCGAAAATAACAAGAATTTCAGAATAGTGCAAGATTAAAAATATATTAATCGATGGGCGAGTAAGATATTTGCCTTATCAACAAGCGCAACAAATACATAATTACATTATCATTACTTTACCGTATGCTGTGGTAGCTATGGCATCAACACACACTTCCAACATTGGGCGTCCGGACGCCCGGCTACCAGCTCCTAACACTTTCCCTAGCAACGTGATACTGCTGCAGTTTGTTTATTTTTCAGCAAAACCATTAATAATCATTATTCCGATTTTCCCAAAAAAAAATACCCGTAACTTTCCAAAAAAAATCCACCACAATGGAAGGGCTTCCCAAGCTTCCGGGTTTAGATTTCGCCAACCGATTACGCCAAAAACATCACGTGCCACAGTGCTTCAAGTATCGTAACGGCTATCCAATTCCGGAGAAACCGATTTGCGGTCTCGGAGGAGAACAACTAAATGAAGACTCCATCTACTACTGCACCGACGAGAATGACACCGTCCTATACGATCCGATCCTAACGTACGGTCGGGTGCAGAAACCCCCTGCGAAGCCATACCGACCGCACTTTGTGCTGTACGATCGAAAAACGCTACGGTTTAACGCATTCTTCCGACAAGCTGTACCCGAATCAGCGAAGGAAACGTTCCGCGTTCGGCACGTAAACATTCTGTACTTCCTGGAGGACGACACAATGACAGTGCTGGAACCGGTTATCGAAAACTGTGGCTTTTCCCAGGGCCGTCTGGTTCGACGCGGAAAGATAGAGAAGAATTGTCTTGGGGATACGTACAGCTGGAAAGATTTGAACATCGGAATCGATTTGGAAATTCATGGGTACGTGTTCCACACAACGGACTGCGATCCGTTCACGAAGGAGTTTCTACTCAGCAATGGCATTGAACTGAACGAGATGGAGTTTCCCCCACCGGACCCGGCAATGAACGAGCGATCGGTCAGTGTCCGGCAGAATTTCAGACATCACAAGATGTACGTGGCGGCGGAGGATAAACTGCGAAAGTACCTCGAGCATCAGGGAAAAGTGCTGCAGTAAGTGACTCTAGTACAGTGTGAGATACCAGAAAGTAATTCTATTTCATTTTTCAGCTTTGATTGTCTTCTGGACGAATCAGATCGACCTGGTGGCGAAAGAATGACCTACAAACTGTTCTACTACCTGGAAGATGATACTGTGTCCATTAAGGAGTTGAAGGAGAATCAGGTGGGACGAGACTACTTTCCGATGCTGCTTCGGAAGCAGAAACTACCGAAAAATTGGAAGGAGAAGCCTGGTAAGTTGTGAGCAATATTATTTTTGAACTAACGAACAGAGTTAGGTTTATAAAAATCAATTCAATGCGTTTATTCAAATTTACCACCTAGATTCAATTTGTTCCGATATGCTTAGTTGCACCGACGACAATAAAAAAAATGTCAGATCATCAACTTTCAGCATAAACCACCAATTTATTTAAATTCATTCAGCTCTTTATTATATTGTAAACAAATTCAAACAAACAAAACCGAACACCATGCATCGCTGCGACATTAATCTATTCTCATCACTCCTTTTTTCAGTAACGTACCCCGCTATCTGTCTAGAGCTCTCGGACGCGGAGGTGTCCCAGTACTACTCCCCAAAAGATTTCCTCGTCGGTGAAACCATTTTCGTGTACGGTCGCAAATTTCTCCTCCTGGACTGCGATCTATTCACACGCAATTATTACGAGCAAATTTTGAAAATCGTTCAACCTGATAAGGTTTGCCTGGACAGACCACACACGCACACACCAAGGGTCGAACTTCCTACCTATCTGGGACTGGGAACTCCGGAGGATTCCCTTGCCTCCTACCATAGTCTGATACCCAAAAGTCCACGGAAGGACGTGATTACCTACTTGATCAATATGAACAAGTATCTTCGCTATGGTTGCGTGCTGGATACCGCCCACCCGGAGGATAAGATCCGTCAATTTGTTCTCAGCCTTTCGCTAGCAGACGGAACAATTTCAATTATGGAATCCAAAATTCGCAACTCTGGAATTCAAGGGGGACGCTTTCTTGCAGCTACCAAAGTGTGGAAACCAGATTGTGATCCGAATGAACCGGAATACTACACGGCCAAAGATTTCTTTATCGGAACAACCATCATCGTTCATGCTCACCGTTTCAAGATTGTAAGCGCAGATTTGTACGTGCATCGGTACATGCAAGCCCACCCAGAAATGTTTTTCGCTGAAGCCATCGCGACGGTCCAAAGCTACCTGTTGGAGACAGGCCATTTGAAGGACGATCTCCGAAAAGCGACCGAAGAAGACTGTAAGCGATATGCTTCAACAGATAAATCTGATACTAGGGAGGATGACAAACGATTGCAGGGATTCAGTTTCGAGGATGATGCTGAACGAATGGAACCCTCTGCTCTGGTTTGTTCCGATAGCCATGACTGTCCGTCGCCGATCATCCCGGATGAGGAAATTAAAAAGATGTACCACTCAAACGAGGAGCTTAATCTGGAACATCAAGGGCAAATTGAGGGAGAAGACTTGATCAAAGTGGGCAAATCGGTGCGATTTGATGATAGCTGCTAACGATCTATAGAATCACTCACCAGGTTTTTACTTGCTTCAAGACAGTCCGGACGAGAAACACTTTAGCACAGGTCTTCGTTTATGCACAAACTAAACAAAAATCAGAAGTGATGATCACACAAAAAAACTATTCTAAACACTTTTCACTATACAGACATATATTTTTATAAACCGTCGACATTACGCGCACGAACGATACTCCGACCGGCGAAATAAAGATTGATAAGCACCATGCAGCGCAACAGATGATTACTGTTTACGTTCCGAAAGTGAGGTTATGCCTCGCTTTCTCAAATGTTTTCTATCTCTTTCTGAAGGGCTTTCTCACAGGGTTGAAGTTACTCGGTTTGAATGATGCAAAGAAAATGTGTGCAATTTATTTCACACGATAATTTATTCGATTAATTTCACACGATAGACCTTCTGTTTAACCGATAACGAACCTAATCGAACATTTGGCATGCGCAGAAATTCCCATAGCAACGAATACTGACAAACAAATATCCTACTAGTTTTGTGTTCTATTTTTCACCGAATCAAACGCATAAAAGATTATTTAAAACCAATGAATTTCGATCGTTTTACCTTGGTCTCAAACGGGATTGTAGAATTCGAATCTACATGGCGAACCGGAGAAACCGCAGCTCTAACCGATTCATCTACTGGTACAGATCCACCCGCACCGAAGCACGACGCAGAAACGGTTGTTATCGAACAGAAAAACATCGCGGTTCGTAGAGGTCATTTAACCGGTAAAAACTAGTCCTACCAAATAATTGAAATCTTACAGACGCAAACGGAACCACCAACCCAACATTCGGCCTCGTGTGACGATACGAAACTTTCCAACTGGTTACAGAAAGTATACCCATTAGTTGAGGAGGAGTTGTCCTACGGTATCACAGAGGTATACGATGTCAACGATAACTTCGGTGAAACAGAAATTGAAAAGCCTGTTATCCGAAAACATCAACAGTTGACGTTGAAAAAGCTGCACATGGAGCTGGACTGGGGTCATCGATTCAGTACGGGGTCTGCCACGTGGCTTTCCGTGCTGACGCGAGATGCTCCACTGTTGGTAGTGTCATGCAGGCCGCAGCACGAAGCGTGGTGTGAGCACACGTTCGCCTCGATCACAGTGTTTACTCCGAAGCGGGATTCATACAACTCGGTTCAATGGGTCGAGCTGTGTAGCAATCCAGTGAAAGCATGCGTGGAAACTTTAGTAACAAATCCCTTCAACAAAGATATGTTCGCTGGGGGAACCGTTTCCGGAGATGTGTACATTTGGCTTCATGAATTAAACATAAAACATGAGCAGAACTCTTTAACCGAAATTTTCTCCGAAACAACCGATTACGGAAAGGTAGTTGATATGGCATGGATAAAGCCATATCCAGTTTCTGAAGACTGCGGTCTATTGTCATGTCACAATGATGGAATCGTGATACTGTGGAAAGTTGGAAAGCATATTGTGAAAGATAAAACGTAGGTTATGCTAATATTGTATTTTCACTAAATTAACTAAATTAACAATATTTCAGGTTTCAAAATCCTTCCCCCTCAACATCCCGTAAAGCTTTGCTGCTAACTAAAATCCTGGCAATTTCAAATTCAGCATTTGTGATCGGTACAGATGATGGCAGTATTCGGATTTGTGGGATCACTCAGTTGATCCCTACAAGAGTTGCTGATACTTCAACGTCTAGCAAAAACAGTTGCTTTACACCAACCATAACGGAGCTTAAATCGCACTCCTTTGCAGTAACAACACTACAAAAAATAGAAACCCCGAAACAAAAATTTCTAATAAGCTGTGATCTCACTGGTGAAGTATTTTTCCACGATACTTCGGACAGTACGGTAAAACCGCAATCTCTCCATCACTCGATTTCTATTCGCAGTTAACATCTTTCGTTTCAGAGCACAACCCCTTCGTTGATCATCAAAATGTCCTTACCGTTCAAAAATCGCATTTTCTGCACAGATGATATGCGCTTCATTCTGAGCCCTAGCAATAATGGTACACTGGAAGTGTACAACATCGATGATGGCTCACGGGAAGTTGTCGAAGGCAATGAGTTCGAAGGAAAGCCCAGCTTTATCAAAACCAGTTCGAACGGGTAAAGTTACAATATATGTATAGTAATTTTTCCGAAACAAAAAATTGATTTTGCGCAAATTTCAGGAAATGGATCGTTACGGGTTTGTATGACGGAGGACTCACGATTTATTCGATGGAAAAAGACGATTAGGAAAAAATATATGCATGGAATAAGATTGTTTCATTTGCTTCATGAATCAGGTTCTTAAATCGTTGGTGGTATAAAATCACAGCTACCAATCCTAAGCCCAAGAAAATGAAAAAACAAAAAAAAACTCGGGAACGATTGTTAAGCCTAAAGGAACGATCAGAGCTGCAAATTTTCAACAGTTTGTTTTGAACTTGAAGGAGGAAAAAATCTCAAATCATGCCCTACTATGTTCAACTCGCAGTTGTTCGTTTCCATTATTCATTCAAACAGGCGACCTGCTCAATCATTTTCCATTCATTTTCAATTTCATTGACCCTGTGAATATCTCTTTACTGGGGTATTGACTAGGTTTGTCCCACAAAACTACTCTGAACATAGTTCTTACTGTCCATGCAAGCTTGAAAACGCAAAACATGTTGACATTTAACCTAAACTGGCCTCTACAGAGCAGATGACAGCTTTGGTTGGTGAATGAAAATGCATCAATTTGAAATGAAGACTTACGATTTAGTTATGAAAATCCCGCCAAATTGAAAGTGAATGATTGAGGGAGGCTTTGAGTTTGAATCATGGTTGGGTTTGATTGAACTGAAAGTTTGCATTTGAAAATAAAAATTTGCACCACTGGGAAAGATTAAACTGGAGGAGCGGTGTTCGGAATAGTCCTTATATCAACTGTGTAAGCAGATTTTAGTTTCTTTTTCCGTTAGCCTCATGTAGATATGAAACCTTTTAACACACACTGATATTACTTTTTCTCTGCATTTCGTCATAATATTGATATTTGATATGGGACATTGCAAAGCACCGCTAAAATCACCTAAAAATAGTCTTGACTCTTCTGAAAAGCCTAATCTAAACTAATTTCAGTATTCAAAACAACTTAACCCTTAAAGGCGCAAATCATTTTTTTTAGAATTTTGTGAAAATCGTCTAACAGCTATATCACGTTAATACAATAAATTTTAGACGATTTTTAGGATGTTGTTTTAAAACAACATTGCGCATTTAAGGGTTAAAGCCAATTCTCGCGAAATTGGTGCATTCTGTCCTTATTTTGAATATACGAAAACATATAACACATCAAAGTAAACTTCAATTTTATTTAGATACAATAAATTACGCCAATACACATGCAACTACATAACTTCGCTAAAATACACTCAATCGTAAGAAATTTAAATGAATCTATTTATACGCACATTGCGCATTTGAATACGTGCAAAATGCACTAATACCCAACCGGATTCGAAAATACCTAAACGTGACGAATAAAAAATATAGTCACGTTAATGAAAATAAAGTAGAAAAGATAATCGCCCCTCGGCATCAGTCCCAGGTAACCAACAAGCATTAGTGTATGCAGTAAAGTAGCGTAAAATTTGCATTCCGGATGCTTCTTGCAGTATGCTGGCATTCGTTATGCATAACTGTTGTTAATCAGCATTTGAAAAACTGTTTAAAAACTTCTTGCCAGTAAGCAGCATTCTGAATGCACAACAGTAGTAAAAAAGCATTTTCATAGCACAGCAGTAATGTAGCCGTATATTTTGCCAAAAGCGACTTTTAAATAGCATTTAAAACGACTTAAGTGCTTATCAAGTAGCCGTTAAGGCGCATTCAGCTTGCTTATTGCTTACCTGGGGTAGCATCGACGGATGAGATTAAAAAGATTCGCGATGAAAAATTGAGTATCAGAATATAAGTTATCGACTGTAGGGGATACCCACTGAGACGTCCAAAAAATTGTTTCAAAATCGTTCAACACAGGTCCAACGATGAACGTTTGTTGAACGGTTATTTGGACGTTGTCCAAATTGGTCCAACAAACGTCCTTCATTGGACGATTTTGAAACCAATCGTTCTTAGAGGGATCCGTGAATGTTGTGAGTCTTGCCTTGAAGGCCTTGGTAGTCCGGCCTACATTCCTGATGTCAAGTGGGGAAGGTTTGACAGCAAAGCGCGGAAACTACGGATTATTGCACACAATGACGTTCATAAGGGTTATCAATTTGTTGATATGATGACTGACAAGATCACAATCCGCCATGATGCAAGATTTTTATGTCGATTGAGAACCTAGACACTAACCCAGGTTAGTTGCTTCAAACAAACGTTGTTAATGGAATTGAGTTGAGTTCTCGCAAAACAGCGATGGTGTGAACGAACCCGAAATATACTTCAAGTTGGAACCCAACTCGGTTTTCAGTTCAGTGGCGCATAACCTAGGTTCGAAACAGACACAGTTTGACAGCAGTTAGGTCCGAAACTGAGTTAGTTTCTGCCTCAAGCAAAAACAACAATAGAGATGCCCCAAGTAACCAATAAGCATTATAACGTAGCCTAATATCTGCTTTAGATCCATATATAAAGCTGTCCTAAAAAGCCGTGAAGCCCTAAATACTTATATAATGCTGATATTATGCCAGAAAAGGCGAAATATAGTGCTATTACTGTGCAGAGATTGACAGCTCGTTTCTGCAGTACTAATGCTATTATATAGCAAAAGCGTTCAAATGTCAAATTTGAAAGCCCTATATTGACACTACTAATGCTATTAAAAAGCTTCAGTTGGTTGTCATTGTCCGCCATGGTTTTAAAACCATTTATTATGTTTCCTTTCGGTATGGAAAAATTTTAAAATAAAATATTCTGTTTAAAACCGTAATTGACTCTGTTCTAATGCATTGTAATGAATATCCTTAATGGGTTTTCGTTCTCACATAATATGAATGTTTACGAAAATTACCTTTAGTAAGTCTCGAACTGAGGTACCTTGCCTCGTCCTTCACAGTAAGTGCGCTGCGTTTGCTTCATGGACTATATTGCATATGTTCGATTGAAATGAAATATGCCGAATATAATCTTCAAGAAGAGTTGCATAACAAATAAACCCACAGCATTACAATAGCATTATATCAGCTTTTTATTTGCTCTATAATGGCATTAAATGCACCTGTAAAGCAACGACACGACTAGACACCGGCAATTCAAAACTGTATCGCCAATTTGACTACCCCTCAGTGACTCAGGTAACTGGTACTGTCAAATTTGACATTTCATTTGAAAATGCATAAAACTAGCAACACTGATGAATCTGTTATTGATTTTCTAATGGTTACCGTTGTAATCCTTGACTACGAGATAATAATGTAACAACAAAACAAAGCCTTAGCTTTAGTGGAAATATTTTTCTTATTTTTAATCGAGTGTGAAAACGGTGAATAATTAGGCAGGAAATGGATAACGTATCCAGATAATTCGACACGTCTGGTACACTGCGGGATCCGGCTAGCAGCGAAATGAGTTTCGAAAGCCAGATATCGAATTATTTCGAATAACAGCAACAACCACTGAATCACTAAACAACGGGGAGAACATTGTCGGAAGAGCAACTGCCCGTCTCGGTAATTCGGAGGATTCTAGTCAAGTGTATGCCCTACGATTTCTAGACCCTACATCATATACAGAGCATCAGCAATCAGCAAAACGCTATGGATCATCAAAATCTTGCTCAGCAGCCAACTTAAATCAAAATAGTTAAGCAGCAAGGTTCAGAAACGGCGATAATACTATTTTATTCCTACCTAGACCACCTCACCAAGTTGTTTCTTTTCTTTCAGTTGTACAAACCGACAAACTTTCCTAGCCGTATTTCTCCATCAACAAACGAAAAGCGAAAACAGTCCCTCCAAAATAAATATTCTAGAGGTAACGAAAGTAATATGTATGTAACAGGTTCTTCATACATCGATGATTATTTAAAATCTGCTGTAAGAATTCGAACTGCATATTATGCATACAGGCTCCGCCGATGCGTTGCGATGTCGATATTTACTACTTGAAAAAGAGATTAGCCTATTTAAAAGATCCTGGTAAATATGCGGAATACATCCAATAACTCATTGAACTAATCAACACAGCGCGCAAAAGGTTAAGGTAAATTACAGAGCAGGTACAACAAACTAATAGCGTTTTCGTTTTCACTGTAGTGCAAAAAATATAGATCCATCCAAATTTGAATAATTGTAGCACCACGACTATACCGGTGTAGTGTACCAGCTCTTCTCGGTCACTAAGGCTTATTCAGACTGTTTAAATTCTACAACGCAG
Source organism: Topomyia yanbarensis (assembly GCF_030247195.1). NCBI lineage: Eukaryota > Metazoa > Arthropoda > Insecta > Diptera > Culicidae > Topomyia > Topomyia yanbarensis. Next base: position 395,325,799 of record NC_080671.1, on the reverse strand, counting down.
CGTTGCTTATGGTTGTCGCAGAAAAAAACATTCAACATTGGCCTGCAGTCATTCAACGTTGTGCGTTCCTTCTGATAAAATGACGACCTACCCTTGAAGTATCTCGCTCCGAAGACTGACCAGGTTTCTGGATGTGAAAATGATGTTGAAACGCAATAGGACATCCTGCCTTAAGTACAAGCACACAATCTGACAAGTTTGGCAACTCTCGGGAAAAGAGAAAATGGATTAGATTATCGGACATTTGAAATTCTGAGAACATTTGGCGATGGAGATTTCGAATGGAAAGATGCAGGTGTGGAAGACGTTTGTCAACGATGGTACCGACTGTTACTCAAATCAGACTGAAACGAACTTGACTTAGTTTGTATACAGTTTTGCTAGAAAGTGCAAAACCAGTGCAATCCATTGCCCCGGTGTTTTTCAATGAAAAACGACAAGAGTAAACATCACACAAAATGGAGGTATATAAGTGTTTCTTCAAACATTACAGCAGATACATTTTTTAAAGTCTTTAAATGTTTCTCTTAATAAATGAAATAAATTCTCTTAATAAATTAAATAAATGAAAATATGGATTGTCCATTTGGAAAACTATGTTTTTCATTTGGATTTGATAAGTTACTCCTAGGCCCAAGTATATTACGCTTACATGTATACGCTGTTATTATCGTCTCATCAGTGAGTCAGATCGCATGTAGAAAGCTGAGAATAGAACTTACAAAAAAAACTTTGCCAAATGAATGCACAGGTAGGCTTTTACAGAACGAGATAGTCGGGTGGTATACATATCAAAAATATCGATGAGTTTATTTTTCTCGGATCACTGTGACGTGTTAATGATGATAGCATCACAGACTAACAGACATAACACTATGAGGTAATTCCCACAAAAAACATCGATCCGGCAAAATTCCCAGAACACTAGCTCCACCTGTTATTCACAGTCCCAAACACTCATTTGCTGATGGGTTACCCTTCAGGTTTGGGAACAATTTTTCACTAGTGGTCTATCCCCCATATGCTTGTTCATATGTCAGTGACGCCATAATTTCAAATGTGGTCACAGTCCCAACTACAAATATATTTAAAATGACCGTTAAAGCGGGCGAAGCATTGTTATCGAGTGTTATGTCTGTTAGTCTGTGATAGCATCAAATGAAAATATAAACCTGCGAAAGCATTTGATCTGCATATGCGACGTTCCATCCAACCATATAACTATGCCGACCAGTGGAATATGATATTATCGCAGATCCTATAAGTTTTACTTCCTCTCTGAAGTAGCATCTTTGATAATTATATTTTAAAATATTTTTCAAAATCATTGTTCTACCCACATAAATCTATAAAATACGGTGACTGCAATAGCAGTACCAGAAGATTATCCAAGAGCTGTATTGTATTGCATGAATGCTGTTTCCTTTTCTATTAAAAAGCGGGAGGTTGAAAACCACACAATAAGTCATTTTATGCCGAAATTATGTTCACGACCTGCAGTTTCCTGTACTGTAGCATGAGCCGGCGGTGGTTCGTACGGCGAGCATCAAGCTGGAACCCAAGTACGAAACGATTTCTATCTGCACTGATATTATTATATTGAGGGATTCAACTGACCATCTTGTGTATCCGCTGGGTTTTCCTTGCGGCATCCGCCTAGTGTACCCATTAGATGTATTTTGGGACTAGATATCATCACAAAAGAGATACGATTCGGACAAAGAATCCCACTAAAACTGGTGTTCCGAAAACCTAATTGTCACTGTAATAGCTCGGACAGTATTTGAAGTATTCATTATGGGTTGTACCACGATCCGTTTGTCATCTTTTGACACTCGTTGAGTTGTTCGAGGGGATTATTCTAGGCCTTATTTTACATCGCGGTTTCGTGGATGGCTCTGAAATCTGAAGCAGTAAATTTTGTCATATTGGATGCGTAACACGCAAATCAACGCGACTTAACTTTATGTTGTCGATTATTTATACATTTGCAGCATCTGTGAAAGTGAAAAAATACGTTTTAAATTACTTTCTGGTTGAAAATATTAATTTTTTTTACCAAGAAAAGCACAGTTTTGCAGTTTTCCGATGGCTCTGGCTGATTTTTCTTTGTTTATATTTTAATCGTTGCTATGCACACCAACTGAAAAAATCAAATATAGTGTTGCTGAAAAAATAATTTGTTTGTTCGCATCGAGGGGTAACTCAAGGTGTAAGTAACTGGCGTTAAATGACTCGGACACTTTTTCTTCGGATTGTTTTATGGAGTTTCTGGTCGTGTCGTTGTGTAAAGCTTACATGCTTTAAAGATCCTTGAAGCATGTACGCGTTATATCAGCTTTATATACGCATATGGAGCAAGCTATAATGCTATATGTCGGCTGTGCAGTTATGCATTATTGATGCTAATATAGAGCTTTATTGCGTTGTTAACGCTGTAATGGAGTTTCAATGCAACATTAGTGCTAATGTATAGCCAATATAATGCAATGGCTTAATGCTCATGGTTACTTGGGGGACGACTAATCTTCACACAGGAGTTGGAGTTGGAGTTGATAACCGTCGAGAGTTCGCCGAGCAGTGAGATTGAGTAGCCTTTTCCGGAGGTGGAATCAAAGCAGCAAAGAATGGAAGAAGAATCGGTCCATTACGGCGAGGAAATAGCGAGTGATGAAAGTGAATGAGATGAGCATTCTGATTTTGACACGGTGAAGGAGAAGAAACACAATGAAGAATGCAGACGTGAGAACCGACGAATTCGTCCCACACACAGCGCGCCACTAGTTTTTTGGAGTATGTGGTAGCCCGGATAGAATTTTACAATGGCATTTACCCTACAAACAATCATAAAACAATGAATATTATAGTTATTAGTGTTTCAACATTGTTCGATGCCAAGTTCTCACAGTAGATTTACAATAAAATTTCATGTAACAATAAATTTCACTGTTCAGCAAAAAACTGATACAGTGCATTCACATTAAATTTTACTGTTTTCGAGAAAAAAATGTATGAAGAAAAATTGATTTTTTAATATTAAGATACATAACCACCCCCCTTTTTCACTGTAAAAGTCTAGTTTACATTGAAATTTACTGTAAAAACGTTAAAGTTTATTGTTTTTGTATTGTAGCATAACACTAAAACTTACTGTAAATTATTGTAAAATTACTTTACTGTCACAGTGAAAATCATGGTTTTGTTACTGTACATTTCTATTCGGGAGGCGTTGTCACGCGGAAGCCAGGTCAGCCAGTGAAGTCCCAGCAAGCAATGTCTACTCCGGATCGAGTTTTGTGGAAAGTAGCCGATGGTTAGTGAAATCCAGACGTACAAGCTTAATGGGTGCCGCTTCCGAAAAGTAAGAAAGTTGTAGGTAGCTGTTGTTTCTACAAGATGAAACGGAACGAAGTGAACAATGTTGGTCGCTACAAAACACGGATCGTTACCCAGGATTTCGTGCAGTGTAACCGCGTCGACTACGACGAAGTATTCGCATATGTGACTAAAAATACCGCGCTACGAGTTCTGCTGTCCTTGTCTTGAAGAAGGAAATGGCACTGAAGCATTTGGAAGTTCGCACTGCTTATCTTTACGGAGATATAGAGGAACAGATTTAGGTGCCCGGCTATGAAGTTCGTGGCAAGGAGGAACTCGTTTGTCGACATCGAAGAAGTATCTGGACTGAAACTGTCTGCTCGATGTTGGAACCGGTGTTTTAACACAGTGGGTGTTCCACACAAGGTCAGCTGATCCGTATTTATTCGTGGCCACCATTCATAAACAACACGAAAGTCTACCTTGTGTACATGCGTAATTTACCCGTTGGATCTGTGAGCGAGGCAGAGATATCTCGCGTTCAGAAGCAACTGAGTCAATATTGCATACTTTCCACCAACCTGGACTCCGCACTTTCAAAGTGCGAGTCATCTCAAAACTGCGAGCTGTCAAAACACATGTATTTCCAGTGATAGAGATGGTACTTTCATAGACAGACCAGTCGAACTAACCAGTCTATGAGAAGAATTTAATGAAAGAGTGGTAAGTGCGCAGGGCGGTTAGAATCCAGTTTTTAGTGCCACAAACAATATTTTGAAATCGTTGCTCTTGGTGATGTCAAGCATTTCCTCGGACTGGAACTCTGATGAGAGAACAAACTGCTCAGCACAAGTTTACCCGGATAGAATTTTACAATAGCATTTACACTACAAACAATCATAAAACTGTTTCAACATTGTTCGATGCCAAGTTCTGACAGTAGATTTACAATAAAATTTCATGTAACAATAAATTTCACTGTTCAGCAAAAAACTGATACAGTACATTCACATTAAATTTTACTGTTTTCCAGAAAAAAATGTATGGAGAAAAATTGATTTTTTTAATGTTAAGATACATAACCACCCCCCTTTTTCACTGTAAAAGTCTATTTTACATTGAAATTTACTGTAAAAACGTTAAAGTTTATTGTTTTTGTATTGTAGCATAACACTAAAACTTACTGTAAATTATAATTAACTTACTAGACTGTCACAGTGAAAATCATGGTTTTGTTACTGTACATTTCTATTCGGGTAACCAACTACATCGACAAGCTGGTTACCAAAATAGGCCTTAGCGATGCGAAGCTAGCAAGAACGATCATGAATGCTGGCTAACTGAAAGATAAGGATGAAAGAAAACCGTTCCAAGATGGTACAAAGTACAGGACTGTGGTCGGCGCACTTCGTTGTGTAGCGGTGTGGGCTCGAACGGAAACTGCGACGAGTGTTGGGCTTCTGGATCGGAATCTTAGCACCCACACTGAGGCTGCAAAGCAAGTGGTACAGTATCTAAAAGGTACCCGAAAATAGAGATTGTAGCTTGAAGGCAAAGAAACGGCAGTGTTGGTAGCATTCTCGGATTCTGACTCGGCAGGAGATAAAAGCACCAGGCAATCGACGACTGGCTATGTCGCTTTTTATGAAGGTGGAGCCGTTTGCTTGGTAAGCCGCCGGAAGAATTGCATGACGCTTTCGGCGATGGAATCTGAATACGTCACCCTGGCAAAGGAGAGTCAGGAGGTTATTTGGTTAAGACGACTTCTTGAAGATTTTAAGAAAATCAAGTGGAAGCGAAATTGGTGAATGAATACTGGACGCCCAAGCTTTGCTCGTTCGAAGAGATTTTGTAAGCTCTAAGCACATTGAAACCAAATCTTGAACCAAATACAATTTTGTTCGAGAGCTTTGCGACAAAAGTGAGGTGGTGCTGCAGTACTGTTCTACGGACCAGATGCCAGCAGACGTTTTTACAAAGCCTTTGGGTTTCGTGAAGTATCAACAGTTTACGAAACAATTGGGATTGTATGACTCGTATTATACTAGTATGACTCGATGACTTTTAGAGTAGAGTAGTGGCTAACTACAAGATACCCAGTTACATTAGGATTGTCTGAGATATGACCGCAAAATCAAGTGGAATCTGTTTCAACGATCTACAGCTGATGGGACCTAATCTTCAAGTATCTCTGGTAGACGTTTTGCTGCGCCTTAAAACGACTTGAATGCTTGTCAGATAGCCTTCAAGACTTATTTCGCATGCTTATTGGTTACCTGGGCGTATTTCATACCATCGAGAAGTTCGTCGATTTGAAGCTGAATGTAAAGAAATTGCTCAAAATGATGTTTAGAACCTGTTAGATCTGCTGAACTTTCATCAAAGTAATGTATTGTTACAACTCCCGTAATGCCACGATTATATTTCGAAGAAATATTTAAACCAAACAAACATATGATTACGGCCTAAAAGCCAACTGTCAAAATCCACTTTGAATGGAAATTCCGGACAAACAGTTCACAACAGTTTATGAAAGAAAAAATATTTTTCTTTCGGTTACTATAAACATCTCTGATTGGCGCGTAGCGGTTTGTCCGAAATTTCCATTCAAAGTGGATTTTGACAGTTGGCTTTTAGGCCGTAATCATATGTTTGTCGAGAAGTAGTTTTAAATGGATGTAACTTCTGAAATGTGTTCACCTTTCCACATTATTGCTCAAATGTATGCCGTACCCTTCAGTAATTCATTGGTTCGGCCTTTTGAACGTTAGGCGTCTCTGTTGTGGGTAGAAAGATGAATGTCAATTAAAAGTCTATAAAGCACCACAAGGGATAAAAGCCGATGACGTTCGACTCATTTGTGTTCATTTTTTTACAAAGATAATTTTTTTAAAGTTGACGAAACAAAACAGTAGTGATGTGTAACTTGCAACGAATTTCGTGTATTTTGCAATTTTCTGTTAACTAAAGATTTGTTTTCTGACAAAGTATACAACAAATAGAACAATCAGTTTGTGATGGAAGCACTCTACTTTCAAACAAACAACCTAATCCAGCAAGTGCAGCAATGTTTCCAGCACCTAAACAGCGTACGTGTCGATTCGGTTTCGGTCGAAGCTGACATACAAACCAAACTGACGGCAGTTAATGCGTGAGTTGGCCGATCAATTTAATTAAAAAATTAAATGAAAAATAAACGTTTCCAGCAACTGCGATCGTCTGGATGTGCTGCTGTACAAAGTACCGGTCGCACAGCGGCCGAGTGCTAAAATGCGGGTGGACCAGCTGAAATATGACATGCGGCACCTGCAGGCCGCCCTCAAGCTATACCAGGAAAAGAGAGCCCGCCGCGAGCTGGAATTTGCCGAACGGGAGAGCTTACTGAACAAACGGTTCACGGCAAACTCGGACACCTCGATCGATATTGATTACTCGTTGCAGCATAACAACGCCATGCATAATGCCCACCAGGGTGTGGACGAGATGATATGGACCGGTTCCAGTATTCTGGATGGACTGCGTAATCAAAGGGAAACGCTGAAGGGAGCACGGAGGCGAATTATGGACATTGGCAGTACACTGGGGCTTTCGAATCAAACTATGAAGATGATCGAGCGACGGCTCGTCGAGGATAAGCACGTGATGTTGGGAGGAATGATTGTAACGTTGCTGATTATGTGGTGTGTTATTTACTTTTTAGTGCTTTAGAAGCTGGAATCTGATTATGGAAGTATAATAAACCAGAGAGCTTATGAGATACAATTATAACTGGAGATCGTCGTTTCTAGAGACAAATTTGCTCCATTTCGAGCCACTGCTGATGGAGCTTGTCTGTTGGAAACTAGGTCGATGTATATCGTTAGCTGCAGCAGAAGGTGTTAAGGTCACTTCAGTAGACAACTTTTGTACTGAGCTGGAATGCTCCCATTTTGATTTTTTGGAAAAATTCATCATAGGGAATATATCGACTTCAGATCTTTTTCGAGCAACGTTTTCGTTTTCCACACACGAAATACCATCATTGGTTAAGTGCTTTGATGAAACATCAGCCATATTTGGAAGACTATTCGATTTTGAACTATTTGGTTTCAGAGGCTGGGATTGTAGATAGTTCGAGCTATTTCTTGATTTCCACTTGAATTGCCTTTTTTCATTTTTATCCATTCGATGAAAATCCATCAGTTGTGTCGTACTTTTCGTTTCGAGTGATTGAACTGGGTGGCAAATATTGAAGGATGATGGCGGGTATGCTTGTTTAGAATTGAGTTCTAATATATCCGACTTATTAATTGAATTTTGTCGATTGCTCATGAGTGGAATTGCTTTCTTATCTGCCTCGTCCGAGTCTTTCACCCGAAAGTTTTCCCACTTACTAATACCTTCCACTCGGATGCTTTCCTGGTGACTAGCCACTCTCTCGGATTCTTCCTGTACTGGATTATGAAGCAATTCGATATGTCCTTCCATAACCTGTTCCGCCACCAGCTGTTCCAGTCGTTGCTCATCCATTTCACGGCCACTTAACTGCTGCACAAATAAACGGCATTCCCGGCCGGATCCACGAACAAACTCCTTCACCAGGGACTGCTTAGAACCGCACATCTTGCAGGTCCACTTAGGTGCTTTTTTGACAATATCCGTCTGCGGGATTGGGTGAAGTTTTAAACACTAAATTTATATCGTTTTGTGGTCGGTGAATTGAAACGTTTGAATCTTACCTGAAATTTCATGCAGTGATAACAGCGAACCACACGTAGCTCTTGAGGCATTTCAGCAAAATTACGGCTAATTCGAATTTCAAAAGGATCCAATTTTTTGCCGCCAAGAACAAAAACAACAAACTACAAAACCAGCGCTAAAAATTTTATTTTGAACTTTAGTTTTCATACGGTTCTGTTTTGATTATCAGATTCTTTTCTTTCAAAATGTCAAAGCTGAAGGCTCTCCTAGTTTTTGAAAAGGGCAGATTCACTGAATCGCAATGATTTCAGCCACGTGGGTTAGCATCTTTCACAACGGAAAAGATAGAAGTCAAGGAAATGAATGAAAGGTCTCGAATTACTGCTTACGCAAAGAGATATATTCCAATCCTTATAAATAAATGCCATTCCAAAATCGCATTAAACTATTTTCAAACTATTCATATAATATTCAACATACTGCACATACTACTGAAATACTCCATCATTATAATTCAAGTGTTAAACTATCATACTACTATTTACCATTTCGAATATCTTCCGTGTACCCTATATCAGAGACTAATCGAGACTACCAACTCACGAACAAACACTCAAAATTCTATGGCACGTTGTGTACTAGATCTTTTGAAGTAGCAGAGGGAGCACGGTCCCTTCAGTTCTGCCAATATTGACAAAATAATCAAGTTACCTGATTTTTTTTCGGTAAAGTTGGTAGTAATAATTGGATTTTCTTTTTGGAAAAATCGTTAGCAACAAATAAACACGCAATAAGTAAAACAGTCGGATAAGCAAAGCATGCTTGATTATCGAGGCATTTTCTATTTGACATTTCGAGGGACCTCTAGTACTACATGAGTTAGTACCTCTTGAGCCATGGAAAACTCGTGAGTCCGCCGTGTCAATTAGTCTCTGCCTATATAGTCGTGATTCGCTGGTTGGTTACTTTTTAACTGGACCGTTTTTTAGTTGGACCTCTGCTAGTTGGACTACTGTCCAACAAAAAAAAAAACATCTAGATATCAAAATATTGTGTCAAATTCACTTTGACAATAGAACTGACAATAATTAGAGATGTGAGCAGATACATTTGCGGTCCAACTAGCGAATACAATTCGTTAGTTGAACGGAGGGTGTGGCCTATCCAGTGAATCATAGCTGTATTGAAGAATTGTATACTACATTGTACTTTTATGTTCCAGAGGTTAATATTGCTTTGGTGGTCTTGTTATTCGTATATAGGCTTGCTTCAAAAACCTATAGATTAACATGATCAAAAAAACTTCGCCATAAAATATGACGACAACTCAATTGGATAAAGCTCGGAAAATTAGGAGTGGGCGTAGCGTATTGGTAAATCGATTGCCTTGTACGCAGCGCACCTGGGTTCGAGTCCCGACCCCGCACATAGGGTTAGAAATTTTTCCTAAGAGATTTTTCTAACCCGAAGAGGCGAATGACCTTAAGGTTAAAACCTCTATAATTAAAATAAAAAAAAAAAAAAAAAATAGTTACGGGATTTGTGTTGGAATTTGATCAGGGAAAATTTTCCGCCGAGATCTCCAAACTGTCAAAACAAAAGTTCTGCTGCTTCTTAAAAACACCAACGGTATCAAAATGGCACCGAATTTTAAACCTAATAAAAATACTATTTGTCCCGTCGGAAACGATTTGTGTTGAATTGTTCCCGGCCTGATTTCTGTGTGAAGAGTTTTAAAATCCCGTTATGCTGCCCGCGGTTTGGTTTACGCTTCAGGAAAACTGTCATTTTTGTGTAGACTCATTTCCCGTCACGGGATTTGAAATCCCATTTCAAGTACACAGGGACCCAAATCCCGTGACACGTTTTCCGAACTGTAAACTAGCCTAAAACCCTTAAATGCATGAAACTCATTTTTCATAGGTATGAATACGTTATTTACTTCTTGTTGAAGCTTTATATCAGAGAATTCGGTGTGTTGCCAAATGGCAACAGTATGCATTTAAGGGTTAATGAGCGAAACACGTTTGTTTCCAACAATCACTAGCCGTTTTGTGGAATTAATATTAAATTATTCATTATATTAATAATCCTTTTGTCCCATGTGTTATTAGATTCTTTGTATTCGTGGAACAATTATACATGGAACGGCAGAACACTAAAAAGAAAAATTTCCACACTTTCAGAGTGCGAGTGATCGCAAAGCTGCGAGCTGTCAAACACATGTATTTCAAGCGGTAGAGATGATACTTTCATAGACAGACCAGTCGAACTAACCAGTCTATGAGAAGAATTTAAAAGTGATTGGTAAGTGCGCAGTGCGGTTGGAATCCAATTTTTGGTGCCACAAGCAATATTTAATAAGTATTTTTAAATAGATTTTCATTTATCACGCTACTTTAAAAAAAATCATCGATTTTTTTTCTCCGTGCAACCCCAATGTAGTATGTGTGACAGCCACCTTTTGCCTTGCTGAAACGTCTAACGGGGTTCTTGCGTGTGTCGTCTTCTCTGCTAGCCAGTACATCTCGCCAGAGATGCCAGATTTGCAGACAAGTCTGCAAATTCGCAGACTTTTAATTTAAGTTGCAGATTTTTTCGATGACGCAGATATTTGCAGATTTTTCCGTTTGGTTGCAGATATTTGCAGATTTTTTAGTTTGGTTGCAGATATTTGCAGATTTTTGAATATAAAGGCTTTTGGTTACACTAGCTTGCCGCACATTTTTTGTACTTCCCAGACTTTTAAAATTATTATTGCAGACATTTGAAAAAAGTACCTGGCATCTCTGCATCTCGCACCGAACGAATGTCGCTCGATTTCTGGAACAACGGGTTCGGGCTAATACGGTTCTTTCGACGGATTACGGTTTCGGTTCCGGGTTCCGGTCGTTCGCGGTGGTGAAATAGTAAAGGCCTAGGTGCGTTTCATCCAACACCAAGGGCGAAAAGAGACCTACACTATAGTAAGCAAAGATAAAAAAAAAAACGGGAAAACAAAAAAAAACAATCATCGAACGAGTGCGGTGGAGTGCTGCACCAGTTTCAAGGCCTAAAGTGGGAGCTTCCGTGAAAAATTTTGTGCCCCGAGGCCGTGTATGATTGTGAAGGTTAAGTGATAGGTATTGAGTGAAAAAAATTGGAAATAATTGGTGATCGACAAACAAAAATTTAGTGTTCTCTTGCTACCGGAAATAGATTGTATTCCAACGGAACAGTGCATCTTCGGAAGTATCCGTATCTGGGCCTTCGCGGTCCCACCGCTACGACATCAAACTGGATAACTCAATCGTTAATCGATACCTTAGCGCAGCTGATGACGAGTTCGTCTGGGCGGTAGATCAGGACATTCGAGAGTTCGTCCAGAAAGCGAACCAAAAAAGGTAACGTGTAACAAGCTGGGTTATCGGTCCGGGGAAAGGGTTGAAGTGAGAATGTACGGTTCTAGCGGTGGAATGTAATGGGTTATGATTTATCTACTGACAAATCAACCGTAGCATGATCTTTTACAGCACCATTCAGGGATGACCTATTTAAAGTGGAATGGCTGTCTGCGTTGTGAATCACAAAAAATAATATTGGTATGAGGAAACCTTTGAGTTTTGTATTTCTTTTGGCAAGCATCGGAAATAGCAGATGGAAGAAATTAGCTTTGCCCTTGACAATTTTTAACAATTTTTGTTAATGCCAACTAGTGTCAACGTAAAGAGCTGAATTACAAATCAGATTTTCTATGTTCATTTTGGATCTGGAGGAAGGATTCTGTTGTCAGTAGGAAACAAGTTATAGATCGGCTGCAAATTTTGTTTCAACAAAAAATTCTACGCCAAAATGTAATAGGTATCCAAACATTTCCATTTCTAAATCTTTCGAACCATTTTCTGGAATAAAACATTTAGACAGATGCACAATTTAATTCAAGATGTGTATAGATAAATAAACAGGAACATATCAAGCAATTTGATTACGTCTCTGACGGTATGTGGAGATTTCCACGCCCGGAAAAAAGCGATTATATCTGCTGGCGGCAACCTACGCACTTTCCAGCAATTTCAATGTGTTTGTGTGTATGTTTGATGAAGAAAGTTTTTCCACTTGCTTTTAAAAATTATTGGCCTAATTATAGCGATCGATCCACAACTCGTCCATATCAATTGAGAGTAATTTTATTTTCTCTTCAAAACAGATCGATTTAAATATATTTAATTTAGCAAACCTGGGATTACTTTTTTGCTTTCAAGAAGTCACAACTGGGTGATATAAAAATGCATTCTGTTAGGGTTACTGCACACATAAAGAAGTAAGCTGTAAAATGTTTATTCATCGCTGATGCTACAGGGCTAAAAGTAAACAGTACCTTGAAAAACAGGGCTAAAAGTAAACAGTACAGATTAGAATTCATATAGTTATAGTTTCGAAATCAACTTTCTATAATAGATAACTTTAAATAATGGTGTTAGTCAGTTGTTAGGTGACTAAAGGAGCAGATTGTTATTCTCATAAACCTTAACCGGTTATGGGCCCAGGATAACTCGCTGCGGTATCGATCTATTACTATAGTTTTGAAGATGTCGACATAACAGTCGGAGAAGAGAAGAAAGTTCGGTGGTCAACCGGTGAAACAGAATGCTTTGGGCGGCAGTACTGGTGGTAAACTAGTGAGATTGGACGCTTCAGCAGTTTCAGGAAACAATTCTGGTTGTCAATCAGATGGTGCCAGTTGCGGCTATGGACAAACAGATAGTCCTGGTTACAGCTATGAAAGAGCAGACGGTGCAGTGATCATCCCGAATGCGACAACCACCATGATGATACAACTCAGAAGCACTGCTGTTGGCGAATTCAAAGAAGAAAACAATTCACACTGTGAAAACGGAAACACACGCATCACTTGACAAAGCTGATGCTACAGCGCACTCTCGAGAGAATACCGCTTGAAGAGCCGTATGCTGTCGCAGATCCATATTCTACAGAAGAGAAGGAACGCGCTCGCCAAGGCAGATATAGGTGTCGTAGCGAGGTAGATGATGCCATTGATGAAATTTGTTTCACCTTTTGCTTATCAACGTGCCATTCCAGAAAATAATGCATAAAACGTTCGCAAAATTGTGTATGGTGTGGATGCAGTGATTGGTGCATATCAAAGAAGCGATACGCTGGTCGCAGTGAGTGTAAGGCGACAGTTGTGCAAATTAGGAGAGCGACAATCCAAAATACTTTTCGACGAACAGAATCTTCTCTACTGGGAACTCGAACGAGCACATCCGATTTGCAATAATTCGAAAAAAGTCCCAAGCACTAGCTATCCCAGATTGACTCAAGCATGTGATTGATGCAATTCTCAGGCTTCCGGAAAATATACTACGACAAAAACCTACTGATGAGATGCTTCGCATGCTTCTGGACGCAGCGATTCTTCAGAAAAAAAACAAGCACCTTCGTTGGACGTCGCAATGCTTGTGGATAACGGGAACGCACTGAAAAAATTTCGATGTTTCGGATGCGGTAAGTTAGAACACGAAGAAGCCGTTCTCGTGGCGTATTGGATTCTGGAGCATCGCGCCATATGTTTTACGATCGAAGAAGAATAAAGGAGATTCTTGCAGTGGATAGCGAAATAGTCGTTTCAACCACCAAGCACTAATAGCTATAAATATTGGAACCGTGGAAGGTCGTCGGACATACGCTGAACAAAACAAAATAAATAGTTTGAAGTTACCAAATACAAATATGTAATTTTTGTTGGATTTTGCGATGTTCTTTTTCTTCCTGGGTTGCAGGAAACGCTTTAACCAGCGATTCGCTTCCTGAAGTCCTATTGGCTTCTAGCATGCCATCTGGTACAACACGTTGTTTGAACGAAGCATAACTTCGCCGCTATCGCCGAGACTGCACAAACAAACTCACGCTGCGCTGCTATCACCGGGACGCCTGTTATGCCGCACTTCGGAAGCCCCCGAGCGCTCCGACGCAGTCGTGCTGCTAGCCAGCGACCAGCTCAGTTGTCGCGGCCCTGCTTTCGAAGGTCGTGAGGGGGTCTTCCGAACTCCCTTGTCAGGCGAATATTTTGCTTTATATGGCGATCCGCTTCCTGAAATTTATTTGATTTCCAGCATGCCATTAGGTACATTACGTCCTTGTAATATGTTGGGACGTTTGGCACGTGGCGCCGATGGTTTGCGGTTGTACTATCAAAACGTCAGAGGACTAACGACGAAAAGCGAGGACTTGTACTGGGCTGCTCTTGACGGCGACCAGGAAGTCTCCCTGGTCGAACGCAATGCTTCGGAATCTGAAACGCATCCGCGCCAAAGCTCTATGTGCGTACACAAATCGACGATGCCCTATTCTCAAGCGCTTTTTCTCAATAGCCAGTAATGAGTACCGCAGTTACAATAAATTGCTGTACAAAGGATATGTGAACCGCAACCAAGAAAACTTATGGCGAAATCCAAAGGGCTTTTGGATTTTTGTTAATGCGAAGAGAAAGGAAACGAGTCTTCCGTCTAGGATGATCTGCAATGGCGAAGTAGTGACTACGACGGCGACATAGTGCTCCCTATTTGCCAGCTACGCCAGCCAGTGCGATGGATATGGATGTATTCACCATTTCAGAACAATCGGTTCTCTCTGCAGTACTAAAAACGAAATCGTCTTATACTCTAGGACTGAGTGCTATGCTTTCAGGTGTTCTGAAAAAATGCCGATGATATTTTAGCGATCCCACTGACGCCCCTTTTCAACGTGTCACTTTAGCAGCAAAAAATTCAGAATGATTGGAAGTGCTCAGTCATGTTTCCGGTACACAAGAAAGGTGACAGGAGCAACATCGAGAACTACTGGGGAATCACTTCGCTTAGAGTCGAGTCAAAAATTTTCGAATCGCTTATCAACGAGGTGTTGTTTTCTGCTAGTAAACAATACCTAAGCATTTGTCAGCACGGATTCTTCCCTGGTCGATCGGTTGAAACGAATCTAGTTAGCTTCACATCGTTTTGCATAGAAAACATATCCAAGAAACTCCAAGTGGACACTGTCTAAACTGATCTTAAGACCGCTTTCGACACAGTTAACCACGAAATTCTGCTAGCAAAGCTTAATAATCTAGAATGTACCATAAGATTTTGCCAATCTGCAATCCTTTTCTAATAATTCCGGAGTTCCTCAAAGTAGTACACTAGGTCCGTTACTATTTTCATTCTTCGTAAATGATGCGGTTTTCGTTCTAATGCGTGGAGGGAAACTGGTTTTCGCTGATGACTTGAAAATATTTCTTGTCATAAGGAATGAAGCCGATTGCCGTGAGTTTCAGTGTTTCATCGATACATTTTACAATTGGTGTCAAAGAAATATGTTGATTATATGTTTTGTCATCAGTTTTCATCGTACAAGAGACATGCTTAATTTCAACTGCAATATTGCTGGAACTCAACTGCAGCGCGTTGACCACGTAAAGGACCTAGGCGTTATTCTTGATGAAAGGCTCACTTATACCTATTACTTATCAGCGACTATTGACAAAGCGAATCGATAGCTGGGTTTTATGTTTAAAATTTTCAACGAATTCCGAGATCCTTTGTGTTTCAAGACCTTATATTGTTCACTAGTGCGCTCGCAGTTGAAATGTGCAAACATTGTCTGGTACCCTTATCATACAACGTGGAGTGAAAGGATCGAAGCTGTTCAGCGCAAATTTATACGATATGCTTTACGTTAGTTGTCTTGGATTGACCCCCTGAACCTACCACCATATGAGAACCGTTGCAGGCTATTAGGACTACATACTTTGCAAGAACGTAGACACGCTTCGCAGGCCATTTTCATATCAAAGCTTATCCAAGTTGGCTGAGTACTATGTACCCGATCTTCTTGGACAAATCAACCTCTATGCTCCAACCCGAGTTCTTCGCCCTCGGACATTGCTACGCATCGAAATGTGTAACACTAACTCTGCAGCCAATAGTCCGATTATGGCGATGGTTTGTCGCTTCAACGAGTTTTCCGAATACTTCGACTGCAATACCAATTCATCACAATTTCGTCACCGTTTGCTGTTAGGTTAAATATTTTCAGTTTAGTTCATTAAGACTTATTGTCAGTTGAACACAAATTTTTAAATACACATACAAATAAAAAATGTGTGTGTGTGCAATGGATATTCTAGCAGTCACATAATACTTATCCAGAATTTTGCACGCAAATGTTTCGAATTGTTCTCCGCTCTGGCAAACAGAGAAACTTATATAATCAATGTCCCCTCCGCCAGGTTGATGAGTTTGACGGTATTGCAAACATCATCAAACACAGTTCGTGCATCAATGCTAAAGAACCTCTGACAGACAATTGTTTTAGGATGATTCTTGCATAACGCCTTGATCCCCAGTAACAAGCCATCCACAAGTGTAACCAAATCGTTATACCCCGACTCCATTCACCCTAGATGTGCGCATCGTTCAGACTCAGTCCCAATTATCTCCCCTCGCTGTACGAATGGCCAACTTAGTATAAATAATCACTTCATCATCTACTATCAAAATGTAGGAGGCATCAACACGCGTGTTATCGACTACGCTTTAGCATCCTCTGCGATGTCTATGTTTTTACTGAAACGTGGCTCAACGAAAAAACGCCTTCCCATGTTGTGTTCGGACCACTGTACTCTCATTTTCCGATTGGAACGTTCTGAGGTAATCAGCAACAGCGCTTCGGTGGTGGAGTTCTACTTGCAATACCTTCAATTTTCAAAGCCCATCAACCAGAGCCTAAAAAAATTGATATTTCTGCGTGAGCTTGAAAGATAACGAAATTCAATTCATGCCCGCTGCGATGAATGAAATGTTTGGTTCGTTTCCCTCTTCATTCGTTCTCCCGACGCAGCGCATTCAGGTTCGGACGTGTTCGGTTTCAGAAGCAAAGTGAATTTTGTTTTTATGCTGGCTCTGAGAAGGATTATTGAGCAAAAGTGTATCAGATATATATTATGCAGTTCACTTATGCTCGAAAATGTCGAAGATGCCAACTTTTGCCTTCAAACTGTCGACATAATAACAAATGAATGCTTTGGTTGTTGAATGAATTTATATTTCCTCTGCATTCAAGCATTCGATTCAGCATGAAATTTTATTTTATCAGAATGTCGGTTTCGGTAAATGTAAGCAGAAATAGGTAACTGATTTTGAAATTTCGTGGCTCTGTCATCAACTATTACCTCCGAACTGTGATATTGTTGAAAAAGTCTGGGCAGTGGTACAGCTCCCTAGCAGTGCTTTTTTATATGTGTGATTCATATACCTCCAGATCAATCAAACGACGTAGAATTGTTGGACCAACATCCTCAATCCTTGTCAAGGGTAAATAAAAGAATATTAATTAACCGACCGTATTTTAGTTTTCGAAGACTTCCCTAGTCGCACTCCTGTCGGACCTCATCCCCCGTTTGTCCGCCAACCACGTTGGCTGCTTGCCGTAAATTAAAGACAACAACAAATCCTGACCGTCAGGGACCTCTCATATCGATTGCTCATTCGATGCGATATTCTGAACCCATTGGTGATTGCAAATTGCGGAAGGCTTGTCGAGCTTAATTCTCAGACCCGATTCATGTCCTTGTACTTCGATTACATGGCACAGAACATCAATTCATCTACGTATAACGTCAACCGTGCTCATCTCTTAGATACTTCTGATCCAACTGTATTTTTCGATACATCCATGAAGGAAGAGATTTGTGGAATTCCGGATCATATTCGCCCACAAGTGGTCCCTAATATTTTCTAAAGCAAATACCATCAAGTCGACTGCGCCAAAATGTTCTACACTGACGGATCAACTCTCGACGGGTCCATAGGCTCGGTATCTTAAACGAAAATCTTGCTGCCTCATTCAAACTCAATGATCCTGCTTCAATTTACGTCGCAGAATTAGCTGCCATTCAGTATACTCTCGGGATCATTGACACCCTGCCCTCAGACCATTACTTCATCGTTTCGGATGGTCTCAGCTCCATTGAGGCCATCCGTGCGGCGAAGCCTGGAAAGCACTCACCGTATTTCCTGGGGAAAATACGGGAATATCTGAGTGCTTTATCTGAAAAATCTTACCAGATTACCTTGGTTTGGGTCCCGTCACATTGTTCTATTGCGGGCAATGAGAAGGCGGACTCTTTAGCCAAGGTGGGCGCATTAGAAGGCGACACCTACGAAAGACCAATTTGCTTCAACGAATTTTTCAGTATCTCTCGTCAGAGGACGCTCGATAGTTGGCAAACCTCATGGAGCAATGGGCATCTGGGACGGTGGCTACATTCCATTATCCCGAAGGTATCAACGAATGCTTGGTTTAAGGGGTTGGATGTGAACCGGGACTTTATTCGCACGATGTCAAGGATCATGTCCAACCATTACTCGTTTGACGCGCATTTCCGTCGTATAGGGCTTGCTGAAAGTAATCATTGTGTTTGTGAGAACGGCTATCACGACATCGAGCATGCTGTTTGGCTGTGCGCAGAGTACTGTGTTGCCAGGTCCCAACTAATAGATTCCCTTCGGGCCCGAGGTAGATCACCCTATGTGCCTGTCCGGGACGTGCTGGCAAGCCGTGACCACCCCTATATTTTTCTTATTTATATCTTTTTGAAAACTATTGATGTCCAAGTTTAATACATTTTTCCCTCTCTCATTCAGTAGAATCTCACCAACCTATCCCTGTATCTACAATATGGCATTGCTTCACGAGTCTTCGGTACATACCCTTCTTGATAACCGTCTACCCAGAACATCATTACATACCTCACATGCAGATGATATAGAGAACATCATGACAGCATCAGAGTGCCAATAATTATCCGAAATATCGACCCTCCCCTCTCCCCTGCGATTACAGGCTGGAAACTACAACACTACAACAAAGTGTGCATAACCGCCACAATGATCAATCAGCAAACGACGATGTCAATTACACAATATGTATCCCACTTCCTACCTTTTTCCTTTACTTACATAATAGGGGAGCAAGCCGCCCCTAAATACGGCTTTTCCTTCCCCCACTAACATGTGACATGTAATATAAAAAACATGAATTATCGGCCTCGTTAAGCTAAAGCATTTGGGCCTAAATAAACGTATTTAAGATAAAAAAAATCCTGACCGTGATGAGATACCTTCAATCGTGGTCGAAAAATGTTCAGTTTGTCGCTGCCCTTGTCACAATCGTTTAATAGGTTGTTTTCCCAGCTTGTTAGAAAAATTCTCATTTATTTCCAGTATTTAGGAAAGGTTTAGAAAAGAATGTTAGATTGTTAGAAACTATTGTGGAGTAGCAAAACTATGTGTTTCATCAAAATTGTTCGAAAGTATAGCGCAGACTAACAGACATAACACTAAAAAACAAAGCTCAGCCCGCTTTAACGGTCATTTTAAATATATTTGTGGTTTGGACTGTTGCCAAATTGAAATTATGGCGCCACTGATATATGAACAAGCATATGTGGAATAGACAACTAGTGAAAAATTACTCCCAAACCTGAGGAGTAACCTACCAGTAAATTAGTGTTTGGGACCGTGAATAAAAGGTGGAGTGGCGTTAGTGTACTGAGTGCTCTTCGCTTTAAAAATCAATCAATCTTTTTTGAGGGAATTCCCTCATAGTGTTATGTCTGTTAGTCTGTGAGTATAGTGTTAGACTTTCGTGTTGATAATCGTATTAGTAACATAATAAACAACACAGATTTGTTCCCAAAGGTTTAACGTGTACAATAGGGTGGGACAAAATTTAGATTCCAGCTCCGAGCAACTTTTTAAGTACCATTTGGGTTCTAGAACAACTGTGTAAATTCTTAGCTCGATCGGTGAAACTATATTTTTGCGCCAACTGTTTAAAGTTTACATGGGATTTTGCATGGGAAAATTAACTTTTACAAAATAATTCTTCCAGGAGTCGCCCATTACTTCCTAAAAATAAATCGTTATGTGATTTTTATAGGAAATTTAACAAAGAAACAAAGTCTCGAAAACCTCAAAACAATCTGACGCTTGAAAAAAGGTAAAAAGCAGAAACTGATTAATGCTCTGACGATTGACAAAATATTAATTTTTTCTAGCACCACTGCTGTTGGTTGCCAATTATACGCAATTTTATTTCAATCCTCTCTTAATGTGTCTAAATCGTTTTTCTACACTATTTAGCCACTTCGCAAGATTTTGAGGGATAAATTGAGGCTTCTTTTGTACATAATAAGAGAAAGTTAAAATTTTTGAATATAATTAGACCGTCAGAAGGCTATGATGCTTAGACCGTCAGAAGGCGTGATGCGTTGCGTTGCGTTGCGTTGTGACGATGATTTTGGCGGATTGCACACTGACTTCATCATGTTTGACTGCTGATTATCTAATAAGAGTTGCTTAGGAAGTGGTAAGTACACGGAAAACCCCGCAATCACAAAAAATGAATATTGCAATTTTTGATTTTTGTCTTGACTGTTTCAACTAAAAATTGTTGATTCAACTAACTGTCCTGTTGATTTTCGCATCATCAATTGGCTGAAAAAATTAGTTGTTTTTGAAAGCTGTCAGTTTTCAGAAAATAAAGACAGCAAAAAGGAAACAAAAATTTGCAAATTTTTTTTAACCATTTCTTTAGTCGAAAAGGATACGTCAGTTTTCTCGCTATGTTCATTTTGTAAAATTTTTGAGGCTAACATAAAAGAGCTTGATTTTGAAGTTTAGATTAATAAACCAGTTATAATACTTAGAAGTGCCTAAATAATTTAGTGATATATATGTGAATTTATGGAAGTATTTTTATATAATACATCAGGTAGACAGCAAATTGCATGATTCGACTGATGTTCGAACGTGAGCAAATCTTCTGGAACCAGGTGTGTATGTTTCATGTGTTTTTTACAAATCATCCATCCAAACAAGATATGTAATATTTTTTTGAAAATTCATCATGATCCCATGGTTAGAAAGAAGTTCGAAAATAATGGAGATCCAATATGGCAATGTAAAATGAGTAATCCGACTAGAACAAATCTTAAGCATTATTCGGTCGATCTGGCTATCACCATTACTATAGAAAGTCAATGCTATATATTTTTGTTATAAAATAGAATTAATGTAAACGTATTGGCGCTGAACAGTGTTAATATTTATATTTCCTATATAGTGATACAACGCGTTTGATGGATAAATCAAGCCATTGATATGATAGCAATAAACTTCTTTGAAGATAATTTGGCTTTTTATTACTGGGTAACAAATCCTTAAAATTAACAAAATCGTTAGCTATTACAACTGGTTGGGATATTTTTCAATAATACAATTGAATGAAACAACCATCTTGGTTTTTAGTTTCAACACGCACCAATCTTGAAATCAACAATTATATTAGTTGTTACAGCTATTTGATGAGCTGATTCGGATGGTGTGTGTCTTTGCTAACTGACAGCATCACATTTTCAACTAGATGATTTAGTTGTTTCAGCAACTGTTTTGCTCATTCAAAAACAAAAATTAAAGTTTAGAAAAATCAACAATCGTTTAGCTGTACCAAATTTTAACCAATCGATTTCAGAAATTCGACTAATATATTAGTTGCTATGCGATCGGGAGCGTTTCCGTGTAGGAATTCATACCAATCCGACCCATATTAAAACCTCAACAGCATGATAGCCATCATTGCCGGCCGCCCCCATCTCCATCGTTCACGGGGAAGGATAAAGGATAAGGTAGACAGGAAGTGTTGATGCTCCACCTACTTAACGGAAGGACGACGATTCATCAGACTCTTCCATAGGTGTCGCGGAGTTGGTGGTTTGGAAGGGTATCAGGTCTAGGATTCGCTCCAAGCAAACGATGCTACCTGTAAAGCATATTTTATTAGGTAGTTGTTTAGTTAGTCTTCGAGTGCACGATCACTCGAAAAAGAGATGATCTTGTTTAGTTTTTGGTTATTTTTAAACTCTGGGCAGCCGGCTACCGAGAGTATACTATGTTCCCTAAACAAAAACAATTTGAACTCCACACAGCCGATCGTGGGAGTATTGCCTGGAAAAGCTAATCTTATCTGCGTAATGGGCCGGATCACTATTTATTGCAACAGTATTTGGACAGAACTCGCTACTTCTTCTCTACGATATATTTATTGGCTTGAAAACTACCAAGTGACAGCATATTATACTGG
Organism: Topomyia yanbarensis; assembly: GCF_030247195.1. Taxonomy (NCBI): domain Eukaryota; kingdom Metazoa; phylum Arthropoda; class Insecta; order Diptera; family Culicidae; genus Topomyia; species Topomyia yanbarensis. The sequence goes on along the minus strand of NC_080671.1, from coordinate 395,303,620 downwards.
CAAAAATAGCGCGAGATGTTATAAATCAAGGAAAGTATTTCTTATTTTCCATATCGGATTGTTTGTGGAATACAAGTATACGAGCGATAATACCGAACACTGAAGGGAAATATAAAGGATTGTTAATCTGATGCACGGGCTTGTTAGCAATAACGGAGCTTTAAATTAGGTTCATAAAAACAGACGCGGCGAATTTTCAATACGTATTGAGCCGTGTTCATAGATACTAGTCAGATTAGTCGTATTGGGGCTAATTTCCGATCAACTATTCATTTTTACGGCAATGTTTTCTCGACTAGATCTGTTCGCACCCTCTCATTCTGTTCGCACCCTCTCATTCTGCGGTCTAAGGACCAAATGTCATCACAAGACTTAGAATCGCGTGGAGGCATGAGATAGGAAACTTGTAAGAATTTTGCTATCCCACCGTTTGACTACCAGAATGGATGGGAGAACAGTAATACTAGCAAATACCGACTACCATAAGAGCGGTGCAAATTTGAACGAGTGACGTAGAGTACTGCACTGAAAAAAGGACCAGGAGTGCGATTTTACGAAGTTTTAGCTTCCGATGGCCCTACATTTTCTGACAAAGTGAAGTTCTTGAATGTTCAGATTTTTATTACTGTTTAGAAAAGCAAAAGTATCATAAAGCTAGTGTCAGGCCTTCATGAGACCTCAAGAAGTCACTTTTGGAGGTATTCGTAAATGTAGATTTGTCGGTAGACGGTTCCAAATATAATAGGAAAATACCTAATTTAACACAACTACAGATCACTTGCAACATAAAAAGCTTTTTGTGAAATTCGACAGCTCCATCTTAGGCCAATTCAATAAATTTCCTGCATGAAAGTTTCCATTTTTTAAAAACGGTTTTTAAGCCAAAGCTTTGGAAGTTAAACCTTGGCGTGGAAGTGCCGGTATATTAATATATTCTGTTACTTAGTGTAGAATTAGATTTCGTCATTTACGGCTAATATACAACCGCCAGAAGAAACTTAAAACGTTGGTACACAATCAATAAAGGCGAATCAGAAAAGGTATATGTCAGTGATTCACTAAATACAGACTGGAAAGAGGGTAATATGGAAAACCTTAAGGTCCGCCCAGATTAAGTCTTCGGTACGGAACAAAACCTCGGCCTAGGAACTCCTAGCATGTTGTTAGTCGCCTCTTACGACATGGGAGCAGTTCCCAGAGGTTCTATTCTTGGTTGAAATAGTGCAAAATAGACCGTCAGAAGGCGTGATGCTATGAAAAGTGAAATTTTCATCTATCTTCAGGGCATCAATCGGTTTTTGCTTAATAACTTTTTTCACGAGCATCAGATCGTTTTGCAGCCTTCTAGACTTTGTTTCCTTGACAAATTTCCTATAAAAATCAGAAATCTATTTATTTTTAGGAGGTAACGGGCGACTCTTGGAAGAATTAATTTACAATAGGCAATTTCCCCATACGAAATCCCATGCAAACTTTAAAATGCGGGCGCAAAAATATAGTTTCACCTATCGAGCTAAAAATTTGCAGAGTTGTTCTGGGAGCTAAATGGGACCCAAAAAGTAACTCGGAGCCAAATTTTATTTTTTTCATATAACCATGTCCCACTCTAGTGTACAAGTTTATAATTCGAAAACTTCAGCAAAGCCAACAAATTGATGCTGTCTACACAGATTTTTCAGCAGCGTTTGATCAGATAAACCACCAAATTGCTATCGCCAAACTTGAACGGCTAGGCTATAACGGGACTATCTTATTATGGCTTCGATCATAACTTGGAGGGCGTAAAACGAGTGTGACAATCAGCTATAAAATATCGACTCATTTTGCCTTATCATCTGGAGCTCCCCAAGGAAGCCGTCTGGGCCCATTTATTTTTCTGCTATACCTAAATGATCCATTTTGCATCAATTACTTTATGCTGTCTTACGTTGACGATTATAAACTTTTTTCGTTGATCTCAAATAACGAAGACGCGCTTCAGTTGTAATCCGAGCTTAACCCTTTCAAGCCTAACTTTTTTCTAGTGCATATAGTGTTTCAAAACTAGTTTTTCTTGAGAACGGTGAGATAAAGAAACACGAAAAGCCTTTTTTTATAAATATAGGTGCTTCCCTTGCAGTGCTAGAAGCTGGTCAATTTTTACCTTCCAATGCTCAATACAATGCTCCTAGAATATTTACAATAGTCCAATTACCTGGAAAACGTAGCCGTACACAGTCTAAATTGACAAGTTTTATCAGTTTTCAAAAATATTGCACCATAACGAAGATATATGAAAAATTCATTTTCCGTCGTCAACACAAACTGTCCCTGGCAGCACTGCTCCATCGGAATCCAATCAGACTAATTGCAATAACTGCAGTTCTAGAGCTGATTCTTGTAATTGTTAATGCTCAAATAGAAGGCAATAGTCACATTTATTAGCCTTACTAGTTTTTGTGCACAAATCTTGCACCAATCAAAAGTAATAGCTGTTTAACAACGTTGTTGTCCACAAACAACATGGGCATGAATGGGTTAACTCGTTCGCTACCTGGTGTGATATAAATCAGATGTCACTTAACTCGGCGAAATGTTTGATTATTTCTTTCTCTCGCAAAGCATTCGTTATCTCATTCGACTACCAACTCAATGGGATAGCACTGTAGTGAAACACAGTATAATAATCATGCTAGATTCAAATTGAACGTTCAAGAACCATGTATCGTACATCTCATCTAAAGCTTCCAAGATCCTTGGCTTTATTTTCCGGGTCACAACACATTTTCAAAATATACGTTGCTTAAAAACTTTGTTCTGCTCCTTGCTTCGCTCTACATTGGAATATTTGGGACCCATACTATCAGAATGGTGTCGATAAGATAGAAAATGTTCAACGTAAATTTGTTCGCTTCACGCTTTGACACCTTGGAACGATTCAGTGAATCTCCCAAGCTACGAAGAACCATATATCGTACAAACTAATTGGTTTAGATCGTTTGAGTGTTCGTCGCGATGTCGCCAAAGCCATTTTTGTTGCTGATATAATTCAGTCTAACATAAACTGCCCAAATATCTTGGAACAATTCCATTTCGATTTACGCCGCCGCAATCTACACCATCTCAACTATTTCCATACTTCTGTAGCAAGAACCAACTATGCGTACAATGAGCTGGTTGCTAATATTTGCCGTGTACTCAACCGTTGTACACTGAGAAATAAAAATATGCATAATTAGCATACTTTCTATTCCCGTCTCTTTTCTTCTGCTGTGATTTTTCTGCATTCTCTAGCATATATCTCTAGTAAGCATTCAATGAGTGGATGAACCGAATATGTCCAATGCATAAAATTTACAGCAGAAGAAACGAGAGGCAGATAGAAAAGTATGCTATCGATACATAAATAAAATTCTGCGTGTAGTGATGTCTTCGACTTCCACTTGTCCCGTAATACTTTAAAGAAAGTTGTTTGCGTTTCCTTTTCCCCCAGATATGTGATTTTCTTTGCGTATAAGTTGTTTAATGTCGGCTAATTACATTGAAAGGATACTAAACGTGATCGAACACAACGCACAAACGCTCGAGCCTTTCGCGATGATACACGCGATCGCGAAGTCCTTACGCCCGGTCATAACTGAACCGTACAAGGAGTATCATATTCATATTCATTTCTCGCTTTGTATGAACGGCATGCTACCTGTGCCAATCGACTGTACGATCAAATTGGTACCAATGACAGGGTGGTGGTTTTAGGCGACTATAATTTACCTCAGCTACGTTTATTCCAATAAATGCCTCCTCGGAACATGAAATTTTGTCAGTCGAAACCATGATCGCTTCTGGCCTACAACGTGTGAACTATTTGACGAACGAGAATGGCAGGTTGCTTGATTTAGCGTTTGTTAGTAACACTGGCGGATGCGAAGTATTGGAGCTACCCTTACCGTTAATGACATTAGATCGTCACCACAATCCGTTTGTGTTGAAAGTTGACGCTGTGTTTCCCGTGTCTATGAATGACGATGTTGAATTATTCTACGATTTCAATCAATGCGATTATGATGAATTAAACACTTTAATTTCACGAATAAATTGGGTTGAGATTTTAACGCTGGGTACTCTGGATGAATCTGTGAATAGATTTTATCACGAACTGGAATCAATATTTCAACAACTTGTGCCTAGGAGGAAACGCACGCGCCGCCCGGATAACAAACGACCTTGGTGGAATGCTGAGTTACGATATCTTCGAAATCGTCTCAGGAAATCTCGAATACGATTTTTTAGAACAAGCGGCGAAACCGACAAAACGTCCGTGCGGGAATTACAATTCATATGTTTCAGAAATTGAATTCAGCATGAAGGACAACCCAAAGCAGTTTTGGTCTTACCTGCGGAATAAAACGTGTTCCGGTGGAATCCCGGAATGCGTCAACTATCGAGACAGGACATCAACGTCACCAGCGGAGTCAGCAAATCTATTCTCGTCATTCTTTCAAAACGTGCTAAGTAATAACTCATCACCTTTGTCTAAATCGTAGTTGAGTAGTTTGCCAATGTTCACTCTGAATTTGCCTGCAACATCATTCACCGAAGATCACCCTAGATCATATTAACCCTAGAACGTTCTACTTGCGTTTTCCACCCTAGAACGTTGCACTGGGGTACAAATGTACCCCGCGCGTTTGATCGCTATATTAACAGGTAAAAATGCAAACAAAAGAAATGTATAATACATCATTTTTTTCGTTTTTTAATTGCGAAAACAGATTTATGATTGAAAGTACGGAATTTATTGAATCAATGATATAATATAATAAATTGGTTTAAACAAAAAAAAATTTAAAAATCGTGGTTTTGACTTTTTTCACAAAAATTACCATATTTTTGCGAATTTTCAACCGATTTGAAAAAAAATCTAATGATTCTAAAAGTTAAAGGAATGGTATAAAATGGAATTTCGTAATTTTTGAAAAAGTGCAATTATTTGGAAGAGTGAAAGTTTAAAAATCCGGTTTTGGAAAATGCCACTAAATGGGGTTGAAATTGAAATGAAAAAATATTTCTGATCAGTAATACAATTGTAACACGTAACGTTACTGTTACAGCAGATACTATACGCAAATTATACTTGCGAGTCATTATTAACATTAACAATCAAAAATAAACAATAAAACAATAAAAATCAGCAAAAATGAGAACGATTTTTTCTACTTCAAAATAAAATTAAATGAATAAATGATTAAAAACGAATATATAATACTAATTGTTACTTACGTAGTAAAACATACAGTATTTAAACTTGTATTGTCACGAATATCATTTCCACTGACAGCACAAAACCTGACGAAACACTAACGGCAACCGTACACTGGGGTAAAAATATACCCCACGCCAACTTTGACACCTGCTTCCACGAATGCTATAAGCAAACTGACTATACCACCTTTTCCTACTCTGACTAGAAACTTTAAATTGAATTATGGTTTGGGTCCCAGGTCAGTAAATACCGAATTCTCGTCTTCACACGGCTCCAAAAATGGCGTGGGGTATATTTTACCCCAGTGCAACGTTCTAGGGTTCATCTTCGGGGGATTGATAGTTCCAAGGGCCCGTGGTCCGTGGTCCACAAAACAGGCAACGTACATGATATCGCCAATTATAGAGGAATTTCAATCTTAAGCTGCCTCCCTAAAATCTTCGAGAGTATGTTGTTAGACGTTATCTACCCCGCGTTAAAACACATCATCACTTTGGACCAGCATGGTTTTGTAAAAAAGCGCTCGACAACTACAAATCTGATGAGCTACGTGTCGTCGCTGATTGATAAATTGGAAAAACGACAACAAATCGATGCGGTGTACATCGACTTCTCGAAAGCTTTCGACCGTGTTCCTCATCAGCTTGCTGTGGAAAAGCTAAGGCGGACTGGACTGCCGGACTGACTGACTAATTGGATCTCCTCGTACCTCGCGAACCGTAGCGCCTCGGTGCGACTCGGAACTACACTCTCGGATTCTTTCCACATTTCATCGGGCGTTCCTCAAGGGAGTCATCTCGGACCTCTTCTATTTGTGCTCTTCGTGAACGACCTGTGCAGTGAATTATCGTCCTCTAAAGTCATGTATGCTGATGATCTGAAAATTTATCGGGTGATAACAACTATGGTAGACTGTTGTGCATTGCAAATGGACGTCGATAGGATCATTGACTGGAGCGACCGAAATGGAATGAGTGTGAATATTCAAAAATGCAGCACAATCACTTTTACACGAGTACATACTCCAATTAAGTTCGAATACTCAATGTGTTCTGCTCCTGTAGAACGAGTCGTATCCGTCAAGGACCTTGGTGTCATTCTCGACTGTAAAACTACGCTTTACCGCACATTACTCTTCCGTTATAGCTAAAGCCTACGCTGTACTTGGACTCATCAAACGCAACACTCGTGATTTCAATGATGTGTATTGTCTAAAAACACTATACATTACACTGGTATGCAGTATTCTAGAATGTGGCGTTACTATTTGGGCTCCGTATCACACCATACACATTAATCGTATCGAAAGGGTACAGAAGAACTTTATCAGGTTTGCACTTCGTCGGTTACCCTGGCAAAATCGTTTCCAGCTTCCTCCATATGAAGATCGCTGTATCCTCATCAATCTCCCTACGCCGCAAAACAGACGGATCTTTCTGCAACGACTTTTCATTTTCGACTTTCTGACAGACAACATAGACTCTCCTGCGCTTCTAGCAAAACTTGACCTCAACGTTCCGGGAAGATCTTTCCGGAAAATTGATTTTTTCCGACGCTCAACACATCGCACGCAGTACGGCCAGAATAATCCTTTGGATGTTTGCTGTCAACGCTTCAACAGTGTCTATCATTTGTTTGATTTTCATATTAGTAAAGAATCGTTTAAATTAAAAATAGGTTTAAGTTAGTGTTTAGTCTAAGTCTGTGAGATGTAACTTTTTTTAATCGAAGACAATACAGTACAATACAATATTCAGTATCACGGCCCGCTGCAATTGGTCTTAAGCAGTGTTTTAATTTGTAACATTTTCCATCTCGTCTGCAATTGTAGTGGGTGATTCTGATGGGAAGCCCTTCCGAGACCTTAGCTCTACAGCTCCAGTAAAAATAGGACAACTCTCGAAAATAAAGTAAAAAATTGCATAGCCTTTCCATATGAGAAAAGCAAAAATAAAACGAACTGCGAAACGATGCTATTTATTGGGTTCATAACACATGGATTTATATGCGACTTCCGAGAAAAACAACCATGATATCGCAAAAGCCCAGCTAAATGATCAAAATATTCACTGATTTCGTTTCTATCTCGATGGACGGCAACGCCAAATCAGCGTTAAGGACCATCTATCCGTACCATTTCGTGCTACATTCGTTATCCCGCAAGGAAGCCATCTCGACCCAGTGATATTTCTCTTCTACTTTAATGACGTCAATATTAAAAAAAGAACTCGCCGATGATATTAAGATTTTCCGACGGATACAAGAATCAACCGATGCCGTAGTTCTTCAAAGTGAACTGAACAGATTCAGTACGTGGTATGATCTAAACAGAATGGTTCTAAACTCGAGCAAAAGATCAATTGTGACCAAGGATGCAAAATGCCTACTTTTTCCGGGGCTGTAATTTTTCTGCCTACATTATCATTTCTCTTTCGACGCTGCTGTCGTTCGATAGTGCAGGACGCCCAGCCCTGTACGGCAGTCTGTAAGCAAAGTAGTAACATGACGAAAAATACTGCCCCCAGTACAGCCACCAGACGCGAGCGGTACAGCTTCTCTTTCCTTATTTTACACTTTTTAATATTTTTAATCTATTCAATATTTTTAATCACAAACGACGACAATGAATGCGGTTCGTTTACGCCACGACCGGCATTAACGCTTTCGTGTGCGGGCCTCTCCCTTTGACTATGCAGAGAAAAGTGTACAAAGCGAGAGAACAAACTTTACTACGCCACATTCTCACCGAGAAGTCGGAGTACAGCAGCAAAACAAAAATGTATTCTATAAGATTTTATGGTCACCGCAACATATTTATTTCATGGACTTGTTGACTTTTCTCGGTGAAAATGAAAACTCCAAATTTTCCCATTACCACACGTAACGTTTCGGCTTACTGCTCTTCAGCCATCGTCGGACGCCTACAAACATTTATTTAGCATTAACGTTAACATCAATTTGTTCACAAAAAATTACAAAGCTAGCATTCACAAATTAAACACAATTTACAATTAACTCACATAAACTTATATCACGCATCTCCATTCACTCTCGTTCACTCTCCACCGCTAGGCGGGCGATCACTTTTCGACTGTCTGCGTTCCTCGCTATTCAAACACTGTCGAAGCTTGGTGACCAGACCGTCGTATGTTGTGCAGAACGTTCCACATTCTCTTTGTAGGTTCACCGTTTTTTCCTCGCCGAGAATTTTGATGTGAAACATCTCTGCAGTTAGTCTGCTCTCCTGGTTTTCGATTCGTTCCAGTATCCGGGTGTTGTCGAAATCGAAGATGTGTCCTTCTTGCAATGTGTGTTGGGCTAAACCAGTTCTCGCATCTTTTTTCTTCGCGTCGTTCTTGTGCTCCGCTACTCTCGTTTCCAGCCTTCTCCCCGTTTGTCCTACATACGTTTTGCCATCGCCTGTTCCACACGGAATCGAATACACCACGTTCTTCTGTTTCCCTGGTGGGATCGGGTCTTTCAGGTTGGAGAAGTCCCTATTCGCATAAATGCAACACGGCAATTGCACTCGTAGATCGAGCAGTTAAGCTCTCCGACTGTAAAAACCGACCAGCGGCAATCGAAACAGCCAAAAAGATATTGCGAATAAACCATTACCCCTACTGGTTTGTTCGCAAAATTCTGAAAGATCGAGTCCATAAACACTATAATGGCCTACAGCAGAATAAAGATGCGACTGCTGAAATGGCATATGTAGCTGTGCCATACGTCCCGGGACTCAGTGAAAAACTAGAGAAAATGCTGAGAAACCACTACACAAAACTTGCTTTCAAGCCAAAAGATAAAATAAAAAACAGAATTTTCTCCAAACTGAAAGACCCGATCCCACCAGGGAAACAGAAGAACGTGGTGTATTCGATTCCGTGTGGAACAGGCGATGGCAAAACGTATGTAGGACAAACGGGGAGAAGGCTGGAAACGAGAGTAGCGGAGCACAAGAACGACGCGAAGAAAAAAGATGCGAGAACTGGTTTAGCCCAACACACATTGCAAGAAGGACACATCTTCGATTTCGACAACACCCGGATACTGGAACGAATCGAAAACCAGGAGAGCAGACTAACTGCAGAAATGTTTCACATCAAAATTCTCGGCGAGGAAAAAACGGTGAACCTACAAAGAGAATGTGGAACGTTCTGCACAACATACGACGGTCTGGTCACCAAGCTTCGACAGTGTTTGAATAGCGAGGAACGCAGACAGTCGAAAAGTGATCGCCCGCCTAGCGGTGGAGAGTGAACGAGAGTGAATGGAGATGCGTGATATAAGTTTATGTGAGTTAATTGTAAATTGTGTTTAATTTGTGAATGCTAGCTTTGTAATTTTTTGTGAACAAATTGATGTTAACGTTAATGCTAAATAAATGTTTGTAGGCGTCCGACGATGGCTGAAGAGCAGTAAGCCGAAACGTTACGTGTGGTAATGGGAAAATTTGGAGTTTTCATTTTCACCGAGAAAAGTCAACAAGTCCATGAAATAAAAATGTATTCTACTGCTGTACGGGAAAATATACTCGGTTTGGCTACCGTTCTGGCAAGAGCTGTAGTGAGCCGTCGCTGTAGCGGGCTGTACGGCTTGTGCAAATGTAAATATACCGAAAAAATGTAGTTTACCGGTACCGTTGGCATCTCTGATTGTGACTTTTGCGCAGAATCGTCATCCGATTCATTTCAATTAACTCCAGCATTCCAAGATACTATCACGTCATGGATCTCGATGTCATCTTCGATTGGGCACTAATGTACAAAATACGTACTTCATACATTGTGGATAAGGTATCAAGACAGCTAGGGTTCATCTTTCAGATAGCATAAAACTTTCGGGACATAAATCTATTGTTTAAAATCGCTTTATTGCGCGGTGGTTTGCTTAACGCTAGAATATTATCATACGCTTTGCTTTTCGAAAGCAAATTGGATGAACCAATTTGCGCATAAGTTGCAACTAACTTAGGAAAGTTGGATTTGAATGTTTCGGGTTCCACTCGTCAGTAACTGACACCAACTTGCTGTCAGTTAAACTATATATCCAAACTAACACCAAAATTGGCACACAATTTGGCGTTAGTTAGATATATATAGTCATACTGACGAGAGGTACACGAAAAATTCAAATCCAATTTTTCTGAGTTAGGTGTTGTGCCCTCATGAGCAAATTGGCTCATCAAATTTTATTCCTTGGGCAAAAATATATGTTGCAACTACACCAATGTTTGAAAGCTGGAATCCACTTGGTGTACAACATCCGGATGAGGAATTCTACTGCAGCTGTTGGAACATATTTCGGAAGGTCCTTATAACAGCGCCTTTTCGTAGCGACTGCTTTAAGTTAAAAAATGTATTTTTATTAATTTCAATGATAATGATCAGAAAAAAGGAGCTGGCTTACATTTATCTTCCCTTTCTTGGAGGTACAGAAAACTTCAGTTGCCTAATCTTAATCGTTAGCAGGAAGGAATAGATTTGACTAGATAGCCGGTATCTGTGGGACATTATTTTAGGGTTATGTCCGAATAGCTAAAGTATAAGTTGGCTTCCTTTACCGTTTAACTGCTTTTCAGATCCGACATAGTATTCAAAGCGATATATCCACTGATAATTCACTTAATGTATTAAACTACTGATAGTTAAAGAGTAATAAATTTGTCGCGCAAAATTCAGCCTGCCACGTTCTATATCAAATCACTCTGTTCTACCTACATAGGGTTACTGTACCCTAATTCATCTTACCCCTTCTATTCATCCCACCCATTACAACACATTAGTTAGAGCATTATCTGCTCTTTGCTACGCTCTAAAGCGAGTATTTTGCGTTTTCCAAGTCAGATTTTTTATGGATCTGCTTCTTAAGAACGAAGCAAAGATGTCGATACTTATTTAAGCGCAATCCAGTCAGTTTAAGCCGAGTTATCAGCGAAATAATGTGACATCGTGACTAATGAGATGAATAAGGGCACATCTACCCTATATACCAGGCCCGGCTTACGGCTCGCCTGTCACCGCCATGTACTGTACTTATTGTGCCAGAACAGCAGCAATTTGCGCGATGAATTGCGCTGATTCAGTGTAACTGGTGATTCGTTACATTGCGATATATATTTGAAACTATCCAGTAAATGAGCCAGCATTCTGGCTGGCTTTAGCAAATACTACGGCTCCAGTGACACAACCGATTTTAATTAGAATCGGTTATGTCACTGGAGACGGATTCTAACTAAAGCCAACCAGAAATCCGACTCATTTTTCAGCTTCGCTTAATGGGTAAAGATCAATCTTCAGTATTTCTGCGGTTTTATATAGTACAATAGAGTCAATGGCAATATCAATAAGTTCCTCGTTAGTGATACCTAACCCAACAGGCCCACCGAATGCGCAGCTAATCTTCACTTATGGTTCGGACCACTGTTTTACCCGCCAGTTACATGTACGGACCTAATGCATATAAAATCGTTTGACATTAGTTTCGCTACTTGTTGACGATTCCTTTCCTCGTACGCATCGCGCTCAAGGCACCATGAAAAGTGCACCCTGGCAGCGATGTCTAAGCAGCCTATTCGCTAGTGCACTTATTCACCGTGTGTATGTGTATCTGAGTATGTGAACTTCCCATGGGCCACCGCTGGCGGTGCGGCGCCAACCCGCAATTGGATTCGTGTAAACAACCCCAGATCTGCTTTGAATTACATTTGAAACGGTTTGCGAACAGCGCCTTACCCACGGGGCCGGTTTACACGGAAATCCGGCATGTAACAACTTAAGCCTCCGGTTTATTGTAAGCTTGTCGTCAGTTAGTAGGGCAAGTTTTCTTTACCAGGGCTCTAGGGTACTGTTGCTGATTAGGTATAGCCCCCCCCCCCCAAAAAAAACGAACGGAAAACAGCCAGTTTTGTCATACTTGTTTCAAAAATAGTAATAGTTTGCTTTGATTTTAATTTTTCCATTGCAGCGTACTAGTTTTCCCACCGGTGAACAACTACCGACGGTTCCTGATCCACAAGGTGAGCGAGAGCCTTGCCGGGGACCATCAGCTGGTAACGTTTTCGATCGGCGTCGGCGGCGAACGGCGCACCGTGGTCTGCTACCGTCATCAGCTACTGCGAGACGTTAAGGCGACATCGAGTAAAAGGTGAGCTTTGTTTGCGATGTTTAGCGGACCTTAGACAATGCTATTATCAATACACCGAGCATTGTCAATATGTTTGATGGTGCGATGAAAGAAAATTGGATTGACTATATGTATTCAAATAGTAATTACATTCAGAGCAACATACATTCAAATTCAATCCACGAAAAAACACATTTGATGACATCTGACTTCATGGCTAGTCATTTGCTTAGCACCAAAAATAGATCCATCAGCCGATCAGGTGGCATCACAAATAGAATGACCGTTCTCAGTTTATACATACCTCTAAAGCGCTATAAATAGAACTCTTTTCTTTCACGCATTCGAATTCACCATGATGCACGTTTTATATTTCGTTGAAGCGTGCACCTCAGAGAGGGTAAAGCGATCCATTTTAATAATGGTGGAAGATGAGTAGATACAGAATACTATAGAATAAGATCGTCGTGGGCATTGGTGGGGAGCACATGTTGTTTTAATTTCGATACAGAGCGGTCGAATGAACCGCATAGAAAAAATAAAACCACAATTCAGTGAGTCTGGAACTACCCTGTAAATTATTGAACCATTTATTACGAAGAACATACACTGTACATTTACATTGTATATACTTTTCAAGATTCACCAGTAATGAGCCATTCACGAGTATCGAACGGATAATTCTTCTATCAAGCACACCGGTTACTCGATAATGCGCTTTCCTCAACACCCATGCCTCATGTCCCATATCATGGCAGGGATTATCAGCGATTTGTACTGAGCAAGTCTTGTGTGCGTTTTTAACTAACTAACTACGTAAACCATAGAAAATCCTGGTCGTAGTCGAAGCACTTCTCGCAGTTAACATCATTGTCACATGGTCACTGGTGTTCCTAAATATATAAAATCGATAACAACTTCATACTGTACCCTATCAATTTTCAACTCACAACCAACATCATGCGGACTACCTCGTTCTGCCAACCTCTTTGTCATAGCAGAGTCTGTAGTAAGTGCGATTCACGCAGCCTCTCTTTTAACAGACACAAATGCCTCATCCACTGCTCTGCGATCAACGCCAATGCTGTCAATGTCATTCGCGAAGCCAACAAGCATGTCCCATTCCTTTGTTCATCAGATTTTCGTTTCGTACCTTCAAATTCTATCGCCCAGGGTTGAAATATGTCCCCATTAAAGAGTCATATTTTACGATAAAGATAGTTTCCAGTTCGTAACTGGCAAGCTTGGAACTACACGCTAAAAAGGTTAAAATGGTATTAAATATAAAAAATGATAAAGGCTATTAGAAAAAACTTTCTTATTGGTAGCTTCTCAGTTATCCAAATGCAAGAAACAAATTCTTTTCGTGTATAAAATGATAAACAACGTACAAGAAAGGCTTAATTTCATGAAATGTTCCAAATATCTCCGAAACTATCACATATTTTATACAAAAATGATATTTTTGTCTGTAAATTACAATGAAATTTGAAAACTGATTGAAAGTTTTCGTTAGAAAATTGATAGCTTCTCCATAATGCAATTGCCTTTATAATGGTTTCTTTCTCTTTGGGTTTTGTTGACAAAAGATATGAGAGACTGAGAGCGGGTTAAAAATTCACTGCGAGCAAAAGTGGTATACGTTTTATTAAGAGCAAAACCGGTTTAAGTAGCAGTCAGAGCAGAAATGGAATAAAAAAACCTTAGCGCAAAAATGGGTTAAAAAGATATACCACTTTTGCCCTGAGAGAAAAAAAATTCCATTTTTATCCTAAGAATGGTTTCAGAAATTATTTATCACAAATCAATGAAACCATCATCATTGTGGAAGTTATTTGAAAGTTGGTGGTCAGTAGGTATCGGAAATTGACGATTTCCGCCATTTTGAAATCCAAGATGGCGACTTCCGGTAATCACAAAATAGTAAGAACCACCATCAATATGGGTGTCATTTGAAAGGGGGTGGTCAGCAGACACCGAAAATTGACGATTACCGCCATTTTGAAATCCAAGATGGCGACTTCCGGTTACCACAAAATAGTGAGAACCAGTATCAATATGGATGTCATTTGTAAGGAGGTGGTCAGCAGACCCCGAAATTTGACGATTACCGCCATTATAAAATTCAAGATGACGATTTTCGGTTACCACAAAATAGTAAGAACCATCATCAGTATGGATGGGGGTGGTCATCAGAAACCGAAAATTGACGATTACCGCCATTTTGAAATCCAAGATGGCGGCCTCCGGTTATCGGAAAATAGTGAGAACCATCATCGGTAGGAATGTCATTTGGAAAGGACTGGTTAGTAGACATAGAAAATTGATGTTTAGTGCCATTTCAAAATCCAAGGTTTCGACTTCCGGTACCAAAAATAGTGGGTATCATTTGATAGAGAGTGAACAGTACGTAACGATTTCTAGTATACAGGATGTTTCATGGCTAGCCTTACGATCTTACTAATACTATGGATCCTTTTTGATTGGGGTTCGGACATAGGACTAGAGTTCAAAATAATCGAAGCTCTTTTATGAGTACTGAAAATTAACCTGATGTGACTCGCGATGAATAGAAAGAATATTCCTTCAAAAATCCATGTTATTCATTTAGTTGAGTATCGTGCAATAATGTTTATTTCACTTATTCTCCAAGTAAATGTTTTCAAATATTGCTAAAACATAAAATATTAATTATCATCGCTAATATTGTGCTAAGGCATACTTTGATGCGTTTTATTCGTTGTTGCACGTTCGCTTCGTACAATAATCGGAGATAAATGAAATTCTGCATTGAATGAATGAGAAGTTTGACGTTTTCAGTTTCGCCACTGAATATTGAAAATGAATGCGGCTGAATATGATTCAATGAATTTGAAAATTTGTAACTCTGCATAGGACGACATGATATGATATGAATAGATATCGTTTCATATACAAACTGGGTTTAGGGCCAAGTTCTCGTTGGTGGTACCCTGGACTTGACGATGAGCCCAGGTTCTCTTTTTAACTTGGAGTGTCGTATGCCAGAACTGCCGAAGATAGCAAAATACCAAAAGATTATGGAGGCCCTTCGCGATAAACCCCGCATATCTACGTCTGCGATCTTCCAAACAGGATTACCCTCCGGTGATAAAGTGAACCGTTCAGCACTTTTTAATTTACAAACAAGGCGTGCCGAATGTGAACCTACAATCGCTCGTGTTCGCGCGATCATCCGGAAGTCTCAAATCTCGGCCCTAGCAACATAGGTTCAGTTGGACTAATAAAAAATACCGCTCATAGCCACTAGACAACACGTTCTATGGCGCCACGACCGAAAACTTGTGATACCAGGGAACTCACTCGCTTCTGGCATCTGAACCGAATACTGAAAATTAAGTATCATTCACGGTCCACGCGATCATTCAAGAACACAGGCGAAAATGGAAATCGGCTCGCAGTTGAAAAATCGAATGTATACAAGCGAAGTTACACGCTAGCACCCGCGAGATACAAAAACCAACATAATCGAATATGTTAACTTACAAACGCTCGAGCCCCTAGCCATTATACACATAGGTGGACATGTAATCACGATCATCAACGATGAACTACGCCCATGATTTCAAAAACAGAAAAATGCCTCGATGATTTAGTGAACGCTATTGCACTTATAATCTGATCAACATGGTCTCAACGAACAAATAAACGCTTATTCCCATGCGATCGTAAAGTCCCTACGCCCGCATATTTGAGCCGTAAACTTAATATCACAATCAGAAGCACAAAAAACTTCATGTTCATCCCTGCTGAACTTTCAAAATTATGAATCTATAACTGAACCACTACTGAACATGTCTATAGGTCGTTACATGACCGAAATGTTTTTCCCCCGTCGACCGAACCTAAGTGTATATGCTGAATACCCTTTTTCAAAGCAAAGTTCTATACGTGTTTCAAATGAGGCAACAAATAGAAAAACATTGTAATGATACTGAAACATTTGTGCTTTGAAATTTCTACATAAAATATTATGCTACTGAACATGCCCTAAGGAATTTGATAGGTATTAATGATTCCAAACCTGTTATATAAATTAATGCTATTCAGTTCTTTCTTTCGGTCAGATTGCATTACTTTTTGCTTGACTACCAAGTATCGCTTCGGATTAGCTTCGCAACTTTTTGAAAACAAATCAAAACTGCAACTGCCCTAACATAACTCAATCTTCTCACCCACCAAAATTTCCAACTCACCCCCGCCGTTCAGTAGGCGCAAACCCAGTGGAGTCAATCCGTTCTTTAGAAATGCCTACAGAAGCATGTGGTCAGATGACTTAGTAATAAAAAAACGCATGAGGTACATCCGAAATATGGAACGCGTGTGCCAATAAAACATAAAAAGCGATATAGGCTTATCACCCTAGGTACATACAAAAATATTTTGACAGGAGACGTGACTGTAACTTCTGTGGATATCTTTAAATCATTTGTTGAAAACTTTGATAAATCAGTATCACAAATCCATTACAATACGTTAACCTAAATGCAATTAAAAGTAGAGCAAAAACTACAATTCTCACGGTATCATATAGTTACTTAAATAACCTAAAGATATAAAACCGCTTTCCAATGACCACCTCTTTTAAATGACATTCACATTGATGACGTCACTCACCATTTTGTGGAAACCGGAAGTTTCCATCTTGGATTTTAAATGACATTCATATTGATAATGACTCACTATTTTGTGGCAACCGGAACGCCACCTTGAATTCTGAAATGGCGTTTAGCATCAATTTTCGGTGTCTACTGACCACCCTATTCCAAATGACATCCATATTGATGATACTAATTTGGGATAACCGGAAGTCGCCATCTTGGATTTCAAATGTGCTAATGCCAATTGGTGTCTGCTGACCACTCCCTTTCAAATGATACCCATATCGATGGTGGTTCTTACCACTTTGTGGTAACCGGAAGTCGCCATCTTGGATTTCAAAATTTATTTATTTCAAGTCGTCAATCAGATGTAGACCGGTTTCTTACAATAATTATTAAACTAACTTAATACTAGTTAAAATTTTGGTTTACTTTAAACTGCTGCTTAAGTTTTGTTTTCGACATAGTGAAGTCAATGCTTTCGCAATGTTTGTTGTAAATATTCATCATTTGGTTTAAAGGGCCAAACTTGGCGTAATTAGTGCGATGGCGAATTGTACAAAAGATGCTGCGGTTACGTAGTTGTCGAGAAGGAGCATAAAAATTTAGTTTCGATAAAAGTTCGATTGAATCAATACGATGTGATACAATGTCGTTTACAAATGATACCATAGAAAATTCACGACGATCTTTCAAGGTTTGAATGTCAATTAGCATGCACCGTGCTTCATAAGATGGTAAATGTAGTCCAGTCCAACCTAGTTTACGAAGAGCGAACATCAAAAACTGCTTTTGTACTGATTCTATCCGGTTTTCATGCGTTGCTGAAAAAGGCGACCAAACTATGCTACAATATTCTAGTGTTGAACGCACATAGGCTACATATAATGTTTTTATTGTGTAGGGATCTTGGAAATTATAGCTGAAGCGTTTAATAAAACCTAGTGTGCTGTTTGCTTTGTTAATTATTGTGTTATAATGATCTATGAATGTTATTTTGGAATCTATAATAACTCCTAGATCTCTTATTCTGTCACACTTTTCTACTTGTTGATTTCCCAATAGGACTCTATTGTTCTGTATATTATTCTTTCTACTCAATGTTATGGAATTACATTTTTTTACATTCAGTTTCAGAAGGCTTTTATTACACCATGTATAACATATATTTACTTCGTTTTGAAATGTCTGAAAGTCTTCACCATTTCTTATTTCTAGAAATAGTTTCATATCATCAGCATATATAAGAACTTTTACATTTTTTAGAATGAAGGAAATGTCGTTAACAAATAAAATAAAGAATAGCGGGCCCAAATGAGACCCTTGAGGGACTCCTGATGTAACTTGAATTGGGATTGATTTTATCCCTTTAAATCTAACAGCTTGTTCACGATTTGTAAGATATGATTGTACCCATGTAAGAAGTCCTGGCTCAAACCCTATTTTTTCTAATTTAAAAAGTAGCATGGGTATGTCGATGCGATCAAATGCTTTGCTAAAATCTGTATAAAGAGCTTCAACGTGGTTTCCGTTATCCATTGCTGTTAATGTGTAGTTAATGAATTCGAGTAGATTTGTACTTGTAGAACGCCCTTTGAAAAAACCATGTTGCACATGGGTAATTCTGTTCTTGATTTGGTGGAATAAATTTTCATTAACAATCGCCTCGAAAATCTTGGGAATGCACGAGATGATAGCTATTCCACGATAGTTACGCACATCGGATTTTTTACCATTTTTAAAAATTGGAACTAGGAAAGAGCTTTTCCATGTTTTAGGAAAACAACCTGATTCTAGAGACATGTTAAAAAGCCAAAATAAAGGAGCGGTTAGTTCTATTGACAAAGTTTTTAGAAACACCGGTGGAACGCCATCAGGTCCAGGGCTTTTAGAGCTATCCAAGTTTTTTAAGGCATCCACGATTGTATGTACTTTTATCTGTTTAATGTTAATATCTCTTGAAAGTTCTGGGAGGAATGAAAAGTATTCACGCTCTCGATCCTTCTCTGAAAATGTAGTGTAAACTTCCTGGAAGAATGTTGCAAAAAGATTGCAGATTTCCTCTGAGTTATCGCCTACCTTTCCATCAAGATGCATTTCTGTTGGGAAATAATCCGATTTTATTTTAGTTTTTACGTAATTAAAGAAGTTTTTTGGACAAGTTTTTATATTGCGTTCTGTTCTTGCATTGTACTCTTCAAACGCGATATCAATGGCAAGGTTCAATTGATCGCATAGATTTAAATAGTTTGTTAAGTTATCTTCGCTGTTGTATTTTTTGTAGATTTTGTGTGCTTTCTGCTTACGATTTTTTAAATTTTTGATTTCTCTATTAAACCAGATGGGATGTTTTGAGTTATAGTGACGCCTTCTTCTTTTCAATGGTATATCTTCGTGAATGACTTCAAATAATATTTTGTAGAAGATGTCTACGGCAGCTTCAACATTTTCTTCATTTCTTAAAATCATTTGCCAGTTTATTGCATTAATTTTTTGCCTCAAGCTTTCATAGTTAGCGGACTCGTAATCAAATACCTCCTCAAATTCACTATCACCAGGTCTGTCGTTAACATGCAAGAATATAGAAAACTCAAAGGCTGTATGATAAGCTTCATTCTTCCATAAGGGAGTAAGTGATTCCGTTACACAGAAGTCTTCGTCTATATTCGTCATTAATAAATCTAAATAGCAATGTCGCTGATTTCTTATGTGATTTATTTGATTAAGTCCTAAACTGGCAGATTTATCGCAAATGAACTGCAAAGTTTCATTTTCCCCTACAACAGGAAGTAGGATGCTCTCATTATCAGCATCTGGTATGAAATCAATACCGCGTTGATTGAAATCGCCATATATGTGAACTTTTACGTGCGGGGAAAGACTATTAATAATGCATTCAGCAGCATGATAAAACTTTTCGTAAGTCGTTTTTCGAGCAAAATTTGGAGGAAAATACACCGAAGCGAAAACGTGAGTTTCGTCTTTAACATGTACTTTCACCCACACATGCTCGAATTCTTTTGATTTTATAGTTTTGATAACTTCTGCATTTAGTTTTGCTGAAATCGCAATCAAAGCGCCCCCTCCTGACTTCTTACCAGATACATGACAATCACGGTCATCCCTAAAGACATTGTAATTGCTCCCGAAAACTTCTTCACTTCTCACTGTTTCGTCCCAGCTAGTCTCAGTTGCTAAAATTACGGAATAATGACAACCTAATATTTTGTTTTGAATCACATTCATCTTAGCTGCACTTTTCATTCGATTAAAGTTTTGGCAATAGACCAAGATTTCTGTTCTTGACTGAGATTCTCTTGGAGAAGTGTTAGTTGAATGGGAATTAATTAGACCTAGCTCTACCTCTTCTAAATCTTGAATCGCAATATGATTTGTCAATTCATTATTATCTTGCTCTAATGAGCGCGTCGATTGCGGCAAAAACACTGACAGGCGCCAATTCCGGAGGGGTACATAGGTGTGGCAGCAGCTGTTCGATGTGAGGTGCTAGGTTGGTCGGTAGGGCACGGGTTTAAAACATCGCCTCTCTGGAATGCAATGGTAGGTCTGAACGAAGTTGAAGGTGGCCTCGAAAAACGTTTCTTTGCCTCAGCCAGTAGCTCTCTATCCAACGGAAGATTGTCGATGTCGCGGCGTTTGTTATCATGGTACGCAAATCTGCTGTGGTTGTAATCACATCCGTTATTTTTGTCGAAAATTGTGTAGTGCTTGTAACCGTGATTCTTGCGACGCTTGGTATTATTATTACTGTTACGGGTGGTGTCAAGTGCATTAGCGGGCCTCTGTTTATTCCGTTTCTTCTTTATTCTTACTTTCTCCGCCGCTTTTTGTTGATTGAGACGACGCAATTTATGTGCGTCGTATTCGGACCAATCAGCCTTCCATACCTTAGAGTTGCCAAGGAAACGCCAGCCTGAGTTACTGGCTGCCTCGACGGACATCTCAGCCTCTAAACTAGGGGAGGAATCTGTTGTGGGTGAAGCAACAGTCTTTTGTTCCAGTGAGTTTACTGCGCTAGAAATTTGCTTTAACTCATCGATAATATCATCCGTGAAAGTTGGGTTTACATAACTCATATTCTGTGCCGAACAGTTGTTAGCCATGTCAGTTATCACGCTGCTGACCTTTTCAATTTCTGAACAAATTTGTTTCAACTCGCGTGTCATATCGGTGGTCAGTTCATTGACATAGGCTGCGATGTTGTTTTTCGTAGCTTTCATCGATATGTCGAATAATGATGTTAAGTGATTTTTTGTGGCAACGACATCAGTTTTGCCAGTTTTGTTGGAAGCAGCCAGCTCATTCCACAACTCCGAGGTTTTGGCTATGTGTGCAACCGCGTTATTATGATTAGCTGCAGTTGTTTTAATTTCGCCTTTCAACTCGTTTAAGAGCATTTCGATACATTCAAATCCATCTCGGACATTGAAGTTGCTAAATGTGGATGTGAGTTTGTGATTCGACTCCATAACTAGCTTGTTGAGGTTGATGGCTTCTTGTTGTTGTCTGTACAGTTTATCGAAATTTAACTCCATCACGAGACGCTTCTGGCACTCGTAGCATATTGGCAGCATGTATGTTAGTATTCTTTGCTCATGATTCCTCTGAGCACCAACGCATGCAGCGTGGAATTTTTTCCCGCATGATCCATGGCAGTACCACACATGTTTGTCGTCACTCACTGTACAATTATTAATCGCGCACGGCATGTTTTACTTACGCAGCAATGATAAATAAAAACAATACAAATTAAAACACGCACGGTTAAACTTTAAACGGCGCAAATGGAAACGCGACCGAACTGTAACGACGACTTGAATGCAAAAATGGCGGTAATCGTCAATTTTCGGTGTCTGCTGACCCAGCTCTTTCAAATGACACCCATATTAATTGGTGTTTCTCACTATTTTGTGGTAACCGGAAGTCGCCATCTTGGATTTTAAAATGGCGGTAATCGTCAATTTTCGGAGTCCACTGACCACCCCCTTTCAAATGACACCCATATGATGGTGTGTCTCGCTATTTGGTGGTAACCGGAAGTCGCCATCTTGGATTTCAAAATGGCGGTAATCGTCAATTTTCGGTGTCCACTGATCACCTCCTTTCAAATGATACCCGTATTGATGGTGGTTCTTACTATTTTGTGGTAACCGGAAGTCGCCATCTTGGATTTCAAAATGGCGGTAATCGTCAATTTTTGTCTTGCCCTGAAAATTTTGTCGAACCACTTTCGCGCAAATTAATATTTTAACCCACTTTTGCTCTGAGCAAAATTTTAACCCACTCTTGCTCTCAGAACATAAGTTTTGTTGTAATTTAATATATAAGATTTTGTAATAGTGTATATTTTTTTCGTACAAAAGTATTCATTCTCTTTAACTTTTCCGAATAATTTTGCTGAAAAAATAGGATAACTGCTTATTTTTTTTTTGAAAATTCAGCATGCATAACATTCTATGCCCTTTTTAACAAAAATGTTTGCGTCAGGGGTACAAAACGGTGAGTCGACAACCTGGAAGGAGCGTTCAACATAGCTCTGGTCCTCACAAGTCCCTACCTCATGCTTCCCCGGGTCATATGATTACAACGACCGCCAGCTAACAGTTGTGTGCTTAGCTGGTTGTGCAGCCTGGGCACTGTTATCCTTCTGACTTCAGCTAGATTGAGGAGGTACGTCCCGAGCGTCTGTTCACCAAGGAGGTGCGGCTCAAACAGCGTCTGTTCTGGCCAGCTCCGTGAAAACTGTTTGTTGCCTGAAGCTACCACCAACTGCCAGTAGCGTTAGCTACGCTTCAAATGTTCAAGGTATGTTCACATGAACTGTACAACACTGTTTGAAAGTTGGATTCAAAACCAGTAATTATTAACAATATATGAGAAATCACACTTTCTCTTGCATCGCTTCTTCTCCAAAAAACCACTTTTATCACTTGAGTATCACTTAAGCACATCAAAATGAAGTTTGCATTATATAAGTTTCAGGTAGAGTTAACAACATTGGCTCGTAGCGATGTGAACGTTTCTTAAAGCGCGTTCGCTGTCATTTTTGGCAACTAGCCGAGCCAGGAAGCCAGCTTATGTTGGCTTCACTCATTTTCCAAAGAAACATTCACCCTCTTGGTTCTGGCATCCAGCGGCTAAGCATGAAATGCTGTATCGCGTCAGCTATACCTAAGGTGGCAGCCCCACCAGCACGATGTAGGTAGCGCGACCCCGGTAAGGTAGCCTACCGAACCCTCCCACTTACCACGAAAAGTGAAGAAGAAAAGAAAAACGAACGATACTTTCGGCAACCGACCCGGCTACGAAATAAGGACAATGATTGGAAACTCGGAACATGGAATGTCAGGACTTTGAGTGAGTCTTTTGGCTCGCGAACTGCAGACGGTTGGAGTGAGCGTGGCTGCGATTCAGGAGGTGCGGTGGCCAAGAACTGGAGAACGTGAATTCAGGGCGGTGGATCCCATCACCAAAACTTCCACAACATCTACTATAGCGGCGGCGAAAAGGCAGAACATGGAGTCGGTTTCCTAGTGATCGGCAACCAGATGAAGCGTGTTATAAGGTGGAAACCAGTTAGCGAGCGAATCTGTGTATTGAGGGTACGGGACAAATTATTCAACTACAGCTTGATCAACATCTATGCACCGACAAACAATAAACCCGATGACGTGAAGGACGCGTTTTACGAGTGTCTCGACAAAACCTACGGAGAGTGCCCAAAGCATGACGTGAAAATCTGGGACGCCAACGCTCAGGTCGGTAGAGACGACTTTTTCCGTCCAATCATTGGTAAGGAGAGCTTCACTCTGTAACCAACGACAACGGTCTGAGACGAGTGACCTTCGCTGCCATCAGCAGCACTTACTTTGCATGCAGACATCCGTAAGCACACCTGGATGCACCCGAATGGCGAAACTTGCAATAAGATAGACCATGTCCTGGTAGACGGCTGACACTTCTCGGATGTTATAGATGTGAGGACCTTCAGAGGACCAAACATCGACTCTGATCACTATCTCGTTGTCAGTAAGATTCGAGCACGGTTACCAACCGTAACGAACTCAAGAACTCAGCGACCGTTGCGCTTCAATATCCAGCGCTTCTCAGCAGAAGGTGTGATTTGTGATAAATTTGAATTAGTGGAAGAATTTGTGTACCATGGAACTCTAGTGACGCGCGATAATGATGTTACCCGCGAGGTGAAAAGGCGTCTTGCAGCTGCAAATAGGGCTTTTTACGGACTTCGTAGCCAGCTGAAGTCCCGTAGTTTGCAGACAAAGACAAAATTCGCGTTGTACAGGACATTGATAGTTCCGGTTGCCTTGTACGACCATGAAACGTGGACGTTAAAGGAAGTTGATCGTAGAGCGTTCGGTGTCTTCGAACGTAAGGTGCTGCGAACAATACTCGGCGGTAAAGAAGAAAATTGCATCTGGCGGCGTCGCATGAATCACGAGTTATACCAAGTATATAAAGGAGTGGATATTGTCAAGCTAATAAAAAAACGGCAGGCTGCGGTGGGCTGGTCATGTGGCACGAATGACGGAAAAACGACAGGGGAAGATAATATTCAGTAGAGAACCGGGAAGAGGCCGACGACTCCGTGGCAGGCCGCATACACGATGGCTGTTTGCAGTGGAAGAGGACCTAAAAGCACTTATTGTCCAGGGTGACTGGACGAGATTGGCCCAGGACCGGGTCCAGTGGAGGAGAATTCTTCACTCGGCGTAGATTAAACGAAGCGTTGTTGCCCATCAAGTATCAAGTAAGTTGGAGTCAAAATTCTTAACTGTGGAAAATGTTTAATCTTCCATCCCGGTAATACGTGTAAAGGTTCGTCGGAATCGAAACATACAAACGCTCGATTTTTTTGCGATAATACAAAACAAGCTGTAAACACAAAAGTGCACATGCAAATGCACGGATCTATGCATACATACACGCACGATCTCGCAAAAATAAAAAACGTAACAAACGAACAAAAACAGTGTGTTCGATATGATGAACAACCGGAGTAGATTGTATAAGTAGGAACTTAGCGTGTTCTTCTGGCCCACTTCGTGAGGTCTCAGTTTTGCACCCCTTTTGTGTTTACATTGCATTCGTTTTTCAATTCGACTTCCTAGCAATAATTTAGTATGTACATAGAACTGGAAAACTTATTCTAACTAATACAACACAGAAGATGAATAACATTCTTTTGACACAAACTGCGGAAACTAATTATCTTACACAAGCGCAACAGAAAACCAAAATTTCGCAAAGTTTAGGCATCAATATGACGACCGTGGTGCATTTTCCGAGAGAACATGCAGATCGGTTAACAGAGCAATTCGAATAGCTTTTTAAAAATATTTTTTCTTCACCAAAAATGCTGGAAAATATAAAGAACACTGAAAAAATCAATTTCCATAGAACTGTTTGATTGCAAAATCAGTTGGCACTAGGCGTTTTAAGGTAACGCACAGTGGCACCTCTCCATACAAAGTTATGACAAAATTAAAAACCTGTTTTAATCCACCTAGCGGTGCAATTGTGCCTTTTTCATTTCTCTAAACTATGGCACGGAGGCCCTTTATGTTCAACATAATTGTGGAAATGTCCATTACATTCTTAGTACACTTTGCACTTATACACAATGGCATGCCAGCCACGAACTTGATGAGCTACGTGTCGACGGTGAAACACTTGAAACAAAAAAATATCATACTCCATTAGCCTAATCAGCATTAGATCAATCATACTATGTTGCGTTTCGGCTTCGCCTCATCAGAAACCGACACTAACACATTGTCGGAATAGATTAGCGCCGGCTTGACGCAAATCCCTTAAAACTAAAACACACTATGTGTTTCAATCAAACGACTGATCAAACGTGATGTCCCGTTCGAGCAGAAGTTCTGTTTATGCCGATGAGACACAAGTGAAGCCGAAACTTGTCTTGGCTTAGCAGGCCTATGCGAAAGCACTACACAGTGGCGGCTCTTCAAACAAAAGTCGGACAAAACCTCAAATGTTACCCAATTTGGCTGAAAATCACAGTTTAAGCTAATTTTGAGGTGCTGAGCTCATTTTTGATGTCAAAAGTCGTAAAATATTAAATGCATTTTTCCATACAGTGTCATTGAACCTTTCTTATAACTATGATCCCGTTTTCATGATAGATTCTCTGTTACTGTTCACCAATGTCAACAATATCATAAAAAATGAAGAACACTACCTAAAAACCATTGTTGAACGTGTTGGTTTACTGTAGATTGTCTAACTATTTTACACAAAACACCATGCGTCTCCATATCAGCAACAAAGCTTCAAAATCTTCTTAAACCTTTTTGCGCACTTAGGCGCAGAACGAGACCATGATATTCGAAAAGTAGAAGTAATTTCACATAGAATGTATACTACTTGACCGTTCCGAAATGATTCCGAAATTTGTACAGAATACATTAGTGAACAAAGTATTTTTGGTCTGACCACCTTAAACATATTTAAACTAAAAAGTCATAGTTCCAAGCAAATTTACCAAAAGTATTTTACTCACTAACCAAGTTCTTTAGTTCCTCTACACAATGAAACAAGTTGTGCTAAAATCGAACCAAAATCAAAAGAGCAACTTGCATTTGAAGTGAACAGAGCAATGGTGGTTTCGGAAATGAAAATCATTAAAAAATCCGGACCTTGGTACGTTTAAACTCGTGTTAAAAATCGTGTTCTCATCCAATGATCATAAAATTTCGAATATACATCATTCAATACATGAGAAATTTAGGAAAAATATAAAATATCAATATTTTAAAAATAAATTTTTGAGGTTTTGGCCAGCCCCCGGCCACTGTGCACTATGCTATATTTCACCCTAAGGAGGAAAATTTCGTAAAAACCAAAATTTCTCACTAGGGTGAAAATTTGTTGGTAAAAACCAGTCTTTGTACAGGAGGGCACCAATCCTTATTTCATACTATGTTGCGTTTCGGCAACATAGTATGAAATATGTTATCTGCTTGCTAACTCATTTTGTCATGCGGGGGTGGGTATGTGAGGAGGGCGAAAGTCCCATGAACGAACGACTCCCCAGCTTAAATTGGTATGCTTTGTGATATAGTGGTGATTTAAAGATGATGGGGTTGAAAGGGAGGGGTATGAGGGCTGGATGAGGTGGTGGTCTGAGGGGTGATTTAAGGAGATTTTTAAAGAAGGGGTGTGAACAGTAGAGGGGGGGTGTAACCCCTCTCCGTAAACCATCAACTACGCCCCTGTTAAAATCCAGAAACCTTATTCGAGTCGAAAAAAAAATTTGGCCGGGATTAGGTTGACGTTTTTCAGAGTGATTGCATAACCTTTCTATATGAGAAAGGCAAAAATGTGCCAAAATCCAAAGAAGTGAATCGTCGTCAATTTTTTTTTCGAGTTTGCATCAAATCTCGATGTTTCATGCACCTTGAACACATTTAGCATCAAAAATAAAAATTTTATTTTTAATTTTTCCTATACTTTATATGAGAAATTTCTGTGTGGCCGCACTCTGAAACCCGTAATTCCGGAACCAGAATTCCGATCGATCCAAAATTCGATAGCAGCCGATGGGAAGGTTGCACCTTTCATTTGAGACTAAGTTTGGGCAAATCGGTCCAGCCATCTCTGAGAAAAATGAGTGACATTATTTGACACATACGCACATACATACACACACATACACACATACAGACTTTCCGATCTCGACGAACTGAGTCGAATGGGATATGACACTCGGCCCTCCGGGCCGGGATTAGGTTGACATTTTTCAGAGTGATTGCATAACCTTTCCATATGAGAAAGGCAAAAAAATGGTTTATATGGTTAAAAACTGGGGTATTAACTAATTTTGGATCACTGAATCCGTTTCAGTTATTAGTTTTGAAATTCCGTAATTCCTTTTTCGGCTATTTTTATGTAAACCTACTTGAAGGTGTTGGTCGTTAAAGGGTTAATATACATGTCAATAATAGTAGCCAATCACATTTTATAGTAGGAATGTAGTAAAAATTAATAATTTCTCAACAACATGAAGTTGTTTAGGTAACTAATCCGTAAGAAGATTTATGAGCTACAGTGCGTCTCCCTGCGGGCATTTTCAAAAACATAGTTATAAAAGCTTTGGAGCAAAAATGCGCAAGATGCGGCCTGTAAACCTTGAAACTACAATCCCAAAACTCAAAAAATTTCATTAGTATTAGTATTCCTCGTACCACTCGGGAACGTTTTTCTCGAAAAAATCGCTGTTTTATTAAGCTCCAAAAATTGTATGAAAAAATTATCAGCTGCAAAGCAAAAATTTATACATCAAAAAGCTATCGTTAAGGTAACAATTAATTACGACCAATTGGAAAAAAGTTTAAAAAAAGGGGTTGCCTGGTTTTTCGGCAATCGCGATCACGGAAAGACCATTTTTGGAAAAAACTATATTTCGAGATAAACGAGTTTAAAAGCGAATGGCGCTTGGAAGCGCTGTAACTTTCGATCTATTTCTATAAAAATGTTGAAAGTTATTCTCAAGGAGCTGTACTTTCAGAAGTAATAAAAAAATCGATTTTTTTGGAAAATAAAAAGGGGTATACCCCTTAAGTACAATAGAAGTATTTTTCAATACTTTCATTATTGACTTTAAATGTATTCAAAATACGTTGGTATTTTTAATACGACGCACTCAAAGCTGCCAGTGCTTGCCCCGCGGGCAGTACAGTAATGTAGCTGCATATTTTGCCTTTTAGATGACATTTAAAACTAATCGGTGATCGCGCCGTCGATCTCTACTTTGTAGGCGGGAAAGTAGACACGCTAGCTAGCAGGGCTGAGCGCCGTAGCGTGGTCTTTTGGAGCCTTCGGTGGAATCTCGGATGTGTGCCCCTTTGGTTATTTACATTGGCTTCCGTTTTTTCAGTTCGACTTACGAACAACAATTTAGTGTGTACCTGGAAGTGGCACACTGATTTCGACTTATTGTATGACGTATTCCAATTATTTTATAAAGATTGAAATTTCAGCAAGGCAAGGGTTGGCACACCTTGGTGGGGGCCAACCGCACGCTACAGGCATGTGTATAAAAATGGCATCCTGGGCTAATTTTTCCTGGATCCAATACCACCCTCACCAGTGATATTGGGCCCCGAGCCGTTGAGGGACGCGCCGGGCCCCGGGACATAAAATACTGACAGCCCCTACTATAGATAACTTCTTATTTGAATATCAATTAGGGCAATTGTACGGTTTCAACCTTTCAGATCAAACCATTTTTTATACATACCACTTATTTGATACGGCAGAATGCGTGGGTTTAACGGAGTCTTGGGTATTTTATAAATTTAAAAGATGGAAAAAATGAAAAGAAATAAACGAACAAAGGGTTTGTAGACAATTATTGCGATGCCTTGAAACTTACGTAACCTTTCTCATACTTGACCGGAAGTAACCTAAATTTGCCCAGTTTCTCTTTTAAGAGTATTGTTAACATCCACTAAGTTTAACAGTTGTCAGTGAGAGTTCGAGATGGAAGAAAATCAGCAAACCGTTCGCGAAAGCATTTTTTTTACAAACATGCAAAATCCACATCGCATCGTGTCTTAGGAATGAAAGGTTCCTGAAACTGAAAACAATGGTTCCTGAAACTGAAAACAAAGAAAACCAGAAACAATACGTAAAAAACAACAGAGCATTGATTGCTCATCTCAAGCGGAACCCGAACATTTCGACACAGGACTAGCCCAGAAAAATAGATGTTTTGCAAAGTTTCGTCGAATGGGCCAAGAAGAGATCCTGATTGAAAACGCATAAGATGCAGCACTTCCCAAATCGGGACGAACACCAGCAAAGTGTTGCCAAAACACACGGCCAAAAACTCACGACGCTACTAACGAAATACTGGTGAGCTGCGTCATCGATGAAGAGACAACATCAAGCAGTTGCGCTGGGATAGGTATATTTCACGGGTAAGGACTGCTGCGGATGACCGTTTCAAGCAGAAGAAGCTGTCAAAATTCGCATCGAAGTACCTGATTTGGCAGGCCATATGCACTAGTGGAAAACATGGTCCATTCGTGGCCAAAAGCTCCATGAAAAATGAGATTAACAAAACTGAGTGTCTCCAAAAACAGCTTTTGCCGTTAGCAAGGCAACACGACCAAACACAGCTATTTTGGCCTAATTTGTCCAGAACTCAGTCCTAACGAAAAGTTATTGGTCATGATTAAGTGTTTCTAGTTTCGAAAAACCACAGGAATGCCGAAGGACGAAAGGAAAGGCGTAAGGGTGATGCAGCAATCACAAATGTCGAGCATTTTACTCAAACTCATTCTAAAGTTCAACCGACGTATACTACCTATGATCGCAAATCAGTCCCAGAAAGATAGGAAATCCTATAGAAAATAGAACAAATATGCGATCATGGGTAGTATATAAGCTGAAATAAATATATAGTGTGCTACTGTAAAACTTTGGTTCCCTTTCGATAACTATAGCCGATTTAACAATCAGTCTAAAATGTCGCAATAATTAACGACTCACCCTTTATTAGTGACTGTTCTTCAAACTACGCGAGTATAAATATATTACAATTCTCGAGTACTTTTTCAAATGGACGTAAGTAACAATGAGAGATTCTCTTTGAAGTCTTTCTCTTCTGTTCATTACTCGGCCATTTCAACATTTACTACTCTACTCTTTGCATAATATTGTAGTAAAAACCGTCGGCTTTCGATATGTACTGGAAAATTAGTACAAAGTGTTGTAATGACGTCGTAATAAACGAAAGAGAAAGTAAACAAAGAGAGGCTCTCAATGTTTCTTACGTCCATTTGAAAAAGTACTCGAGAATTACTGTTTTTTTCGTGTGAGGTTTTTAAATTTTTCTCAATCTTCTACAATGCTATAAATAATAAACTAGTCATGAATACAACATTGATTTGCATGGATAATAATTATAAAATTCTCCCAAAAAAATCTATTTAATAAACATAGCCCGGGATAACTTAAAAAAACATAACCCAGAAGGGGGTGAGTGTAGCGTACTTGGTAAATCGATTGCTTTGTACGCAGCGCACCTGGGCTCGAGTCGAGTCATAGGGTTAATTTTTCATAAGAGACTTTTCTAACCCGAAGAGGCGAATGACCTTAAGGTTAAAATTTCTGTAATCTAAATAAAAAAATAGCCCAGAACTTTTTTTAAAAATCCTTTCGTAATTAGTGTTTACTAAACATTTTCTTCTCTATTTTTGCAGTTTCGAGGAAACGACCGAAAGTGCTCATTTGAGCTGGCGAAGTACTACCGTTGGTCCAACGGTTGTCCCGACCCCTTCGACTACCAGCATTGCCAGCGGCAGCGGTACATCTCCAGCTGGCAACCATCCAGTACAAAATAACTGTTCTTCGGGTAGTGGTAGTGTGAGTGTTGCTTGCAGCAACAGTAGTAGTTTAAACTGTACAACAACAAGTGCGAGTGGTGGAAAGAAACGCTCGAAACGTGACTCGGCCGTCAATGCCGGAACCAGTGACAGTGCTATGGGGGTGGACACAGTTGCATTTAGTCAAGGAAACAATCAACAAACGAACCATTTGTTTTCGGTCAACAGCGAGTATGGATCGCCGAAAGGTGAGTTGCGTGTGTTTTCCCGACGATGGTTTACATTTTAATCCTCCATTGCGGTGACTGATTCGGATATTTGTTCGGTAGATATTAGCCACCCCACCTCCATAATCGTAATGGAAAATTTATATAGTTATTTAATACTTGGAACAAGTAATTGGATTAGTCGCTTACAGATTTTTTTTTTTCTAGAATGTCCACAAATAAGATAATGAGCCTATATTGGCGCTATTGGGGAGAGTCTCGCAATATTTCGGTAATTACTCGACATTCAATCGGTGGAATCAATATAAATTAGTACCAATCTATTTACCTCGTTTCTAAGAAACAATATATTAACTAAAATGGCGCGAATACAAGCAAATACTCCAATTTAGTGTCCCAATTTTATCCCTACCATTTGAGCCAATGAGTTGAACGACTTCAAAGCATCAGGGCAATGATAGCCTCATTACCCTTCATCGAAGAATGATAGGCAACTTTGTCTACAAGCCGAGAATCAATTGAAGCTAAATAATCTGAAATAACACCGAACACAAACCGAAAAAGAACATGTGGTTAGTGGTGTGTAGCTAATACTGCTAGAACCAGTACCACCATATTAGCATCGAGCCGGTCCAATTCCCAGTCAGTCATTCACGTCGATTACATCACGATATTGTCCAATATAGTCGAGCCCCGAGAGTAAAAGTGCAGCTTCTATTTGGCAACTGCAACGTTTAGTTATCATGCTTTGCACATAACCGAAGCCACTCAGCTGAATCCACCAACAAGCTCGCAATACCGGCTTTCCCGCTAGTCACTGCAGTCCACTGGCACTGTGTCAGTCATGAATGACGAGGGGCACGGTTGGTAGTATGCCACAGGAGACGGCGGCAGGGCGGTAGACGATACAAAGCGAAAGAAGATTTCGCCCGTTTGATTAGCACAGCTGTAGATGTTCAGAATACTAGCTTGGTATTGCAGTTGATACTTAACTATATACGATGCGTTAGTAATAATCCGTCTGTAATTAGGTGGGGAGGGGGTCGTTATGTCAAATATTGCGAGGACATTGAGCCTATAAATTCTCCAGCTCGCAGCGATTTGTATAATATTGAATGTATCGTACGGATTAAAGGTAATCGCTTTAAGTGTATAGGCTGAGATATTTCTGCTGCTGGACGCCTAACTGGCACTGCTTTTTTATGCAATTTAAGTGTATTGCAACTATAGACCGGCATATCATGTCTATTCTCACCCGCTTTTTATATTAAATTACTTCGTATCTAACCGCAATTGCATCAACCTGCAATCCCAGTTTCGCACGAACTAAGCGTCACGGTAAAACGGGTTACTAAGAGCTCTCTCAGTTTTCTCCACTTCTCGTCCGTTTGGGGTCTCACCTCTTGAGTCTTGATACTACTGGCCCCGTTTCGCACCACTGCCGCCGGTGATGCTAGCCTTGTATGGGATTTTGCGAAGTTCTTCTTTTCCACTGCAGCTGGTGCTCATTATGTCATTAATTAACGCCCCGGTTGATGGTTGCAGCAGATATGCACTAGACTTGTGTTTACCTTTTAAAAGCGTACCCGTAGGAAACCTGATAAGTCCGAAAACCCCAATCTGAGTGTATTGGAAATCTTCGACTCACCTGCGCATGTGTCGGTGGCGTTTCGGGTTTGGACATACTAGGTTTATCGTGCAAACCGTTCTTTCAGTATAGTGTTTTGGTTTCTTTGCCTGATGGCTCCAGCACTTTGTTGGGATAACTTGCACGCTATGATGGTAAACAAATACGTATGAGCGTAACAACCATCAACAAGTCAACCGAAGTTTATTGACTTTAGGCAGCACCACAAAAAAGTTAGACAGGTATTATTAGCAGCGTTCGGTTCGATATTATTGTTTTTCGCTTTTCTCCCACAGTTGCACCAGACCGTAATTGGACCCATTATTGGGCAATCCGAACAACACATATTCATCGTAAACAGCGAGTAATGAGAACCAACGAAACAGAGTAAACTAGGGCCCAGACGCCTCGAAAGGCCGTATAAAATAATCAGATATGGTGCTAGGGTAAGCTGGGCTGGTTGGTGCAGATACCGGTTGCGTTACTGCAAGGTGTTCATTTGAGCAGTAGTTTGAAGCCTGATTGTGGCTGCAGTGGAAGGAGCGGAATGAAGTTGAGCATCGTTTGACGCTTCTATAGCTCAATATAAATGTAATGGCCAGTAAAAATAATACGGCTAACTTGTTATAATTGAGTGAGTTACTTAAATTTTATACTATCTGCGATACCTGAATTATATCGTGTAAGGTTATGTTTGTAAGCTAGATATTTCACACTTTACAAATTCGAAGTCAGACCCGAACCCGTTTTACTTCAAACAATCCCGAGTCAAATCCAGAACTAGTTCAATTTCCTATCAGTTTTTTTATTTTTGAAGCTTGATATGAGCTTGAAGAAGCAACATTTATTTTTTAAATTCTATTTTGGGAAACTCATGACTTGTTTGTTCTAAATACCAATTCTCATTTTATCAGTAGTTATTTCATGATGTGCAACACGTGAGATTAGTTTTTTTTAATCAACGTGCAAATACAAACCCAAAATGTTTTGTTCATGAGTACTAAAGCGGTGATGTAAGTTAGCGGGCTTTGGATCAATTGTTGCATCGGCAGAAGGAAACGGTCGTTTGTCTAATCCAGTTTGAACTGAAGCTGTAATTCATGGCCAGGTTATTAATTTCTTTTATCATACGTCTCCCAACCTTTGAACGGAACGGATCGTTATATTTCACAGTGGTGTTCGGTGTGTAAATTTTAGTGAGTCAAGGTCATCCTTTGTTCGTTCGTTAGCTGCCGTTCTGCTGGTGCCGACAGTAAATCCAGTACATTGTTTTCGCTGGTGCGGAACAATCGACGTTGTTTGCAGATAAGTTTAGCTTTATTTTGTTTTCCTCGTTTGCTTTCTTTCCTTTTCCCTACTTTACTCAAATCAAATAATAAGACACATTCCCGTTTATATAACGCTCTGCCCTCGTGCTTAAATGGCCGAGGGCGAAATACCATCTGATGTAATCATGGAAGTCCCTGATCTCCCTAATACTCGCATTGCTCCCCGTATAAAGCAGTACCCAGAAGGTTCCTCTGGGCCATGGGTGGTATATTTTCGGACCGGAGAGAAACCGGTTAATATATTAAAACTTTCTCGAGATCTGACTGCTAATTACCCGGCTGTAGCTCAGATAACACGTGTTCGGGCAAACAAGATACGTGTTCTAGTGAATGATCTCGGCCAGGCAAACGCGATTGCTTGCTGTGAGCGCTTTACACGGGAATTTAAAGCGTACGTGCCTTGTGTGGCCTGTGAAATCGATGGGGTAGTGTCCGAACCGGGCCTGAAATGCGAAGAACTGTTGGAGAACGGAGTTGGCTGCTTTAAGGACCCCTCTCTTGAACAGATTAAGATCTTAGAATGCAAACAATTGTATACCGCAAACACCGAGGGAGGTAAGACTACCTACTCTCTATCAGGCTCGCTTCGGGTGACATTCGCCGGGTCCTCTCTTCCCAACTACATCCTCCTTGACAGGGTTCGCCTACCAGTTCGCCTGTTTGTACCGCGGGTCATGAGCTGCAGCAATTGCAAGCAGTTGGGCCACACAGCCACATATTGTGGAAATAAGAAACGATGCGGCAAATGCGAAGGAGAGCATGAGGATGACTCTTGCGACAAAGAAACTGAAAAGTGTATTTGCTGCGGGGGCCCTTCACATGCTCTTAAAGCATGCCCTGCGTACAAGCAGCGCGGGGATAAAATTAAGCGCTCCCTTAAGGAACGCTCAAGGCGTTCTTATGCAGAAATGCTAAAGAATGCTTCGCCATCTGTCCTGTCCGAAAATCCCTATGCTGGTTTGGCTAACGTTGAGCAAGAATCTGACGACCCACGAGAGGGAACATCTTTGGTTAACCCAGGGGAATCCAGGAAGAGGAGAAATCCAGCCTCCCCTACATTGCCCCGTAAGGGTGCCAAGGTGTCGTCCACTCAGAGTGCGCCAACTACAATCATTAAATCCAACGGAAGTGATGCACAAAAGCCGAAGCAATTTGCTCCAGGACTTGGAAATATTAATTCTAACAAGGAGTACCCACCACTTCCAGGGACACCAAAAACCCCAAGTGTCCCCTTTTTTCAAACAGATACTCAGTCCAGTAGCGGACTAATGAAATTTTCTGACATAGTGGACTTCATTTTCACAGCTTTCAATGTTACTGATCCTCTTAAAAGCCTTCTGATACGTTTTCTCCCTATAGTGCAAACATTGTTGAAGCAGTTGACTACTAAATGGCCCCTCCTTGCAGCGATCGTATCCTTCGATGGCTAAGTCATCGAACGAGGTCACCGATTCGATCACTGTTCTACAGTGGAACAGCAGAAGTATCCTCCCGAAAATCGATTCCTTTAAATTTTTACTAAATAGTTTAAAATGTGATGCTTTCGCATTATGTGAAACTTGGTTAACTTCCGATATAAATCTCAACTTCCACGACTTTAATATAATTCGTTTGGATCGAGAAAACCCCTATGGAGGAGTACTTTTGGGGATCAAAAAGTGCTATTCTTTCAACCGAATTAACCTCCCTTCGACACCAGGCATTGAAATTGTCGCTTGTCAAGTTTTAATCAAAGGTAAAGACCTTTGCATTGCTTCCATCTACATTCCTCCACTGAAAGCCATTCGATGAAGAAAATAACAAAACAAATTTTTGTTTTTCTAATTAGTTGATTTCAACAGAAAAATGAATAACGTAACTAAATTTTCTCTTAATTTTGAGAGATTCTCAAATAATAGTTATTGAAAATTATTATTGATTTTGATTCAAGACACACATCATACGAAATGACAGCAAGTAGCTAAGATGCACACCTTACTGAAATACATCAAGGTAGCGACAGCAACTATGTTCATACACGCTGGGCATAACGGTTAAGCACGTAGGTAGTTGTCTCAGCTTGGAAAGCTTGTTTTATCCTGGACGCAACTACCTGAACCAGTACACAAAAAAAACAGAAATTCAACTGACCTCATTTTGGTTTTACCTACACACCAAAAAAATCTGAATTTTATCGTTGACGTAATTGCAAACATGACACAATCCAACAAACCGTAATTTACGAAATGACGGAACATTAACGTGTTCCATTCAATTTTACATGAAATGTATACTTTACATGCACAATGACATAAAATTACACTTCCTACCATTCAGAACAAAGGCTGTATGTGGAGTAAAATTACATGATTTACGAAATTAAACGTCATGTAAAATTGAAATCAAACATAAAACTAAGTCATTTTTGATGCTCGTATATGTCAGGGTCAGGAGACGTAAATTTACACTATTTTTTCTAGGTGTGTAGTTTTTCTTTAAAAACATTTCAATAAAGGGATGATTTTTATTGACATTTTTTCAATACATGTGCACTGAAAATTGAAAGTATTGTCGAAAATTGTCAAAATCATTCTATTTCGGATTTAGTCGATTATATACTAACATTTCAATTATTAACCAATGTAATATGTAATATGATAATTATTTTTCATCGTTTGAGATTCCAAACTAGATGTGGAATAAGTATGAAGTTTTTTTTGTAGTGCTGGATAGTGTTTGTGACTAAATAGAAAAAAAAATATACCTTTATTCTAAAATTCAAATCAATCAATTTCCAACAATCCTTAAATACCTTTGGCTATTTCGTCTCATTTAAGATTGCAGTTTATAAAAAGATAACATTATGAGAAACATAACTCTGTATTATATTTACGTGTGAATTACTGACATACGGAATTTTTCAACAATTTAATTCCATACCTTTCATCCGTCGGTCGGTGAAACAAAACGTTTGAAATATCCTATGTTGTATTTTACGATGAAGCAGTTTAATTCATCAATGAGATTAGTTGAATTCTAGTCGTTTGTGTCTTGGCTGAAAAGGTGTGTAACGGCATATGCAATTGTGTCTGGACTAAAACAAGCGTTAGAAGCTGAGACAAGCGTTTCAAGCTTTAGCTCATGTAGCTTTTCAAGTTTTGTGCTTTAGCTTTTTAAGTTTTGTGCTAGGATGAAACGTTCGTGTCCAGACTGAAACTGACAGCATCAAACCAACAACGTTGGATTATTGTTTGCAACAAAAATTTAGTTCGCCCAAACATTAACTAGACGAAACCAAAAACTCAACTAATTTTTTAGTTGAAATTGTGATGAATCGGTTTTCCGTGTCCTAGAGCTTCGGTAGGGCACCGAACGCTTTGTAATATCACGGAATCCTTACCGGCACCGCGGCTAGTTCTGGGAGACTTTAACTCGCACGGTACGGTATGGGGCTGTCTTCATGATGATAATAGATCAACATTAATCCAAGATCTTTGCGATAATTTCAACATGACCATTTTAAACACGGGAGAAATGACGCGGATTCCTACACCACCAGCACGCGCAAGCGCGTTGGATTTATCGCTTTGCTCGACATCGCTACAGTTAGATTGCATGTGGAAGGTGATCCCTGATCCCCACGGTAGCGATCATTTGCCTATCGTGATTTCAATTGCTAACGGTTCAAGACCATCGGAAACAGTCAATGTCTCGTATGACCGCACACGGAACATTGATTGGAAGAGTTACGCGACCGCGATATCCGTTAAAATCGAATCCACTCAAGAACTTCCTCCGGAGGAAGAGTACAGGTTTTTGGCTGGCTTGATTCTCGACAGTGCGAATCAAGCTCAGACTAAACCAGTACCCAGCGCGAATACCCATGGACGGTCTCCCACCCTGTGGTGGGATAAAGAGTGCTCAGAGCTGTACGCGGAAAAGTCCACTGCATAT
Organism: Topomyia yanbarensis; assembly: GCF_030247195.1. Taxonomy (NCBI): domain Eukaryota; kingdom Metazoa; phylum Arthropoda; class Insecta; order Diptera; family Culicidae; genus Topomyia; species Topomyia yanbarensis. The sequence continues at coordinate 395,265,102 of NC_080671.1, read as the reverse complement.
AAGGCCTTCCGGGAAGACAGGTTACCCGCTAGCTATCAACAGTACGCGTCGTTAGAAAGGCGAATGAAGAGTCTAATGAAAGCCAAAAAACGCAGTTATTGGCGCCGGTTCGTCGACGGGTTAACGAGAGAAACAGCGATGAGCACTCTTTGGGGTACGGCTCGACGTATGCGTAACCGTAATAGTACCAACGAGAACGTGGAATATTCAAACCGTTGGATATTCGCTTTCGCCAAGAAGATCTGTCCGGACTCTGTCCCGGTACAGAAAACGTGCCGCGCCGCGTCTCCTCACGATACCGCGAACGAAACACCGTTTTCGATGGTGGAGTTCTCACTTGCTCTCTTATCGTGCAACAATAACGCCCCAGGGTTAGACAGAATCAAATTCAACTTGCTGAAGAATCTGCCTGACACTGCAAAAAGGCGCTTGTTGAATTTATTTAACAAGTTTCTTGAGGGTAACATTGTCCCTTATGAATGGAGGCAAGTGAAGGTCATCGCCATCCAAAAACCAGGAAAACCAGCCTCCGACCACAACTCGTATCGGCCGATTGCAATGCTGTCCTGTATTCGGAAGTTGTTCGAAAAAATGATCTTGTTTCGCCTCGACAATTGGGTTGAAGCAAATGGCTTACTGTCAGATACACAATTTGGCTTCCGCAAAGGCAAAGGGACGAACGATTGCCTTGCGTTGCTTTCTACAGAAATCCAAATGGCCTATGCTAACAAAGAGCAGATGGCATCAGTCTTCTTGGATATTAAGGGGGCTTTTGACTCAGTTTCTATCAACATTCTGTCAGAGAAGCTGCACCAGCATGGTCTTTCGCCAATTTTAAATAACTTTTTGCTAAACCTGTTGTCTGAAAAGCACATGCACTTTTCGCATGGCGATTTAACAACATCGCGATTTAGCTACATGGGTCTTCCCCAGGGCTCATGTCTAAGTCCCCTGCTCTACAATTTCTACGTGAATGACATTGACGATTGTCTTGCCAATTCATGCACGCTAAGGCAACTTGCAGACGACGGGGTGGTCTCTGTTACAGGGCCCAAAGCTGCCGACTTGCAAGGACCATTACAAAATACCTTGGACAATTTGTCTGCTTGGGCTCTTCAGCTGGGTATTGAGTTCTCCACGGAGAAAACTGAGTTGGTTGTTTTTTCTAGGAAGCGTGAGCCGGCGCAACTGCAGCTTTTATTAATGGGTGCAACGATCAACCAGGTTTTCACATTTAAATATCTCGGGGTCTGGTTCGACTCTAAAGGTACCTGGGGATGTCACATTAGGTATCTGAAACAGAAATGCCAACAAAGGATCAATTTTCTCCGAACAATGACTGGAACATGGTGGGGTGCTCACCCAGGAGACCTGATCAGGTTGTACCAAACAACGATATTGTCGGTGATGGAGTACGGGTGTTTCTGTTTCCGCTCCGCTGCGAACATACACTTCATCAAACTGGAGAGAATCCAGTATCGTTGCTTGCGCATTGCCTTGGGTTGCATGCACTCGACCCATACGATGAGTCTCGAAGTGCTGGCGGGCGTTCTTCCGCTAAAAAATCGATTTTGGGAACTCTCATATCGATTGCTCATCCTATGCGACATTCTGAACCCGTTGGTAATTCAAAATTTCGAGAGGCTCGTCGAGCTTAATTCTCAAACCCGTTTTATGTCCTTGTACTTCGACTACATGGCACAGAGCATCAATCCTTCTTCGTACAATCCCAACCGTGTCCCTTTCCTAGATACTTCTGATTCTACTGTATTCTTGCCTGTATTGCTGCCCGTTGTTCCGCGAAACAAACGACTGTGCTTCGTAATGTTTGATATGGTGCATTTGCAGGGCGTCAACTTCTCCCGGATTAAGCACAAACTGCACGATTGGTTCCCTTCCCGAGTAGCTGGTCTTACAGCACATTTCCAAAAATCAATAGTAACACTATACGTCTGCAGTCGTTTTTGCCGTGTATCTATAGCGGAACGATTCTTAGCTTCTACTCTGGGCGAGATGAGAAGGTAGACTGACCTTAATTTTTTAAAAAGGATATGTTTTGTATTTTTATGGGACGTTCAAGGGTTTTTCCCCTAAAAATTCATTGTGGTGAGATAGAACGGTTATTTTGGGCCTCACCAAAAATGCGTTTGATGTCTACAAGAACCAAATTATAATTAGCGAAATCAAGAAATCAAATCAGTTCAGTTCAGCCAACAACAGCAGTACTCAGTTGCCTGCTGTACTCGCAGTTGTTTAACATATATCACATTGTTTACTAACAAAACCTACCTAAAATTACGATTAGAAACGGTTTTCTTGAATTCAATGTGGGACAAACTTTTGTAAATTGAAATTCTTATTGATTTAATAATTTTAAACGATAATTTCGAGCTGCATCTGCTACCTTCTCATCTTGCTCAAAAGCTAAAAACTACTCCACCGCTACCAGCAAATAAATCAATCCGTGTGTCGCTTTGTATGCACAGTAGAAGCAACATGTTAAGTTCTAACCCACTATGTCGAAAAAAATGAGTGACGATTATCAGCAGAAAGTGGTCTATTGTGGTCAAACTGTATTCCTGTTTACTTTTTGAGACGTTCCTTAAGATCTATTGTTGAAAGTACAAATGGAGCTAAAGATGGCCATCTGTTCACCTACGATTTCACCATGTTAGACATAGCGTGCTGATTATGTTTCAGACCATCAATCAGTAGAAGCGTTTGTTTCACGAAACGATATATATCGTTGGATGTGGATGTGTCAGTACTTCTGTATATTTAGGCGATGACATAAACGATGTACGAATATACGAATTATCACCGTGCACCTCTAATTACGTTGTTAATCGTTTTGTACACCTGAGTACCCGCAAATTGAAAAACTCGTAACCTTGGTAATTTTACCCGATTTGGATACCACGAAATAAGAAGCTGTCGAAATTCATTGTCTGGCACGCTAGCTGTGAATGTGGTAATATGAGTCAACCAAAGACCAATAGAAACCACGGACTCACGAGTGTACCATGGCTGAAGAGGTACTAACTCATGCTGAACTCGATGGTTTAGGTTTAAAAAGGCCCGGCAGTAATACAAGCACTGGGGCCCGACTCGGCTCTCGATGGCCCTGAGGGTGATGTTCGACAGGAAAAGGTGTTCATTTTTAAGCTGATAAGAACTAGTGAAATCGAAGCATTTAGTTTGATTTAGCAAGTTTATGCAAGATGCACTATGCAATATTCCTCCTTAGTGAAGAAAAATTTGGGACCTGGCACTAAGTTGGTGTCGGATTCTGATGAGATGAAGTCGAAACGCAAGTTTCGTAACTAATTTAATCATAGGTCTTGTGACCTTAACGCGCAACTGTGGTTTTAAGCTATTTCTGCTTAGTGGATAAAAATTAGTCTTTACCCAAATTTTTCTCCACTAAGGAGAAATATAGCACAATGAAACCTACAAGTACCTAAAGAGTTACACCAAATTCTTCAAACCATTTTTATCACCATAAAATGGCCGCTTTTCTTCACATAGTCCATAGAATGCCTAGTTTACAATGAAACGAAGAAGCAAAAATAGACAAACAGAATTTATTTTCGAAATGGGCAGGCTTAACGGGTATCCAGAGAAACCTTCGCCCCAACAACTGAAAGTTTAAAAGGGATAGTAGTAGACTCCAAACAAAGAAATTACTTAGAACAAAATTAAGAAAGTTTGGTATGGGTCTTGTTTTCAGTAGTAGAAACTACCAACTTTAAATCATTACTAGGGCTCCATTAAAATCATTACTAGGGTTCCAATCTGGGATATACAAAATATCATGTTCTCGCTGCTTTTCAAAATCTGAGCCAGTGTCGAAGATGCCAATGCTTTGGGCACGGCACAAAAAATTGTCATTTGGATTCCAAATGTATGATCTGTGGTGATGAATCACACACGAAGGACACTAGTTCGGTGAAAGAAACTACAAAAAGTTTCAAATGCGCTAATTGTAGCGAAAACCATAAATCGAACTACTGGCCATGTCCTATTCGAGCAAAAATTATGAATTCTTGTTCAAAGCAACGAAAACAACAAATAAAAAATTTACCTACTTCTTCCGCTACACTTCAAGAAAACATGTTTAAACATTTAGTCCTGTCTTAGCAGGATTAATTGTGCCATTCTACGAAGTCACTCAAAAAGTTTAGAATTTTGTGATAAATTATAGATGTGTTAACATGTTAATCCCCTTCAAAATAGAATAACAACTTTTCTACCTATACAAGGATCTTCTATCTCCGTCACACCATCCTACAATGGTATGTCATCTTATGCTTCAGTGGCAGGTAAAACGGCCTAAATAACGGCTACCGCGCCTCCAAGTTCGTTTGCACACAACGTATCCTTTGCTCCTATGGATCTAGGTAGCATAACGGTCGATAAATGGAATTTCTTGCATCAATCTATGCTACATTTGATGATTGCTATGTTAAATTCTACCTCCATGTTTGAAGCTTTGTGGGAATTCGCTAACAAAATTGTAATGAATTTAAAGTTTAACGATGAATTAAAAATAATCATTTCAAATTTATTAAATTGGAATACTTCTTTAAAAACATGCGAAGACGATTTTTTCTACTTTTTGAGGATACATAATGTGCATATAGCCGTTGCGACCGAAACTTTTTTATAACCAAATATTAAATTGAAGAGTAACTCTAATTATTCATCGAGATATCGCAATAGCGGTTAATTGCTGGATCAACATTGCGGCATACCGTCTCTTGACACCAAGCTGATCGAGAGTTTGGTTATTGAAGTTGGAACCGATCTTGGTATCATTTTTATTGCTGCAGCGTATTTGCCATTTCAGTGCACTGTCGAGTATTGTCTCTACACGAGATTATTGAAACAAACTATGATGAGATCAAATCCATCCTGAACCAGTTAAAGAATATTTTTGGGATTTTGACATTCTTTATAAACCTTCCCGGAATCACCATGAGATACTTGGTCAAAATATTCCACAAATGTTTTGAATTAGCATACTTTCCTGAAAGAGGCAAAAATGCCAAAATTATTCCTATTCTGAAGCCAGATAAAAATCCAGCAGAAGCATCTAGCTATCGAGCAATTAGTTTACTCTTTTCTCTTAGTAAATTATTTGAAAAAAATCATCCTAACTACAATGATGATGTCACATATCAATGAGAATTCTATTTTTCTTACCGAGCAATTTGGATTTTGTGCTGAACATTCAACTACTCATCAACTTGTAAGAGTTACTAACACGATAAAGGGAAATATCTCAGAGAGTTAATCCACTGAAGTTGCTCTTCTGGACATCGAAAAAGTTTTCGACAGTGTTTGGCACAAAGGGTTAATTGCCGAAATGTGGGATTTCAATTTTCCAATTTACATGATAAAAATAAATAAAAATTATCTTATCGTATCTAATAAGCTACCCGTTAAAGCAGGCGTCCCTCAAGGGCCAAGTGTCGCGCCAATCTTATATAATATTTTTATCTCTGATCTTCCAAATCTACCCGCAGGCTGTAAAAATTCGATCGATTTTCTGCGATGATACTAGGATCTCTGCCACAGGTAGAAGTCTTCGAATTATCTGCAGTCGACTGCCATGAAGCTTGAATATTTTCAATGATTACCTGAAAAATGGAAAATTTCCACTAATGCGGAAAAACACAATTTATTGTATTTCCGTATAAGACAAGAGCTGCTTCTCTTGAACCAAACCATAACCATGTTGTTAATACTTGGGTTTGATTTACGATAAAAAACCTACTTATATTACATTGAAGGAATCCAAGGAAAATGCAACAAATATGTAAAAGGTTTATACCCTCTTATAAACTGGAATTCTAGGCTCTGTCAAAATAACAAACTATTAATTTATAAAAAAAAATATTCAGACCGGCAATGCTATATGCAGTACCAATTTGAGCAAGTTGGTGTGCTACTAGGAAGAAAACGCTTCAAAGAATTCAAAAACCAAATTCTGAAAATGATTTTGAAGCGTCTTCCCTGGTTTAGCACAAACGAGTTGCACAGACTCGCAGACATAGAAACATTAGAAATTATGACGAACAGTATTATAAGCAATTTCCGACAAAAAATCGTTGCGATCGCCAATTGCAGCGATTAGCTCTCTTTATAGTTTATAAGTTAGTTTATAAGATTTATTTAGCTCCTTATTCATATGACAGGTAAGTTTTAAAACTTCCTACTGCAAAAATCACTTAACCACGAAAGCATATTATATCTTATTCATGTAAATAACAGGGATAAAGAGTCACCACTTGTGACTGAATCCAATATTTTTTGCCAGTATGGCCCTTCTCCCATTATTCTGGGTCCCCGATGGATCAAAAGCCCTTGTCGTTGTGTTTGTTATATTTATTACACATAATAAACATGTCGTTTGCAATTAGGCATTTAACCCAATTATGGAAACGTGTCTGATAGGGAGAGTGGAGATGCCAACTTGTCATTAACATTTCGCAGTGAACTTCTTCACATTCATTTGGGATATCTTTCATTTTTTTTGTGCGCTTGCTTTGTATTGCAAACTTTGGAAATGATCATTGAAGTGTTAATATGAAACTTTCGTACATATTGCTACGATCATATCTATCTATATCTATACATATAAAAGTCAATTTGTATGTATGTCCAAATTTGTATGTATGTGATTTATGGACGCCCAAACGGCTTAACCGATTACCGTAAAAATTTATACATAGTATGAATTTGTTATGGAGTGTGTTGTGTGCTATTAGTTGAGGATTATCTGCCCGCCAGATGGCGCTTCGGAACAAATAATGTTTTCCTAGTATTTCGTTGAAAGTCGCAGCAACGCGCGATAGGTACTAGCTAGTTGCCTATAGATTAACAGATATCTCTATTACATTCCACGTGGCTTTATCCTTTTATGCATTGTATTTTTTTATTTTTCTTTTTTTTAATGGTGGGGAGGCTTGACCAAAGAAACTCATCTCTGAAAAACTTTTTTGACTTTGGAAAAAGTGAACCAAAAATTGTACAAAAAATCATGAATATGCGCAATACTTCTGTGCATTATGTTTAAATGAGTTTTGAAGGATTGAAAAGATTTTTAGGCATTTACGTAGGTTTAACTGAAAACCTGGTCAAGTCTCCCCATGTTCCCCTAATGAATATAATGAAATAATGCGACGTGTTTTGAGCTTTGAGACGATAACGGGAGCCAGGTGTTGACAATTTTAAGAGTGTTTAACGAAGTTATGGATGTTTTTAAAGTTTCAATTTTTTTTAATTGGTGTGTTTTTGTAAGCCAAATCATACTTTTCCAGAAAATGCTGGTATAATAAAATGAATAAGGGAGTGTCTAACTTGTTTAGAAATTTAATAATGATTTTCGTGGTCGGTGACTCCAAAACTATTGAACAATAATTTATTTGAAAAGGATAGTTTCAAGTCAAAAATATTTTAGTAAAGGACACTTTAAAGTTGATAGTATAGTTGAAAGACACTTGAAAGTTGGAATGAAAAGGACACTTGAAAGTATGTGTTTGTGTTTTGTGCTTCTTTTATTTAAAAATGTAAACTTTGGATCAACTATGGTCTGAGCCTGGATAAAGCAGACAAAAAATGTAAACTTTTAAAGAACCGACTGTAGTAAGTGATGATTGGAATTTTGGTGAGTAAAGCGTAGTTATGATTTCTATACTTTTTTGAACACGAAGCATTTCTTAAAAAATGAAAATAAATTTCATTAAAGTGTCGTAAAATAAATTAAAAGTTTAATTACTTTTCTGATTATGGGACTCAGATAACCTATTTTACATACAATTTTGCTTTGTAATATTTTTTCGTCGAACGGCTTTCCGTGTTTTGCCATTTTCAAAATTGACATTTAGCGTTTCCAACACTGTATGCTGAAAATAGGAATAGCTTCCTCCGTGATACCCAATATTCGGCGCACATTTCGAAAAAAATCTCATTTAGTTTTGAATTATAGATTCTCGGTTTTAAAGATAATGCGATATCTTTGCTTGTTTTCTTTCATGGTTATGAAAACACACTGTAAGTACAAGCGCAAAGGCATTCACGAATACGACGGAGACGCGTTGCGTGTAAAATTCGATCGATTTTTTGTTTGATTTCAATAGAATTTATAGAATGCAGCGCCCTTCAGTAACAATTTGTACAAATGTTGCGAAGTTTTCGACGATAACAAACCGCAGTTGTTTTTCCACAAGGCTTCAGTGACAAGAAAACATCTGCTTCCTTTGGTGTGTTTGTGCACCGTTTACATATTTCATAATGCTCAATCGTAAAGACGTTTCGCACAGACAAAACATACCAGCAATCGTCGCTGCACCGAAATCCGAGGCGCCGCTTCAGTCATGCGCATATTCTTTTCGTGCTGATTTCAGCAAAGTTCTCACTCACACTACTTTCGTGCACATATCGTGTGCCGATTCATCGAATTCTATACCTCTGCTGCCTGCTTGTAGAACGTATATTATTTACGCTGTCTGGCTGCGAGCGAGACCGTACTGTGTGTCGTACGAATAGCGGTAACGTTGGTGGGGCGGTTCGTTCGAGAAGCGTAGTACCTTGCCGTCGTTCGGTGCCTTTTTCTTCGATCGCTATGGCTGTTTCGTTAGTCAGCGAGTGCTAGTCGATCGGTTCGGTTCCAATAGGTTTGTTCTTGCTAGAGCTTTTTGTGCGGTTTTGATACATATTTTGCCATAGACATATGCTGCTTTGAAATATAGTAAGATTGGTTTTGGGTAGGTTTTAGTGCGTGTATTTTTTTAATAAATGAGTAATTTCAATAATTCCGATAGAAGTGTAAAGTTGTCGCATGTGCACAGAAAGATATTTTTCAGATTTTTTGTTATGTGAAATTATATTTACATGTGAGCAATAAGTTATTACATTCATAAATTGAATGTAGTAAAATAATATTCGCACGAAAGAGCTACACGAAAAATCTTTCTAGCATCGCAGTGTTGGTGAAAAGAATGTTCGCATTTGCGCATTACTAGTGTGTACAATAAATGATAATATAATTTCAACTTCAGCGTAGTTAGCGTATCTCGCGTTTCCGTGTATTTGTTTTTAGGTTCACGATACATCGTTCTATACGTTCTCAAGTGGTTGCTTTACCGCAAAGCTGTTCAGTGTATCCCAGTGTACGGTAAATCTAATTGTTGAATTACGGATTGCGAAAAATTATGCAAGCTAGAAGCGTGAAGGAATAGTAATTACATCAACGAAGACGGTTGCGGAAAAGCAGCAAAATCGGCACATAAATTTCCCTTTCAAAGAAGGGAAAAACAATAACAAACGCAAAACACCGGCAAACTATTACTTTGTGCATATATACATATCAGAGCCTGCACCCTCGCATTTGCTAGCGTATCGTGTCGAGAATTTGAGGAACGAACGAAAAGTACCCCGTGTGCAGTCTCTATCGACGGAACAACACAACCAGAAGCAATTTTAACTGGCCTGCATGCGCGCCTCGCCTCAATCGGTTTGACTACATTACTGGCACATTCGGAAAAGCTTTTGCCGTAATTGTTAAAGGGGCACTTAGTTACGGTAGTAGCTTCTGCCTGCAGGCGACTATCATTGTCTAGTGGAAAAAAAAGTGCGAGTGCTTCGCCAGGTAATTGATATACTTTTTATAGTAAAGTTAAGAACAGTTCCGCCCCTATTGGTATTTGACAGTAGGGTAATAGATGCGTTTTTTTATTTATTGATTGAGTCTACAATTATTCAGTGTGACATTTGCATGAAAAAAAAATCGATTTATCTACAGTTATTACAACTAGTTGAAATTAAAAAAATATATTCACATCTATAGTTGAATTCTTAATCAATCATCTCTCCGTGTATTTACAATAACTGTTGATAATGGAATGTAACTCATTAAAAATGCATAAATCCCTGACTATTTCATTATATACTCAGTATACAATCGATGAAATGCTCAATAGCTTCAAATGAGTAGAGTGATAATAGAAACAGGGCGGAAATTGGCTCATTACCCCATGCGTGTCATATCGATCCTTTGTGGCGAGTCCCGGCATTACGGTGCTGAAACCATCGGTACTGTCACTCAAAGGGTTTTTTTTAAATAGCAAGAAAACGTTCAGAACTAAAAACTAAAAATGTTGTTCCGCTCGTCAGTAACTGACACAAACTTGCTGTCGCTTAGGCTATATATCTAAACTAACACCACATTGGAGCCAGTTGGACAATAAATCCTAAATCTAATTGGCAGCAAGTTGGTGTCAATTACTGTCGAGTGGAACGCGAAACATTGAAATCAAACTTTTCTAAGTTAGGTCTTGTGCCCTCATACTCCAATTGGATCATCCAATTTTTTTCAGGCCATGATTTGTAGATAACTTAGTCTATGAATTGCTACTTTTTTCTATTTGATATTGGTGGCTCAGTTACGAGGGTGGTTTGATCAGTTACTGGCTTATGTGATTAAATGGTGTCACAAAAAAGTTTCCCTATGGCAGTAGCATTTCAAGATTCCAGCGCTTATACGGTCTGTACGGCATTCTTCTGTGGCATAGAACTTTAAGGTATATGGGAAGAATCTGGTGTTGATTGCAGCGAGCATAAACTGGTTCACTTAGAAAAACAAAATTTAAAATAATTTTGACTTTACAAACGCGCTAGCATACGCGACATATACAGGTCGACTCTACACCGATTTCTGCGCAGCATTCGACAAAAGTAACCTTGAAATAACTGTTGTAAACAACAACAGAACAAAATGGAGACCACACTACATCTCCTTTCACAATTAGCTCAGGAGTTTCTCAGGGCAGTCGTCTAGGACTCTTCATATTTTTGCTCTGCCTCAACAATGTAAACATTGTAGTATAGTGTTTGAAACTATCTTTCGCCGATAATTTCAAACTATACTAACCTAGTTAAAAACTCTGCAGTTGCAGGATTCCAACAGAAACAGTTAGATTTCTTCTATTCTATTCTGTTTTAACCCTTACACAGCCTTTATTGAAAAGTATCATGGAAAACACTGCAGTTAATCTTTAGTTTTTTTCTTGTTAACATTTATATTTGAAGCATATTATAATATGTCGCAACCCACTATGCAGAGTTGGGTTTTGAAGATGTTTCAAATTTAAACGACAAATAAATTACTCATTTAATGAACGAGGACAATCGTACCGACCGTTTCAGTTTATACGGGGTTATGATAAATCGTTGGGAGTGTCTTGACTAAGAAGGATAATGTCACTCTTTTGGTCCTTTGGAATCGGTATTTACACATTGCCCTGGTAAGTGACTCTAGGTTAAAGCGCCTTTACTAGCTCTTTGAAGGAAGAAATTACTGAATTTAACGAAAAATATCTTTTGATATATGGGTTTCGATGTTAGTTCCTTGGTATTTCATCCATAAGAAAATGAAGCAATATAAAGAAAAGATAAAACATTAAGTTTGGCAACTGAACGATTCATAGTTTCTTGTGAATTCGAATACCATTTGTTTTTTATTTGATTTTTCAATCCTGATCTGATCGCTCACTGTATGAATTTTCTCTTGGAAGGTATAATTTGCTAACTCATTGTTTTAGTCTATTTCTGTCTTTCAATATGTTTTCAAAATCATTCCTTGGTTTTTCACATTGTGTTCAGTTCTTTATCTAAAGTCTTGATCCACGCATCACACGGCCCACACTTTTTTAAGGGTCAATTTAACTTCAAGTTATACGCCGCCTGGATTGCCACGATTGCTGTTACAGTGGGCAATATGTCCGCAGTATAGAAGTCTGTACATCTTAATTTTTTTACATTCGTTCTTCAAAAGGAAAAATATTGAAGATTTAAAATATTTAAAAAGATTATAAAGATTCAGTTTATTTTGTAGATTAAGTACATGCAGAAGGTTTAGGAGGTGTAGAAGATACTGAAGCTGGAAAACATTCACAAGATTAAATATAATAATAAAGAATTTACAGAACTAGAAAATTCAGAATGTTTACGTAAATCAGAAGATACAGAAGACACAGAAATGCACATATTTAAATGATTCAGGCTCAGAAGATTCAAGAAATTTAGAAGAATCAGAAGCTTCTAATAATTCAGAAGGTTTAAAACGATGTTCAGAAGGTTCGCAAGATACAGAGGATTCAGAATATTCAGAAGATTCTCCAGATTTAGACGATGCAGCCAATTCAAAATAAGTAAAAGATTAAAAAGATTAAGACTCAGAAGGCTCTAGGAGTTTAACAAAATATGAAAGATATTGAAGTTTCAGTAGATTCAAATGATTCAGAAGATTCGGATGATTCAGAAGGTTCACAAGATGATTCATAAAATATGCAAAAATTTCAGAAGGTTAAGAAAAAGCAGACTCGGAAAATTGAGAAAATTTAGAAGATTTAGTAAATTAGTCGATGAGAAACAGAAAATACAAAATATTCAGAAGAGTTAGATTATTCAACTCGTTTAAATGGTTCCGAAGATTAAGAAGATTCGAGAGCTTCGGTGAATTTAGAGGAATCAAAGGATTTCATAGAACCAGACGATTTAGAATATTCAGAAGATTCTCTAGATTTGGAAAATTCAGAGGATACACAAGAAGCAAAAGATTCAGAAGATTCACAAAAATCAGAACATTAAGAAGACACAGATATGCACATATTCAGAAGATTCATACTCATAAGATTCAGAAAATTTCGAGAGTTCAAAAAATTGGAAAAGGCTCAGTAGTTTCAGCGAATTCAGAAGAAATAGAAGATACAGAAGATTCAGAATATACAATTCTCGAGATTCAGAAGAAGATAGAAAATTAGCTAAGGATTCAAAAGATGCTAAGAGTTTCTGAAAAGTTGAATGCTATAGAAGATTAAGAACATTCAAATGATTCAGAAGATTCCTAAGATATAGAAAATGCAAGAGATTCAGAAGATTAGGAAAATTTCAATGATTCAGCAGCTCGAGAAGACTCAGAAGAAACAGAAAATGCAAAGTATTTAAAAGAGTCAGAGGATTCAAATGGAAAAAGGCTTAGTAGTTTCAACGAATTCAGAAGAAATAGAATATTCGGAAGATACAGAAGATACAGAATATTCAATTCTCGAGATTCAGAAGATACAGATGGTAGAAAATTAGCTAAAGATTAAATTTTTTTAAAGAGTTTCTGAAAAGTTGAATTCTATAGAAGATTAAGAAGATTCAAATGATTCAGATGATTCAGAAGGTTAACAGGTGATTCAGAAGATTCACAAGTTATAGAAAATACAAGAGATTCAGAAGATTAAGAAAATTTCAATGATTCAGTAACTCGAGAAGAAACAGAAAATGCAAAGTATTTAGAATAGTTAGAAGATTCAAATGGTTTAATTGGTTCACAAGATTAAGGAGATTCAGGAGTTTCAGCGAATTCAGAAGAATCAGAGGATTTTCAAGATCCAGAATATTCAGAAGATTCTCGAGATTCGGCAGATGCAGCGGATATAGAATTAGCAAAATATTCAGAAGATTTGGACTCAGCAGGCTCGAGGTTTCAGAAAAATTGTATATATATTTCAATTAGGACGCTTCAAAAGATTTGAATAATTCAGAAGATATAGAAAATCCAAAAAATTCAGTGTATTAATATTAAGACACGACTTAGAAATTTCAGAAAATCTAGAAGATTGAGAAGATTAAAAAAAAACAAAATATGTAGAAGAGTCTGAAGATTTAATTGGTTCAGATGGTAAGAAGGTTGATAGGTTCAGGATTTAGAACAATCAAAAGATTCTAATTGTTCACGACTTTCATAATATTGAGATTCAGAAGATTAAGATTCAGAAGATTAAGATTCAGAAGATTAAGATTTAGAAGATTAAGATTCAGGAGCCTCTAGGAGATTTAGAAAATTGAAACGATTCAGGAGAATTAAGTCATTGAGAAGATTCAGAGAATCAGAAGCATCAAATGATTCAGTCGCTTCGGAAGATTAAAAATGTACAGAACGTGCATGTTTCACAGATTTAGAAGACCTTCGATTCCTACAAAAACAGTTAGATTTGTTTTCAAACTGGTGTAAAGTAAATAAAATGGTATTACACGCTTCAATGTGTTCTGTCCTCTCTTTCACCTTCAAATGACTACATAATTACGCAAACTGTGTTCTAGTGAGAAACTTCTTTGAAGGAATTTAAGAATCTTTTAGCATATGTTTTTTCTAAGGTATCAAAGCTTTAAGGATTCATTTTTCGCGTTACTAAAAATTTCGTCGATGATCATTGCATACAAATGCTCGCTCCTTGTGCGATTATACAACCCTCGTTACAAACGCGAAAATGCAATCACAATCATCTTATAGAATTTCCCTAAAATGTCTATGAATTTCCTTGAGTTTGGAATTTAATTTAATTCGCGTACTGGCACAATTCATATTTTTTTAATTTAATGAAAACTTTCTCACACCTATTATACGTTACTACAATAATTTTGGCGTTGCGCCTTATGCTGATTTCGTTTTTAGATCACAGTTGCTCCAGGTTCGCTCGAAACTGTCTCTTTGGCATGGACATTGTAAACATTGGAGCGAACCTAGGGCAACACGATTCTAAAACCGAAAACAGCATTGGTTCCCTCTACCCTCGAATCTGCTTCCGTTCTCTGGACACCGCATTATCCAATCGACATCCAGCATGTCGAAACTATGCAGCGCAAATTTGTTCCTAATTTACAATGAAGGGACCTGCTAAACGTCCCAAACTACCTGGACCGCTGTCATACTTATCGACCTCGATTTGCTGTCGTTCGTCGAAATGTTTCAAAGATAGTTTTCATTGCTGACCTACTTCAATCAAAAATCGATTGTCCAGATTTTCTGTAGCTTGTTCATTTTGACATCCGAATTTTTGCGAGTCGCTTGTGCCAGAAATTACGTCTTTGATTTTTACCTGTTTACGCATATTAGCATTATTATGTTTATTTTAATGGTGATTTGTTTAGTTATATGTTAAAATTAATATCATTTAGATTTTTTTTGCATAGTGCCAGGCGTTTTGGTTCGCAAGCCAAAAAAAAATTATTTCTGATTCCGCATTCTCATCAGCAAACCAGAGCTTCTGTGCTTCTCTTCCGAGACATCACTTGGAACATGACAGTTGCTTAGTTCATGCTAGACGTATGACTTTTTGGATTTAGGATTGAGCGTCTGACTAGTGCCAGCTTTGGTGCTAGTGTAGATGTATCGTCTAACTAGCCCAAAGACTGGTGCTAGTTACTGATGAGGAGAATCCGAAAAACTAATAAAAACTAATTTTATCATTTAGATATTTATGCACGCGAGTTTACATACACATTATTGCACGCGACATTCAAACGCCCACACGATAGAACACGGTAGCATGTAAACGTTTGATCCCTTCGCGATAATACAAACCTGGTAAAATACTCGAATTTGCAATCACAATCATCCACGTAAACTTACGCTTGCCATCTCACAAACATAAAAACGCACCCGGTGATTAGCTTTAACGTGATAGCTGTTTCGAATTACTTCGGTCTCAAGCGCGATCATATAAATGTTTATACTCCTACATCTGAAACCTACTCTCAATATCACAGAATTCAGACTCGGTGCAATTGGTTTTAAGCAGGTGCTTTGGTGAGTGACATTCCCGTTTCGTCATCAATTGTAGTGAGTGATTCTGGCAGGGAGCCTTTCCGAGAATCAAGTTTCATAGCTCTGATTTGACCACTTCCAAGAAAAAAAAATGTGCCAGGGCTCTCAAGAGACGAAGTTGAGCGGGAGACCTCTGGATTTATGTATAGTTTTTTTTATTTTGATTATAGAGGTTTTAACTTTAGTCATTCACCTCTTTTATCGGGTTAGAAAAATCTTTTTGGAAAAATTTCTAACCCTATACACGGGGTTGAGAATCGCACTCAGGTGAGTTGCGTACAAGGCAATCAATTTACCAATTACGCTATGCCCAGCTCTAGAACTTAAACAGTTAGGTCATGTACAAAGTGGTTTTAAACAAATTTTCTCCTTAGTATGGACTAATCCATGTGCAGTTGTGTTAGTGTGAGATTGAAGTTAAATCAGGTCGAGAGCCTCTGTATGCGTGTCTTATTTTATACACATATTTGTCCATACACATTGCAACTGTGTTAGTGTCCTAGACGTCAAATAAGTCAATTAACTTTGAATAGAGACATGTTAATAGTTGTTGAACGTCAAACTTAGTGAAATTTCATAGGCCAAATTAATAATTGAAGGTAGATAAAAGCGGGGGCTGAAAAAATCTGGTCACCGCTGTGTTATGTAAAGTCCTTAATATTGATTAAAGTCCAAAAATATTATAATGATGCACACCATTACATTGATTATAAACTGTTCTTTTAATGCTGCTCATTTTGGAAAAGTGTAGATTCCGAAACAAGCATTACCTCATTTTTGTGCAGTGGCTTAAAGTTTGGTGGATTTTTCTAAAGTTCTTCGGGCCATATTTGAATTGAGAATGAGCATAATCATGATGACCATACAATTTGTAGTTACTATTCCACGATTGTCCAGAACAATGCGTAATTGCACGGAGAATCAATTAATCCATCGTCAATGTGCACGGTTTGAGTGTTCTTTACCTCGAAATACCAATAAATGTCGGCCACGTCTTTACAGTCATCGAAGAAGGAAAGTAGTGTTCGTGTAACAAACATTGGTATGGAAACACGACCTTGTATACCTCTGCATCTCAACGTTTGCCACGGTTTTTGTTAGTAGGCTGAGGTAAAGAGTTACACAGATCTCGATTCACCTTGATAAGTGGTATAATTTATTCTATTCTCCGAAGTGTTCTCATGTGAGTATTACTCTGGGTAGCTGGCTGCCGAGAGTTTATGATAGATTTATCCTTTGTTGAATTAGCTCGGAAATATCCGGTTTGTAAAAATGCCACTTTATCTAGGGTTAGCGGACTGTCGGGGGTGTAGTTTGTATTTAATTTGAGGCTTAAAAATCGAAGAATATATTGGAAGCGAATGGCCTCTATAATCAAAATTTAAAAAATGGTGCTTATTCTGAAAGTACATATTTTTGAAAATATCTGTGCAGAATTTTCATCCAGATCAGAGTACAAGAATTCAACGCGCTGGCTCCATCCACGATTGAAGTTAACACAAAACTGTAAACGCGAATTTCTCTGAATGAAGTTTTTTGAAAAGTATCGTTGCAATGAAGTAATTTCTCAAAAATATTTTCATGATTTTTTTTTTCAAATTATTCATAATTCTTCTTGTAATTGAACTTTCATAAAATAAATCAATTCTTTGCAATGAATTTTGTTTAAACATATTATAAATCGATTTTTGTCTACTTATTTTTTTATCGGAAAGAATTTTAGCGTTTGCGCGTTTCGCATTAGAGAGTGTTCACCGCAATACTCTACAACAGAAACGCACTTCAGGGAAAGGATCATAACTCCGACAATTTTTGATATCTTTAATATTTTTTTTATTTCGGTAGATCAGTATACTTTTTTTTGCTTTTTTAAATAAAACTTTTAACAAAAATAATTAAACAGCAAAGACAAGAATTTGTTTCCCTATACTCTTTAGTGGACCACAGCTTCTGTGCTTGGCTAACCAAGATATCATTCGGTGCCAGCCAGTTGCTTTAGGCATTCACGAACGTTGTGTGAACTGTTTGGATTTAACGTCTAATTGGTGTCAATTTAGTGTTAGTTTGGATATATCACCTAATTGACGGCAAGTTGGTGTCAGTTGCTGAGGAGTGGAACACGAAGCATTCAAATCCAACCTTTCTAAGTTAGGTGTTGTGTCCTCATGCGCATTCATCCATTTTTTTCCTTTAGGGAAAAACATGTTGCCAAGCATTTGTTCTCCTTGCTGATATGACTACTGAAAATCGGTGACTGCGTCTCGATCCTTCTCGCGAATTATCAATTCTCAACCCTCATACACGATTCGACAGGCATCATTTCACTCAGACAAGACGATGCGTATGCTCAACGCACATTATATGCTCTGTGGATTGCAGCCCAGTTGGTAAAATGAACTCTCAATAAATGATAAAATTAGTTTGTTCAGTAAAAATAAACGGCAGCTCGATTGGCAACACCTGGCGGATACGTGTTCCTTTATAGTGCCATCAAATTAACGAATATTTGAATCTACTTACCACAAAATATGTGCAATTTTGAAAATAATAAAAAGTAGATTATGGTAATAAAATAAGATAAAGTATTTGCATAACCAATGTTGTTTATTTTCAAAGATAGCACTAGTGATAAATTAGGTTATAAGGTTAAAAAATATGGAATAAAGGATGCAAACGAAGCTAGATGATCACCGCCTTCTTCAGGTCATCTTTGAATTCATGAGAAAACCCGATAGCTGCAATGATTTCTTAAGTTTGTTAGGATTTCTTCAAATTACCATAAACTTTCTGGCACGTCACAGTATCTCTCTAAAGTTCGTAAAATTTCTTGAACTTCGTGGAAATTTTCAGAAGTTTATTGAAATTCCGTGAATCTCATAGGACGCCTTGGAAGTTCGTTGGACTTGCTGGAAGGCTTTTCATGAAAATTTTAAGATTGCGCAGGATCAAGAATTAGTAGCGTCTGGCTCAAATAGCACGTTCCCTATCTTGATCGGAGATTTGCGCCTTTTTCTATTAATTCCCTTGAGGTTGGAATGGCTTCCTCAAAATTCATAGATAATTTCGGACTTCTAAGGATTCTGAATATTCTTGGAATAAATATAAATTATTAAAATAAATATTCTTAAAGTAAATATAAATAAATGTTCTTTTCTGAAAATTCTTAAGATTTACTGCAAAGTTGTAGGTTAAAGATTGATGTTAGTAGAACTGCCCTGAGTTCGGTGGAGTGCACTTGAAGCTCTCCGAAACTCTATTTACTATAATACCCTGATATTCGAAAAACGTCTGTTATATTTAGAATTTTTCTACACCTCGCACCACACGCCTATGTCACATTCAAGAACTTCACTTTGTCAGAAAATGTAGGGCCATCGGAAGCTAAAACTTCGTAAAATCGCACTCCTGGTCCTTTTTTCAGTGCAGTACTCTACGTCACTCGTTCAAATTTACACCGCTCTTATGGTAGTCGGTATTTGCTAGTATTACTGTTCTCCCATCCATTCTGGTAGTCAAACGGTGGGATAGCAAAATTCTTACAAGTTTCCTATCTCATGCCTCCACGCGATTCTAAGTCTATTGATGACATTTGGTCCTTAGACCGCAGAATGAGAGGGTGCGAACAGAATGAGAGGGTGCGAACAGATCTAGTCGAGAAAACATTGCCGTAAAAATGAATAGTTGATCGGAAATTAGCCCCAATACGACTAATCTGACTAGTATCTATGAACACGGCTCAATACGTATTGAAAATTCGCCGCGTCTGTTTTTATGAACCTAATTTAAAGCTCCGTTATTGCTAACAAGCCCGTGCATCAGATTAACAATCCTTTATATTTCCCTTCAGTGTTCGGTATTATCGCTCGTATACTTGTATTCCACAAACAATCCGATATGGAAAATAAGAAATACTTTCCTTGATTTATAACATCTCGCGCTATTTTTGCCAGTATAATATGCTGTCACTTGGTAGTTTTCAAGCCAATAAATATATCGTAGAGAAGAAGTAGCGAGTTCTGTCCAAATACTGTTGCAATAAATAGTGATCCGGCCCATTACGCAGATAAGATTAGCTTTTCCAGGCAATACTCCCACGATCGGCTGTGTGGAGTTCAAATTGTTTTTGTTTAGGGAACATAGTATACTCTCGGTAGCCGGCTGCCCAGAGTTTAAAAATAACCAAAAACTAAACAAGATCATCTCTTTTTCGAGTGATCGTGCACTCGAAGACTAACTAAACAACTACCTAATAAAATATGCTTTACAGGTCGCATCGTTTGCTTGGAGCGAATCCTAGACCTGATACCCTTCCAAACCACCAACTCCGCGACACCTATGGAAGAGTCTGATGAATCGTCGTCCTTCCGTTAAGTAGGTGGAGCATCAACACTTCCTGTCTCCTGGGGGCGGCCGGCAATGATGGCTATCATGCTGTTGAGGTTTTAATATGGGTCGGATTGGTATGAATTCCTACTTACCACTTCCTAAGCAACTCTTATTAGATAATCAGCAGTCAAACATGATGAAGTCAGTGTGCAATCCGCCAAAATCATCGTCACAACGCAACGCAACGCAACGCAACCTCGCACCACACGCCTATGTCCAAGGAATCACTGACGCTCAATTTCGAAGATTTTTTTCTGAAGTTCGAATACCTTCCCTCAGGTATACAGAAATGCTTCTTTCCAATAACGAAATCTTCGAATGCTGCTGACTGAATTGGTAGCACACTACTACACACATATACACTTTTGTAAAACAACCAGTGCCGATCTAAAGTGCAAAACAATACCAAGGCTATCAAGCGTTTTATTTTTTTTATTTTGGCACGCTTCGCCAACTGTAACGTGCCGCTAGGCAATATTTAACGCGTGTTGCTATTACAAACATGGCAACAATTCGCCAGTATGAAATACATACGACCTAACTACCTCCGTAAGTTGATGGCACCGTTACGGGCGAATGGTGAGAGGTATGGGTTGCAATCAAATTTAGGTTTGCTTGTGTTTGAACTGCAAAACAGAGCGCCACCTGTCATTCTTCAAACAGTAATCAAATGTAGCTGGAATCACTTTTTCACTTCTTTTTATTACATTCTGTTCAAAAAGAAATTCTTTTGAGGATCAAAAATTCAAACGATTAAAATCAGTATTCAATACCCTTGAAAAGCACTTAAAACATGCGTCATTCTCGCACCAAAAACCCAACCATCATCTACACCGGCTGATGCAGTCTTACGACCAATGATCGCAAATTGGGTCAAGCCTACATATTAACGCAGTGTTTTTCTTCTTCTTTACTTTGCTTCGTCCCATGATTATTCGTATCACGTATCTGGTGGCGTCGCACGATGCTTCGTTCACCTGCCCTTGACAGTTTATTTCAAATTTTTGTGTGCTATTTCGCACGCTTACAAACTTTACACTGACCAACGCACACCAGTAACAACTCTCGCTTTCGATGCAGCAGGTACAGTACCACTCCGTTGATCCGTCAAAGTTGTCGATACCGGTTTTGTCAACCGCTGGCTGCTTCTTACTTTACCATTTTGGAACGAATTCAACGCTGTGTAGAAACTATGCATGGTTGAACTGTAGGTCTGAATAACCTCTGAAGCTAGAGGGCAGTGCTTCGGCACTAATTCGTTGTCATTCAATTCTGGCCTACCTACTCACTCAGTTTGGCAATTGATTCGTAAGCAGAGCCCGGCGAGCGACCAACGGATCACTTTTACTTTCTGTTTGGTTTGGTTCATACTTTGACGGGACTGACCGGTGGAGGAGAGCACGTTGGTTCCCCCTGCGACCATACCTGTTTTCATCGGTGCTTTGTTAGCAATGCCTAGAGAGCAATCGCCCGTGCGCCAAATTTGCTACCGCTTGTGCAATAAGTGCAGTGCCAGCCACAGAATGTGTCATTTGTGAAGGACACTCGAGCTGAACCGGTTTGATGTTGTTTGGCGCTGATCTGGGGCAGATTTTTCGAATAATCGGGTTGCGGTGTACACTAATTGTTCCCTTTCTCGTAGTAAGGAAAGGCTACATTATTTTGTTAGAATGTGCGGTTATCGGATAATTCAACCTGGGTCGCAACACATGGTTTTCATGCATATATTTTATAAATGAATTATGGAATTTGCGTTTCGACTTCGTCTCATCAGAATCCGACACTAATTTGGTGACAGAAATAAACTAGCGCCATATTGATGTTTTATATACAAATTTGATACATCTTATTTACTTTATGATTTTCAAATATTCAATCCTCATTGTTATTTATTTATTTGGTTTGCACATGACGTAAGATTATAGTCTTTTCGATTGTCAATTATAGCAGACCGACAGTACTTCAATTTAAATTACATTTAAATTAAGGGGTTACATACCTTTGTGTGCGAAAAATATCAAGAAAATTTGAATTTGCGTAATGGCATAAAGCAATAATTTCATTACATCACACTTATAGTATTTTGGTAGTACATATTTCAGAGCAATAAACAAGCAAAGTTTTTCAAAGATATATTAATAATTGGCGGAGTACATTTGCGGCGTATTGGGCTTGCGGAGAGTAGTCTGTGCGCTTGTGACGAGGGCTATCACGACATCGAACACGTTGTCTGGGTATGCGCCGGGTATTGTGACGCCAGGTCTCAGTTAAAGGAATCCCTTCGGGCCCGAGGTAGACCACCCAATGTCCCAGTCCGAGATATGCTGGCAACTCGTGATTTCCCCTATATGTCCCTTATTTATACTTTCATAAAAACGATATATATCCCAATTTAGCCCCTCTCTTTTATTTCTCGTTTTTAGAGTTTCCTCCTGCCTTGTGGAACCGATCAGCTCCAGAGTGCCACTATGTAACCGCCGTCGCCCTTACCACTACGCCTGCATAGAAGGAAACTGAAGCGAGAGCGACTCGAGGTCCGATGACTTTTGAAGGATTCCCCGCGGGTCCGAAGAATACCATCCGCCAATCCGGTACTCGACGACTTACTAGACTGAGGCGCAAATTTGTTTCGCTGATCTCCCTTCCCCCCCCCGTTCGAGCGAAAGTTGCAAGTTTTGCTCTTCTTTCCCTGTCTCTCCCCTGTCCTTGATACAACTGCTGCTACACTGATGCGGAAATAAGCCACCCTCTGAATATCTTGACCAAGCATAAGTTTTAGTTAAAAAATTCAAATTAGTATTATGTATTCCTAGTTTTAAGATAGCTATAATTTTTACTCTTTATTGAAACTCTTGTCCTCCATCTTGTAAATAGAATTGAATCCCTAGTTTTAAGATTTCTGTGAAGTTTCTCATAAATATTTGTTCCCCCTTTTGTGTACTAAACTATATTGTTAGTTTTAAGATAACCTTAAAATATTTCGTAAAATACTATTACTCCCCCTCTTGTATATCAAAGTGAATCCCTTGTTTTAAATTTTTTCATAAAAAAATCTTTTGGCCCTCTCTTGTATATTGAATCTTATTTCTAGTCTTAAGATAGCTGTAAACTTTTTTTTTCCTTTGTAAAAAAATATTTCAACATTGTAACCTCCTAGTTTTAAGATATCCAAAATGTAAAAACATAAGCATTTGGCACCGCCAAGCTAACGCATTTGTGCCTATCAAATAAACGAAATGAATAAAAAAAAATTGGCGGAGTTATGCCTTTTTCACGCAAGCCTTTTTAATTTAAGAGGTTTGCGGTGATCACGATTGATGACCA
The DNA here is from genome assembly GCF_030247195.1 of Topomyia yanbarensis. Taxonomy (NCBI): domain Eukaryota; kingdom Metazoa; phylum Arthropoda; class Insecta; order Diptera; family Culicidae; genus Topomyia; species Topomyia yanbarensis. Next base: position 395,241,731 of record NC_080671.1, on the reverse strand, counting down.
ACTAAACTAAAATCCCAAAACTCAAAAAATATCCAAAAAAATATAAGTCCTTCTCGTACCTTAACGATTAAATAATTTTTTCCCGCAATCGGAAACGTTTTTCCTAAAAAATAGCTGGTTAGGTATCCACTGGCAAAAGTTATGTAACACAACTATAGAACTTACACCAACTAGCTTTTATCCACCTTGCACGGTGAAGGTTTCAAAAGTACAGAGCATTGAAAAAATCGTGTGGGTCGAAAACGACCCATTATAGCGTTTGAGGGTTAAATAATCATTTCAAATTAAAACCGTTTAATCCTTCGTGGTGATTTTTCTCCACTAAGGAGAAATTTTTTTTAAACCATTAAACCTATAACTAAATTAGTTATGGAATTTGCGTTTCTACTTCGTCTCATCAGAATCCGACATTAACTTAGTGACAGGACTAAGCTGGTGCCGGATTGGCGCTAGCTCCAAAAACGGAGACACTGATTGTGTTTCTGAGCAGATCCCTAATCAAGCGTGATGTCACCTAGTCAAGCGTGATGTCCCTCCCTTAACGCGCAAATGTGGTTTTAAACAATTTTCTCCTTAGTGGAGAAAAATTATTTTCACCCAAATTCTAGTACATCTTGCATTTTAGAAGTTCTCGATTTCAGAAGTTCTCATCAACTTAAAAATGAACTTCTTTTCTTGTGGGATATCATGCTTGACTAGGGGTATGCTTAGTGCTGTCACTAAGTGCATGTCGAATTTTGATGAGATGACGTCGAAACGCAAAGTTCATAACTATCCTTGTCATTAGTTTATCGTTGCGGCTGCGGAGGCTTCGCCCACGGCCCCTATCACCCATTTTTATAGTGATTCGACAACATTACTAGCTTTGAAAATGAATCTTGATTATTTGATTTTATGCACATAAGCAATAGTAATAATTTTACTATGTTCAAAATTGCACATTTTTGTTGTATTCAAATTACTCCGCCGGGTGACGCCGATTGAGCTGACTTTTTTTGAATTCAGCAAATTAATTTCTTTGTGTGTTTCGTGTCTATTTGTCAAACTAGGAATCTAAATCATAGGGCATTTTATGTATGAGGGAAATGCGCATGGTCTAATCTAAAGGGAATAAAAGCTGTTGACTCATGTATAACGATCGATATGATGATGATTGGTCTCCTAGGTACTTATTAAATTGGAATGAAAGAACTTATGTCTATAATGTTTTTAGAGGAGACGGGCATAGCGTAGTTGGTAAATCAATTGCATTGTACGCAGCTCACCTGAGCTCGATTCTCAACCCCGCACATAGGACTAAAGATTTTCCTAAAGGTGATTTTTCTCACCCGTAAAAAGAGGCGAATGACCCTAAGGTTTAAACCTCTATAATGGACGTTTAGAAAATAGTTTTTAAAGATGATCATCATCTAATATTAACCCAAGTAATGTCAGGTGCAGGAGTGCTCATCGTAATTTCATCTATATTTAAGGCATAGGAGTTTTTTACCCTGCTTTCTGACACATTTTAATCTGAAAACGGTAAGGCAAAATTGGTTGATCCTCCCCTATGTTGATGGGTTTAACGGTATTGCAAATCTCATCAAGCATACTTCATGCATCAAACCTATGACAGACAATTGTTTTAAGATGGTGGTTGCATTAGGCCTTAACAGTTGTGCATCGAGGAGACCGAGAGGGCTTATGGGCCTTTTTATGTTTTGTTTTTTTTCATGCTCTGCACCAGCCCAAACTAACGATCAACCATTTATGTAGAAGCCTATTGATGTTAGTTTAGTATTAATTGTAGTTTTTAGTACTAGTATGCAATAGGACATTGCAAAAACCTATTTTAATCCACCTAGCGGTGCAATTGTGCCTTTCTCAATCATGAATCACGAGAATGTGTGCGTTGTTTATATTCATTAAAAGCTTTTAAATGCATATATTACATTTTATTATTGTACATCACATGACAACTATATATAGGAAAATAAATCATTATTCGAGTTCTAAAATTTTGAAGAAGAAACAGCCACGGTAATATTGAACTGAAAAAAGGTGCGAAATCGGCAAAGTCCCAAAAAGTCGATTTTTACAAAAAAAATATTTCGAGATAACATACAATCTCGACGTTTCATGCATTTTAAAGATGTTTGGCATCAAAAATACGAATTCGATTTCTGAAATTTCATGGGGTCCCCCCTTTGAAAAAAAAATTGAGTTCCGGCTTATATGGGAATTTCATATGTGACCGGACGATTTAGTCTATATTTCCGGCCCCATATAAGCGATCCGTACGAAATTTTATAAACATCTGTGGGGATATTATAGCTATCATTTGGGACTAAGTTTGTGAAAATCGGCCCAACCATTTCCGGGAAACTGATGTGAGTTCGTAAATTTTGAAAGATGGCCGCTTTTCCCGGGCACTTCCGGAACCGTCTATGGTGGTCAATGTAGTGAACGAAAGTTTGGTTGGCCGTCGGTGACCTAGAACAGCAAATTTAAGTTGTTTGAGAGACATTTTAGCGAAATTTTTACCTTTTTTGCTTTCATCGGAGTATCGGTTTGAATCACAATTTGCTATGTGATCGCACGCCACAACCTATAACTCCGGAACCGGAAGTCGGATCGGGATGAAATTAAATAGCCATTTACGGGGACGCAATACTTTTTATTTGAGGCCAAGTTTAGTCGAATCGGTCTAGCCATCTCCGAGAAACCGATGTGACTGTTATTCTGAATTTAGATACTTCCGCCGGGGCTTCCTGAACCGATGATGGTGGCCAATGTGGCCAAATAGACTTTGAATGGATGTTAGTGACCTAATACTACAAATCGAAGCAGTTGTGGTCATATTTTCGAAAAAATTTCACCTTTATGCATTCATTGCAGAATTTATTAAAATCGACGTTTTCTGCGTGTTCGTACTCATCACCCTGTAATTCCGGAACCGGAAGTCGGATCCATTAGAAATTCAATAGCAGCCTATGGGAACGTTGCACCTTTCATTTGAGACTAAGTTTGTCAAAATCGGTTCAGCCATCTCTGAGAAAAATGAGTGACATTTTTGGTAACATACACACACACACACATACGCACATACACACACACACACACACACACACACACACAAAAATTTCACCTTTTTACATTCATCGCAGAATTCGTTAGAATCGAGATTTGCTGCGTGATCGTACGTATCACCCTGTAATTCAGGAAGCAGAACTCGGATCCACACAAAATTCAACAGCAGTTGATGGACCTTCCATTTAAAATCAAGTTTGTCAAAATCGGTTCAGGAAATTCCGAGAAACCGATGTGGACAAATCAACAAATTTTGTTTTGTAACCATACTCTTCAACTCGTAATCCGGGACAAGATGTCGGTTGGAAATCAAATTCAATAGAAACCTATGGGAATAGTATACCTTTCATTTGAATCTTAGTTTGTAAAAATCGGTTCAGCCATCTCCAAAAAACCGATGTGGACATTTTGTTAACAAATCCGCACATACACACATACATACATACATACATACATACATACATACATACATACATACATACATACATACACACATACACACATACATACACACAGATATTTTGCGATCTCGGCGAACTGAGTCGAATGTTATATGAGACTCGGCCCTCCGGGCCTCGGTTAGAAAGTCGGTTTTTGGAGCAATTGCGTAACCTTTCTATATGAGAAAGGCAAAAGAATAGTATTTAATTAGCTTAATCGGCATGAGTTCAATGTTATCTTCATGTGATTATATTTTGAAATGTTGGTGGAATGGGTTTAAAAATGGAGGGAATGGGGGGTTAGTAGAGTGGGAGTGGAGGATGCATCAGAAATCCTTCATCTTATTTTGGTATACGGGGTGGATGAAGGAAATGCGGGCGTGAGGGTGGTCCAAGGGGACGGTAGTGATGAAGGAGGGAGATGTAAGGTCAAGGGGGGGGGGGGGCGGAGGGGCTCTGATGCAATACTCAGCTGCATATTTTGCCTTCCGTTTGAGACTTGGTTTGAGAAAATCGGTTCAGTCATCACCGAAGAACCGATGTGACTTTATTTGTGGAATATGCCCGGAATTCCGGACTTCCGGAATCGTCGATAGTGGACAATATATTCAAAGAATGTTTGATTGGCAATCAGTGATCTAGATCTGCGATTAGAAGTAATTTGGTGACCATTTCAATAGTTTTTAGCCTCTGAGGTATTACGATTGTACCGATTTATATGGGAAATTCCAGTGTATCCTTACTAACACTCCTGTAACTCCGGAAGCAAGAGACAGAACAGAATGAAATTCAGCAGCAGTCAATGGTATTACTGTATCTTTCATTTGAAATCAAGTTTGTAAAAATCGGTAGAGAATTCGTTGGGGAATGGGTGTGATATTAGCTTAGGAACTTGGCGGGTTCCCCGGGGGCGTCATGAACTGTCATAGGTGGCCAATGTGGTCAAAGCTGCTTTGATTGATCATTAGTGATCCAGACCCGCAAACTAGAGTAATGTTACATCAATTTTAATATGTTTTACATCATTTGAACATCATGGTGGTACCAGTTTATATGGGAATTTGCTGTGTGACCGCACTCTTCAACCCGTAACTCCGAAACCGGAAGTCGCATCAACTAAAAATTCAATAGCAGCTTAGCGTTATACCTTTCATATGAAACTAAGTTTGCGAAAATCGGTTCAGCCATCTCTGAGAAAATTGTGTGAGTTTAAATGACACACACTCATACACACACAGACATTTGCCGATTTCGACGAACTGAATCGAATGGTGTATGACACTCGGCCCTCCGGGCCTCCGTTAAAAAGTCGATTTTTACAGTGATTGCATAGCTTTTCTTTATATGAGAAAGGCAAAAACATTCATTTTTGAAATCTCCCCCTTTATATTGTGACAAATGTTAAAGTAATCTGAGGTGCCAAATTTCACATCATTTAGACAAATTTAGCCCCCGCCCACCTCGCTTGAAGTTTTTAACACTGGTACTATGGGAAACATACCTTTTAAAAAAAATATTTTTAGCATTTCAATTGAAATATTTTGTCCAAAAACACCTATTCTTAATAACCAATCTGCTCTATACTGCAAATTATGCATATTTTGCAGTTTTTCTAATGGTAAAATATCTCACCAATCGAACGGAACCTTCGTGACCTTTGTCAGAATATGAGAAGCTGCGGTTCTATCCCATTTTGTCATTCATATTAAAGTTTACCATTTTCTCGTAAATATATTTCTATTATTCTTCAATCAACTCTAGTGATATAGGGGAACTATCTTCTATTTTCTGAGCACACTGAAAATTGACCATCAGATTCACAGTCTGCGCGATCTTTCAGGATCACACGCAAATATACGAATGTACACACGGCTATAAAATAGAATTTATCCACGTGTAGTTACATACACGCTAGCAGACGCGACAAACACGTTAACATACAAACGCTTGAACTTTGTGCTCGCACACCTACGCCTGCGATATCACAAACATGAAAACACCCCGATTATTAAGTGATCGTTTTAGCACTTATAAACTCATTAACGCGGTCTCAACTGCGGGCACATGTGTTCGCGTGATCGTAAATTGGTCACGTCCGAAAGTCTAGACAACGACACGACTAGACACTTGCATTCCAAAACTGTATCTCAAATATGACTACCCCTCAGTGACTCAGGTAACTGGTAATGTCAAGTATGACATTTGGTTAGAAAATTCATGAAACCAGCAACACTGATGCTGATTTCGTTTTTAGAATCGAGTCGCTCTAGGTTCGCTCTGAGCTGTCACTTTTGTATGGATTTTGTAAATATTAGAGCGAACCTAGGGCGACTCTGATCTAAAACCGAAATTGGCATGAGAAATCTGTTATTTTTTCCAAACAAACTATATATTTACCTTTGCAACCCTTGGTTACGCAGGGAAAAGAAATTTGACAACAAAAAATAGGTTGATTATAGAAGAGTTCGATTCATCACTTCGCTCCCAGATTTACTGATAAATCTACAAATACAGGCTTTTTTATTTTGACCAACCTCACCAAGTGATAATTAGGAAGGTATGTGCATCAGGAACCACCAGTACATACACCAAATAAATGTTTCAATTAACTTAAATATTTACATTCCGCAGTATTCCGGGCTGGACCCTTGTGTATGTGCGATCTTACCGATTTATCTTGCTACTAATCATACATTTGGCATCTATTTACCGTTTATCATCACAAGACCGAATCCTCCGAAGAGTTATAACGACAAAACCGGAATAGGTACCCAACCGCAAGAATACCTCGAACTTACGAACAACCCGTATTGTTTTCCAGTAATAAATGTGCAGCATTTTTTGTAGCTATTGCATACACAATTGTTCCAAAATAAATGTAATAATTATCAATCAATTTTAGGAAGATATTTAAACAGCATCGGTTTTGTTTTATAATTTTTCGCGATTTACGGACCCCTTAGATATAGTTACCATTATAGTACAACTGATTTCGAGGCTCTTAGCAGTTAGTCGGAAAGATATTTCTCTGCCGCTGGTGTACGTAGGATTACCACCCTTCCGGGTTTGACCTGGATACTTCGGTTTTTGGAGGCGATCTTCTGGCCTCCGTGTTTTACGTCAATTTCTCCGGGTCCGGTGAGAAAACAGGTAATTTAAACTTTAGTACTGAACTTTATTGTTTCTATGCACTATGTTTGAAAAGTGTAAGTTAGGCTTTTACCACTTCTTGGGTTCAGATTTTTTTTCCCGACCAACCCTTCTTTTCTAGGTGGCCAAGATGTGTCCAACAACTATTTCGGATTTAGTATGAAAAACAAATCTACTTTATTGCCATTTTGGGAGAAAAAAAATATTACGCCGTTTACTAAAACATAACAATTTACATTCCATTAAGTCGCTCAAAATGGATTAAAAAAATTAAATTCCTCTAATTTTCCCATACCACTTTGCTGTTGCTGATGCTTATTTGCAGCTGCTTCTTGATTGGTGGGCGAGTCAATATCAAACGTGTTCTTTTCGTGTTAACGTTGGCTACTCCTTCAGCGGTTTTTAAATATTGTCTAAGGAGGTGAGCTTTGTTCCTTTGTTGTAATCTGGCGACGAGTAACCGGATTCTTCGTACCCTGCAAAAAATTCTGGAAGACACCGCAGTGTAATTTCCAGGCAATGCTGATATTCTGCCTCTCGCCTTTTCCTGTCAGCTGTTTAGGAGGGTAATGCTCGTATAGCTTATCTTCCACAGCGAGAGTGGCTGGTGATTTTGTATTCGGTTGACCGGGGAAGTGAAATTCTAAATGTCGAACAATCACTTAGAATCGCGTTTTTGTCAGATTCCAGCGTATACTAATGTTGAAGTCTACCTCCAGAGCTTTAAAAATCTGCGGGTCAACCCTAGGTGTATGATCATACACAATTGGTGACGGCAGTTTTCTATCTTAGCTCCCTCTGCCCCGTTGATGGAAAACACGGCTGACTGCAACGATGCATTGGGATCATGTTGGATTCACGCTGTTTCAAAGTCTATTCACTCTCATGTGGATGTGATATTCAGCTACGTAAAAATTAATCACATTGTAGATCGACAACCTTTTCGTTAGGTAATAGAATACTTTTCCTGAAAACATCAAGAGATTTGAGTCATCATTTCATATAATCACAAACTACCGCCTTTATCAGAGATACGACGATATATCTGCTACCATCGGGAGTGGACTGTGATGGACTCATCGATGTAATGACACACGTCGAATAAGGGAATAACGTACATTCAGATTCAAAATAAACACCGAGCATATAAAACATTATATATTATATTATTCTTCGCCGATGCCTTCGAATACATCTTCCGAGAAGCGGTATAGTCGAAGAACATATTTTGTATCCAATCGGATGGAATTCTACTTGCCCTCATTCTCTTGAATAGACATATCTGGAACAGAGCGACGGGGGGTTGAACTGTACTATTTTCAATAGTCGCTTTGAACATAAAAACAATGTAGCACTTACCTATAATTTAATGTCCACTTCTTTAGATTTCTGCCGCATGCAAGTCCTAAATAAATCGATGGAACAACAAAATCCACACAATCCAGAGCTGCACTTTTTTACACAACCGGGTAATAGTCACGGCAGTTCGTGTACTCGTTGGTATTAATCTCCTGATGGTTGCAACGTGGCTAATCTCCTTTTGTCGGCTATCGAACGACAATAGTTGGTGTTCCCCGAACCATAGAACAATTCTCCAACAGGCCGCGTATACCATGTTCCAATGGATAAATGGTTCAAAATCTGGTAAGATGAAGCGTAATTAGCGCGAATATTGGGAAGGTGAGAATCGCAAGCAAAACTTACCATTTTGAAATCTGGTTCACTGGCACAGTCCATTTGCACATGGTGTTTAATCACCATAGCGTGATATTTGCACTAAGTTTTGGTTATTTTGATTAATTTTTTATATTTAGAAATACTTGTGATTTGCGTGAAGTTTTCTTCTCAAGCCCAAGCTGACTTTGATGATGAGCGGAAAGCAGTAAAATATTTGCATAAAAATGCTCTGAAAAAAATTACTCTGATCAATAAAGTTTTGTCAACGTTAACACTCGCTCCGGGGAGGTGAAGATAGTGGCAATGGCACAAAAACGCATGGCTACGGATAAGATTTCGCTATAACAATAAATAATAAATGATATGATAATTCCAAACCAGCAAAATAATTTTGAAGATTTATTTATTATTTCCATCTATTACGCGCTATATCTTTTGTTCTCTTCTTTTGGAGCTGCTATAATTTTCTATTCAGAATACACTGCCGTGATCAGCATAACAGTCCCAATTGCTATGGGCTTCCTATGCAGGTGGGACTGTTATGCATATCACGGCAGTGCAGTCCAGTCATAAAACTGTTATTGTTTCTCCTAGTAACACCTGAAGCCGAACTTTATCTCGATACCCGAGATATTTTTGTTTCTTGCAATATATATTCCACGAACGAAATTTCGTGCAAGAACTCATATTCAACTGAATCTTACAGAAGTGTGTATGGTCAACAATTTCGTTCTCTAATTCTGACTTGGTACCGTAAACGGATCAGCTTGCTCCAACTTGAAAAAATCACGATGTTCCGATCTTAGCACATCATGCAACTTCTTCGATTAGGCTCTTTGCTGATGATTTTTCTGGTTAAAAATTCCCATGATGAAAGTTTTCACGACGTTCTGTATATACGACGATCCTTCCATTTAATACGAGGTGCCCTCATTCCAAGTACTGCGCTGGCGGTTTGATGACACGGTGGCATTTCACCAGGTAACCTTTCGGTTTACATTCCACAATAATCTTAGTTGCGCCGAAAGAACAATAAAAATCGCAAAACAGTGTGACCATTGCAATGCACGAGAATCACTTGTTTCTGTCTAGACCGTTTTCACCGTCTTCCAAGCTGCTTTCATCTTGATGACTTCCGAAGCCAAAACCAGCTAATCCATTGCCGTTAGCGGTCACAACAATAAACACTTGCCATTCTCGTCAATCGGTGGCCCGAGGCTTCTTCCAGACATCTTTGAGCCACATCCAACGCATTCCAATCGAGTCATTTATATTTTCTTAAAGTTGATGGTTGTGTCTTATTCTATTGAGTTCTACAAGATGACGACACGAATGAACTCATGATGAATGAAGTTCATGTTTGACAATTCTCGGTGGTTTGTTTACTGTGTCAGTTGCGTGAGTGCGAGTGCAACGGGTGCTCATCTGTTACATTCGAACTCACGTAACTTCCATGTAAACAAACCACCGAGAATTGTCAAACGAAGTTCATCCGGCTCATTTTGTAGGGTTATGTCGGTTGGTGTAAAACCTAATGTCAGTTTCTGATTTTGCCTTGTTCTATGGCATTTTTTCTCAACGCACGTCCGCACCGAAAAACACCATTCCAAATTTGCTGCGCTGGCACTGAAATTGATGTGCTAATTTTTTATTAATCATTTCTCTTCTGTTTATTAGCTACGTACTTGTTGAAAAAGCTAATTCATCTGGAATCACCTACCTTTTAGCGGTACATGCCAACGTTTTGATTCCGCTGTCGGTGAATTTTCGTCAGATTTGAACGATTTGAAGCACAGGAACAATAACATGGTTGCTATTAGGTTTTACACCAACCGACATAACCCCACAAAACGAGCCGAATGAACTTCTTTTGACAATTCTCGGTGGTTTGTTTACATGGAAGTTACGTGAGTTCGAATGTAAAAGATGAGCAACCGTTGCGCTCGCACTCACGCATCTGACAAAGTAAACAAACCACCGAGAATTGTCAAACATGAACTTCATTCATTATGAGTTCATTCGTGTCGTCATCTTGTAGAACTCAATTGCTACGCAGCAACCGAAAAATAATTAAATAAAGAAGTGTTGCTGGAGAAATTATTTTCTTGTCAACATCGAGGGGTAACTCAATATACGGGTAACTGGCGGTAAATCACTCGAACACTTTTTCTTCGGCACATTTCATTGAGTGTCTAGTCGTGTCGTTGGTCTAGATCAGATCAGCCCTAACAGCATAGATACATGACTTCAATTGCACCAATCAAAAAAATGACGCTCATATCCACTGAACAAACATGGCTAAATGACCAGGAACTCTAGTGATATGGGGAATCTCACTCTATTCCAGCGTTCAGCAAGTTAACATACAAACGCTTAAGACTTTCGCGATCATTCACGTACACCGAAGCCCGCGGTCTCGCAAACATGAAAACACTCCGGTGATTAAGTGAATGTTTTAGCACTAATAAACTTATAGACGCGGTCTCAAATGGAAACTTACAAACGCCGATGTTGGCGCGATAAATTGTCGGTCACGTCCGGATATCCTAGCAGCAAGTCTATGCCTTCAGTCGGAGCAATGAAAAAATGACGCTCATATTCACTAGACAACACGATCCATGCGACATGATCGGGAACTCTAGTGATATGGGAATATTCACTCTCTTCTACACACTTAATTTGAGTTACTGGATACCGTAAAATTTTACTGGAGTTTTGAACAGTTCGGTAATCAATTCAGTGAAACAATTCGGTTACCGAACTCTCCGCAATATTCCCGTTCAATCCAAACGTCAAAAAATGTCAGTCAGCAAAATTTTTACATTATCGTCGGTATATTTCAGCTGAGGATTGCTGACTTATTCAGTAACTTAATAATTCGATTCGACAAATTACCGGTGAAAGTAACTTGTTTATTAGTATTTTACCGGTTGTACAGAAAATTAAGAGCCGAACGCAGTGATTTAAATTTTCAATTAATCTCATTTTTATATTATAGAAGTTTAAATAAAATCAGCTGAAAAAATTTAATCTTCTTAATATAACGCATCCCCAAACATTTAATGCTGAATAGCGGATAAACACTGATCGTTTTTAAACTCAACGTACATTTATGCTTCATTGAAAGTTATAACATCTCCAGAACTTGATTATGAATTTTATCCCAGGAAAATTAAGCATAATAAGCTAAAAATATGTTATATTGAATCCAATTATTCATTACTTCAACCAACAAACTTATTGGTCTGAAAACACTTTTTTATTAGAACAACAATAAACTTTTGCTTTCAATACAAACAGTTTTAATTTAATATTTTTTTAATATTAAAATAATTATTAAAAAAGGGAACAATAAATCTTTTTTTTAAACAATAAATAAATTATATTGAATTCAATAAATAAATTTAGTGTCCCCCGACCAATAATTTTATTTATTGAATTTAATCCATATTTTTATTGAGCCTGCAAATCATTTTTCTGCCTGCACTCATGTAAAAAAAAATTCTTGTTCGCAACAATCAACGCTTCTTACCCCATACCCCAACGTTAAAACTAAAATCACCATGTATATGGACGGAAACTCGCCTCCACGATTATGCACCGCACACTAGTACGGATTATATTATTTTTTTTATTTTGATTATAGAAGTTTTAACCTTAAGGTCATTCACCTTTTCGGGTTAGAAAAATTTCTTATGAAAAATTTCTATCCCTTTGTGCGTGATCGGGACTGGAACCCAGGTGCGCTGTGTACAAGGCAATCGATTTACCAACTACGCTACGACGCCCACCGCCTGATTATAGACGAATTTCGCGCCAAATCGTATTCAGAGTTGGCAGCACCCTCTCAGATTTTAATTAAACTTTCTGTACATGAAGACTTTGTCACAAAAAGCCACTTTGCATAATTTGTTTTTCAAAGATAATCTAGACTGTCTTTTGAAAAGGGCCAAACTTTTAATTTTTTTTCAAATAGCTATAGTCTAAAAATTACAAATCCTACAAAAAATGTTGTAGGAGTGGTTTTCATAAAATTAGTCTAATTTTCGAATGAAAATATTGAAAAAATTCTTCATTGACTCCTACACTGAAAAAAATAGATTTTAAACATTTAAAGTCGATTTACAAAAAAAAAACATTTTTTATTTGTATGAAATATGTTCCATGATAGATAATTATGTTCAAGTCAAAAGTTCAAGTTAGGCACTTTCAAGGAAAAAAAGTTATTTGAAAAAAACTTTTCCTTGTCCAAACTGATTTTTTTCTTCAGTGTATTTCTATAGAAAACTAAACCAATGAAAGTCATAGTCATCTCAGAATCTAATGAAACTCAGTTTGTGAGAAGATATTGTCTAATTTAGCAACTAAGCATATTTTTATTAAGGGGTTAATACTTTTTCATTTTTCATAAAATCGAAATTTTTTTTATTACTTCATCTGAAACTCCTTGAAAATGCTTTTACCAAATTTTTATAGAGATCCGAGAAATAGATCGAAAGTTACACGCTTCCAAGCGCGGTAGTAATTTGGAATTTTAAACTCGATTATCTCGAAATGTCTTACTAAAAATGGTTTTTCCGTGATCACGATTGCCGAAAAACTATCCAATCAATATTCTTAATTTTTTTCAATCGATCGGAATTAATTTTTCTAGTACTTTAACGATTTCTTTTTATTCATAAATTTAAATAAAAACCTGTTTTAATCCACCTAGTGGTGCAATTGTGCCTTTCTCATTTATCCAAACTATGATTTAATGGCTGGTTTTGTTCAATATAACATTGTTGAAATGTCTATTACATTCTTATTACACTTGATGAGCATATATAGCTGCACGACTGTCACGAACCTGATAAGCAACATGTCGATACTGACACACTTGAAATAAACAAAAATATAATATTTATATAGCTTAATCAGCGTGAGTTCAATGTTGTCCTCATGTTAACTTCATGGTGGAGAAGGGAAGGGATATAATTACTGGGAGAGGGAGGATGCGTCGTGAATCATCTAACTTATTGTAGTATACGGGGTGGATGAAGGGAATTCATGTGGGAGGTTGGTCTGAGAGGGTGGGGAGTGAGAGAGAGCTGGGGGTTGAGAGGTAGGACGTGGAGGGGTAAACGGAAGGTTCAACACCGAACTTCATATTATACCTTCCATTTGAGACTAATTGAAATTTGGTTGTCATAATCGAAGTGGCTTTAGATTTAGAATTTGCCCAAAACCCCGGGACTTCCGGAATTATCTACAGTGGACAATACATTCCAATAATTTTTGGTTCGCCATCAGTGATCTAGGCCTGCGAATCGAAGTAAATTGATGTTCATTTCAATAGATTTTAAACCTATGAGCTATTACGATTGTATAGGTTTACATGAGAAATTCCTATGTGACCGCAATTACAAACCTGTAACTCCGGAACCAAAAGTCAGAACTGAGTAAAATTCAATAGCAGTCAATTGGAGTATTATATATTTCATTTGAAATCAAGCTTGTAGACATCGGTTAAGAGTTTGCTGGCAAATAGGTGTGACAATAGCTCGGGAACTTGGCGAGTTCCCAGGGGGCATCAAGATCCGTCATAGGTGACCAATGTGGTCAAAACTACTTTAATTGGTCATTAGTGATCTAGACCTGCAAGTCCAAGTAATGTTGATCGTATTTGAATATGTATTACATTATTCGGACATCATAGGGTGTGACCCCACTCTTCAACCCGTAACTCCGGAACCGGAAGTCCGATCAACAAAAAATTCAATAGCGTCTTATGGGAGCGTTATACCGTTCATTTGTGCAAATCGGTTCAGCCATCTCTGAGAAAATTGAGTGACATTATTTGACACACACATACATACACACAGACATTTTGCGATCTCTACGAACTGAATCGAATGGGATATGACATTCGGCCCTCCGGGCATCGGTTGGAAAATCGATTTTTGTAGTGATTGCATAGCCTTTCTTTATATGAGAAAGGCAAAAAGGATTTCGGGGAAAAAACCATAACTCCGCCAATTATCAATTTATTTTTATAAACTTATGCTTGTTTATTTCACTGAAAAATGTACTACCAAAATATTATAAGTTTGATGTAATTAAATCTTTATTTCTTTACTTAAGATCAAACTTTCTTGACATTTCTTTCATTTGAATTTTACATAATTATTTATTTATTTTTATATATAACATTTGTCTTAAAACTATCTTCATGCATGCTATTTTGTATTATTTCTATACAAGGAAAATATTTTTGGTTCATCTTCTGAATTAGAATACCTTTTCGTCTCTACTTTGTCACCAAGAATAGGCACAAAACTGTGGAATTTTTGAGTTTCAGATATTGTTGTGGCGTTATTATACAGCGCTTCGAGTTCTTCTGACTTTTTGTTGTACTGTTCAGTGAATATGTAGCAGAAAATTAATTTTGTGATATTTTTATCAGTTTGTTCAACTGCCCAGTTATATATTTCTCGGGGAGTTATTTTTGTATTGGGCTGCTGCTCCATCAGACATAAAATAAATTTTGAAAAGTTTATCAATTATTTCATAAAATTTATCAGTTTTGAGAGGAACAAATCAACTGCAGTCTTCCAATCTTCTACTCTTCCAGTTGTAAGCGTCGGAAGTCTCTTCCCTGAAGATTGTTAATACTACCGCGTGTTTTAAATTGTCGTATAAGTTTTTAAAATATAAAGCAGGAAATGTTTGTGTTTGTTTGGTGTGTTTACTGTGAACTGACCTTCCACTAGACTCACAGTCGATAGACCTTTGAAGATCATACTACCAGCAGCATGCAGCCACAATTGCTTTTGAAACCCACCACCAGATGTCATCAACTGAAAGGGGTGGCGGTAAGTGAAGAAACAGGTGGGGTGGCGATCAACCTGATTGGGTAGCTTGCTGCGCGGTATGTACCATAGACGGGGGCAATGAACTTGACCAAAGGGGAATGACCGAGGCTGCTCTAGCTCGCTTCGACTAACTTACAACAGGAAAGCTCGATTACTTACTTCAAAATACCTTTTTCAGTCTTCCAGTCTTCCAGTCTTTTAGTCTTCAAATCTTCCAGTCTTCCAATCTTCCAGTCTTTCAATCTTTCAGTCTTCCGATCTTCCAGTCTTTCAATCTTCCAGTCTTCCGATCTTCCAATCCTCCAGTCTTCATTCTAGTTTGTTATGAATATATACCAACTTCGTTACTGATACTTTTTGCATGTATCAGGCAACTAGCAACTGGAAAAATGGATCCTGAGATGATTATGATTTTCATTGGTTTAGTTTTCGATAAAAATACACTGAAATTTTTTTTTTCAAATAACTTTTTTTCCTTGAAAGTGCCCAACTTGACGGTAGGTAAGGAACATAATTACCTATCTTGGAACAAGATTTCATCCAAATCGAAAATGGGTTTTTTTTGTAAATCGACTTTAAATTTTTAAAATCAATTTTTTTTTTTCAGTGTAGGAGTCAATGAAGAATTTTTTCAATATTTTTATTCGAAAATTTGACTAATTTTGTGAAAATCAGTCCTACTACATTTTTTGTAGGACTTGTCATTTTTAGACTAGAGCCATTTGAAAAAAAAATTGGTAAAAAAGTTTGGCCCTTTTCAAAAGACAGGCTAGATCATTTTTGGAAAAATTAAGTATGCAAAGTAGGCAAAGATTCATGCCGAAATATGATGAAGTGGAATCAGTCACAAATGACACAAGGAGAAACTTTCCAAAACTTGACGTTCGAGGGTAGATCATCTCAAGGTGTTACAAGCACTATGCACATACTACTATGCGCCGAAACAACCAAAGAAAATTCATCCAATGCAATCAACAATAACAAATAATCCCTGACATCTGCTAATATGCCACAGACAGCCAGCCCAAAAACAAATGTCGAACAAACTATATTTTACGGTATCTCCAAACCCATAGCTAACACACCTAGTGAAGTAAAAAAACAAAAAAGAAGACGACTATATTAGAGTCACTAGAAAACACAAAAAACACCAAACATCTAACAGCGAAAATCAAAGCTCTAGCAACGACATCATGGACGTAAATGCGAGCGAGGGAGAAGGCAGACCGAACGTTCAGGAAGCAGCAGAGGGTAAAGCTTACCATTGCTCACCACCGAGAAATCAATTTAACTTAAGGAGTGGAAAGCAGTGTTTTCAGAATAGACGATAACAATTGTATTCGCTTATTTCCATTTTCTTTTATCTCTCATAAATTGTAAATTTAATCGAATCTCTGAAATCCAAATTATTTCCAAAAAGGCTTAATTCATATACTCATGCCAGTTAATGTTAAATATGTTATCTTGTTCAAGAATCATCAGTATTTAAAAGTTCGCAGTTTTAAATGCAACTATAATGTGATTGATCTCCGTTAAATTTGTCGATGGTTTCGCCTCTGTTGGAAGTCTGTTGAATATTTGGAAATCTTTTTAAAATAGCGATTTTTGCGTCGAATTCTTTAGGAAGGATGAGGAGGAAGCCTAAAATCAGCAACTCCCCTAGTGTTGTGAGAATGTACATATATGTTTGTGCAATGTAGCCTACGATTGATTTATAAATATGTGATGAAAATTTTTTTTCTACGCGGGTATGAGGGGTGGATGAAGGGAATGCTGGGATGAAGGTGGTCGAAAGAGGAGGGTGGCAGGGTGATGAAGGGAGGAGGGGAAAGGATAAGGAAGAGGGATGTAACACCCAACTGCATATTATAGCTTCCATTTGAGACTTGGTGTGAGAAAATCGGTTCAGCCATCACTGAAGAATCCATGTGACTTTAACTGGGAAATATGCCCGAAAACCGTAACTTCCGGAATTGTCGATAGAGGACAATATATTCAAAGAATGTTTGATTGGCATTCAGTGGTCTAGACCTGCGAATCGATGTAATTTGGTGACCATTTCAATAGATGTTTGGCCTCCGAGGTATTACGATTGTAACGGTTTATATGGGAAATTCCAGTGTGACCTTACCAACCAACCTGTAACTTCGGAACCAAAAGTCAGAATCGAATTAAATTTAATAGCAGTTAATATGACTATTGCATCTTTCATTTGAAATCAAGTTTGTAAATTCGCTCAAGAATTCGCTGGGAAATAGGTGCATTATTAGTTTTAGGAACTTGGCGAGTTCCCCGGGGGCCTCAAGAACCGTCATAGATGGCCAATACGATCAAAGCTGCTTTGAATAATTATTAAAGATCTAGACCAGCAAATTCAAGTAATGTTGGACCCATTTTAATATGTATTACAACATCTGGACATCATGGCGGTACCAGTTTATGTGGGAATTTGCTGTGTGACCGCACTCTTCAACCCGTAACTCCGGAACCGGAGGTCGGATCAACTAAAAATTCAATAGCAGCTTATGGGAGCGTTATATGATGAACCTAAGTTTGTAGAAATCGGTTCAGCCATCTCTGAGAAAATCTTGAGTTTAACACAAACACATACACACAAACATTTTCCGATCTCGACGAAACTGAATCGAATGGTATATGACACTCAGCCTCCGCGCCTCGGTTAAAAAGTCGATTTTGCAGTGATTGCATAGCCTTTCTTTCTTTGAGCAAGGCAAAAAACAGTGAATAAAGCTGTATAACAATTTCGTAATAGGTAGGTAGAATACGTCAATTTTTCGTAGGTTCCAGGACAAAATATTGTTTCGTACAGAAGAGTGTTCAGAAAAACAGAAATTTTTAAAGAAACATGTCTTGCTAGGCTAGCGATTTGAAGTCGAAGACTGAAGAACAAAATTTTCTCATGACCAACAAAAACCGCACATACTGGAATTGACACAACTATACAAAACGCTAGATCCAAATGCAAAAAAGTGTGGCAACCGACCGCAAGGATAAAAATTCCAGTACCGTCGACATCTTGACCACCGACAAACTGACATGACAACTAGAATGATTTCAGTGAAAATTTTTGGCAAATAATTTAGACTCGGAGCAGTAGCTCCATCTGTATAATGAGTTACACATCATTACTTAACGTGTCTTTCGTAAAAGAACACTAATGTCCTCTAGTAAAAGTCTGGACACGACATATTCAAACCAGCAGAAGTTTTTCGAATTCAAATGAGCGGAGCATCGTGCTTCTAAAGTTTCAGGTTTTCGTATGTTTTTACACAAAATTGCACCATCTTTTATTAAAGTGTCCTCCCATAAGAAATACATTGCGACGAATCTTGCGCCGAATAGCGCTGCGAATCTTGCTGCGACGAAAAATAATCGTCGTGTCTCCTTTGGAAAACCACGGGCAATATTGCGGTATTGACTGGCTTTGTTCTCTGGTTGACTTCATGAAAAGTGAATCGAAAAAATTGAATCAACTTCAAGTCGGTTCCGATAGCATGAAGTAACAAGTTACTTTACGCTCGTCCGGACATGCCGCAGACTCAGGTGATTTGTATTCTAATGCCAAAAGATCCTAACTCCCGCGGTAGCATGCAAAAGGTTAAGTCGCCGGGAAACTAAGCTTGCTCAAATGACCCTATTCCACGCTTTTCTAAACTTTCTTCCCTCACATCCTTGCTCTCCCTTGAGTACTCATAATATTGAAAAATATACTTCATCTTCCAGTGTCTTGCTAATTAAATGCCGTTACAACAACTCCGGGATTTATTATCACATTGATTAATAAACTATTTCATTTCCGAGAATGAAACCATTTACGATCGAACTGTACATCTTTCGCCGAAAATGCAGTGTATGCCATTTGCCCTGATTTACCTCATATTTTGTCAAATATTGTTTATATATATATATATATATATATATATATATATATATATATATATATATATATATATATATATATATATATATATATATATATATATATATATATATATATATATATATATATATATATGTTTACAAAATTTATTCAGCTGTTTATCAAATGTTCAACAAAACTAGAACATATATTTCTAAGGTTATAGTTTCCTTTAACTATTTCAAGTATAGCCCAATTTCTTTGAGCCAAGTGCCTTGAAACTATGGTTGTCTATTTTTTCTTGTCCAAACTTCTACTGGCGGAACTCTAGTTACATAGAGTAACTTCGATGATTATTAGAGAGTTGACTGAAAATTTCGTAACTCGTACTGTCAAACGAACGTCCGTTTGACAGTACGAGTTACAAAATTTTGCGTCGACTCTCTAATAATATCTTGCCAAATTTGAAAATACAGTGTCATGTCAGTTTGTCGGTGATCTTGACCACACTCATGGAGCAAGCGATCTTTGAAAAACTGCGCTGAAAATTCTGAAATTACTAGGAAAAGAATCTTCGCGCGCACTTTTTTCATCATCTTTAAAAAAAATAATAAAAAATGGTATCCGTCTCTGTACATTACAACGCGAGCCTCCTTTTACGAGTGGATGCACTGCCGCGAGCCATCAAAGAAGTTGAACTTGATCTACATTCATCAGGCGTATCTGGCATTACGCTACACGCTATTTATGACGTTGTTGTGTCGTGAATTTCCACCCAGCAAATTATCGCTATGCAGATCATCCACCGTTCCGCGGTTGAACTTGATAGCAAAAGTTACAACGACAAGCCGGTCGATCAGTACCATCCCCTCGAGCTGTCGAAACCCGAGACCAGGCAGGTAGATAGCAAAACAAAAACATAACCCACATCGTTGGCGTTCAACGACCAACATTTTTACGTGCTCAGCTGCACTCCCGGAGCCGCTCACTTTGACCGATCGCGGCTTTCGTGCATTGTGTCGTGCTTGCCGGGCGGCGAACGTTGGATTTATTATACATACATATTTAAATACACTCAAATTTTTTTTTACGCGGTTTTTTTGCGCGGTATTTTTTACGCGGTTTTTTTTTACGCGGATTTTGAAATTTACGCGGTTTTCATTTACGCGGATTTTGAAATTTACGCGGTTTTCATTTACGCGGATTTTGAAATTTACGCGGTTTTCATTTACGCGGTTTTTGAAATTTACGCGGTTTTCATTTACGCGGATTTTGGAATTTACGCGGTATCCATCAATGAGGTTCCCTTTATCGCGGATTCTTAAATTTAAGTGGTCTTCATTTACGCGGATTTTGAAATTTACGCGGTTTTCATTTACGCGGATTTTGAAATTTACGCGGTTTTCATTTACGCGGATTTTGAAATTTACGCGGTTTTCATTTACGCGGATTTTGAAATTTACGCGGTTTTCATTTACGCGGATTTTGAAATTTACGCGGTTTTCATTTACGCGGTTTTTGAAATTTACGCGGTTTTCATTTACGCGGATTTTGGAATTTACGCGGTATCCATCAATGAGGTTCCCTTTATCGCGGATTCTTAAATTTAAGTGGTCTTCATTTACGCGGATTTTGAAATTTACGCGGTTTTCATTTACGCGGATTTTGAAATTTACGCGGTTTTCATTTACGCGGATTTTGAAATTTACGCGGTTTTCATTTACGCGGATTTTGAAATTTACGCGGTTTTCATTTACGCGGTTTTCATTTACGCGGCTCGTATCCCCCGCGTAAAAAAAACCTGAGTGTATTGACCTTAAAGCCAAACATTTTTCGGTTTCTTCTTTGCGCTTCGCGTGCCACACGATCAGTTCAGCGGGTCTATGATGCCACTCGTACGGTATTGGGAATCTTTTGCAATATGAGTCAGTCGCCTGGTGGTTTTTAATATCCTATACACAATACAGCGGGCGTTCGTTTGCGCCGAGTGAGTGGTAACTCCAGGCGGCATCTGATCGGCGGTGCATTGTGCATTGGCCTTCGGGTGGTGGACGGTTGCAAAACCACACGTTTGCCAATTGGGCGCATGTTGGCAATGTGATCAGTTGGTTGTTTCGCGATCGTAGTATTTCGTAGATTGAGGGGTTGTATTGGAGTAAATTTAATGACAGAAAGAATAAATCATGGTGCTGCATTTTTCTCGAAATACAACAAAACAGTTGCATTGTGATAGAATAATAACAAGGGACTGGGGTACAGTGGATACATCTGCTGAGTTCTGTACATCTTTAATTTCCCAGTCGATAAATAGCTAATTGGGATTTATAGTTTTTAGAAGCATTTTTTTACAACATTTTTTTTGCCGTAAACAAATTCAAAGCTTTCGAAAGTACAGACCATTGCTTTTCGATGTTGACAGAAACCCCTAGTAAATAGCAACAGTAAATAACGATGCGAAAAATAGTTATGGAATTTGCGTTTCGATTTCGTCTCATCAGAATCCGACATTAACTTAGTGACAGGACTAAGCTAGCGTTGGAGTGACGCTAGCTCCAAAATCGGAAACATTCAATAGTTCTCATAAGCTTATGAGCTCCTTTTCTTGCGGGACATCACGCTTGAATAGGGGTTTGCCCAGGAACACAAATTGTGTCTCCGTTTTTGGAGCTAGCGTCAATCCGGCGTTAGCTTAGAGCTGTCACTAAGTTACTGTCAGATTCTGATGAAGCGAAGTCGAAACGCAAATTCCATAACTAATTTAGTTATAGGTTTTGTGCTCTCGACGCGCAAAGATGGTTTTAAACTATTTTCTCCTTGATGGAGAAAAATAGTTTTTATCTAAATTGTTCTCCACTAAGGAGAAATATAGCACAGTACAATGTGTATTTATCAACCGCGTGGAAAATACAATATCAGTTGATTGATCCTAAAGGCAAAAACAGATGTGCAAATGAGACTTTCTAGTTTTGGCTTTTATATCTACTACTTTTGTAAAGTTCCACATTTCATGAAGTAGCAAATCTTTTTTTCATAATTTAATTATATTGGTGAATGTTATAATTACTGCCTTCCAGACAGACAATATAAAATGCCCTGTGGAAACAAGTCCGTGTGATAATATGTTGTAATGCAACTTCATTACGTATGTTAACAGCCGCAGATTATTTGCATATCAAGTGAACACCCCTCCATGGGCCACACGATCATTGACCAGTCACATACCAAGATAATAACGGCTTCTATTTTATTTCTTCTCGCTCTTGCAGTTCCATCGCTGGTGTCAACCACCGCCAATAGTAAGCTATCCTCAGTCGGAATCTATCGTCCTCCGGCCGTCCGGAAAGCTTTAAAACTCTCGGGGAGTGCAATTCAACTTGCCCCGCCGGCTGCCTGTGAACACCCCAACGATTACAGCCCTCTCTCTTCGCAAGATCATAAACAGTATGTGACGGTTGCATCAGCCGCGACAGCTCCAGCAAAGCCTTTTCCGCCAATAACAAGCGATAACGGTGCGTCCAGTGGATCAAGTTTTCCCAGTGACGGACCCGGTACCGGAGCCGATACCGGTAAAAATAGCTACCACCCCACTAGGACTGAGGAAGACTGTGACTGTGCACAGTGTGGCGTCGGTGAATCGCTCAAATTGGTGATAAGCGGTAATAATCCGACAACAGATGCCTCTGATGCAACGCGATTGCAGATAGCAGATAGTAACAATAACAATAATAATAGTAATACCGAGCCGCAACAGCAACACCAGCAAGTAGTTAACGCCGCGGCCACTAGTCAAGGGAATCAGAGCGCGAGCAGCACTAGGTGAGTGAGATGATGTCTATTTATGGTATTGAAAGGAAAACTATTATTGTTGAGGAATACCATCTAGAAAATCCGAAAACATGCTTTGTCGTAGGATATTTTTTGTTGTTGAAAAAAGCATAGGACCATTTCCCGCTCTGAATATCTTGAGACCTATAGATTTAGGTATATCTCCATGCCACCTGTGCACAATGTTTCGAAATGGCAAAAATGTGATCGAAAGTGACCACGAAAAAACGATTTTTGAGCTATAGTTTCTTCAGCAAAGTTTGTATATAAAAATTTCCCCATCTTATTAACGTATTAATTTAGTGATTAATCCCCCTAAAGCTGAGAAGCAAATGTTTGTTTGGTCATTTATGGAAATAAAAAACTGTATTCATCAAAGTTGTTGGAAATATAATAAGAAACAACTTTTCTGAAAGACTATGTACATAATCTTTTGGATTTAATAGCCATTTGTGGAGATTTCTATGATACACCCTTGAAAATCACTTTTTTCAAAATAACTTGTTCGGGTGATTTTTTAGAATTTCAAAATGTTATAAGATTTTATCCGGCTTAAGAAAATACACTATTTTTGTAATGCAAGCTTATTTATATCTCTTATATCTGTGGAGTTATCGAAAGTTTTATTGCCAAAAAAGCAACATTTTGGTATGAAATGACACTTCAGTCCGCAATTTTCCGCGGACAAAGTCATTCGAATCTATAAAGCAAACGCTATCCAATCCAAGGATAACCATTTGTCACATGATGTCGCTTGCATGAAAAAACATATTTTCAAAAAACGATAATTAAACTTTGGTAAGGCCATTCAAAAATTACATCACACATTTAAGGGTAAAAAGAGGCTGTTAATGCGAACGCTACAATTTTGACTATTTTCTGATAGGTTGTATTAAAATCAGTTATCGGCGCACACCTCTAGGTACACATATATCGAAATCTAAAATATTCGAACATATTTATCCTCATATGATAACCCTGACAAGAGCATTTAATGCGAGTGAAACAATTCAATTAGCAGCAGCAGAGAATCGCTATTAGGGGCCGTACACAAATGACGTAGCTTTTTTCGGCGATTCTCGACCCCCCCCCCCCTCCTTCCTCGTAGCGCTCCATAACAAATGCCTACTATGCATAAATTTTTACGGCAATCGGTATGCGCTCCTTCTAAACTAAAACGGAAAAAATGTTCTGAAAACCTAATAATTGCATAACCTAAGGCGATTTGAAGCTACACTTTTGTGAATTCCCTACGAAAAACAAAATTACGCGTTTGTCGAACGAGCTTTCTGTCCCGTTATTAAAGTGAATTATGCCCCCTTGTTGTTGCAAAGCGTTATGATTGCGATTACAGGGGAAAACGGTGGTTGAATGATATTTATTAAATTCTCCCAATTAATGTTCTATAGCTATGCTATGATCATATTTCCTTGAGGGCGCATTTTACCCCAACTTTTCCTAAATAATATAACAGATTTCTTAGAGTGGAAATATCGCAATATCCATTTTATTTTATTTTTTTTATGTGTCACATGTGTCAACGAATATAGTATCAGGAAATTACTTTTAGTGAAACTTTTCACTGGTCCAGCCGCGATATTCGAAACCAAAATAAGTAAAATGCATTTTGCTTCATCTAACCGCATATAAACTAAGCCGATGTTAATGTGGATGTAAATATCCTGTTATACAATTAATCTGGTTTTTCAAATTGTTATTTAACTGTGTTTAAGCATTGATGATACGTAAAACTTTTTCCCAGTTTGCCCTGAGAAACGTGTATTTTAAGTTTCCCGAGGTAGTGTACAAAAGCTCTACAGACTCGTAAATAAGCTTTGCGAAGTAACTCGTATTAAATCATCAACAGAAAATCATAATATCAGCATCCATTAAACCATCACAATCTCCTTTATACAACGAAACAACCAGTGCTTATCTAATCATCAATCGCGCCTGCACTACCGCTTGCCAGAAGGAAACGAACACACGCCAGTTCACACTTCAATGTATACACCGCAGTGCAAACTAGACCGCGCACCTTGTAGAATTTATCTGTACACGCACCTGACACCACACACAATTTAAAGAGCAAGAGAGCGCGGTTCTCTCGCACCTAACCACCCCACCACCAATCCATTTATTCAGCTCCAAAAGAAATCATCACTGTATCTTCTTTGTATACATGAAACTGGCACGCCAGTGCATCATAAGAATGAAATTGCTATCAGCGCCTGGTGGCAGTCATGGAATGTTTTACCTACCACCAAAGAATGCGAGCTGACATGAAACGCAGCAGCTGCTACGCTTACAACAGAAAATTTTGAAACGGCAGAAAATTTTGAAACGGGATCCCTATATTGAAACGATAGAAGTGTTCTACTTCAATAATATCGATCAATTTGTACATAATTTCTTTTCTTTTTTTCTTTATTCGTCATATTATTATTCCTTTTATTACTGTATCTTAAATTAGATTCATACTAACATAATAAATTGAATATCCTCCTGTATAAACTAGAGTGACAAGAAAAAAATGACCCCTATCGGTCCACCCCTGAGTCGATTCCAAATCCCACCAGGAGTATTTGCTCCAAATTTGAAGCAAACCGGACCAACGAGCCTGAAGTTTGCATGGAATTTTTCGACAATTTATATGGAGAAAACCTGCAAGCTCACATTTTCGCCTCTAGGTTACTCTGCATGCATCATATTATCATTATAAGTGAAAATAAGAAAGATAATTTAATTGTCTACAACTTTGTCGAAGACTGCTAGTCCATCCGGCCATTTTGAAAGAAGTTATTAAACATTTAACGAAGTGATGTTTGAGTCAGTTTTGCATGGGGCCTAGCAGTGCATGGTTGTGTATCAGTACTCGATTCTCACGAACTGTACATTTTTGTGAAATAATGGGTAGATTTAGCTGAATTGTATGTTCAGAAAAATTATAGTAAATAATACGAGTCATATTTTGGTTAAAAAGTTTAGTTCCACCTGTAATCGCATAGAAGGCGCTAACATTAACTTTTCAACGGAGAGAGATAGAAATTAGGTGCCTGCCTTGTAGAACAGCCATTTTCCAGTAATTCTTCCGAACATCTCGATACTCTACCTGTCTTCTATAAAAAATAGTGCTGGCGCCCTCTATGCAGTCACAGATGGAACTAAAATTTTCTAACCAAAACATACCTCGCATTATGTACTACAATTCTTTTGAACATACTATTCAGCTAACCATTATTTCACAAAAGCATAGTTCGTGAGAATCGAGTACTGATACACAACCATGCACTGCTAGGCCCCATGCAAAACTGACTCAGGCATCACTTCGCTAAAAGTTTAATAACTTCTTTTAAGGACATTATACATGCGAGCCACAACATAGCTGCTGCGCCACACACACTCCTCTCCCCTGCCTAACCATGTATCTGACATGAGCAAATATAAAAATACGTTTTTCAACACACTAACCTTGCTGGTGTGCCACGAAACTGCTACTTAAGGAAGCTAGAATATTTTCCTATACAATCAATCCGAGTTTTTGACGGAATGCCATCTGTAGCTCCTATTTTGTGCGAAAATATCGCCCCTCTTCACTTGGGGTTTCTTTTCGAAACACTTCTTCTCGTTTTCATTGCACCTTTTCAAATGCACTTTTTTCACACACCACTGCAAAAACACTCGCGAAACTTTAATCGTTTACTAACAAAACTTCAAATTTTCTGCCAATGTGCAGATGACCAAAGGAAAATGTTCGAAAACTCTCATTTGTGCGTTTGAATTTTCACTTCAGATTTCAGTTTTTCCTAATGTAAACAAGCGAGTTGGTGCCTAGCAACGTGGCTTCCGCATATCTTCACCTTAACAAAGCCGGATTGATTAGCAGTCTTCGACAAAGTTGTAGACAATCAAATTATCTTTCTTATTTTCACGCACAGTGATAATACGTTGCATACAGTGCCACCTAGCGGCGAAAATTCGAGATAGTGGAATTTCTTTATGTAAATCGTCGAAAAATCCCACGTAAATTTCAGGCACGTTGGTCCGGTAGCTAGACTTGTCCGATTTGTTTCAAATTTGGAGCAGGTACTCTTGGTGGGACTAGGAATCGACTAGGGTTCGCAGTACCGACTCTTTTTGGCGAGAACCGGTACTACGGTACTGAAGCCCTCAGAACCGGTAGTACCGGTAAAGTACCGGTGCTCGAATATTTTTTTAAAAAATTCGAAAAAAGCTTCAAAGTGAAATTTGACTCATTTCAGCAGAAGATGTTTGTCGTATGCGGTACGTTCTTTTATTTCGAAATCTAGGCCACTTTGAAATCAATAACTGCTAAGCGGTGCGACTTTCATTGACTTCAACAGATGGTAAATGTAAGAAATCCTATCAACATTAGTAAATCAAAGCGAGAATGGCAGTAAATCCGACCTGGTTGCTCGCATTTTCTCTCTTGCTTTTCTGTAAATTGGTTTCGACCTTTATGTCGTTTGCCTATTATTCTCTAATGCATCCCAAGGCTCCTTGCTTTCCTGTAAACTATGGAGTCTTGCAGAAATTGTTAGTTACTAAATCGCTGTTCGTTCTTTTATAGATAAAGGTTTAAGAGCAAAACAAATACAGACATGACTTTGACCATATTTTTGTCGAAATTAAATTTTAATGATCTTGTAGTGCATTTCAAAATATTCCCATCTAGCGTAAGAGACGTAAAAATTTGCTATGATTTTTTTTATTAGCGACATTCTGATTGGTTTCCATTATTCACTGGGCGGCGCGTAATAAGACTAAGGTCAAAGTCATGACTGTATTTGATTTGCTCTTAAATCTATATCTATAAAGCTTCTAGAATTATTATGATGATGGCTCCACCTCATTCTCCCACAAAGGTTTGCTCAACAATCTATCTAGAAGGTAATTAATATAATTAAAAGTCATCTTGCATACCGATATTTTGAAACAGGCCCCCCTAGAGAGTCCACATAATTTTCATAAAAAATGCATGGTACCGAAAATACCGGTACTGGCTTTTGTTCAGTACCGGTATTACGGTACCAAAAATGGGTCGGTATTACCGGTACCACAACCCTAGAATCGACTCAGGAGTGGGCCGATTCAGTTTTCCAAAATCCATTATTTCTCTGGGCAGTCTACTATACACTCACAATATCGCTCATTACAAATGTACAACCGCTCGTGGCCGGCGCGATAACCTGTTCACAAACCGGTACATGCAATTACAATCAGCCATACATACAGTATGTAAAAAAAATAAAGACACCCCTTTATCGTTCCAGTATTTTTGTTAAAAAAGGGTTAGTTGTATTATATGAAATTATTATGAAATCAGGACAGTTTACAAAACATCCAAGAAAAAATAAAATGTTGTTTTTTCTATCATACAGAAGTTTTTAAAAAGTCAAAAAAGAAAAGAGTGGTGGTGTCTAATTATTTTACATACTGTGCTCACGCCCGCGATCTCGTCAACACTACAACAAACCGGTTATTAAATAAACATTTTAGCACCTAAAAAATTACAAAAGCGGTCTCAAGCCTTGCTCCACCGCTCGCGCGATCATGAATCGGTTTTGTTCGGAAATCTCTCCCTTCGGTCCTAGAGGCCTAGGTCCATGCGTTCAGCTGGACCATTAAAAAAATGACGCTCATATTCACTAGACAACACGTTTCATGGCTACATGACGGGGAATTCTAGTGAAATAGGGAAACTTTCCCTTTTGTAGCATCTAAACAATACACTAAAAATTAAGCATCAGATACACGGTTTGCGCGCGATCATTCAAGAACACGCGAATATGCCAATGCCCGCATAATTACAAAAGCGAATTTTTACACGCGAAGTCATACTCAAACGAGAACACGCAACAACCACATTAACATACGAACGCTTAAGCCCTTCGCGATCATCCATGCACACCTACGCCTTCGATCGCGCCTTGTTAATAATACTCCGGTAATAAGGTGAACGTTTTAGCACTTACGAAGTCACAAACGAGGTCTCTAATGCGAACCCCCAAACGCCTGTTTTCGCGCGATCATCCGGAAATGTTTACCCTCCGTCCAAGCATCTTAGATCCAAACATTCAGTTGAACCAATCATAAAATAACGCTCATATCCACTAGGACTAGACAACACTTTCCATGACGACATGGCCGGGAACTCTAGTGATATGGAAGAACTCACTTTCTTCTAGCATCGGAGCCATACACCGAAAATTAAGTATTAGATTCACGGTTCACGTGCGATCATCCAAGGCCACGCGCGAATATGCGAATGGACACACGGTTATAAAATCGAATTTTGTTCACGCGAAGTTACATTCACTCTAGCACATGTGACTTACAAACGCCCACCGGCCAAACCGCTTAGCTTACAAACGCCCGTGCCCGTCGCGATTATGTAATCGCGATCATCCACGCACAACTACGCCCAAGTTTTCATAAATACAAAAACGCCCCCATAATTAAGTGAACGCTATAACACGTATAATCTGATTAACGCGCTCTCAAGCGCGCACAAACAAACGCTCATTCTCGCGTGATAGTAAAGGCCCTACGCCCGCACATCTGAACCGTACACTCAATATCAAAATCAGAATCATGGCCCACTGCAATTGGCCTTAAACAGTGTTTAGTGAGTGACATTTCTCGGTTCCTCGCCAAAGATGACACGAATATTAATCAGCACGCTGAATAGTAGTCATTTGACAATTGGGCTTGCAATGTCCAGTCAGTGCCCTGACTAAAATACTGTTATTATGCTTGGAACAATGCAACAAATTCTTTGACATTTACGGTCTCACATCCCATGGAAAAGTTTTTGCTTGAACGCAAGTTTGCCAGCTGTGCCAATGGTTGACATGTTCGGATGCAGCCCAAGAGCTAATCTCGCGCTTTATTCACCCAATTGACAGTGGTAAGCAGGTTGAGGATCAAGGGCCGTTTCTTCAACATCAGCATAATAAACGCGCACAGCCCTTACTCCGGAAGCACCGATGATGATAAAGACGGTTTCTACGCACAGCTCGAACGAGAATGCGACCGCTGCCCAAGCCACGACGTCAAGATCATCATTGGGGACTTAAACGCTCAGGTAGCCCAGGAGGAGAAATTCAGACCGACGATGGTAAAGTTCAGCGCTCACCAGCTGACGAATGAGAACAGCCTTCGACTCATTGGCTCATTGGCCATTCGTAGCACCTTCTTCCAGTACAGCCTCCCTTATCGTTACACCTGGAAATCGCCGCTACAGACGGAATCTCAAATCGACCACGTCCTGATCGATGGACGGCACTTCTCCGACATTATCGACGTCAGGACCTATCGTGGCGCTAGCATCGACTCTGACCACTACCTGGTGATGGTTAAATTGCGCCCAAAACTATCCGTCATTAATCATATACGGTACCGACGGCCGCCTCGGTACGATCAGGAGCGACTGAAGCAACCAGATGTCGCCACTGCATACGCGCAGCACCTCGAGGCAGCGTTGCCGGACGAGACAGAGCTCGACGTGGCCTCTCTAGAGGACTGCTGGAGAACAGTAAAAGCAGTCATCAACAACGTAGCTGAGGACATTGTCGGGTACGAGGAACGGAGACGACGGAACGATTGGTTCGACGAGGAGTGCAGAGCGGTTTTGGAGGAGAAGAATGCAGCTGCAGCATGGAACCCGACAGAATGTGGAACGATACAAACAGAAGCGGAAGCAGCAGACGCGCCTTTTCCGGGAGAAAAAACGCCGCCTGGAAGAAGCGGAGTGCGAGGAAATGGAACTGCTGTGTCGTTCACAAGATACATGGAAGTTCTACCAGAAGCTCAACGCATCCCGCAAAGGCTTCGTGTCGCAAGCCGAAATATGTAGGGATAAGGACGGGAGCCTGCTGACGGACAACCGTGAGGTGATTGAAAGGTGGAAGCAGCACTTCGATAAGCACCTGAACGGCGAGGAGAATGTAGGTACAGATGACCAAGGCAACGGAGGATTTGACTATGTCAGTGCAGTTGAGGACGGGAATGAACCAACTCCCGCGTTGAGGGAAGTTAAGGATTCCATCCAACAGCTCAAGAACAACAAAGCAGCTGGCAAAGATGGTATCGCAGCAGAACTCATCAAGTTGGGCCCGGAAAAGTTGGCAACTTGCCTGCACCGATTAGTAGTCAGGATCTGCAAACCGAACAGCTACCGGAGGAGTGGAAAGAAGGGGTGATCTGCCCCATTCACAAGAAAGGCGATTATTTGGAGTGTGCGAACTGCCGAGCGATCACCATTTGGAATGCCGCCTACAAAGTGCTATCCCAGATCATCTTCCGTCGTCTATCACCTAAAGTAAATGAGTTCGTGGGAAGTTATCAAGCCGGCTTCATCGATGGCCGGTCGACAACGGACCAGATCTTCACCGTACGGCAAATCCTCCAGAAATGCCGTGAATACCAGGTCCCAACGCATCACCTGTTCATCGACTTCAAGGCAGCATACGACAGTATCGACCGCGTAGAGCTATGGAAAATCATGGACGAAAACAGCTTTCCCGGGAAGCTGACTCGACTGATCAAAGCAACGATGGACGGTGTACAAAACAGCGTAAGGATTTCGGGTGAACTTTCCAGTCCATTCGAATCTCCACGGGGACTGAGACAAGGTGATGGACTCTCGTGTCTACTACTCGACACCGCTCTGGAAGGGGTGATGCGACGAGCCGGGCTCAACAGCCGGGGCACGATCTTCATGAAATCCGGCCAATTTGTATGCTTCGCGAACGACATGGACATTATCGCCCGAACATTTGGAACGGTGGCAGACCTGTACACCCGCCTGAAACGCGAAGCAGCGAGGGTCGGACTGGTGGTCCGGCTAGGAAACAGCGTTACGACCGACGGGGACACCTTCGAGGTAGTGGAGGATTTTGTCTACCTAGGATCCTTATTAACGGCTGACAATAACGTGAGCCGAAGACGCATCATCAATGGAAGTCGGGCCTACTATGGGCTCCAGAAGAAACCGCGGTCAAGAAAGATTCACCAAATGCACCATGTACAAAACGCTTATAAGACCGGTGGTTCTCTACGGGCACGAGACTTGGACCATGCTCGAGAAGGACCTGCAAGCGCTAAGAGTTTTCGAGCGACGGGTGCTAAGGACGATCTTCGGCGGTGTGCAGGAGAACGGTGTGTGGCGGCGAAGGATGAACTCGCTGCACTCTATGGCGAACCCAGTATCCAAAAGGTGGCCAAAGCTGGATCCTTGGGCAGGGCATGTTGCAAGAATGCCGTACAACAATCCTGCAAAGATGGTGTTCGGTAATGATCCGGTTGGTACAAGAAGGCGAGGAGCGCAGAGAGCACGATGGGCGGACCAGGTGGAACGTGATTTGGCTAGTGTTGGGCGTAACCGACGTTGGAGAGCTGCAGCTACAAATCGAGTATTGTTGAGGCAAATTGTGGATTCAGTGTTATCATGAAATTGATGTTGAACTAAATAAATGAATGAAATGACAGTGGTAAAGCTGGCAACGAAGTCAGTCGTGTCGCAGCGCCTGCTTTAGCTAATTCGACCGCCAATTCATTTCCAGCAATACTGAAGTGACCCAAAAAAATTATAGCGTTTTCGTTTTTTCCTGGTGCTACATGGGTGTAGTGCAAAGAAAAAGATAGACTGATTACATCCAAGTTTGAATCAGTGTAGCACCGACTACACCGGTGTTCCTGCATTGAATATATGCAAGTTTGATATAACCCTTTTGCAATCTTCAGAAGGTGATGATTTATTATGCGGCCGTACAAATCCATATCAACATTCGAATAGGGCTAATAAGATTTGTAAACAAACTTTTGTTTTGTTGATTTCTCCTAATTTGTTATTATTTCAACACAGAAAACATTTGAAATTGATTCTACCAAGGATAAAGATGTTGATTCATGTGTATTTTTCATGAAATTCAACTCGGTAGCGGAATAATGAGCGAAATAAGTTTGTTTACAAAAGTCTCATTAGCCCTTTTGAAGAATTACTATTGAAATATCACGAGATACTTCTTGACTAAAGGAGCAGGACCCCTGTGGATCGATTCTTGGCTGAGAAACTTATATCCGCCAGATGTTACACGGTCTTTACCTTGGTTTTGTCTGGAGAAAGATAAATGACTGTAGCAATCCCTTAAAAAATGCAGAAATCAATAATATTGGAACATTTTTTAAAGCCTAAACAACCTGAAAACACCTTATCTGTCATCTTAATTCGTAATAACGATCTGATTCAGAACAAAATTCAAACATCGATCCCATTTCTTTATTGCTCCTTCCAGACCGACCCGTTCGCACCGGGAACGACGTCCAGATCGTGCCGTCTACATTCCACGGGCCCGCCGAAGTCAAACAACTCCGCCGGTAACGGCGTCGCCTCAGCAGCAGCTGCAATCCAGTGCTTCCACGATACACACTTTCTGTCCTACAGCAGATGCCCTCTCACCACCGGCGTCAGCAGTAGCACCTTCTGGTTGCATCTTTCCTGTGAGTTTCCCGCCAAAGGCTAGTAAGAAGGAGCGCAGCTCCCATAGTTCTACCGATAAGGACCATAAATCCAAAGCAAAAGATAAACCGCCCCCAGTCGATAGTAATTCTGTGATAGGGAGTCATCCCTCGAATGATTGCCGGACTGATATTCGCAGCGAATATTCTAATACGGTAAACTTAAGTAAGAATCGTAGTCATAGTGTAGAGAAAGGTATATCCACGACTGGAATTAACCACGAGATTGTCAAACTGAAAAAGCAAAAATCCGAAGAAGCTCCTCGTGAAAACGCCTTTACTCAAGGCTGTGATCTGGCACCAAAATCCCATACCAAGAAGGAGCCTAAAAAGGAACGTTCCACTAGCAGCATTTTGCCTGAAGTAGTGAACGGGAGTACAAATCCGAAAGCAGTAGACAATATGAATAAATCAAACAAGCATCGCAGTGCCAAGCAGCAGTCGAGTACAACTGCGCCGTTGATCATCAATGGCGCGGAAGCTTCGGTTACTGCAGATAAGCTTGATAGGGATGAAAAGGAACTTAGAAGAGCTTCTCAGGAGATTAACCGAAGCAATAGAAGAATTATAAAGCAGACTTTTACCTCTGATGTGCTGGAGATTGCCGAACAGGAATCGACCGAGAAAGTGTGCTCACCGGAGCAGGCCAACATTCAAGGCAAATCTGAGGCAGCAAGGCAAGTTAATCCAGACGAGGATGATTGGGAGTCGATTTATGATGATAATGGAGACTGTCTCAATCCAAAACTTATGGAAGAGCTGACGTCGGCGGTGGGGAAAGTTGCCATCGAGGTTCCTAGGTCTGATTATAAGGTAATAGTAAAACGATCGGAGGGCAATATATGTGTCAATTTATTTATTTTTTGTCTATCACAGTTATACCAATCGAAACAAGCTGCCCTGAATGAAGAAGAATTCCCCCACGTGTTGGAAGTATCCAATTTTCCGGTGGAATTCAAAACCCAGGATCTCATGATGCTTTTTTCACAGTATAAAGAATCTGGTTTCGACATTAAATGGGTGGACGACACTCATGCGCTGGCGGTGTTCAGT
Organism: Topomyia yanbarensis; assembly: GCF_030247195.1. NCBI lineage: Eukaryota > Metazoa > Arthropoda > Insecta > Diptera > Culicidae > Topomyia > Topomyia yanbarensis. Next base: position 395,207,241 of record NC_080671.1, on the reverse strand, counting down.
AGTTCCAAAATCGGTAAGTGTACAACATTATCATTAGATGCTAACTAGGTATGTATTAATAACAATCGGATTCCGTTGTGATTTTTCAGCGGCCGAAGTCCTTGCAAATGGTCACACGTTCGTTAAACTGAAACCTCTGGCGGAAGCGACGGTAGAATCTCGATCCAAGGCCCGGAAGTGTTCCAGCTCACTGCAACCGTATCGACCACGCCCGGAAACGTGTGCTGCCTTGGCCCGTAGACTTGTGACAACTGCTTTGGGTGTCCGACTGAAAACTGCCCCCGAGGAGCGCGAGAATGAACGGCGAGTTCTACGGGAAGCTAAGGGTGAATCTTGTAACACTATTTTATTATTCACCAGCCGTATTAATGCCTTTGTATTTTTTTGTAGAACGAAAACTTCTCGCTGCCAAACAACGGGATGAAATATGGGAAAGCTAAAGTTGTGCGAGGATACAAAGGCTGTATAGCTAGTTCATGACGGCTGCCATAAATGTGTGAACGTATATAATTATAGTCCACCGTGTGAAAGAGAGTGCTCTGCATGGTGAGCTGGGTTGTGCTACCGCCGATCAAAATATATTTCCTATCCAATATTAAGAGCAACTTTTCAAATCTAAGGTTCTAATATTCAGACAGAGCATTGGACTTCAACGGTCACTATCTAAATGCTCTACAATTTGTAGGATAAAAGTGATCTTGATGAAAAAAACTAACAATAAGATACTTCAAGTTTATTGAGAAATCATACATATATTTATGATCTATTATAAATCAGAAAAGTAGTTGTACAAGCCAATAAATAATAGTTTATTTACAGGTTTTTAGTGTACACAACTCCCAATATGAAGGAGAGAAGGTTATTTTACTACAAACATAACTTAAAAATTATTGTTAAAATGAATGGGATCACAATCTCTTGCGATTGACGAATATTTTGGTTTCTTTAAAACGTGGTAAATCACACGAATCCTTCCATATTGAAGAAAATAACAAAAATCTTCGAAAGTTGCTGCAATGTACTTCCCAAATGCTGCCGCTTTTAACCCATTCATGCCCATGTTGTTTGTGGACAACAACCTTTTTAAACAGCTATAACTTATGATTGAGGCAAGATTTGCTCGCAAAAACAAGTAAAGCTAATAAATGTGACTATTGCCTTTCATTTGAGCATTAACAGTTACAAGGATCAGCCATAAAACTGAAGTTATTGCAATTAGACTGATTGCATTCCGATCGAGCAGTGCTGCCAGTAACAGTTTACGTTGACAACGGAAAATGAATTTTTCTTATATCTTCGTTATGGTGCAATATTTTTGAAAACTGATCAAATTTATCAATTTAGACTGTCTACGACTGGCTACGTTTTCCATGCAATTGGACTATTGTAAATATTCTTGGAGAATTGTATTATGCATAGGAAGGTAAAAATTGAGTAGCTTCTAGCACTGCAAGGGAAGACCCTATCTTTATGAAAAAAAGCCCTTTCGTGTATCTTGATCTCACCGTTTTCAAGGAAAAATTGTTTTGAAATCCTACATGCACTAGAAAAAAGTTGGGCATGAAAGGGTTAATGCTCATTCACTTTCATTCACCTGTTGGCTATGAAAAAGCCTAATTCTCGTTCGGCTTGTCTTCCACAGCGAAAGAGGCTGGTGCTTTTGGATTTTTTTTGTGGTTAACCGGGTAGTGAAATTCTACACCTCTCTAATCCGACTCAACGAGGGGATGTGAGTGAACTTTGGACAAAGTCCAAATAACTGTTAAACAGACATCACTCGATGGACCAGTGTTGAACAATTTTAAAACATTTTTTTTTGGCTTCTCAGCCAGAAAGAATTTAATCGAGGAAACGACTGGTTTATTGACGAATGTAAGCGGTTCATTGAGGAGAACAATGCAGCACGGGCGAGGATACTGCAGCACAGAACGAGACAGAACGTGGAGCGATACAAACAAGCACGGAACAGGCAAACCTTGGTCCTCCCGAGAAAGAAGCACCAACAGGAGAAAAGAAATCGCGAAGCGATGGAACAACTGTACCGCGTAAACGACACTCGAAAGTTCAACTAGACGTTGAACAGGTCGCGCAAAGGCTACGTTTCGCAATCCGATATGTGCAGAGACTTAAACGGCAAGCTTCTTACGAACGAGTGTGAGGAGATTGAGAGGTGGAAGCTGTACTATGACGAGCACTTCAATGGTGAAGCAGCAGAGGACGAAGGCGGTATGGCAACGGATCTTGGAGCACGCGCAGAAGACGATAGGCTGCCGGCCCCTCATCTCCAAGAAGTCAAGGAGGAGATCGGTCGGCTGAAAAACAAAGCTGCCGGTGTAGATTAACGACCCAGCGAGCTATTAAAATACGAGGGTGAAACACTGGCTAGAGCGCTGCACTGGGCATTCGCCAAAATTTGGGAGGAGGAGATTCTTTCGGAGGAGCTGATGGAGGGTGTCGTTTGCCAAATTCTACAAAAACACACTACTTAGCGCCGCCTACAAGGTCCTCTCCCAAATTCTTTGCCGCCGATTGTCACCATTTGTAAGGGAGTTCTTGGGGCACTGCCAAGCGGGGGTGACATTGCGCATCTCGAAACGAAAGGTTTATTGTATGCAAGCTTGCTTGAAAAAGTCGATTCGAAATGGTTCCATAATGTCGCCCCGGGATTCATGGGTTCCCGCGCCACCGCAGACCAAATATTCGCGATTCGCGGCAGGTTCGGCAGAAGTGCCGCGAATACAACGTGTGGACACATCATTTGTTCATCGATTTCAAATCGCCGTATGACACAATCGATCGAGATCAGCTATGGCAGATAATGCACGAGTACGGTTTTCCGGATAAGCTAACACGATTAGTCAAAGCGACGATGGATCGGGTGATGTGCGTTGTTCGAGTATCAGGGACACTCACGAGTCCCTTTGAATCTCGAAGAGGGTTACGGGGGGTACATCAGACTGAAAGCTGAAGCCAGCAGGATTGGACTTGCCATCAACGTTTCGAAGACAAAATACATGAGAGGAAGTGGTTCTAGAGACGACAATGTGAACCTCCCATCCCGAGTTCGGATTGACGGTGACGAAATCGAGATGGTCGACGAATTCGTGTATTTGGGCTCAATGGAAACCGTCGACAATACCAGCAGAGAAATTCAGAGACGGATCTTGGCGGGAAATCGTGCCTACTTTGGACTCCGGAGGACGCTCCAGTTGAACAAAATTCGCCGCCGCATGAAGTTGATTATCTACAAGACGTCGATTAGACCGGTGGTCCTCTACGGCCACGAGACCTGGACTATGCTCGTGGAGGACCAACGCGGAGTTTTCGAACGAAAGTTGTTGCGTACCATCTATAGTCGCGTGCAGATGGAAGACGGAACGTGGCCCAGGCGAATGAACGGTGAATTGCATCAGCTGCTGGAAGAACCAACCATCGCGAATACCGCAAAAATAGGAAGTTTGCGGTGGGCTGGACACGTCGTAAGAATGTCGGACGACGACCCGGTGAAGATGGTTCTTGAGGGTGACCCTACAGGAACAAGAAGACGGGGCGCACAGCGAGCACGGTGGATCGACCAGATAGAGGACGACCTGTAGACCCTTCGAAGACTGCGATGCTGGCGACAAGCAGCATTGGACCGAGTGGAGTGGAGACGGCTTCTGCATACAGCAAGAGACAACAAAGCTCTGGCCTGAACGCTAAGCAAGTCTTACGTGGACGCTAAACAACTGGCTATTACCACAGAGAACAAACATATAAGCTGGAACAAACTTTCCCTAAAAACCTGTGTAAACATTTAAATGAAAATACGTTGAAAATCACCGTCGCATACAGGTTCGCATGCGTGAGTCACCATTGTATCCAAGTTTACATACAAGTCCCGTATAGCGATTGCTGGCCGATCGAAGTTCCGACCAGTGGCAAGTTGCTACTTACACGGGAAAATAAATAAGTTCTTTTAACTTAAATTTAGGTAATTTGGAGCAAAGAGAATAGTGAAAGAGACGAAGAGTGAAAATCAGTCAAAACGGCAACACTCCCTTTATGATGATTTCAACACTAGAATTTTGGCAACCGCTTCTACAGGCAGCACTTTAAATGACTCCTATTATATTTTGAAAACAAACCGTATGTCGATCGATGGATTTGTTTATCAAACGATGTGCATTTCGAAACAAAGAGATGAAATAATTCTAAAGCTTATTTTTACTCATACATATACTCTAGAATGCACCTTACAATCACGATTGAACTAAATTCTGACGAAAATTCAAATTTCTTTTTTGATAGAAGTACAATACTTATCTCCTCCAACTCAGGCATGAGTAATGTTTATTTACATTGCACGATTGGTCTGCTCAATAAGGTATTTTTGGCTTCACACTATTCGTCTCTTTCCCTATTCTCTTTGATTTTGAGTTTTGCGTCACTTTCGCACTTATTAGTGTTGTCAAAAACAAAGAGAGGGATTCGACTCAGTCGAAGCCTTCCATGGAATACGGTACTTTTGAGTTATTTGAGGTATACTCAAAATTAGGTAGATTCAACTCAAATTTAGGCATATTTAACTCAAGGTTGAGTATAAAAAACCTCTCAATGAGTTGTGGTTTTTGCTGTGGTTAAAGGGAAACTACCTTCAACATGGTTTAACTAATTTTACCTTATTCCACAATACCCCGAGATTGAGCCAAAAGAGCTAAACTTTTGGTAGTTTTTCGTATCCGTGTACTGTTGTCATTTCAAAGCGACAGTTCAATTTCTTACACAAGTTGAAAATTTTACTTGAATGTCAGTTATCAGTCCTATTACAACGTTGGCTATTGCTTAGCGATTTCTTGGTAGTAAGCACAGAGGTTCTGTTTGCCGATGAGTAATGTGAACTGAAACCATCTTTTGGTATAAGAACCAAATGCCTGGTACTATGTAAAATTTCCAACCGGGAATTTTTTTTTTTTTATGTGACCAAATTTTTGTGCATGAGGACACAAGGACTATCGTTACCATAATATAGTTATTTTATTTTATTTTTCTGCCGGTCGTCCGTGGAGAAATTCGTCGGGCGTTCCTTTTTTACTCTCAATTATTTCCGGCGCAGGTGCCGATTACCGACGGTGATTCCACCATCTGGATCCTAGCTATCCGCCTATCAACACATGGACAGGGGCCAACGGTTTTACTATTCTTCCGAAGGAAGACGTGACCACAGATTTTTCACCTCAGAAAATCTCAACGACCTCGGCTGGGATTGAACCCAGACCTACCGGGGTAGGAAACGGAATACGTGATTTGCTGGTTGGGCCACACTCTCTGTCCAACTAACAAATTTGATTCGATAACTGCAAGTGTAAAAATCGGACAGATAGAGTAACCAACCTAATTTGGACCCCTACATATTTTGGACCCTGTTAATGCTCTTGCCTCCTACACTGCCGTTTCCCTGCATTTGTTTGGTTTGATGCAGCAATTACATTCCTTGGGTTGTCTATTAAGTTTCAATATCATTAGTTCATCTCTAATTGTTTAAAATTAAACAGAATCCACAGTTTTCAAAAATATCACCGAAAATATTTCATGTTTCAACGATAACCAAGAGGAACAGGTGGAAATGATACATTTTCAAATTGGATTTAAATGTACAATTATAATATTTTTTTATCGATTTAATTAGTCTGATTTGGTATTATGTACGTTACGTGTTTGAAAAGGTTTCTTCGTAATGTTTTATCTAAAAAATCTTAAATAAATGGTGTCCACAATAGGTCTTAAAAAATTGATATCAACTTATTTTGGACACCCCTCGATTTTTTTCTTGACAGCTATTTGTTTATCGGGTTAGAATAATCAAAAAGTGAAAAATTTCGTAACGGTAGGTCGCCTGCTCTTTTTGGTCAAATTATTTAAAAATGTTCAAACCAATGGATGTCGAAAATCAAACGATTGAGGAACATATCATTGAAGACCATAATATGACCAAAGAGGAGACTTCTGAAATCCATGTTGAAGAACATTTGTAGTTCGAATTTGTTGAATTCGACGAGCTATATGTTGACAAATCTAAGAGACATATCACAGCTAAATAATGATAATAACACGCAGAAAAATAATTTTTAATGTCAAATAATATGAGGGTTGAAATAATAAATTTACCAAGTTGTTCTGTGTTCAATAAAAAATACATGTTTATATAAATAAAATAATTGTTGAAATAATTCTGAAGAATTTATTAGATCAAACATGGAAAATAGTTGGACCAACAAAATTTTTTATTGATTTTATCATAACAACAATCGAAACAACAAACAACTTTGTTGAATCAATGAGCTCGTTTTGTTGAATAAAACTAATAAAATATTTGTTTCAATGCATGTCAAATGTTCAATACAAAAACATTTTTGTTAAATCAAATAATATCTTTTATTGTTTTAAACATAACAATTATTTGAATCAATGCATAGCAAATATTGAAGCAAAACCAATTTTATTGTATATAAAATATGCCTATTCTTTAATAGGAACTAAAGGCCAACTGTCATGGTGACAAATTTAGAACAAACCATTACTCGCTGACAACAGATAACATCAGCACAAATCGACACAGATCTTTCATTAGGGCCAAAGTCGCAATGTACTCAAATGGAGAAAAATCAGTTTCAATATTCGGCGATGCTTTTCTAAATGTAGTTTTTATTGTAGGTATAAATTACTTTATGACCATGTTTTTCCGGAAGCATCTTTGGTTAAACCTTATGACAATATAACAAAGAATTTAATTCCTGTGCTTTTAGTGGGTAGAAACTAAAAAAATGCTTCCGTCCAATTTGCATCCCAGTCGTGATTTCGCCCTTCAGCAACCACCATTTGCGGATGGGCTAAACTGTGTACATAATTTCAGAAGGGCGCGGTAAATGGGCTAAACTGACTTTGTCTTGCTGAGTAGGGCTGGGAAAATGGGCGAGCTTGACAGTATACTTTTTAATAGGGCTCAGCAACTGGGTGCATAAAAACCCAATGTAAATGAAAGGGCGCGTGCATCTTTTCTTCGAATTACATGAAAATATCGAAATATTCGAATGTTTATGTGCAACAACTATCGAGTAGACATGATCATAGTAGATATTGCTTATCATTTATATAATAGAACCGCCATTTAAAGAATAATTTTGTGAATAACAACCGTACGTCCGTTTCTGTCAAAAAATGTAAGTTTAGCCTTTATATTCCATATGATAAGAAGGGCCTAAGTCGAAATCTCGAAGAAAATGCATGTTTCGCCGTTTTGTTTTCTTTAATTATAAATCGAACTAAAAACCATTTTAACTAATTTTCACCTCAATCTTGTAGTATTTTTGTCGCATAATGTCATAATAACGAAAACGCAGTTTGTTTACATTAGCGATTTAAGCCCTAATGAAAGATCTATGTCGAAATGAACCTCACAAAGTAAATACTTACCATTGACTTATTGGCCTTTCTCTAAAAACAGGCTACAAACGCATTAATTTTACACAGTCAAATCATTCTGGAACCGCTTCGGAATCCTGAATGGATGCAGTATGGCCCAGTCAAACCCATTCCGGGATCGGTTAGGAATTCTGAATGGATTTATTATGAGTTCCAGCTCAAAGGCAACAACCGATTCCGACTCAATCGTTTGTTGCGTTTGAGCGAGAATCCATATAGGGATTCCAAACCTGTTCCGGAGTAGGTTTGCTTGGAATGAAATGAAATTTTATTACATGCAGCGCATACGATTCCAATCACCGTCCCTTTATGTAGTACGTTTGGCCGTGCGCGTGGTTTATTCCAGATATGCACTATAATGTAGTGCTTCAGAGTTTCGGCTTTTCCAAAAAGATTGCAGAAGGCACACGAATACGCTGTGTCTTCCTGTTGGACCAGAGATGGTGAAGTACAGGAAACTGCCCACTCGAACGGGTATTATTTATCTCTGGTGCGGTGATGTGTTTTCAGTTCTGCGATTGTCGTTTTTAAGCCACACAGTTTGAGTCCTGGAATAGAAGGAGGCACCATACAACGCACCGTGTGCATTCGACTTAATTTATTCACTAACCTGTCGCACAAAGGTTCATGATTATTTTCAAGCTGCAATTGCGCCCTTCGAGTCCGGAAAATCTGAGCACTATAAGAATTTACCGAAATCTGAATTCCCTGATTTAAAAATAGCGAATTTCTCCAGCATTGACGCACGTGGAAAAAGTTTTCTTCTTCGTAGCAAATTTTATTTTTTATTTGTTTCAATTCAACAAGGACTGTTGATGTAATGCATTCAGTCCTTTTGAATCAATTAGCTGCATGCTTTTGTTAGAATCAGGAGCGGATCCAGAAAAAAATTTCGGAGGGGGTCCGAAATTTCGATGCTGAAATGTTCATTGTACGATACGTAATGTGTAATACCCTCATTTAATGAAAATCAGTTTCGGTGGTTGAATCTGGTTTGGAATGATTTTGAATTTAGAACCAATTTTAAATAGAAACTATTTTAAAATTTCTCAAGAAGTTAAAAATTTGGGGGGTCCGGACCCCCAAGACCCTCCCCCTGGATCCGCCACTGGTTAGAACCACTGATTTGTTTGGAACAAACAATAATTTTGTCGATCTTCGAAAAGCACAGATAGCAAAACTTGTAAGATTGATTCAAAAGATATTTTGGTTGATCTAACCAAAAAAAAATAAGTTTGGTTTAATAAATTCCTTGGTTCACAATAAAGAATTTTTATCGATTAAAAATGAATAAATAATTTATAGAATCAAACATGCACAATTCTTTTGCGTGAAGTTACCGAATAGAAATGTACAGTAACAAAACTATGAATTTCGCTGTGACAGTACAGTAATTTTACAATAATTTACAGTGAATTCTAGTGTTACAATACAAAAACATTAAACTTTGACGTTTCTACAGTAAATTTTAATGTAAAATCGAATTTAACGGTATAAAAGATCTTAACACTAAAAAAATCGATTTTTCCTTACATTTTTCTCAAGATAACAGTAAAATTTAATGTGAATTTACTGTATCAGTTTTTGTTGAACAATAAAATTGATTGTTACTTGAAATTTTATTGTAAATCTACTGCGAGAGCTCTGCGTCGAACAATTTTGAAACAGTAATAACTATAATATTTATTGTTTTATTATCGTTTGTAGGGTAAATGCTATTGTAAAGTTCTATTCGGGTTGTGTACCCATCAGCCAGATTGCCCAACTCATTTTCTGGCTGAACATTGCTGGGTAAGTGTTACTCAAATCTGAGTCAATTATGTTAAGCGTGTACCTGCCATGACAACGATTCCGTTGCAAACAAAAACTTTCAGTGCATCTTCAGAGAGAAGGTCAAACCAAAAGAGAGACGAAAAAATGCGTTCAAAACGAAACAGTTGAAACGAAAAAATGCGTAATGTTGTTACGAAACTGTCATCCGTGCCTTCGATTTTGGTTTAATCTGCAAAATTTAGCTTTTTAAAGAATTTGTTGTATTTTGTAATGCTATTTTAACCAGTAAGATGCAAGCATGTGGCACATAGAACCCTTGTGAAGGATGTCCATCAATATTACGGTGCATGCCAAAGGGCAACCCACTTCTTATTCAGCAGCAGGAGGCAACGATCCATTCGCCAGCCTTGAAAGTGTTCGCCAGGCCGACAATCAGAGACGACGAAAGACACGATTAGAACAGGTATTCTGTTTTCTGCATTTACAATTAGTTTCGATTACATTGCTTCGCCACTAGGTCCGTCAACAGTCCAAGGAACTCGCCGCAAAAGTTCGTAAGAACTTCCAAACTGCCAAAACTAAGCAGCTTGCCTGTGTGCAAAAAGTTAAACAGGACGAACTTAACAACTGGAAACGGAAGCATATTGCACAGCTGCAAGCAGATTACCAAACCTGTCTGGAGGATGTCGGTGAAGCTCACAAGGCGGCGGAAGCTGCCGAGCAGTGCGAACTTTGGTTTCAGGAACGAAAAGCTGCCCAACAAGCTGCAGCTTTGATGCGCGGAAAACAGGCGGAGGCAAAGCTAGCTGGAGAAATTCAAGATCGTGAAAGTAAAAAGCCGAAAAAGAGAAAGGAGTATAAACCTTCAAAATCCGTTGGGGTTCAAGTATCCGGTCCGAGTGGGGAGACGAAACAAAATGTGGAGGTTCAGGCGGATGAGAGCATTTCGTCTGCTAACACCTTGAGCGCTTTTGAGCAGTTCAAAAGAGGTAGCAAGGTGAAGTTAGTTTCTGGTGCGGAGGGTGTTATATCTTCCGATGATGAACTGTTGGCGTCAGGTAAAAATAAAGAGAACATTACTCCATCACACAACACTCACACTAAACAAGTGGAAACTATGTATTACAACGCAACGTCGTTCACCTCACCGGATACATTGCACAATTTAGCCGCTCAAACAACACGATCTACCAGGGCTCCGGCGTTGAAACCTTTCACGCAAGTGTCCGACCTTATCAAAAAGCGTCGAGATGACAAATCGCTAAAGTATCACCTACAGCCATCGGCATCACAGCAGACTGCAAAAGATCTTGGCAGCTACTCTTCCCAGAAAAATGTTCAGTTCGATGATCTCAGTGAAAATACTCTTTCCTTTCCGACGAGTACAGCACTGGACCGGTCGATTCTGGAATCTCCAAGAAAACCAGTTCGCAAGTTGGTTGAACAACCGAAAACACTTTCAACGGGTGGCGTCGTTCATAGTGCTCCGCCGGTCCCGTCGAAGACGAAAAGTTCGCTAACCAGTCCGTCCAAACAGTCGAGCGGTACTTCGAGCACTAAGGTGCAGTATTATGACTATAATACCAAGTTTCGGAAAGAGTACGACCAGCCGGTTTCATTGGTGCAACGGAATGAGAAGTCGGAGGGTGATCTGAATGCAATGCAGGAAGCTAGTAGATTGGAGCGGTTGCAGAGTGAAATGCTGACCGCGAGAAGGTGAGTGGGTGGCTTGACGTTGAATGTCAATTACTTTTATGACTGAGTTCGATAACAATAGCTTTTCTCTTTGGTTTCAGGCAACCAGAGACAATTGATCGTTCAAAAATAGCTCTGGAAAAATTACAAACGAGAAAAGATTATGAGAACTTAAAAGCCGAACTGGACAAACTGGTCAAGGCTGAGAGTCAAGCGAAGGGATTTGATGTGGTAAAATTAGATCTTCCAACTAGATTCTGATAATTAATAATACTTTCCATGTCCTTTTCAGACTAAAAAGCCTCCGCTGACTGAAGCACAACATCGAAAACAGAACGAATCTCGACAGAAACGAATGAACGACGCTGTGGAAGATTTACTTAAACAGCGGGTACTGATCACCTGTCCCAAGGTGCGAGATCCTCCCAATAGCGTACCACAACCTTGTAGACCGCCGCAAATAAATGTGGCCGCTGGTCGAACAAACGCAGCTACCTTGCCCGGAGATGATTCTCTGAACCGCGAAGTCAATAGTTCCGATAGCTGTAGTACTATTTTGCTAGGATACGATCCGAGCAGTGTAAGCGCTGGCAATGTCGTGCCGACGGAAAAAGATCGTGATAAGGTGGCAAAGTTGAGAGAACTACTGGAGAACATCAACGAGCAGAAGAGGCTCCTGATTGATGAACTTAAGAAGGAGGAAGAAATAGAGCGAGAGTTAAGGGTACCTGTGCCGACACTCAAATCCGCCAAAAGCCAGACTGATAATGGTATTTTGAGTTTGCAAAAGCGACAGAAACTGCTGGAGCAGCAGCAGATCGAGTTAAAAGAGAAGGAACAAGAAATTCGAGAGCTTGAAAAGCAATTGAAGGACAAATTGAATCAGCTAGAAAGGGAAAAATCTAAGCCAAAGATTCCTCCCATTCATGTAGAAACACACGGATCAGCCAGAGCTGAAGTGCAGACGATTCAAGATACTTCATCTAATGATTCAAACGGTAGCTTTCAATCTGGTTCAGAAATACCTGTCAAAATTGTAATCACGGTAAACGATAAATCCCAAAAGAAAATAAAAAAGACACCGAAAAAAGGAATTTCTGAGACGCGGAAGCGAAAGAAAGCAAAGGAAACCTTAAATCAACCAGTGGAAGCACCACAACCACAAACACCCACAAAATTTGGAACCCCCACAAAATCACAAGCGTCAACAAAAGCGATGGTTGTTGAGCCTCCGCCCAAGAGAGTTATTTCGCCCGCCAAGGCACTCCCGGAACCGGAACAATCACCCATAAGTTCAACCACCTCAACTATATACAGACAACCACCAGAGAAGATTGACAATCGCCTGAGTAAATTACTAAGACAAATCGATCAAAAGCAAAGCACGGATGAATCAGTTCCTGTGCCAAAGCCGCAAACGAAAAAAGTTGTTCCTAAGCATCAGCTAAAAAAGGCAACGCCTCCAGCGCCCACTGGTGGACAGAAGAATATGGACCCCTCCCTGATGCAATACATTGTTCGTCTGTTAGGGATGTCCCGCCAGTCTATCGAACAGCTTGGTGTTAGTTCTTCCACGACGATCTCCACGCCTCACGATTCGGTCGTCAATGTTAGCGGGAATCAATCCAGCATCGAAGAAGACATGGCTAAAGATCAATCGCGGTTGGACAAACTGCGGCGATTCATCGATGAAAACTACAACTTTTTGAATGAAATCGACGAGACGTTGAAAGAGCAGGAACTGAGTGGCACGTTAGACGAGAACATCAGTCGAGTGGGAGATATTTGGATGAGAACCCTAAGTCGGAAAGAAAATGAAATTCGTCAGAAAAAACCGCCGCAATCGAAGACACCTGATGCTCCCAGACAACCGCCAGTTCAGCAATCGCCCGCGACGAAAGAAAGCTCACTGAAATCGATCCTTAAATCGCCAAGAAAAGTTCCAGCTAAAGTAGCCAAAATTATCACCCCGCAAGGACACGTTGAGATCATTAATTTGAGCGATCGGGATGAACAGGAAGTACTGGAAAAATATTCCCAGTTGACTGAAAGTTGCAGCAAACGTATCAGCGAACTATCGGACATGATCCAAAAGGTGCGCGAGGAGAAGAAAAAGCTGATTGAAAACAGCCTGTCATCTAGTGAGCAACAGGAGTCTACCAAATACCTGGATATCCCTAAAACTCTAACGGGTGTATCAATTCAACAGCTCAACGCAGCTGCCAAGAGCTCTGCCGAAACAAGCCCCCGGTCGGCCAGGGAAGATCCGGTCAGCGAGGAAATAAATGATATCTTTACCGCCTCCAGGCAGATTGGGCTGAGCAAGGACAGTGGCATCGCCATGTCCCGACCTGTGACTTCGTCGGATTTTCGCGATAGTCCGGATGCACGACCACAGAACGCCGGCGTGCCACAGTTTGAATCGTCGGAAGATCTTAGCTTGAGGGATGCGACAGCTGCACCGGCAGCGAAGACGTTTGAGCCGTTGTTGAAAGATATTCCAAAGGTGAGTTGATTGGGTTGACCTGTCTATATTGTTTATTTGTTCCTTGAATAACCTATTTTTGTCCCCAGGTCACCGCTCGTATTCTACAATCGGACAACGGCGAAACGCATCAACCAGCTCACACCAGCAGCCACGACCCGAAAGACTTAGCGCTTGCCAAACGCACCAAACCACCGATGGCCATCACCCGATACAGTCCGCAGCTGGATGAGGCGACCACGGCCCACGAACTATCCACGATTCTCGAAGTGGAAACACCGATGACATCAAAGATAAACATTTCGGTTCCTGCTAGTGAAAAACTGGACCCAGCCGATCAGCTGCTTGTGGAAGCCCGCGACAAGCTACTGGAACATGCCCGTGCTCTGGGTTACGATGGTTTTCCCAACTATGACGAGTACGTGCGACAAAAGGAACTGGAAGCGACGCGGTTCGATCTGGAGAAAACCAGCGTGTCCCGCACGACCGATCCATTGGAGGTGACCGATAGAAGCGAGCAGTTACGATACCAAAAGTATCCTGGTTCTGTTCCGGAAATAAATGTAACCGAGGAAACACTCAAAGAGGATGACAGTAACAACAAACCAACGGAACAGGTTAGTAATTCCAGCTCCAGTACCTCTCTGCCGGATGTAATAGCCGAATTAAAACTTCGCAACATCATCGACAAGTCATTTAACAACTCTCTCGATGATTCCAACCGATCCTCACCTGGTTCAGGTTCAATTGAAATTATTCAGCCAGTCCCATTGCTAGAAAAGTCTCCAACAAAAAGACAACATAACAGAAAACCCGACGATTTCCGGAGTTCTACCGCCCAAGAAGCTACGGGTTCGCTGGAACGTGACTTAAACCAACTGGGACTCCGTTGGGCTTCAACGATGTTGAAGAAAAACCAGGAAGCCCTACAACAAGATCACTCCAGCAGTTCATCTCTTTCCCTGGTCGAAGATATTCGGCGGGCCTCGGGAACTAACCAAAACAATCGAGATTCCCAACCAATAGCCGGTAAACCGTTGAACCTGAGAGAGTTCATCGCTCGCGAACTAATGATTCGAACACATTCCGATTTAAACTCGATCTCCGGTTCATCCAGTCCTTGCAGTTTACTGCTGAAATCGATGCTGGACATAAGTAACATTAACACATCGACGCCGGAGCTGCTCACACAAACGACGGATAAGAACGTCCAACGTACCTCGACTCCGGTAGCATCAAAATCGTCCTCTAGCTCACCGCGGTTGGCGGAAAGAACCGGAGAACCGAATCTGAACGTAGCGGTCGGTTTGTTCTCGGGTGAATCGAGAATATCATCCGTTCACATGAGTTCTTCCTCCAGCGGGGAGCTGATCGTTCCGAATGTAAGGCTCAATATAGATAAGTACGAGAAAAGTAAGAATGGAAAGCAACCGTAGGTGGAAAATAATCTCAGAAGAAAATCCTATTGATATCAGCATTTTATTTTTAGTTATATTGTTCTTTTTTTATGAGAAGCATGACGTTAAATAGTGTTGTCGATAGAAATTTAGTGCCTTGTGAACAGTTTTAATGAAAAATAAACATTCTTGACGATCGATTTGACGTTATCTATAAATTAAAGTGTTGCATTTACGTTATGGCATTCACAATCAGTGGTGTAAGAACTTTTAAACTAGTTTGATAGGTATTAACGAGTAGTTAGTAAGTTGACAATTAAGATTACTAACATTTTTATTCTGCATTGTTGGACATTGTTTAAAATATATGACATTAAATAGAATACGACACGATTTTGTATGTTTAATCATAGAGGGCATTGATGACATTAACTGTAACATTCATGGGTCTTATTCTCCGAATCATTTCTTTATTCATGTTCTACACCACCCCGTTGAGCGTAATTTGCTTGGAAAAAAAAATCATAAAATAACCACGTTACGCTTCGCAGAGTAGACATCCTTGACGAGCACCCTCAGACCCTTGTTTTCGGGTGGCCGCTTGCGCTTCCGACGAGTTGGCAAAATACCTTTTGACCATCTGACCGGTCACACAGACTTCCCGGCCCAAGGTGCGGAACAGACACGTAGCTAGAGATGTTAGTAGGGGGCTACAGTCCCCCTCTTCGAAAATTTTCAAAAATGAATTAAGGGAAAAAAACATGTATTTCGGAGTGAATTCCTATATCTGGGTATCAGAGACAGTAAAGAGAGAGAGAGAGTAGACACTGATGACAGGGAGAGGAAATGTTAACTTTCAGTATCAGGCAAACGGAAGATCAATAGTATCGATTACAAATTCGGGAGGGCTTTCGTGAGGGAACATCATGACGCCGGGTGGTCCTCCACAAACCGGCATGGGTTCCTTCAGACGATTTCGTAGTACGCTTCAGCTGCGTGTCGGCAACACACCGAGTTGCACATGTGATGTTTGTCCTGTTGATCTCGTATTTGTTAACTATTTCGTCAGAAATGTTTCATATCTCGTAAAACCCTCGATGGTATACGGTACGAGCGGGGTCACTTCTGAGAATGATAAGAAAATAAAAGGGACAGGTAAATCTGTATATTGATGGTTTTTGGTTTTTAGAAAGGTGTTTACTAGGGACATGACGGCGCCGGTGGTTGAATGGTAAGCGTGACCGCTACTCATTCCAGTTGGCCTGGGTTCAATTCCAGCGAGGTCGTTGAGATTTTTCTGAGGTGAAAAAATCTGTGGTCACGTCTTCCTTCGGAAGGGAAGTAAAGAGCCATTGGTCCCCGGTCTATGAGTTTGGTGGATCGATATCCAGTCCATATAGTGAAGTCACCTCTCTGGCGTCGGTAAAGAAGAAGTAGATCTAACTTCTATACTCTTACTAACAAAAATATCCTCCTCCTGTGATACTTGTGGAGTGTATATACGGCCTCTAGCAAAAGCAAGTATCGGACTAACCATTCCTTCCCTTTCCTTCCGCGATCTACGTTCGGGCCTGGCCGGCGCTGGCATTGATCAATAAACACTTTAGGATTACCAGGAGTTACACATTGAAAGATGGTTCGTTACTCCCAAGCATAATTATCTACTTATTCTGTGTGCAACTTCAGCTAGTCAAGATCGATAACGGAGTAACAGCCAGGGGTGGTCGCACAAGCTCAAGCTTTAGAAAGGTGTATACTAGGGACATATAGATTGCAGCTTTCCAGTACATCCCCGCATCGGGGCATTGGGTGATCTTCCGCGGGCCCGAAAGGACTCCAATAGTTAAGATCTCGCACTGTACCAGATGCGATGAGCGTCTAACTTGAAGTGGTTGGGCATATGAGCCGTGACATCACCGTGTATCATAAAGGAACACGAGTCAATGCACGGAAAAAAATTGTTATCAGAATCGTGAATAAAGTGCCATGAATTTTAGAACAATCACGTTTTTATGTTATTAAAACAGGACCATGAACAAAAATCATGTATTTTATAATTATGTTCAATTTCCCTTCAGTAACGCCCGCATAACGCTTTCATTAATGGGAATATTTGTTTTTGTTTTGTGAACTTCAGTCACAGTTATTTCTAATAGGGATATTTAGGGGTAAGCGGGTTAAGGCATATTCTGATGCAGATTAATACCGTGAATTAATGTCTCAGTCCTTTTTTCAATTTTTAGGCCCAAAACTATTGAAAAAAACATTTTTTAGTTTGTTTACTTTTATAACAATAACACATCCAAACTACAGACACTTTATATAACAGACTTGCGAAGAGAAAACCAGTAAAACTAGCAACCATGAATGTAAACTGGTATCACGGAAACTCCCATAAGCTTTGCATGGGCTTCCTCTTGTACTTCCCCTCTCAAAACCCTCATGCTCGTTTGGTTGCACTTTTTGACAGTCCGTTTGGCTGCAATTTTTGACACTTCGCTAGTCTGTGTATGGACTTATACAGCTGCGTTAGTATTGTGCCGTTTTGATGTTTAAATTGGGAGGAAAACAAATCATTTGCACTGCGAATTGGGAGGAAAACAAACCGCTTGTTGGCTTAAGGGGAGGGCGGTAGTATAAAAATGCGGGATCTCAGTGTGCGTATTTTAAACGTCGGATATCCCAATAAAGTGTCTCTAATCCAAACCCATGCGACTTGGACGACTCTATAGGTTGCCTTATCAGATCTACCATAGTTTGCAAATGAAACTTGGGATGGCAGGCTGCTAGCGGATTGACAATGTATCAGATCATGCTGTGTGGGGTGCTGACCCAGTTAACAATGAGGCCAACGAGTTTTTTGCAGATACGTCATTTAGTGGGACAACTGTCAGTTTGTTGGTTGAATTCAGTTTGGTTTTTTAAATTTAAAAATCAGAAAAGAATAATTAAGGTTTAAGAATGATATGAGTGCATATCATATCATATCATATCATATCATTCATGTCTTCGTCAACTGGTTCATGATTCCTAATATATTTGTTACAATCTGATATTGGTTCACGTGAAATAGTTCACGAGATCATGAAATATTATTAATGTATTCTTGAACTGGTTCATGATGCCTAGTATAATAGACACAACTTACTACTAATTTCACGAAATCATAAAATATTATTCATGTTTTCGTGAACTGGTTCATGATTCCTAGTACACTATTTAAAATCTATTTTGCGCGCTTGTGATATTTAGAGATATCCCTAATCATGTACAATTTCATGCAACATGGTAATAAAATTTTTACGTGAACTTTTCACAAAATTTGAAGTATTATTCGTGGAAGCATTTTTGTTTCATGCACTTTTTCGTGAACTGTCCAACTGCTAGCGACCAGTAATAGGTACGAGCAGTAGATATAATTAAAACATCGAACATCGTTATTCATTTTATAAGGTTCATTGTGATGTCTGGACAGAAAACGAAAACTGCGCTGAGAACCCCAAATAGTGTTCGTGATATAGTTCACAGAACAATATATCGCGAATCAGTCACATTTTTATGATCCAGTTCATATTTTCACGTTGTTTCTGTCCAACTAACGAATTTGATTCGCTCTCCAATAAAGACATTAGTAGTGTAAAGGATTGTTAGATAGATTGTCAAAGTAAATGTGACATGAGATTTTGACGTTCAGATACTTTTTAGTTGGACAATGGAGGTCCAACTAAAAAGCGGACCAGTTAAAGAGTGTCTTTGAAAGTAAGCTATAAAATAAAATATCAAAACAAATAAAATACCACGATAACATGAATTGAAATTACGAAAATCGTGACTAAGATCCTGAATTCATGAACATGAATTGCTCTATTCATGACTAAAATATCACGATAACATGAACAGAAGTTACAGACATCATGACCAAGATCCTGAAATCATGAACACAAATCACACAACTCGTGACAAAAATATCTAAAATCGTGATTAAGCTTCTGAAATCATGAACGTGAATCACTATTCATGACTAAAATATCACGATAACGTGAATAAAAATTACGAAAATCGCGACTAAGATCCTGTAATCATGAACTTCGATCCAGCTAGTCTGACAGAAAAATCCGACAGAAAATTCATGAATAAAATAGCACGGTTACGTGATAAGAAATCACAAAAATCGCAAATAAGCTCTTGAAATCGTGAACAACGTTTGACTGTCGGCTGTGTATTCCCAAATCATGAACAAGAATCACGACAAAAACTAAACATGCCCAGGGAACAACAACAGTAACCCAACCAATCATTCTAATGTAACGTCATGTATATATTCGGGGCGAAGTAGTTTTTTGAAAACATAAATAGTTTCATGAATACGAGGTTTATTATTCATAATTTCAGGAAATTGGTCACGGTTTTCGTAAAACTTTCAGCTCACGAAATCGTGACCTTTTGTTCATGAATTTATGAACGGATTTTTTTCCGTGTGAGCAACTGCGTGTAAAGTTTCGTGAGACTGTTTTTTTAAATTAAATTAAATTGTAGCTTGAACATAAATAATAAAAATAAAATTCAACATCTATAATTCGACGAGCCTGTAACCGGGAACATATTTATTAGATCTTAGGTTTCTATTGTCTTAGTTTTGAAATTGTATTCACTAAAAACATTTCAACATTTCATTAGGTGTTCAGAGACTATCTCAAGCCATCAGAAATAATACAAATATGCATTATTTTTTTAAGCCCACAATGAAATAAAATATTGGCTCCGCAGCCTAAAGACATGATACACTCTCGACCACTAACGTACGTGTCTCATCAGTCTAGAGATTTAGAGGCGCTATAATAGAGAACAGTTTTTGAAGTAGAATACTTCTAACGTTTCAATATGGGGGTCCCTTTTCAAAAATTTCTGCTGAGATAGTTTCCCAGTTTTCAAATGCGAATAACTTCCGTTGTACTGATCGAAATCGCTATATTTTTGCACTATCTGATCGGCAATATGTGCACGTATATTGTATTTGATTTCGTGAAATGTACGTTTATTATATATAACGAAAATAATGTAAAATTCAATCAAGCAGCGAGCATTGGACTGCCTTTTTGTTATCTAATGAACTTCGCCAGGTATAAAAACGGCACATAAGAGAAATTTCATCAGTTTGCTTTCTGACCTCGTACCCGGTCAAACCATTCGGAATTTGATTCGGAATCCTAAATGTAGTCAGTATGGATTCCAAATCAAATACAACAACAGATTCTGAAACCGATTGAGTCGGAATCGGTTATTGCATTTGATTTGGAATCCATGCTGACTCCATTCAGAAATCCGAATCGGTTCCGGAATGAGTTTAACTGGGTAGTAGCTGTTACGTTTTGTGTCAACTCAAACTCTTCGGTTGGAATATATTCAATGACTGCCGCTAGACATCATTCCATCCAATGATGCACTGGCGTGCCAGTTTCATGCATATAATGATCAGCACACATCGCAGAAAAAGCAGAACGCTCTGTTTTCGGAGTTCAAAAAACGGATTGCAAGTATGCTCGTGCGAAGGGGTGGTTGGGTGCGAGAGACCCCGCTCTTTTGCTCTTTGAATTATGCGTGTCGGACTCAGATAAATGCACCATTTGGTTAATTTTCTTTTGGCAAGCGGTAGTGCGATTGACGATGACAATTTGATTAGCATTGGTTGTTGTGTTGTGTGTAGGAGATGATGTTGGCTTATTGGATACTAATATAATATGTTTCTGCCGTTGATTTGACACTCGGGGCTAACTGGGACAACTTTTTACATATCATCTATGTATATGGTGCTATAAACACAGTTTAATTGTATAACTGCTGTATGTATGACGAGATTTGTACATCCACATTAAGACCGGTTTATTTTATGTTCAGCTAAATGATTTAACTTATTTCGCAGTTCAACTAGTGAAATGCTCCATTAAAAGTAATGTCCTAGAACTGCATTCGTTGTTGGTTACTATCATACACGAAAAGCCTTTTTTCATAAAGATGGGTGTTTCCCTCGCAGTGCTAGAAGCTGCTCAATTTTTACCTTTCAATGCTGAATACAATTCTCCTAGAATATTTACAATAGTCCACTTATGTGGAAAACGTAGCCAAAGACAGCCCATGAATGGGTTAACTGTAGAATGAGTTCAATTTACAGTAAGTCCAAAAACTATTTGTTATGCGATTTGGCCCTTAATCTACTTTATTTGTATATGTCATACTTTAAAGTGGCATATTTCTAAACATATTCAGCAAGACGAATGCATTTTGATCCCTCTATACTACCCATGATCGCATAGTTGTCCCGTTTTCTATGGGATTTCCTATCTTTATGGGACTGATATGCGATCATGGGCAGTATACATGTATGTAATGAAATATTCAATAATCAGGACCGGGAGGTAATGTGGGTAGTAAAGGGAGTACTATCCACTTGAAAATAATCGAGTTTGTAATTACCCACTTGAAACTTTGGAACAAACCTAAAATTTGAATTTTGCCACGCATGCGTCTCGGGTGCACGTTTGAACTTTCCGAGATATGACCAAGATTCCATTTGCACAAACGCGTTGCAAGTGATTTATGTGAATGTAGTGCAAGCGTATGTTAGGGTAGATGAGGTAAAATACACCCCTAAGAAAATATAATCATAACTTAGCTATAGACCATCAATTTGGAAAATTTAATTAATGATATCATTTAGCCAACATTTTACTCTGAAATCACAATCGCTTTGCAAAATATTCAGGAACATGAAAAATATTCAATTTTTCCAAATCATTATAAATAGCTCTTTGAAAAATGGGCAGAGCAAAACGCACCTGTGCGGGGGTAAAATGCACCACAGCAACGGTGCACAATACATCATAACAAATATCGAAATAGCTGATTTTAATGCAGAAGATAGCAAAAATTGCAGCATTCGAATTAACAGCCTAAGTGTATTCTACTTCACTTCGGTTATGTCTCTAACATTACCTACCAAAAATAAGGTGGATTAGCAAAAATCTTGTATTCGCCTGCCCTCCGAACAACCGGTACCGACAACTCCAGGAACGCGAACCGAGGCATCAATAGGGGAGAGTGAGGACACTTGATCCTTGGGGATATTTGATTCCCTGGCCATATCTCATAATCTATACGAATAAAGTTATCACAATATAAAAAGAAAATGAAGTATTTGCTCGTTTATGATGTTTAAAAAACAAATCTGATGTATTACATTTGGTTTGGAAAAGTATATATTTTGATATATTTTAGAAAATATGTGTTTAAATCCATCTCGAAGATCTTTTTACAAATTTTTTGAGCGGTTGTATGAGATAGACGAACTAATTATTTATGAATATTTTCATTTACGATTACTTTCTAAGGGCTTTTGTCTAGAAAAACACGTTTTGTGAATAAAAAATTTCACAAAACATACAAATAAATTTTAATTTTGCTCACCTTATAGAACAGGTATCTATGATCCCTGTGACAATGGGTATTCTTGATCCTTATCAATAGTTCTCTCAAACACTTTCGAAATGTATAGAAATAGAAAAGCATCATTTTCATAAAGTACCGAGCTCTATTAATTGATCTAGAATGTTTTTCCCGTGAACAAATCATAATATAAGTTATTGAAAGTTGGAAAAGGCAGTTAAATAGCACTGATTTAAAGTAAATACTTGTCTCGACTTTCTACTGTGGTTAAAGTATGTCGTGCATCTAAAAAGGTAATATCATTAGTTAATTTGTCAGGACAGGTGGTTAACTGAACTTTCGTGTCTATAGGTCAGAGTGTGCTTTGTTTCTTTAGCCCTAGTAGGCGGGGGATCAAATTACCACACGTTTTCAAAATAGGGGTGGGCGTAGCGTATTTGGTAAATCGATTGCCTTGTACGCAGCGCACCTGGGTTCGGTCCCGACCCCGCACATAGGGCTAGAAATTTTTCATAAGAGATTTTTCTAACCCGAAGAGGCGAATGACCTTAAGGTTGAAACCTCTATAATCGAAATAAAAAAAAACGTTTTCACAAAAACCTCGTTTTGAAATGATTTTCAAAACTGTTCATATTACTAAAAGGATATAGTATCCGAATTGACACATTATTCATAGCTCTTACAATTCGAATTGACTACAAGATGGCTACTACTTTGCAAATTAAAATTTTTATTTCGTTGTAAAGTTATTAGAAAAAAACCTATTTTAATCCACCTAGCGGTGCAATTGTGCCTTTCTCAATCATGAATCACGAGAATGTGTGCGTTGTTTATATTCATTAAAAACTTTTAAATGCATATATTACATTTTATTATTATGCATCACATGACAACTATATACAGGAAAATAAATCATTATTCGAGTTCTAAAATTTTGAAAAAGAAAAAACAGCCACGGTAATATTGAACTGAAAAAAGGTGCGAAATCGGCAAAGTCTCAAAAAGTCGATTTTTATAAAAAAATTTTTTTCGAGATAACATAAAATCTCGACGTTTCATGCATTTTAAAGATGTTCGGCATCAAAAATACGAATTCGATTTCTGAAATTTCATGGGGTCCCCCCTTTGGAAAAAAAATTTGAGTTCCGGCTTATATGGGAATTTCATATGTGACCGGACGATTTAGTCTATATTTCCGGACCCATATAAGCGATCCGTACGAAATTTTATAGACTATAGCTATCATTTGGGACTAAGTTTGTGAAAATCGGCCCAACCATTTCCGAGAAACTGATATGAGTTTGCTAGTTATGAAAGATGGCCGCTTTTCCCGGGCACTTCCGGAACCGTCTATGGTGGTCAATGTAGTCAACGAAAGTTTGTTTGGCCGTCGGTGACCTAGAACTGCAAAGTTAAGTTATTTGAGAGACATTTTAGCGAAATTTTTACCTTTTTTGCTTCCATCGGGGTATCGGTTTGAATCACAATTTGCTATGTGATCGCACGCCACAACCCGTAACTCCGGAACCGGAAGTCGGTTGGGGATAAAATTTAATAGCCATTTACGGGGACGCAACATCTTTCATTTGAGACTAAGTTTGGTTGATTCGGTCTAGCCACCTCCGAGAAACCGATGTGACTGTTAGTCTGAATTTGGATACTTCCGCCGGGGCTTCCGGAACCGATGATGGTGGCCAATGTGACCAAAGAGACTTTGAATGGCTGTTAATGACCTAGTGCTACAAATCGAAGCAGTTGTGGTCACATTTTGGAAAAATTTTCACCATTATACATTCATTGCAGAATTTCTTAAAATCGACGTTTTCTGCGTGATCGTACTCATCACCCTGTAATTCCGGAACCGGAAGTCGGATCCATTAGAAATTCAATAGCAGCCTATGGGAACGTTGCACCTTTCATTTGGGACTAAGTTTGTAAAAATCGGTTCATCCATCTCTGAGAAAAGTGAGTGAGATTGTGTTCGCGTACACACACACAGACGCACATACACACACACATACATACACACACACATACATACACACACACAGACATTTGCCGAACTCGACGAACTGAATCGAATGGTATATGTCACTCGGCCCTCCGGGCCTCCGTTAAAAAGTCGGTTTTCAGAGCAATTGCAATACCTTTCTATTGAGAAAGGCAAAAAACAAAAGTAGGATCAAGCGTACCCACTCTCCCCTACTGAAAAAAATAAGCACAGGTATTTTCGGTAGTATGTAAAGCTTTTGATGAAGAAGACTAGCCTTATTCTGCATTACGACGGATCGTTTGTGATTTACATTCTCAAAAACGTCAGCAAAACCGAACAGTTGTCGAATTTAATCGAACTGAATCAAAAAATCAATCCTAATTCATCGTAAGGTTGTTCGTTTGAACATTCAGCAAGGATTTGTCTCGAAATATTGGCCAGCAAGGTAGCATCAAACCAATAAATGCTACAATTTTTTTTCACGCCAACTAATTCAACAGTGAAACTGACATTCTGCGTTCAACGCTCGTAGGCGAAAGCACGTTTTGTATGGCCCTTCAGAAACTTCATGCGCATGTCTGGCGTTTCCATGCGTAACAAAAATTGACAGAACAACCAAAACAAATTATTTCAATCTGTCTCTGGTCTACTGCCATCAGCCTGGTTATATGTGATACACCTTTACCACCTTCGCTGTGTACTGGACAGCAAGCAATGATCGTGTGTTTACTCCGAGAATTGCTGCTACTTCATTCATGAAGGGTGGTACACCCACTCGTTCGTAGTGATCTGTTGGAATGCAGATTTTGTCCCCATTCTTTTGTGTGAGCGCGTATATGTCAGTGCAAAGTTCTTCGATTATAATTACCAAAGAAGGCTAGTCGAAGGTAAGCGACCGTGTCTTCCAGTTAGTCGACTTCGAAATTTTTATTAAAAAACAGCTGTGCTTCCGCTATTCTAATCTTGAAGGAAAACAATCATTATGAAGATATAAACAACACTGGCCCAGCAAGTGACGTGCGGGGCGATAACGTACTCGCGAAGTGCTATGGTCTGCTGTGTTATGTATTAGTGTATGAGAATCAAATTGATTAGCGAGTAAAAGGTGCAATGAAATAACCTTTCTCGGTAGCAGTACCGTTCGATTGTGTTGAGGGAAGTAACTTTGAATTGTACAAGTTTGGCACATTACGTCCACAGGACGGTTTTTGCATAGAAAATCAGTTCTTCCGTTGTTAGTACCCGCAGTTAATAGGTAAACTTATTCCAGCTTTAGAAATTGAACGGGTCCAAATGAGATTTGTCGTGTGAAAGTTCGGTGTCATATATGCAAGACTGGGTACAAGAACAGTAGTTTTATTAACTCGACGGCGACGTCAGGCAGTATCAGCGTCACGGCGCCATCCATCGTCAGTGTCGGTGGTGGCGGTGTAAGTCGCCGGGTAGCACAAGGTGACGATTTATCATTACTGAAACAAACAAGCGAGACGTCTAGGTTGAACACGCGGCGTCGCAGGGATGGCGGTGTCAAGATTCAGGTGAGTCATGCTTTTGCGCCTGGCACGGTGGTTGGCTGAATTGGTTGATGTTAAGCAGTGTCTAATCAAGGTAGCGCATAAAGTATAAAATATATGGTATGCTATTTGTGAGTTTGCGACGGTCTAGTGACAAAACAAAGAGGAAATGAACAAAGTAGAGCTTTGCTATTGTAAATGTGTTAAATTCGTTAAATTTCACTGCAATCAGATGAAAGATTTGCGCTTGGGATGGCTTAGAATGGCGACCACCAAAGGCCGAACAGCTCTGAAACATACTAGTTGCAGGTCTAATATGCGAAATGCTACTTTTTAGTTGCAAATATTCTAATTCTAATTCAAAAATATGGATGATTTTCTGTTGAAAACCTAGATCTTAGCACAAATATAAATTTTCAGCATAGCGCAAGATAGCCTTTCTAATCAATTCTATGTGTCAAATATTTTGATGCACTATTATAATTTCTGGTTACTAAATTTTAAAACTGATACTGATACTAAATCTAAGGTTTAGTATTTATATCACCATACAAAACTTTTCCAACGGACTATAAACACTTTTTCTTCTTAAGTTGTACTTTCAATAATTATTTTCTAACAGTAAGATATTATTACGGCTCACGTAGCGTTAAGAAGCTAAGTCAGTGCCAGATGCTGATGAGACGAAGTCAGATGATTCTGATAAGATGTAATCCGAGACTTATTCTAGTTAGCCTCCACGCAAAAAAAGTGGTTTCACTCAATTTTATACTAAAGGTAAATACTTTGGTTTTTCATTTTTTCCTTTGCCGTAGCCAATTGTCAAAGATTGAGCCACAATGTTGAACATGGGGCTTAGGCTTGCTTTTTAATTCGAGTGTTTCAAAATATGCACATTATTTGTTGTTTAGTGTGGAGATGAAATTATTTAAATATATTTAAATATAAAATTTGGAATTTGCTCAGCTTCGCCGCGGATCTATTAATATGAAATCTCTATTACACTGCCAAAGAATCAGTCGATCCAATTAATACTCATGATTCGAATTATGTGAAATCGAAATTGGAGCAGGTAAAAATATCTGAATACTGTTTATGACAATATTAATTGCTGTAGATTCTTCGAAACACAGTCGTATTGCCTATCCCAGCACAGTGCATTTTAGCGACTTCTTGCGCACTGCATAACTTGCGCTGGGAGATAATTAACATCTAAGAATCCAAAAAAGATTCGATAATTTGAAATAAAAAAAGATTTAGCTGATAGAAGAATTAAGAACAAAAATTTAATGATTTTTATTAAATCACACTGGAGGAAAGACCTTTACTTCTTTCAATAATTTAGTAATTGATTTAAACAAACAATTGGGAATGAAAATTTGCTTTTAAATTCATTTTAACTTACCTGAAAACAGACAAATAATGACATTAATCCAATCAGTACAACTGGAGATAGGCATGTGGAAATGATAGTATTCGTACGGTTTGTAATGGAGTGACCCATATTCAAAACAATTTATGCTGATTTTTATGGCCAAGCCAAATGTCCCTATAGTATACCGCAACTCGATTATGTAGTCTCAAAGTGTGTTATCTTGCATTGCTGTTATCTAATGGCTGGCAACAGCCCTCTTCTTTTCATGGATTGATTTGATAAGGAAGTATGTGTTCTATTTTGAACAAACCACACTTACCAGGGTCGACCACCCAAAATCACTCGTTGCTCCTGGACACTATTGAACTAAAATGGCTTTATAGAGGGTAAGTTGATAATTATTGCGACACTTTAGATTGATTGGTAAATCAGTTCTAGTCATCGAAATGTAAACAAAGGTTAACAGTAGTACGGTATATGTATGTATGTCTGCTTACATATATCGGTTAAATTTTAGGATGAGCAGGGCCGTCGAGAGCCGCGCCGGGCCCCGGGGTTCGAAGTACTGACGGGCCGTACCATATATGACTTCTTATTTCAACATCGATTAGAGGAACTATACAAATGCAACCGTTTCAATTAAACTATTTTTTATGAAAATTGTTTATTTGATACGATTCAATGCGTTAGCTTACCAGAGTCGTCAGTATTTTAAATAAGTAATAGATGAAAAAATAAAAATAATAAAGGAATATTTGTTTGTGGCTGGCCATTAGAATGACTTGCGTCCGATTTGCCATTGCAATTGGAAACCTTTTTTGCGACATTGCCATACAGTCCATATCGCCATCGTTCATGCTCCCTTGACGCACGTTAATGCTACCATCGTTAATGCTGCTCAGAATCCGAGCTTAGAAAAATTGACATCCCTTCGTGAGCTTGAAAGAGAAATAAAATTCTATTTATGCCCGCCGCGATGAATTGAAGGTTTGTTTGTTTTCCTCGTCCGTCCGCTCTGAGATCATCAAGCAAAAGTGCACCAGATATAGATTATGCAGTTCAGTTATGCTCGAAAATGTAAAAGAACTTCTGCCTTCAAACTGTCCACATAATAACAAATGAATGCTTTGGTTTGTGAATGAATTTATATTTCCTCTGCACTCAACCATTCGATTCTGCATAAAATTTCAGTCAGTTTGGAAGTGAATGAATGAGGGAAGCATTGAAACTGAATATTGAATTCAGCAAATTAATCAGAAATAGGCAACTGAATGTAAAATTTCGCACCACTGATGCTGCCTTGTTTCTTATTGTTGGTACATGTTGATGATTTTGAGGCACTGGATGCAGCTATTGCAGTTGTCACTATGACCTGAACGAATTTTCTTTATTGGTTTCTGAACATGGTAAAATCGGTTTTGGAATCAGTTGTTACATTTGCGCCAACATTCAGAGAGAAAACATTCCGAATGCGATGAATGGGATCCAACAGCGAAGTCTGCTGTTAGAAAGACTGAGACAGAGAGTTGTGAGAGAAAGAGTTTCAACTTTTGGTGAATACTAATAGGTAGAATAAGTATCTAGTTCAATTCCCACATTTTTCTGCATCAAATGTGTACACTGGAACCTCTATTTACGGACCAAGCCAAGGGTTCGTAAATTGAATTAGTTCGTTTTTTGGGATTTAGATCGTAAAAAATTCGCTTCACATTCTTATCAAAATTCGTTGGTTGAGCAACATTATCGATAACCCTAACAATATGGGTATTTCCGGAACGGGCTTGACAAGTACATGATGAAAATGGATATTTGGCACCTTTTTGAAATCCAGGATGGAGACTTCCGATTGAACAATAATCTCGATAACCCTAACAATTTGGGAATTTTTTAAACGGGCTTAATGAGTAGATGATAGAAATGGTACCTTGGAGCTATTTCAAACAATATCTGTATAAACTATGAGGGTATTTTTAAGCGGGTTTGCCGAGTAGATGAGCGGTTCAGAGAAGTTTTCTATAATCATATCATCCGCATCACAAATCAATATACCTATATCTATTCTATGATTATCTTTTTTCGAAAATGTCAATATTTTAGGTTATAGAGATGTCTTAACTGGAATTCGCCATCTTGGTTTTCAAAGTGGCTTCATTCATTGATTTTCGTCATCTACTCGTCAACCCCATTCCGAAAATATCCAACTTTTATTAGTAACATTAGCTAAGAATATGATAAATTGTAAACAACTTCATACTGTACACTTTGACAAACACTTGCGATAAATGAAACCAGAATGGTTCTATTGCACTGTTGAATGAATCTAATTGGGTTACGTTCACGTACTTCAGAAAACCATTGGAACGATTGGAACGTAGTTATTATTATTGAGAGGGAAAAACCCGCGGGAGTGGATTTTCAAAAGCTCCTTCTCCCGTAGGCACAAAACCTCTATCTTTTAGGTATCAACATTTAACAAACAAACCAAATGATACAATGACTAACACTAAACACTGCTTAAAATAAACACTTCTTAAACTCTATCTTACATAGGTAAAGTATTAACATTAACATAAAAAATTGGCTAACACTATCAGGTTTGGGAAAGTGTGCGCGAAAACAATTTTTTTAAAGAAGTGCGAGACAAATTGAAGTCAAAGACATTGTAACATTGATTGAACACTACACATGCTACTGACGGGTTCATTTTTGCCATAATTAGTACGAGACACTGGAAGACGGACAAAAGAGTAGGAACGAAGGTTTCGGAGGCGAATATCAATGTTGAGAAGACAGTAAATCAGGGCAGTCAATGCGAGACAATAACAGATCAGAGACAAAAGACGCTTTGGTCACATTGCGGCGCAAAGACAGTGTTTCAAGACCAATGAGGTTGCAACGATCTTCGTATCTGGGCAGATTGTAGGGATCGCTCCAAGGCAGGTGGCGCAGCGCAAAACGCACAAATTTACGCTCAATACTCTCGATGCGTTGAATGCTGTTCTTGTAGAAAGGAGCCCAAACAACGGCGGCGTATTCCAGTGTGGAACGAACGAGCGAGCAGTACAACGTTTTTAAGCACTGTACGTTAGTGAAATGCTTAGTAACCCTAAAAATAACTCCTAGATTACGCGAAGCCTTAGACGAGATAAAAGCAATGTGATCCTTAAATGTAAGCTTTGAATCCATAAGAACCATTAAATCTTTCACTGTAGTTTCTCTTTTTAATTTGTTTTGCAAGATAGTGTAGTCGAATGTTACGATGGAGCGTTTTCGTGCAAACGTAATCACAGAACACTTCGAGGCATTCAAAACCATCCTGTTAGTCATGCACCAATTAGCGAAAATGTCTAACTGAGATTGCAAAAACAAAGCATCAGAGTAACTTTTAACTATATGGAATAACTTATAATCATCGGCATAAGACACCTTGAAGCACTTAATGAATCCAGATGGTTTATGTATAGAAGGAAAATATAAGGACCGATATGGCTGCCTTGAGGTACGCCGGACGTTACGTCGAAGGATGAGGATAAATGATTCCCGATTTTAACAGACATTTTACGGCCTGACAAATAAGATCGAAGCCATTGGTTGATTTTATTGAAGGCGGCCGACAGATCGGTGTATATTGCATCACCCTGCAATCGATCCTGTAGCGAGCGAGCGATAAATGAGGTGTAGGCTACTAAATTAGTGCAAGTAGATCGCCTGGGAATGAAACCGTGTTGAGCTTCTGAGATGTATCTAGAACAACAATGTGTCAAAAACTCGAGAACGATGAGCTCCAATAATTTCGATAGTGCACATAAAGATGCGATTCCTCGGTAATTGGGAACTTCGCTTTTGGATCCTTTTTTATAAACCGGAAAAACGTAAGATGATTTCCAGATGGTAGGAAACACTCCGGAACTTAACGATATATTGAAAACGACGGACAGAGGTAGGCAAAGCGACGACGAGCATTTTTTAATGATAGATGATGGGATTCCGTCAGGTCTAGGAGTGTTAGAACACTTGAGTTTTGTGCAAGCTTTTTGTACAATATCGGAAGATATCGTGAAATGAGGTCCAATACTAGTCCTACGGGGAATGTTGTCGGCTGCTGCGGAGACTTGTTGATTATTAAGAGTATCATTGGTAAAAACACTGCTGAATTGTTGGCGAAATAACTCACAGATGTCCGGCAATGAAGTCGCTTCTAAATCACCCAGCGACATAGAAGTGGGTAAACCTGACTCACGCCTCTGTTCATTAACGTAATTCCAAAACTTTTTTGGATTGTTACGAAGGTGGCTCTGAATGAAGGTAGGAATTGAAGAGAGGCTTATTAAGTCTCTTGTAACAATGATTTAAAAATATTCTGATTCTTTAGCATATCGGTTCGGTATTTCGAAAACTTTTTTAGAGCTGACCTTTTGGCCAATTTAAACTTTTTTAGTGTACGATTCGACCATGGAGGATATTCACAGCCATGATTGAGTTTTTTAGGAGTAAACTGGTCGATAGCATAAATCAGTACGTTCGAAACAATTTCAGCCGCTGCGTTTGCATCAGATTGTGACAAGATTTCATTCCAATTGATACGAGACAAGAAAAGGTGCATTCCTCGAAAATCTGTCTTGCGATAGGCATATGTCAGTTTCTCAGTGGTATCTTCGAATGTACAAGGTACACATTTTCGGAGAAAACAATGAAGAGCAGGGTGGTGTTGGCATAGTTTAACGAGAGGAGCTGGAGCACGACAAACGGCAAAGTGATCGGAGAGCTCCTGGCTTCCAAAGCAAAGATCCAAAATACAGTTGTTGTCATTAGTGACGTCACATAGTTGAACTAGCCCCGCGGTGCTGTAACCGTCGAGTAGCTGAGTGATACACGTGTTAGTTGATGAGTGTGATGAGTGTGGGTACAGAAATGATGTATTATTGCGAACCCAATTAATGCCGCTAAAGTTGAAGTAGTTGATTGTAATATATTTGCAGTGTCGACAGAAACAATAAACTTCATCAATTAAATTAAAATAAATTTAATTCAGTTAAAAATGCGGGCCCCCAAAACAGACCCGGGCCCCAGGGTAGTTGCCCCCCCTGACCCCCCCCTCTCGTCGGGCCTGAGGATGAGTAAAATACTAGACATTTACGATTGACGCCCTCTATCGGAACCGGTAACGTCGTTTCCTATACGTTTTTTCCACTTACTCATAATTTTTCGCCTTTCATCTCTCCTTTGGTCTTCTAAACTTCGCGCTTTATGATTGCTGAATAGGTCAGTTCAGGATAGCTTCGTGGGTGTGTGTATTTCGGCACAAAATCCTCAGAATTAACCGCATACAAGTCCTGCGCACGAATGGTTCACTACGTTTGCCAGAAGTGTATATGGCCTGCCAAATCAAATACTTGGAAGTGAATTTCAATAGCCTTTTCCGTTTGGAACTACCATCCACAGCAAACATACTTACACGCGAAATATTTATGTCCGAGAAATGCTCACGGAGAAAAAAAATTCAGCGACTTCGTGTCTTTACCAAAGTTTTTGAGAATATCATTTAAAATAATTTTGTTGAAGGTGTGAATGCTACATGTAGGGGAGAGGGGGTACGCTTGATCCCACTTTTGTTGTTTCTCGTAACTTTTCAATGAAATAAAAAATTTAATTGCATAATTCACCATCTTGTAGTCGATTCGAATTGTAAGAGCACTGAATAATGTGTAAATCCGAATACTATGTCCTGTCAGTAATAATTTTCATGAACATTTTTGAAAATCATGTCAAAACGAGGCTTTTGTAAAATCGTGTGGTAACTTGATCCCCCGCCTGCTAGGGCTAAAGAAACAAAGCACGCAATGACCTATAGACATGAAAGTTCAGCTAACCATCTATCCTAACAAATTAATTAATAAGACTACCTTTTTAGATGCACTTTAACTACAGTAGAAAGTCGAGACAAGTATTTGCTGTAAATCAGTGCTGATTAACTGGCTTTTTCAACCTTCAATAACTTATACTATCATTTGTTCACGGAAAAAACATTTTAGATCAATTAATAGCGCCAGGTACATTATGAAAATGATGTTCTTCTATTTATATACATTTCGAAAGTGTTTGAAAGAACTAATGATAGGGATCAAGAATACCCAGTGTTACAGGGATCAAAGATGCCTGTTGTATGAGGTGAACAAAATTTAAATTTTTTGTTTTCGTTGTGAAACTTTTTATTCGAAAAACGTGTTTTTCTAGGCAAAATCCCTTAAAAAGTAATCGTACTTGAAAATATTTATAAATAATTAGTTCGACGTTCTCATACAACCGTTCAAAAAATTTGTGAAAAGATCTTCGAGATTGATTTAAACACATATTTTCTTAAATATTATACAACTTTTCCAAACCTAATGTAATACATCAGATTTGTTTTTTAAACATCCTGAACGACCAAATGCTTCATTTTCTTTTATTTTTGTGATAATTTTGTGCGATTGCGATAGATTAGGAGATATGGCCAGGGAATCAAATATCCCCAAGGATCAAGTGTCCTCACTCTCCCCTACAGATTATATCGAGCTATAAAATAATATTCTCAAAAATTTTATGAATCCAGTTTTCTTTAAAATAACATTATTGTAAACTTCAGAAACCTATGCCTTGGACAAAATTTGTATTTTATAGTTTGTAAGCAGCAGAAGAGATTTATAATATACGGTAATAATAGAATAAATTATTTTAAATGTTTTCTTTCACAAATCGCCCAATATATTTTGATACCCTGAACACATTGAGTATTCATGTCTTCAACAAAGTTGTTTGTAACAGCACTTGCAAAACCTTTACTGAGGGAATTAAGTCTTGAACTAAATTTCTTTGAAGGGTGAACTCTTCATAATAATTTCTAGGAGGATTTACCGTCATACTGTTTTTTTAATTCGGAAGATGTGCTGTTTTACGATGTAAAATTTCTCGAAGCTACTAAACGTCCAAAGTTGACGGTTTAGAAATTATGTGATCTTGACCTTAAATAACTGTGCTCGAACAATTATTTTAGGGATCATTCATAAACTCATAAAAATTGACTCACCCTGCCCCCATGTCATATAGTCATGCATTAATTTATCCTCCCTTCTTAGTAAAAAATTCCTGATTTTTTCTTCAGTAAAACCATGTTATCCCTCCGCAAGTCGCGTTTATGGCCCACTGAACGAGCAACCGCTAGTGCCTCAAGACGATTTCGCTAGATTAACAGTGCAGCGTGCACTCAGTGCACTAGCGCGACTACCAGAAGGTCATGTAAATATGCTATACTCCTCCTTAAGGTGGAAAAATTTCGTAAACATCAAAATTTCTCCTCAGGGGGAAAATTGTAGGTGAAATCACTCTTTGTATGTAAAGGCCACAATTACTATTTTAACAAAGTCATGGGTGCGTTTCGGCTTCGTCTCATCAGAAACCGACTCTAACTTATTGCCGGAATAGATTAGCGCCGGTCGGACGGTACATCACGTTTGACCAGTTGTTCGATTGAAACACAAAATGTGTTTCCGTTCTGGAGATTTAGCGTCAAGCCAATCTAAAAAAAACACACATTTTTCTCTTCGTGGTTATAAAGTTAAAGGTCTCTACTAGTCACAAACAAAATTTCAGCTGCCGCTATCTGCCGCTTCCTGAGTTAATAAAATTTTTGTGGGTCATATTTTTTCAATATTTATGATGAAAACACCCTTTAAATGCCATGATAACATTTATCACTCTTTACAACTTTTTCATTATTGGATGTTTTCAAAGATTTAGGAATAACCAAAATTTTCCAGAGATTTTTTCATAAAAAAAATGCAAAAAATTATTTTTTTCGAATATGTTTTTTAAATGTCATGTAGCGCCATCTACATAGGTTATAGAGTATAAGTGTCCTTGAAACATATGTTTAGCATATCAAAACAAACAACTTTACCGAAGAAAACTTTTTGATAGGACGAAAAGATAGAACTGATCTAGATCAGTTTCCACTTATCTAGATCAAAACCAAAGTTGTCAAAATAATGCTTATTTTTATCCACGATACTTTGCTGAACACACCAATTATCCAAGATACATACCCAGGGCGCTAGAGGTTTTGAGCGTCGAAAGTTGCAATCGACCCCACTGTGCGTTGTATAAAATAAAAGGCAAACGACTCCATCAAGCTAACTCATGGAGCCGTGTCAAATAAACTAATTTAAAAAACTGATGTCACGCAAAACAGCGACTGTCAGATTCCCATACTAGAACAAATTCAAACGATTCCATACTATAAGCTAAGCATTATGTGCTCAAAGAAACCCACATAATGTCGATTTGAGCCAAACTACGGAATACTACTTAAATCTAGATGTGTACAAATGTATATTATTTGGTTTAATATCTGTCGGTACAGTTGAGACACCAGAACTTTTGTACTCGAAAATTGATTTTGAAATTTGACAAGTCAAAAAATCTATAGAAGTCTTAGTTATGGAATTTACGTTTCGATTTCTTCTCATCAGAATACGACACTAACTAAGTGACAGGACTAAGCTAGCGCCAGGTTGAGTGATGTCCCACAAGAAAAGAAAGTCATTTTTAGGTGATGAGAACTAATGAAATCGAAACATTTGTTTTCGCTTAGCTAGCCAATGCAAGATGCACTATGCTATATTTCTCCGTAGTGGAGAACAATTTTAGTAAAAACTGTTTTTCTCCATCTTGAATTTGAATTATAAAATTAAGTTGTATGTCACCTTTTTCACTTGAACCACATCCAAAAAATATGAATAAAGAATTTTTAATAATAGTTTTAGGTATGAGTCGTACAGAATTTCATTAGCTTTAAGAAATTATTTTTGATTTTTGATTCCAGTGTTCTACGACTGCAGGCTCGTAGTTTTAGGACCATGTACAGAGATAGACGGAAATCGCCATTTCGAAGCCGCTATTTTGAATTCCACCTAGATATTGATTTTTACGACGTCTTGAATAATGAGTGTATTTGACTATCAAATCCGGAAGATCTTACACGTTTTAATTATTCTACATAAAATTAATTCACCAGAGGCCAAACCATCTATTCACAGGGTATCTTTTCAGAAATTCTTAATATGAATAATCAGGCAAAGATTTAAATTTAGCATGGCTTACTATGGTCGAACTAAAGCAAATTTCTCCTGAAGAGATAGAAAGATGGTTTCTTCGACAAAGTCTTAGAGATAGGGGAACATGGGGAGACTTGACCAGGTTTTCAGCTAAAACTGCATAAATCTCTAAAAAGCCTTCAATCCCTCAAAAGTCATTGAGATATAATGAGCAAAGTTATTGTGCATCTTCATGATTTTTTGCAGAATTTTTAATTTAATTTTTGAAAAGTTACAAAAGCTTTTTTTGTGACAGTTTTTTTTTGGTTAAGTCCCACTGCGGGGAGACTTGACGAAGGCGTGGGGAGACTTGACCAAGAGAATTTTGAAAAATCATAACAAAAAATAATGACATAAAAAATGCTATAATATTTTTTTCCATATTGTCGAGATCCTTAAGTAGCAGTAAAAAATATAAAAGGGTTGTATTTGATCAATTTCAATTTTTTAATGCATTTCTTTTTTAGGATTAAGTGTACTGCTTGCATTGCATGTTCACACGTCACGAAATCAGCTCTACTATTGCTAACTTTGTTTAAGAATACTAAAATTTAAATATAAGGACTTATGTTTGAGGTGGGATTTTTTTATGGCGTGATTAACATTAACAATAGATACCAAAGCATAATAAATATCAGAAATTTTGTATTTTTCTTCAGCCAATTGCCACTTGGTCAAGTCTCCCCATAAAATCTTGGTCAAGTCTCCCCAACATTAGTTCAATGTGATGCAAATTCTAGTAATAACTATTCCAATGTTCCAATTTATGTAAAATCATTTCACTGCTTCACAAGGATTAAGATGGTATATTAGTACATTAATTGTAATTAGTAGTCGAGTAGATATGTCCATATAAAGTTTGATAAAAAGTTACATCATTTAATGCAAATTTATTAATCACGTAATATTTCCTGTAAGGAAAAGATTTTTCATTCCAAACATTTAAAATTACCTTAAGGGATCGACACAAGTATAAAAATATTTTTGAAAAATTTTTAAGAATCGAATAGAAGACGCCATAGCAAAAAATATAATTTTGCACTTGGTCAAGTCTCCCCATGTCCCCTACCCGTAATAAAAAAAATCCTGGGGAACTTGAATTTATAGTACTCAAGATTATGGATTTATAAAGCGTTTTATGTTGCAACTCCCTTAATTTCAGTTGACCGTCAATTCAAGATCTTCTGCAAAATTCTTTATTACAAGTATCTCAACAACTCAGGCGAAATTTTTTTTTATGTTTGATCATAATAAGCAATACCAAATTTTTAATTTTAGCTGATTGTGGGGACTATTCAAATGAACAATATCTAACAATGTCTGTGAATATCATCGATGGTTTGGCCAAAACACAAATAAAATAAAATTGTTCCCAAAATCGTGAATAATTGCCATGAATTCTGGAACAACCACGTTTTTACGTTACGAAAGCAGGACCATGAACAAAAATCATGACTTTTATAATTATGTTCAATTGCCCTTCAGTAACGCCCGCGTAACGCTTTTATTAGTGAAAATATTTATTTTTGTTTTGTGAATTTAAGTCATGTTTTCCGATGTGTCATTACCAAATCGATTTTTTGTACATGAACTAGTAGACAATTTTAAAAACATTATTCATAAAACCAAAGGTTCGCTTATTATGTTATTCATAGATTTAGGGACATTAGCTCACAAAATTAGAACAGTCTGGATACTTTTTCGTGAACTATTTTACGAAGCTCGGATTTTTTCATGAATCTGTACAATCCTCGTGAACTAATTCACGTTTCATAATGTATTAGACATGATCCAATATACGTGCTTGAGAAATAGTTCACGAAATCATGTATAATAGTCATGACATACCATTCTTGTTCGTAAAACAGTGCACGAAATCATCAAATATTATTCGTGTATTCGTGATTCCTAGTACAATAGTCACGACTGATCATTCGTGCACGTAAAATAGCTTGATATTGCGTGACCACCTCTGGCTGCCCCTCCGTTCTTGATCTGGACTAGCTGAAGTTGCACAGGGAATCAGTAGATAAGTATGCTTGGGAGTAGCGAAACATCTTTCAATGGGTAACTCCTGGTAATCCTAGTGTTAATTGATCAATACCGGCGACGACCAGGCCCGAGCGTAGATCGCGGAAGGAAAGGCAAGGAATGTTAGTCCGATACTTGCTTTTGCTAGAGGCCGTATATACTACTGCGCACTCCACAAGTTTCACGGGAGGAGGATGTTTGTTAGTAAGTATAGAAGGTGGATTCTCCTTCTTCATTACCGACGCTAGAGAGGTGACTCCATCAACTCATGGATCGAGGACCAACGGCTTTACTTCCCTTCCGAAGGAAGACGTGACCACAGATTTTTTCACCTCAGGAAAATCTCAACGACCTCGGCTGGAATTGAACCTAGGCCAATTGGAATGAGTGGAGGTCACGCTTACCACTCAACCACCGGCGCCGTCCATGACTGACCTTTCGTGCACGTAAAATATTCCCCAAATTCATGAAATACTATTCATGGGTTCGTGAACTAGTTCATGATTACTAGTGTTTGACCTAGGACCTATCTTGCGTGCTTGTGATATTTAGAAGATATCCTTAAGCATTTTCAATTTCATGCAACATCGTCATAAAATTTTCACGGGGACTATTTCACAAAATCTAGAGTATTATTTGTAGAATCATTTTTGTTTCATGCACTATTCCATGAAATCTCATATATGTCCAGCTGCTAGCGACCAGCTAGAGGCACAAGCAGTAGATATAAGAAAACTATTAGGACCTAGAATATCGTTATTCATTTGCTGAAGTTCAGTATGATGATTCGACAGAAAAAGAAAATTGCGCTGGGCACCAAAAATACATTATAGAGCCACAAATCGTGCTCGTGATATAGTTCATGGAACAAGGTCCTGCTTATTAGTCACATATTTATGTTCCTGTTTATTTTTTCGCGATACTCCGAGTACAAAAACCGATAATAACCAAAAAATAACAGATCGCTGTAAGGCGAAGAGAAGTTATGAATATCATAATAAAACTGCTGATGCCATGAACATCAGTCACATCACTCTACGTGTCAAATTCGAAAGTAAGCTCTAGAATAAAATATCATGATAACAAGCAAATAAATTAAGAAAATCGTAACTAAGATCCTAAAATCAAGAACATGAACCATACTATGCGGGAGAAAAATATCAAAAATCGTAACTAAGATCCTGCAATCATGAACATAAATCACTCTACTTGTGACTAAAATATCAAGATAAAATAACGAAAATCGTGACTAAGATCCTGAAATCATAAACATAAAACACATTATTCGTGATTAAAATATCAAAAATCGTGAATTCATGAACACAAATGACTACTCGTGACTACAATATCACGATAACGTGTATAGAAATTATGAAAATCGTGACAAAGATCCTGAAATCATGAATTTAAAACACATTACTTACACAAAAATCGTGACTTGTATCCTGAAATCATGAGCATGAATCACTCTATTCATGACTAAAATACCACGAAATAGAACTTACGAAAATCGTGACGTGTAATCATGAACATAAACCACGCTACTTTGACAGAAAAATCCGATAGCAAACTCATGAATAAAATATCACGGTAACATGATGAGAAATCACAAAAGTCGTTCAAGCCCATATTTGTATTAAAAAATATGTTCATTGCGCCTATTTCGTTTACAAAAAATATCAACTTCTTCTTAGTTCAATATCAACTGGATTGTTGTTTGTCTTTATTCATATCGATACGAAAGTTGTTGAACATGTTTCAGTCGAGCTGCATTTGCATTTCTGCTGTCTTTCGGTATGATGTGTGGTTGGAATGAAAAACAAAAACAAGAACTCAAGAATCATAGAATCGCAAAATTAAACAAAGTCTACTGTCTTTTGCAACCATCCTCTTTAACCCAAAAATGGCATAAACAAATATTTGTTTTATCGTTTTATTATCGAACGGCTTACCGTGCAGTTTTATAATCTTCAAACATGGTTTATCACCAAAACTAACTGTTTAGAATCCCATCTCATATTTCCAGTGATGTAGACGAGTATGGCTTCAAGCGGGAGCCGGATTTCGACTATCAATCCTACGAAAACATCATGTCCAGCTACTACACGGTGCTGACGACACGTAGCATAAGGTGGCAAAAGTTCGCCAAAGATGGCGACATCCTCACGAATCCCCGCAAGCTCAAACGATTCGTACGCAAGGGTATTCCGGGTCCATTGCGAGAAGAGATATGGATGAAATCTTCCGGGGCAGCCCGCCTACAGCAAAAGGAGCCGACCCTCTATCAAACCCTGCTGCGGTACGAGTTCGATCAGGAGATTTGTGAGTATTGACCATTCTGTTACACACGGTGTGGTAGCATATAATTAATGGAAAATATTTAATTTTAGCTGACCAAATTAAAATCGATCTACCGCGGACGTTCCCGGACAACATCCACTTTGATCAGTACAAGCTGGGCCTGTACAACGTGCTCATAACGTATGCACACCACAACAAAGCGGTCGGCTACTGCCAGGGACTGAATTATATTGCCGGTGAGTGAGATTTTGCAAGCGTATCCAGCGACAAGCGGAAGCTAATGACCACAATGCAAAAGTTTATAATTTGATTACATACGTATATTCACGGGCCTGTGCGCTTTCCTATTCCTACGCAGGCCTGATACTGATTGTTACCAAGAACGAGGAATCAACGTTCTGGCTGCTCAAAGTACTGGTAGAGAACATTGTCCCACTCTACCACACTAAGAAGATGGATAATTTAATCACGGATATCGATGTGCTTAGTGAATTAATTAGAATACGTGTACCTGATGTGCATAAACATATAGCTGATTTAGGTAAGAGAATAGACGGCTAAAATCGTATAAAATGTCAATTGAAAATACGACTTATATGCACATTTGAAGACTGTTCGCACAAGTGGGTTTTTCCTAATCCAATATACCACGGATACTAAAGACATTGAATCTCTGGTATAAAGACTTGACCTGTCAATCATTCATTTACAGTCTATCTCTCAGTGACATTTCAATCGAGCACGAGAACTGTCAATGCAATGCCTTCTTTCGAGGAGGATTTGATGATTTTCTTATTTCAATACTGTTGGCCACCTCAGTGCTTGATTGGAACGATATTGACAGATAAATAGTGGACAAAAATTAATATTACATGTCCTATAGAGATTCAGTATTTTTAATAGAAATCCTAACCGGTCAAATGAAAAATAAATTAATTAAGTACTATTAACGATGCTTACAGTTATATAAAAACAATAGAACTTTGTCATTTGGTTTCCCATTACTCACTGATTGACTTTCATTCCAGGACTGCCATGGCCTGTGATAGCCACCAAGTGGCTCATCTGTCTGTACGCGGAAGTGGTACCAACGGAAACAGCCCTCCGTATATGGGATTGTGTGTTTCTTGAGGGGAACAAAATTCTGCAACGCGTCGGTATCAGTATTGTGATCGGTTTGAGGCGGGAAATACTCGCGACGGACGACATTTCTCAGCTGATTGGCCTTTTCCGGGCCCTGGAAAAGAACACCACTCTAATGGACTGCCATATGTTTATGAGAAGTGTGTTCAAGGTACCCGGCAACCTAAAGCGGTCCCAGATTGACGCTCTACGAAGGCAGCTGTACGAACAGAGGAAAGCAAGCAAACGGAAAGGTTCCTAGGGGTTGCAGGACTATATCCAGAAGAGATATAGACTGAACCTGGTGTGAACTAATGCACACTTTCATTATATGAACGTTACTCCCCAGCCTCGCATATCAGTCCCATATACAAAATGAACATGTTAAAAAAAGACGATGCAATATTTTTGATTACTTTTACTTCCCTCTGTTACCAGTTGTAAATCCTGGTATAATTGCACAAAATATTTCAATTGAAATATATGTCGGGGTAAGCGTGATATAAATATAAAAATTATGTTATGTTTTGATGTTAAGCCGGCAATGAAAATATATGGGACTTATGTGTGAATCCTTTCATCGACAAAGGCAAAATTATTCTCATATTAGTTCCACCCGTTGCTCTTGCGATGTGTGACGTGCTGTAGTTGAGAGTATTCTACAGTAGGCCTCCTCATCTTTTCCGTAACAACGTTCGTTGTCTAACTTTAAACGCAAGTAATAAAACTAGCTATGGAACAAAACTACACTTATGCTGCTAATCTGTTAAGATGATATATTAGAAGGTGCTAAACATTCAATAAATACTAAACATGACGCGAACTCAAAGCCATAGAATATTGAAATTTATGCCGTTAAAGAAGTAATAAAAATTAGAAAAAGTACAGTATAAGTGACGTTACGACTGATAATATTTAAACAAATAAATTTACATTTATCCTCTTAGACAGATAATCTCAATGGATCATTCCAAGGAAGAAGACGCACAAACCTGTGGTGAGGAGCTTCGAAATGATTGTTTTGTTAGTATTGGACCAAAATTACAGAAAAATCTGCCGTGATATCATTTGGCATAACTATCAAGAAGTCGTCTCCAGTTCACTCGGTCCATGGCTCTTTATCGCCAACCTCGCACGGCACGAAGATTCCTCAGGTCCTCTTCAAATTGATCGATTCACCTTGCTCGCTGTGCATCTTTCCCCTTATGTACCTGTCGGATTAATTTCGAAAATCATAAGTCAGCTTACCGCAGCCGCCCTACTTTCACTCTGCAAGTACTGGGTGGTTTTGCAAGCAACTGTTGTAATTCGTGATTCATACGTCGTCTCACACTCCTTCTTCCATATGCCGAAGATCGTTTGCAACACCTTCCATTTGCTAACACTTCGTGGCCGTAGAGGACAACCGCCCTAATGAGCGTTTTGTAGACGGTTGACTTCGTGCGGTAGTGCACTTTGTTCGACCGGAAGGCTTTTAGAAGAAAGCTCGATTACTTACTAGAATACTCTGCCCTATTCTGCGCGGCGTGTGACGTGAGGTGACTAAACTCACCTCACTTAACATGACTTTTTTCACTCGATTCTTAGAGTCGACTCGGGTGAGGTGAGATTCTCCATTGTGGTTAAATGGGCGTCTCACGTCACCCGAAGTGACTCTTCAGAATTGGGTGAGAAAAGTCACGTAGAGTGAGGTGAGATAAGTCGTCTCACGTCACACGCCGCGTAGAATAGGGCCGACTCTCTCATTATCGGCAGTGATCCCAACTACACGAACTCATCAGCTACCTCGATATCGCCGTCATCAATCGATATACTCGGTTGAAGGCGTTATGCTTTTTCCTTCGATTCCATCGATGAGAGGCCCCAAAATTGATTTTTCAGCGGAAAGACACCCGCGAGCACTTCTACGGCCCTATTCTGCGCGGCGTGTGACGTGAGACGACTAATCTCACCTCACTTTACGTGACTTTTCTCACCCTATTCTGAGAGTCGACTCGGGTGAGGTGAGATTCCCCATTGCGGTTAAATGGGCGTCTCACGTCACCCGAAGTGACCCTTCAGAATTGGGTGAGAAAAGTCACGTAGAGTGAGGTGAG
Source organism: Topomyia yanbarensis (assembly GCF_030247195.1). NCBI lineage: Eukaryota > Metazoa > Arthropoda > Insecta > Diptera > Culicidae > Topomyia > Topomyia yanbarensis. The sequence goes on along the minus strand of NC_080671.1, from coordinate 395,163,427 downwards.
ATTAGTCGTCTCACGTCACACGCCGCGCAGAATAGGGCCGCTAGACTCATCGTATGTGTCGAGTGCATGCAACCCAAAGCAATACGCACCCAACATTGTAATGGATTCGCTAAAAACTATTGCCACTTGCTCCTTGCTAGCATAGGCTATTTGAATTTCTGTTGTGACAATCGTTCACCCCTTTGCCTTTGCGGAAGCCATTTGTCTCGACCCAATTGTCGGGGCAGAATAAGATAATTTTCTCTAACAACTTCCGGGTACAGAATAGTATTGCAATCGGTCGATACGAGTAGTGGTCGTAGACTGGTTTTTGGATGACGATGGCACTCACTTATCTCCAATAATGTGGGACATCGTTAAACTCAACAAACTTATTAAATAAATTTAACAAACGTCTCTTGGCAGAGTCTGACAGATTCTTAAACAAGTTGAATTTGATTCATGTGACAATAAAGCCTTGGGGCTTTATTGTTACATGATAAAAGAGTAATTAAGAACTTTACCATCTAAAGAGGTGTGTCGTTCGCGGTATCGATAGGGGACGCGGCGCGGTATATCTTCCGTGCCGGGATGCAATCCGGACAGACCTTCTCGGCGAAATCGAGTATCGAACGGTTTGAATCATACATCGAGCCATGATTCAAAAAGTGCTCATCGATGTTTTTCTAGTTAATCCGTCTACGAGCCGGCACCAGTAACTACGTTTCTTGGCTTTCATCACTTTTCATTCGCGTTTCTAACGTCGCGTACTGTCGATAGCTAGCGGGTATCCTGTCGTCTCGGAAGGTCTTATACGCTCCGCGTACACGTCTGAGTACTCTTTGCCTCACCATGGCACAGTGGTCCAGATCGCTAATTTAGGAGGAATTTTTACTTTCTGACAAACCTGTATAATTTAGCCGTATCATGTCTTAGGATGAATTTGTGTACATCAGAAGATGCTTCTTTTTATTGGAATAGTTATTAGGGTGGTTCTAATTTATCTAAAATACGAAAATAAACTTTTTACTGATGAAAGGTAGAGCTCCACAGTCTTCCACAAAGTTGTAAAGTAACTTATTTTGAATAAATTTGTTGAATATATTAAAGCTCTATCTCTTTTAGTTTTTGTTAAACAAGAAATTAAAAAAAAATTAGGATGTTCCTGAAAAAAAAACGTTTTTTAGTATAACTTTCGTATCTTTTACTTTTTGTTAACACAACCTTTGAACAGCTTATTGAAAACTTCAAGCCGAGTATTTTTCTCCAAGAAACCGAAGGTCTAACTTTTTTCTTTAAAAAGTTATGGACACTTTTCGTTAAAAAAGAGCCTATTTCAAGGCTCATTATCGCTGATGCGGGCACCTAAAATTGAATGCTGTTTCAACCACATGAAAGACCATACTTTTTAGTGCATTTGAGCAAAAATTGGCGGAAACGATATTTTTTTTAAATTTGCAATTTAGATTTAAAGTTTGTAGTTTTGCAGGTTCAACGCATTAACGCATTTACACGCATATCGTTGTATTATAAAAAAAGCCACTTTCAAATATCATTCTCTCATCGCAGCAAGCTTTGCATAAGTGGACTGTCAAAAAATGTTTTCTGATTTTATTCGTTTTAAATAATACAAGTAAATATGGATATTAGTCGAAGAGAGTTGGCAAATTTGCTTATTGCTGGTAAAAAGACTGATGAATTGCTTAAGTTCATTACAAGTAGTAATCCAAATGTAAAATTGAGACTTGTTAGTGCTTGGAAGAAAATAAAAATCTTCATGTTGGAATTTAGAAGGTTGTGGATTCGGAGCAAGCGCACGCAAATTCGGTTCGAGCTGGAAAATTTTGTGTGGCTTGAAGGAAAGTTAAGATTCGAAGTCGAAGGTAAAGGTAAAGGCCGAAAGAAGAAACCATTTTCCGAAATATGTCGCAGAGCCAAAATAAAGTGATTAGGAAAGTTGCGCGATAAGTATTCCACGGAAGAACTTGGTTCAGCGTCAGCCGTCAACGCTAATTCTGCTGGTTTCCGTTTAGTTGGCAGACAAATCGAACGATTGTCGAAAAGTCCAGTCAGATCGACCGTTGAGAATTTAGGATCTATGGCTGTCCCTATTGCAGAAGCGTTTACTGCGGAGGAGGCACTTAGATTTATTTGTGAAAAGGATTTTTCTAAGGCGCAGTACCAAAACATACGCAGCTCAGTTATGCAGAAGGGTTTTGGACATTTATTCCGCGTATAATAAAATAGTAGAAGAAAAGAAACTATGCTATCCGATCGGTATGTACTATTCTCAAAGATTCGTCCCTGAATCAACCATTTTTCAAGAATTTCTGTTCAGCGTTCTTGTGCGTATGTTCCCCTTCAAGCTCTTGTTAACCATACCGTGGAACGACTCATCTCGTTTCTGAATATTGGAGTTCTACCACAGCATCCTGAGGATAATACGTTTATTATCTTTAAGTGGGGCTGCGATGGAAGCAACAACCATTCCCGGTAGGCAACATTATTTTTTTTCTAAACATTGACTGACAGTCTCTTTTCCACTTGAACATAGATACAAGCAAATGTGCGTTGACGAAGATGAAAATGGAGAACTATTCGAGTATAACGATTCGCATATATTTGCTCTATAGGCATCCATAAATGACGTAGCGTTATATGGGGGAGGGGGAGTTTTGTATTTTGTGATGATGTGTGACGACAGGGGGTAGGGGGTCATGTCATGCTACTTACCTTTTTAAAGAGGAATAGGGGTTGACCTGATGTCACGACAATCTTACCCGTTTCATCTAACTAACATCGTTTTTGATTTTTTTAGATTTTTTACGGGGAAAACGAGGGGGGTGAGGGTTACCGTCAAGCTACGTTATTATCAGGGGGGGTATATAGATTTTTTTTTAGATTTTTTACGGGGAAAACGAGGGGGTGAGGGTTACCGTCAAGCTACGTAATTATCAGGGGGGGGTATATAGAATTTTGTGACGAAATGCTACGATGGCGGAGGGGGGGAGTGTTAAAAATCACTCAAAAAATGCTACGTCATTTATGGATCATCCCATAGTACTTTTACGTGCAGTTAGTCGCCGGAAAGATGAGTCAAGAGGCTGCATTCTTGGGAATAATGATTTTCCATCTTCAGTATCCCTGTGTCGACCAGTAAAATTAATTTTCAAGAAGGAAAATCCTGAACTAACAAAGGATGAAGTTGCCGCGATGAACAAGCAAATCGATAAATTAGTCCCGACTATAGTAAATGTTAATATGCGCAAGATTCCGATTAGTTCAAGCTTTCTTCCATGGTTGATACGAAGGTAGTGAATGACGTAACCGGCACACCGTCTCAAGCGTGTTATATATGCAAACGCTCCGGAAAGCGATTGAATGATCCTTTACTGGAAGCCAGCGATCCACCGGATAGTGTATATATATTTTCACCTTTACATGCATTAATACGAGCAATGGAGTTACTATTGCTTACCGTTTCGCTCTAGCAAAACCGTGTTGGCGCGTAGGCAAAAATACCAGCGAGCTTAAGGAACAACAAATAAAAATTTGACAAGCGTTACGTGACCGTTGAGGTCTTCGTATTAGCGAACCTTTGCCAGGTGGCGGAAATTCTAACGATGGTTACACAGCTCGAAAATTTTTCAGAAACCGAGATGTCGTTGCAGAAGAAACCGGGTTGAACGAAATGTTGCTAGAACGTATGTATGTGCTGTTAACAATTATCAACAGCAAATTGGGAATCAACGCGGATGCTTACCGGAATTACGCCGAAGATACACGATTGCTTTATGTACGCCTGTATGGCTGGTATGCTATCTCACCAACCGTGCTTAAACTCCTGCTCCATGGAGGAAGCACTATTCAACATAACATGCTGCCAGTAGGTATGTGCAGTGAAGAAGTTCAAGAAACCAGGAATAAAAGTATTCCCAGATTCCGAGAATTCCACGCACGCAAATTCGATCGACTCGTCAATCTTGATGACGTTTTCAAGAAACTTCTTGTTTCATCAGATCCTATAATTTCTCTTAAATGTAAACGTCGAATTCATCGAGCACCGAAGGATATACCTGAAAATGCAATGCATCTACTTTTGAATTAAATGGCATTGAACAAATGCTCCTTATATAAATCATAAATTGTTTTTATAGCCAAATTATTTTTAATGAACACATTCTGTATTGTTGATATGTAAGCAAAACAGAAAAGGAAATACAAAAGCTTTAGGCAATTTCTTTTATGTCGCTATGCGACAAAATTTAAAACTTTAGTTAATAAATTTAAAATTACATGTTTAAAAAAATAATATTTTCCAATTTTTGCTCGAATATGCTTAAAAGTATGTTCTTTTCTATGGTTCAATCCGAACTTACTTTTATTTGCCCCAATCAGAGATAATGACATTTGAAAAAGGGCTATTTATGAGCGAAAAGTTTCCATAACTTTTGAAAGAATAAAGTTAGACTTTCAGAGTTATGAAAAAAACGTGGATTGAAGTTTTCTAAAAGCTGTTCAAAGGTTGCTTTAACAAAATATAAAATTTCTTTCGAACATTAACAAGTCTCAATTTTACATTTGGATTACTACTTGTAATGAACTTAAGCTGTTCATTTGTCTTTTTACCAGTGATAAGCAAATTCGCCAACTTTCTTCGACTAATATCCATATTTACCAGTTTTATTTAAAACGAATAAAATCAGAAAACATTTTTTGACAATCGTTCTACTTATGCAAAGCTTGCTGCGATGAGAGAATGACATTTGAAAGTGGCTTTTTTCATAATACAACGATATGTATGTATGTAAATGCGTTAATGCGTTGAACCTGCAAAACTACAAACTTTAAATCTAAATTGCAAATTTAAAAAAAATATCGTATCCGCCAATTTTTGCTCAAATATACAAAAAAGTATGGTCTTTCATGTGGTTGAAACAGTATTCAATTTTAGATGCCCGCATCAGCGATAATGAGCCTTGAAATAGGCTATTTTTTAACGAAAAGTGTCCATAACTTTTTAAAGAAAAAAGTTAGACCTTCGGTGTCTTGGAGAAAAAATACTCGGCTTGAAGTTTTCAATAAGCTTCAAAGGTTGTGTTAACAAAAAGTAAAAGATACGAAAGTTATACTAAAAAAACGTTTTTTTTTCAGGAACACCCTAATGTTTTTTTGTAATTTCTTGTATAACAAAAACTAAAAGAGATAGAGCTTTAATATATTCAACCAATTTATTCAAAATAGGTTACTTTACAACTTTGTGGAAGACTGTGGAGCTCCATCTTTCATCAGTAAAAAGTTTATTTTCGTATTTTAGATAAATTAGAACCACCCTAATAACTACTCCAATAAAAAGAAACATCTTCTGATGTACACAAATTCATCCTAAGACATGATACGGCTAAATTATACAGGTTTGTCAGAAAGTAAGAATTCCTCCTAAATTAGCGATCTGGACCACTGTGCATGGGTTGGGTGATCGTCCACGAGAATTCGCGTCAAGTATGCGTTTAGTCTAAGCTTGAACGAGCGGTGTCGAGAATCAAACCAGCTCCGTACTCTTCCTCCGGAGGAAACTCTTGTGTGGACTCGATTTTGTCGGATATCGCGGACACGTAGCTCTTCCAATCAATATTTCGTGTGAGGTCATACGAAACACTGGTTCAGTGGCCCTGAACCGTTAGCAATAGTAATTGTGAGGACAGATGGTCTAAGGCACTCGGGAGCATTAGGGGAACGAGAATCCGTGTCATTTCACCCGTATTTAAAATGGTCACATTAAAGTTGGCACGAAACTCGTGGAGCGAGGTAGATCGATAATCATCGTGAAAACAATCCCATGCCGTACCAACCTAAAACTAACCTCGGTGCGGGGAGGAGTTCCGCAATATCGCAAAACCGTCGATGGCTCACTGAAGCTCTAGGCGGGATGTAGATGGAAGCAACGGAAAGGTCTTTAATTCTGATTTGGCAAGCGACAACTTCAATGCCTGGTGTCGAGAGGAGGTCGATTCGATTGAAAGAATAGCATTTTTTGATCCCCAAAAGCACTCCTCCTTAAGCGTATTCTCGATCCAAGCGAATAATATTAAATTCGAAGGAACGGTAGGTATATTTCTGAAGTAAGTCATGTTCCGCATAATGAAAATGCAAAGTTATTTAGGAATATTTTAAAAGAATCGTTTTTGGGATAATTCTTCTGCAATTCCACTGTAGAACAGTGATTAGATCCGTGACCTCGTTCCATGAATTAGCCATCGAAGGATACAATCGCTGAAAGGAGGGGTCATTTCTCAGTGAACTGCATTAGAAATGTTTTTATTGCGGGAGAAAGCTTATCACGATGCTTTTAAGAGGGTCAGAAATATTTAGTACTGTAAAAATATGGTGCGCAATGTCAAAGAAATTTATTAGGCCAGCGCCTGGTTCTTTCTCTGGTTGAGATATGGAAACACTTGGGGTTTTTGATGTTCCCGGAAGTGCCGGGAACTCCTTTTCTGAGCTCAGGTTTCTGAGACCGGGAGCGACTTGCTTCGGTTTTACACCAGTACTTCTGGCCTTTACGACGAAGCTTGGGAGAGGAAATCCCAAGTAACAATTGATGTTTTATAGCACGCTATAAGTGCAATCTAAGTTTTATAAATGGCAATAAAACCACCATAAAACCTCAATTATTACTAGGGATGTTCCTTCTTTTCTATTGCTTCTAGGCGCAGCAGAAGATGTTCCCTCCTGGGGTTCAACACAGTCGCCTTCGTCAGTAGACAAGTTGGCATAGATGCTGGTAGAGGCCGGTGGCGTAGCTATCTTAAGCATTTCTGCAAAAGATGCCCTGAAGGGAACGCTAAAGATTATCCTCGCGCTGTTTGTACGTGGAACATGTCGGGAGATCATGTGGGTTCCCCCCACTTTTCGACAACCCTCCCACAGGAATTATCCGCATGATTCCCACCGCATTTCCCACAACTGGCCTTACTGCTACAATGGAAGGCTGTATGTCCCAATTGTGTGCAATTAGTACAAAGAGGCGTATAAGTAGACTAACCTTGTCAATGAGTAGGTAGTTGGGTAGAGCAGAAGCGGCGAAGGTCACCCAATAAGAGTTTGAGTTGACGTATGTCCAGTATCTTCGCTGGTTTAAGCGTGGGGTCTTTGAAAGATCCATTCCCATATTTCAACAGGTCCTCGCAACTCTGACTCGAATCGGAAATGACCCCACAGACTTCAAACCTGTTCGCTGGAATATATACTCTGTACTCCTTCGTAAAAGGCCCGTAGCCAGCAGTATCATTTGCCTGATTTAAGCTGTTTGCAGCCACCCGAAGCTTATCAGGGCGAATTTTCGATATTTCTGTCACGGCCGAATACCGATCCGTCAGAACTCGAGAAATCTGCAACAGATTCAAACACTTTTTGTCTATGGTCTGGCAGGAAATCACGAGCTTGTATATACTTTGAACCGGGGAGCCGATTTTGTTTCAACGTCTATCTCACCTTGAGATAAACCTCCGTCAGCGGAATTGCACGGGGCTATTTCCCAGTGCACGTTAGTAGGAGAACCAAGAAGGAGAAACGTAAAATAATACTTAACTTGTGTATGTAACGGTATTCAGACGGCTTACTAGAAGACACTGCTTCACTAGTCACTGTTCGGCTAACGGTACTCAGAAACAGATGCACAAAAGAAGGAAAAACTACCTAAACCTTGACGAGGCAGATAACCTTGAACGCGGATTAGCATTATTCTTTGTCGCTATACACTGCACGGACTGGCAACAAAACACTTGTGTTTCGACCGAGCGCTCGAAAACGAATGTATAAAAATATTTGCAATTATTACAACAATATTGGATTCGCTCTAGTTTGATGAAATGTATGTTCGCAGCGGAGCGGAAACAGAAACTCCCGTACTCCATCACCGACAATATCGTTATTTGGTACAGCCTGATGGGGTCTCCTGTGTGGGCACCCCTCCATGTTCCGGTTATTGTACGGAGAAATTTGATCCTTTGTTGGCACTTCTGTTCCAGATACGTAATACATCCTCAGGTACCTTTAGAGTCGAACCATACGTCGATATATTGGAAAGTTAAAATCTGAGCAAAAATTACTCATTAATTGAAGCTGTAGTTGCGTTGGTTCACGCTTCCTTGAAAATACGACTAGCTCAATTTTCTCCGTTGAGAATTCGACACTCAGCTGGAGGGCCCAAGAAGACAAATTGTCCAATGAATCTTGTTATGGTTTTTGCAGATCGACGGCTGGGAAATTTATAATGGAGACCACACCGTTATTTGAAAGTTACCTTGAGCGTGCAGGAATTGACAATTGTAAAGAAGGAGGCTTAGATATAAGCCCTGGAAAATTTCATATAGCTAATTCGCGATGTCGATAAATCACCATGCAAAAAATGCAAGTGTTTATCAGACAACAAAGTAAGCAAAAACTTGATTAGAGTCGCTGAAAGACCATACTGGTGCAGCTTCTCAGAAATAATGTTGATAGAAACTGAGTCAAACCCTCCTCAGTACCCATAAAAACATTTACTCCTTGCTAGCATAGGCCATTTGAAATTCTGTTGAGAGCAACGTAACGATCATCCCTTTGTCTTTGCGGAAGCCAAATTGGATATCTGACAGTAAGCCACTTGCCTCGAGCTAATTGTGGAGGCGGAGCAAGATCATTTGCTCGAACATCTTCCGGATACAAGATACCATTGCAATTGATCGTTACGAGTTGTGGTTGGTGGCTGGTTTTCCTGGTTTTTTGGATGGCGATGACAGTCATGTGGGACAATGTTACCCTCAAGAATCTTATTAAATAAATGCAACAAACGTCTCTTGGCAGATTCATCAAACAAGTTCAATTTGATTATGTTTGGCGCTGTAGCTTTATTGCTACATGATAAGAGAAAGTGATCGAAAACGGTGTGTCGTCCGCGGTATCGTGAGACGTCTGAGTACTCTTTGTCTCATCATGGCTTAGGAGACCGCCCAAGAGAGTTCACGTCTGGTACACGTTTAGTCTGTTGCCTCATGGGGTTTGTTAGTAGACAAGTTTGTATAGATATTCGTAGAGACCACTGGCGTAGATATCTTTAGCATTTCAGCAGAAGATTGCTCAGAGAGTCCCTAAAGCGAAGCATCTCCTCGCGCTGTTTTGTTTACACGTGGGACATATCGGAAGATCATGTGGATTTCCCCCACAGTAGATGCATTTTTCGACATCCTTTCCACAAAGGTTATCCACATGATTCCCACCGCATTTTCCACCTCGAACCTTATTGTTGCAATTGGTGGCTGTGTGTCCCAGTTGTTTGCAATTAGCACAGTTCATGACCCATGTCACAAAAAGGCAAACGGGTAGACGAAGCTTGTCAAAGAGCAGATATTTGGGTAGCGCAGACCCGGCGAAGGTTACTCAATAAGAGTATAAGTTAACATACTTCCATCAGCGCCAGATCCTCCTTCCATCAGCTGCCGCTGCTGAATGCAATTCTTTGCAGTCCTGTATCTTCACTGGCTGAAGCATGAGGTCCAACCCCATGTGTCAGCAGATCACGGTCAAAAATCGTTCCGTCAGAACTCCATAAATCTGCAATAAATTAAAACAATTTTTTGCCTTCGACCCGGAAAAAGATCACGAATGGCCCGGTTCAGGAACACGGATATTGCTTAAGTCGGAGAGTCGATTTTAATTCGACATCCATCTGAGCTTGAGGCAAATCATTGTCAGTAGAAGTAAGTTTTACATAGGCCCAGTTCAGAATGGTATTAGAGACAAGAATGGGGAATGTAATATTATCCCTTAAATGCGCAATGTTGTTTTAAAACAACATTGCAAAAACCATCTCAAAATTATCGTGGCAACGTATTAAAACCGTAAGACAAATTACAGCAATTCGAAACTGTCAAAATTTGCTGAACTGTCAGTTTGAATTGCTGGAACTCAGCAAAATTGCCATTTTTCACTAATTTTCGTCAAAATAATGGGCTTTCATTTCGTCAAAATAATGGGCTTTACAAATCAATCAAGTGTTCTACGTGATTTATGAATGGTCCCATAGGAGAATATTCTTACTTGAAATAATAAATTTCATCCGAATTGAGTAAGGCTAAGTCAGGGTTTCGTCCGTTTTGACAAGGAATTATTCAAGCGCTCCAATCTAGCTTCCTACTTAGACCGCACCATTATGGTTCAAGTTGAATATCATTTTAATTATCTCTCTAAATCCTTCTTAGGCACGCCAGGCATTAGAGTTGGATTTCCCTTTCCCCTTCGGACAACTACTGGCAATAGAATTTGAACTGGAAAAAAATACTCAAATGAACAAATTCACTAACACTGTACATATATTGTACATACATATATATATTAGACTGGTTCATTTTTTGACTTTTAGCTACACCAGGCTCTACTGATTCCTTTTATGGCCCTTAGTAATTGTGCAAATTTTGGTACCGATCGGATGTGTCTACGGACCCTCCAAAAATTTCAAAGTTTATATGGAAATTACTATAGAAAAACGGTTAATATTGAAAATAAATTCTTAAAAAATCACCTCGTCAATCAATTCATGAGAACACTATATATTTCTAAAGGTATTCTTCAACTGAACACATTCGTGGAACATTGTAAGTTTGTAAAAATTCACTGAGAAAAATTATTAACTAAAGAAGCAGCATGACTTCAAAACAAGTGGATTTATTATTAATCATAGCAACCCTGTTTGAATAGCTCCATCGTTATACAAGTGTAAACTAGGCTTACCACCCAACGCTCATGTATGGCAGATGCAGCATTTCAAGCAAGGTTGCTATGATTAATAATAAAACCCACTTGTTTTGAAGTCATGCTGCTTTTTTAGTTAATAACTTTTCTCAGCGAATTTTCACAAACTTACGATGTTCCACGAATGCGTTCAGTAGAAGAATACCTTTATAGATATATAGTTTTCTCATGAATTGATTGATGAGTTGATTTTTTAAGAATTTATTTTCAATTTTACCCGATTTTCCATACTAATTTCCATATAAATTTTGAATTTTTTGGAGGGTCCGTAGACACATCCGATCGGTACCAAAATTTGCACAATTACTAAGGGCCATAAAAGGAAGCAGTAGAGTCTGGTGAAGCTAAAAGTCAAAAATTGAACCAGTCTAATGTATATACTAGGGTGTAGAGCCCATTTTCACCATGTTTCTATTATCATCCTACCCATTGGTTAGAGCAGTGTCTGCCATCTTTGTTCAACGCATTGAGTCAAATGGTAGCGCAACAATAGGGGCACACGATTAGAGTTTTCGTTGCGCTCAATCACGAGAATTTCACTGTTTTCAGCGCTTTTGTTTTATTATATTGGCTCTTAACAACGAAGCAAAGCTGTTGATATCAATTTTTACGCATTCCATTGATTGTAGGTCGAGAAATTAATGAATTAGTGAGGCACCCTGCTTAGTATGGTGAAAATAGGCACTTTACCATATCTAGCAGTGGCGTAGTAAGAAAATTTTTCGGGGGGGATATGGAATTTTTTTGTATATATATGAAAAAATGTTCAAAAACATTCTGAGCAGGAAAAAAATGTTCAAAACCAACAACTCAGGGAACGGGTTTGGGTAGCCAAGGTAGGAAAGCTAGCCGTTGGTATAGAATTAATGCTCTTCCCCTACGAGGACAATCTGGGCGGCAAACTTCAGACTGTCTAATTTACTGAGCCCTTCAGTTCCCTTGTGCAATTCAGTACCACTTCTTCGTTGAGCTTCCGACTGGTTCGCGAACTACTCGGTCTGGTCCCCGACGATAGATCTAGCCTACTCCGACGAAAAGTTCCCCGGCGAGAGAAGTTCGAAAGCGAGCCAACCAGCCAAGTGTTGCGGACAGATCGGCGATTCCGGTAGAGTAGGGCATCCGGTTTGCTGGAGCCCCGGCGCGGCTGGTGGTGTATCGTCGCGATTTACGCGGTCTCGTTCCCGGCGGTGAATCTGACTATACGCTGACGGAGAGGTCCCAGACGATAGAAGTTCTCCCGATACCGATTCTTCAGTACTACAACTTCTTGAGCCCTTTGGCTCCGTGACCGGTGCCATTTAGCACCGTAACTCCTTTAAGCTCTTTAGTTCTCTTCTTGGGCCATTTAGCACTACCTCCTTGCTGATCCATTCAGCTCCTCGACTTGTTCGCGAACAACTCGGTCTAGTCCCCGACGATGGACCTGACCTACTCCGACAGAGAATTCCCCGGCGAGAGAAGTTCTCCCGAGATCGAGCTAATCAGCTAGGTGCCGAGGTCAGTTCGGCGATTCTGGTGAAGCAGGGTGTCCGGTGCACTAGTGCGCCGATGACCCGCGACTAGTGTTGTCTCGTCGCTGTCTACTCAGTCTACACACCTAGAAAAAATAATGTAAATTTACGTCTCCTGACCCTGACATATACGAGCATCAAAAATAACTTAGTTTTACGTTTGATTTTAATTTTACATGACGTTTAATTTCGTAAATCATGTAATTTTACTCCACATACAGCGTTTGTTCTGAATGGTAGGAAGTGTAATTTTATGTCATTGCGCATGTAAAGTATATGTTTCATGTAAAATTAAATGGAACACGGTAATGTTCCGTCATTTCGTAAATTACGGTTTGTTGATTTGTGTCATGTTTACAATTACGTCAACGATAAAATTCAGATTTTTTTGGTGTGTAGTCCCTAGCGGTGAATCTAGCTTACGCTAACGGAGAGTTCCCTGGCGAAAAAAGTTCTCCCAATATCGATTCTTCTTTGGTTTTCGCTATTTTTCTACCGGAACAACCGGTGGGGTGCCGTGGTCGGTCTGACGAATCGGCATGGAGCGTGATGTCCGGTTCGCTAGCGTTTCAACGACTCATACTCGTTGCTCTGTTGCAGTCTACTCGACTAGTCATCGGCGGTGAATCTAGCTTATTCCTGCGGAGAGTTCTCTGGCGGTGATTGCTCCCCCGAAACCGTTGTTCGATGTCCATTCCGTTGTAAGACGGTCATGATCTACATCAGCGGTTCTCAACCTTTTTCGTACCACGGACTCCTTAGATATCACATTGGGTTGCTGCGGACCCCCATAGATAAACATCAATTTTGTATGCTATCAATATGTTATTTTCAATTTGTTAGGAAACATGACTTGAAATTTCAATATGCGTTCGGAAAATATATTTTTCTTCGCTGACTCCCAGCAATGACTTCGCGGCCCCCTAGGGGTCCGCGGATCCCAGGTTGAGAATCACTGATCTACATCATATCTCTGTTTACTGTGTTCCACGTCTTTACGTCGCTTGTCATTCTGTAGGCTACATTATCCGGGTTGATGTCCGGTCCTCCCGTTTTAAGTAGCTCCCTGCACGTCACTTCAAACCTCAAAGAGTCTCCTCGGACATTCAAAGACTTCAAACCTCGGACATTCAAAGACGCTCCGGTGTCTTCTCGACGATCTCACACTCCAAGCACAGTGTTGACGTTGCGTACCCACACCGATGAAAATACTCCTTAAGCAGCCGTGGCTCGGTAGGAGCTGTTTCATGTGGAAGGTCATCTCTCCGTGCTTTCTATTGACCCACTTTCCTTTCTCCGTATTGTCACATTACTGCTGCCACGTCACCATCGAATCGATTCTCATCATCTTCCTCACGTTTCTGGCGTTTCATTGTTTGTAGCACTTGATATCCTCCGTCAGGGTAATGTAGATGGGGATCATCTCGGCGACAAGGCATACTGCCTCCGGTACACAATCGCAACTCGTACGACCAGCAGTCGAAGCGTCCTGTTCAGCTTTTCGCGGTTTCATTGTCTCCGTCACCGACACCTCCATTTCTTCAAGTGTCTCACCGTTAGTGACACATCGTCCACGAAACCAACGATTTTCACTTTCCTGGGAAGCCGTTGTGTTAAGACCCCATCGTACATCTCATTCCAAAGTGTTGGACAGAGAATGGAGCCCTGAGGAACGCCCGCTGTGACTCGCATTGCCTATTGCCTGTTTGTTCGTCTGGTACAGCAGTGCTCTACTCTGGAAGTAGCTCTTCAGGATCTGGCTCATTCTTTTATACCACGGTCTATCCGATGTTGCATGGCTCGGTGACTTCCCACACCTTGGCTGCAACATCAGCTTCTGCACCTTCCTCATTTCGGGGATTACCATCATCTAAAGACTTCAGCAGTAGCATCCTGAACATGTCCGGATACGTCAGGATCGCAGCTTTCAGCGCCACGGTTGGTATTCCATCTGGACCGGTGGTTTTCTTTGATTTTAGTCACATCGACGCTTCCTTGAGCTCGTCGTTAGTCACTTACCACTCGGCTGTGTTACCTCATTCTTCTTCGTCGTACGGTGTCGGTGACCAGGTAGTTGAATCGTGATTCGGGAAGAGACCCTCAACGATTATCTTTAGTTTTCCCGGGTATATTTCAGCTGGTGTCGCAGACCCTCGTCTTCGTCATGACGACTCAGTACGCGTCCCCCAGCGATTGGCGTTTATTTCTCAGCACAGCTACTTATGGCTATTGGCTTGCTAAGCTTGATCTCCCGTTTAAAAGAGTCCTTACCTTCTCGAAACGTCGCTTGTGCTCCTCTCTCACTTTCCGATCTTACGCTCTGAGCCCGTTTTCTGGATCTAAGACAAGCAGCGTGTAGCGTAATGAGCTACTCATTTAACCCGTAATCTGCACGCCGTCTACTGCATGGCCCTAGTTTTCGTGACATTGTAACGTCACAAGCCGTCACAATCCTTCTTGCCGCATCAACGTAGGGGAATTATGGTTAAAACCGACACCTTAAGCTTAACACTTTTTCTAAGTTGCCACAAAACCAATAAAATTATAATTTTAATGCACAATTCTTCTTCAGAAAATTCTTAACAAGACTTAATTTTTTCAGCGCTTCAAAAAATTAATTTCATTAAAAAATATTGGTTGTAAAACTTGGAAAACAAAATGACTTTTTGTAAGCACTGCGGGTAAAACCGACACCCCATAGGGGTAAGATCGACACCCCGTTTAATTTATTTTCTCTCCACTTTATTAAAATCTTTATCTTTATTAAAAATGAGATACATGCGTGATTAATAAAGTGTGAGTATGTATGATGCAAATATGTGCTTTTTATTGCTTCATCATGTAGTGAGGGGAAGAAAGTTCGAAAGCGTAGTACTATAAATAAGAGTATTTTATGCTATAGGATTATTTATTGATATGAGTATTTCCAAATAATCCTTGCGCACATCATTGCAACCTCCAGTGTCATTTTATTTCATAAGAGAAGATTTTCAAGCGTTCTACGTTCTGCTAATTGGATTCATTCACTTATAAGTGACACACACACACACTTCTTAGTAAAACTATCTTTTTCAGATTTGATTTTTCGGACTCTGATCATCAACGATCTATTGGAGTATACATAATATCATTGTCTCATTGTGATAAAATTCGTCTATGACAAACCAAGAGAACACTAGAAATTCGGTTTGATGACCTTTTTGCAGAAATAGCAAAAGCTTCGTTAGAATCAGATAAGCAAAAATTCCAATTTTTGATTTTTAAAGAGACTTACAAGAAATAAACACAATAAAAGTATTTCTGTGTATTTCTGCTAATACTATAGTGTTCTAATAGGCTAATTGAAGTGTCACAAAGATCCCCAGTATTTTGAAATGAATCGCAACTATACACAACCATCTTAACAGGGTGTCGGTTTTACCCTAACCATAGGGTGTCGGTTTTACCCCAACAGCGCACATTTTTTTATAAAAGCAATTAAAAATATTAAATTTTTCAAACTCGTCTTCAATGCACCTAGTTGATCATAGGACAGGCCGATAATAATAGGTACTGAAAAATGGGGTGATTTGAAAAGCTTTCGTTCGGTTAAAACCTTAAAATCTACCAACGAAATTTTACATCCAGACGAGTATGAACGCTGCTGTCGAATGTTTTGTTAATTTTTATGACATTCGGCGCACTAACGTAAATCCAATTTTTCTTCAAATGCTCTAAATAAACGTACTAAAAATATTGTATCATTATGAAATGAATAAAAGTTTGATTTCTAGGAAAAGTTGTGGGGTGTCGGTTTTACCCACAGTGTCGGTTTTTCCCACAATTCCCCTACTTGATTCCGTTGTTCGCCGAAGTAACTCAACAAAGAGGTTTTCGTTAAAGTCTTTCGTCTTCCACTTTAGCTTGCGGCCCGTCCTTCTTCGTGCTGCAGAATCGAGTGGTGGTCTCTATGGGGATACTTCTCTCACACTCTCCAGTCCATGTTCACCGTCAGTAAAGGACTACAGAATGTGGCGAAATTTCTCTCTGTACCGATATCCGTTTCGTGAACCAATAAGCTCCCAGCTCCTCGCTTCGCCGCGATCTACTTGTTATAGTCCTCGGCGGTTGAGCTAGCCTCCACAACGTGCCGTCAGGTAGGTGCCGAATCTGCAGCCAATTTTCACTACAAGGAAATATTTTCACAAGCTAACTGTTGCAAATGAAACTTTCATTTCATTTAAAATTTTAGGCATATTTTTGTTTAACATATTGATTTTTTTCAAAATTCTCCAAAATATTTCGGGGGGGGGGGGGGGGGGGGGGTTTCGTCACCAACCCCCCCCCCCCCCGCTGCTACGCCATTGCTATCTAGAGTACGCAAAAGTAGAAGAAATGAAGTTTACATATGTTCCTGAGGTAATATAACGTTATATTTGATAACCTCCAAAGTTGGTAGTAGAGATATCAACAGCTAGCCGGGCGTAGCCTTCGAAAGTGAGCACATAAAAAGATTTACATTTGAAATGAGTTTTGTCTTCCTCATTCTCGGTTTCTGTTTGAATATCTAGAAAGCAAACAAACTGCATACTTTTATCGGTAAAGCTGGTGGTATTTTGCAGTGTGGTTCTGTGTCTACCATCAATGCAGAAAGGAATCAATAGCATCGGATCAAGCATTCCTTTTAATTAAGTATCAAAACGACTGAAAAGTGAATATGAGAAGCTTAGCTATTTACAACCCGGACAATATAGGAATTACATATATAAAGCGACGCTATTCACAATAGATTGTTCATTGTTTTGCTGTTTTCAATTACATAAAAGCTAGATAATCCAAACCGAATCCATTACTAAATTTGATTTAACTACCGCAACTGTATAAAGAAAAATATAGCATTCAAGCACAC
This sequence comes from Topomyia yanbarensis, assembly GCF_030247195.1. Taxonomy (NCBI): domain Eukaryota; kingdom Metazoa; phylum Arthropoda; class Insecta; order Diptera; family Culicidae; genus Topomyia; species Topomyia yanbarensis. The sequence continues at coordinate 395,146,258 of NC_080671.1, read as the reverse complement.
AGCGGCAACTTTCACAGCTTTAAAACGTATCCGAAACTTCCTTTAACTTAACCCATCTTAGATTCTAGATGTCGCAATGCCAAAACTAACTTTCCGAACAAGCATTCTCAATCCGAGTTTGGAGGTCAAATCAATTTCTAAACCAACCGCAAACTGCTCGCATTGTTACAGAACTACTTCAGGTTTGTATGTTTCGAAGGACAACGGTTCCCATATGTAAACCTCATCACATGAGGTTACACTTGACCGTCAGTTTCAACAAGCCATTATGATTTCGATAATTAAAATGTTTTCAACCAGCCACCACAAAGCCCGGTACGGCCATTTCACGTGAATGTGTCTGAATGTGTCTTTAGAGTAAGAACCAGTCATCCAGCTGTCTGCAGCAGGTTGCGAATCATCATCGTTATCGTTTGGTCAGGACAGATTTTTATCGCTTCGGGGAGTGGACACATAGTCCCGTTGTAGATAATGGCCGTTTGGCATGCATCACCTAACAAATGTCCAGTCCGATCTAACCGCTCGTTGCTCATCCAATTAGGCCCAGTAGCCCCAGTAGCCCCAGTATGAGCACTCCGCGAGGACAGCCGCTTATGCCGATGAAAAGCGTATATGTACAGTACAGGCATTATATGTTTCCAATTATGGGGTGAGATGTTCAATTCGCATCAGTACAACTCCCAGCGAGGCAATAAAGACGGAATTGTTTAAAGTCTACCAATCTGTACATGTCAATTAGCCATGTTGGGGATATTTTGGGCAGCAGGTGGTTTTATGACCATCTGGGGGTGAACATCTGGCATGCTGTTCACTGCCCAGCCGAATTCAGGTCAAATGATTGTGTTTTTCCTTTCTTGCTCTTTTGATGCTTCGAAAGGGTTTTCCGGTTCGTGTGTAGCTTTCTTGTTACTACAGCGATAGCAGATGTTGGGCCCCATTTGGTATTCAAATTGAAAATTAAAGCACATGGAACGTGTTGAACATTTAAATCTGGCAATTTACGGTTTCTAAGGTTGATGCCGCTTGCTACAGTTTGGTTTTCTTCTGTATTTGCGGAAATTCTTTTAAGAGAATATTGGGAAACTTTGTGTCTATTAAATTAATGCAATACCTAAATATGCATGGAGACATTCTTGAATTTAATAAATTTTAAAATGAATGTTTATTGAAAAAAACTGATGCTTTGATCATTTTTTTTCAACGGCGATTTATTGAACAACAATTGTTGTAAAAAGTTTATTGCATATTTTAAATCAATTATAAAAATGTTAAAAAACGCCCGTTTAATACCATCCCCAGCGATTGTCAATGAATACAATTATTTGCAATCAAGCAGTTCAACTTTCATGCCAAAGTCGAATTGGTGAGCACACCTCCGCTCTCGACTTCTCGATGGGCACATAGACGCGGTTCTCCTGCATAATAAGACCACCGCGAACAATATTATTTTCCTGATCCAGGCAATTACAATCCCGAGCCTGCCCGGATGGACTTCGATAGTTTTTGTCATGGATGATTAATGCTTGCTTAGCAATTTTGAAATTTAAAGAATATTCAGTAGTTTTTAGGGGCCAACAGAAGATTACAAAGAAACGGATCAAGATAGGGGGTATGGTTTCTTTCGGTGAAGCCTGACTTGTTTAATTTGAAAAGCGTCTCAAGTCTTTCCAGTCGAATAACTTTTGACATCCATTTTTCCACCAGAAGGTGTATCATTCTTGCATGGATTTAGCACCAAGCGCGCCAAAGAAAAAAATGGATGGATTGGCAATATTTAGGGGAAACAAAATAAATGAAATAATATAAAAGATACCCACTTTGATATTTTTTATCTTTATTCATTCCAAATGTTCCTAATCAAGGTATTTCAGACTTTCAACTTACTCAATCTACCCCGAATGCAACGACTTCTTCTATGTTCTCTCCTAAGCATAATATTAGCTGGTTTTTCTTTCGGCACTTGCCTTACAAGTCCAGATAACTGGAGGTTGACGCGTTTTATTAGACTTTAGATGTCAGCATGTTTGTATACTTGGTACTGCTCCTGGTTCGTGCGTCTGCGTCCTTCTCCATTTTCTGCTGTACCGCCGAGTATTGAACGAAGAATTTTCCTATCAAACTCACCGAGGATAGTCTGCTTCCTTCCTCAGCATCGTACAGTGTAACAAGGAGTATCAGTGATTTGTATAGAGCAAGTTTTGTACGCTACTTCAAGCGCAAGCTATAGAAAGTCTTAATGGCAGTCACAACACTTCTATTTACCTCGCGGCTAATATCGTTTTGACATGTCACTAGTACTCCGAGATATAGGAATTCGTCGATCGTCGTATCCACTCGGAACCAGCACCGTTCGATCTGTCCTGCTTTGCACCAGCTACCATGTACTTTGTCTTGTTAGACTATATAGTCAGACCGATTCTCACAGACTCCCTTTCAGAAAAATCAGCAGTCTCAAAAAGTATTTTTCCTCAAAATATATTTTTTTCGGTTTAACATAAAATCTCATCATTTCATGCATTTGAAGGATATTTAGCATCAAAAATACGAGTTCGATTTCTGAAATAAAAATTTTAGTTCCTGCTTAAATGAGAATTTCTTATGTGACCGAACGATTCATACTATACTTCCGTTTCCATAAAACCGAACTGTCCAAAAATGCATAGCAGCCTATAAGAATAATATACAATTCGTTTGAGACTAAGTTTGTGAAGATCGGCCCAACCATCTGATATGAAACTGATCTGAGTTTTTTTAATTTTGAAAAGTGGTGATTTTTCGTGGCATTTCCACAACCGGCTATGGTGGTCAATGTGACCAACAAAATTTTGATGGGCAATCAGTAACCTAGAACTGCAAATGCGAGATGTTTGGCTACTATTTTAGCAAAAAGAATCCTTTTTGCATTCATCGCTGTATAGGTTTGAATAGGAGTTTTATCTGTGACCACACTCTACAACCCATAACTCCGCAACAGGAGGGCGGATCGAAATAAAATTTAATAAAAGTTTTTGGGTACGCAACACTGTTCATTACGTAGACGTAGACTTTTATTTTTTTTATTCGCGGGAAATGTGTAATTAGCAAGAAGCACATTGTAATGTTCAATTAAAAATTAGCGTTCAGATTTATTTCAAGTTTTTTAAATATTAAAGAAAGGTGTTTCACATTGGTTTTTTGTCTATGATTGATCAAATCAATTAGTACCAATTCAAGCTGCTTTCCAACGTTTGTGTACTTCTTTCGTTCAACGTTCGGAATACTTCTTTTCAAGGTGAGTGTCATATGTGTAAAAAGATATATTGCTATAACTAGCCTAAATTTTGGCCGAAGTGTGCGAACAATGCAAAATTGCTAAACACTTTTTGAGCCTTACTGGTGCATTCAAAATTGTTAAATTATAAGAAACATTTACGAAATAATACTGTCGGTGTGTACTATCATCTAGACTAAAATAATAAACCAAACATGCACACAAATTTCACTTTTCATGAACAAATTTCAATATATAGTCGTAAAATTTAACGGGTGTTTAAAGAATTTAAAATCAGCGTAAATGATTGCAAGAGAAACTGATTAGCTCGAGTAAACACTTTGTTGTAAAAGTTTAACTACACTACTGCTTTAACCACCGAAATCAATAAATAAAAAATAAAATTAATCCACTTATTGTTAAAAATCGGGTGTTTTGTTGTTACAATGCTTAACTTTGACCATTTTTTACATTTTTATGGTTCATGCATTTAATGGTCCATGCATGTCTGCTAACTAGTGGTGTCTCAGATGATTTCACAGTCAAAATCTTCCGTCGAGAGGAATTTTGGGCGATCGTCTTTGGAACTGTCATTTTGTATTATTCCTAGATTAAAACTATATCGAAATATACGCAAGAAACAACACTGTGTGAGGTTGTCCAAAAAAATCGTGGGTTCTGGGTTGAGTGGTCGCTTAACGAGTAGTTACCTCAATAGTGTACTAGCTTTGAAGTGTCTGCATAAATACTGAATAGACCGATATTTTGAATACAACTATCTTTAAATCTCATTTATAATTAGTAATACGAGAATAACAAAAAATAAAAGTCTACGTAGACTTTTTCAAAGACCCCTCCTCCCCCCTCGTAGACAAACGTAGGCTTTTTCCAGACCCCCCGTCCCCCTTATGAGTCTACGTGGTTTATGAACGGCCCCAAACAGTTATTTTGGATTTGGGTACTTCCGCTGGGGCTTCCGAAACCGTCGATGGTGGTCAATGTGGCCGAAGAGACTTTGAATGACTGTTAGTGACCTGGAACTACAAATCCAAGCAGTTGTGGACACATTTTGGAAGAAAAAATCACTTTTTACATTCATTGCCATCGTTGAAATCGGGATTTGCTACGTGTTCGAACTCATTACCCGGTAATTCCAAAACCGGAAGTCGGATCAATTAAGAATTCAATAGCAGCCAGTAGGAACGCTGTACCTTTCATTTGAGACCAAGTTTGTAAAAATCGGTGAATTATTCGCTGAGAAATAGGTATGACAATAATTTAGGGACTTGGCAAGTAATGTTGCACACATTTCAATATGTATTGCATCATTTGGACATTATGGTTGTACCAGTTTATATGGGAATTTGCTGTTGGATCGTACTTTTCAACCCGTAACTCCGAAACCAGAATGTGGTTCAATAAAAAAATAGCGACCGATTGGAAGGTTGTACCTTTCATTTGAAACTAAGTTTGTGCAAATCGGTTCAGCCATTTCTGAGAACAATCGGTGAGATTATTTGCCACATACACACATGCATACATACATACACACATACACACACATACAGAATTTTTCCGATCTCGATGAACTGAGTCGAATGGAATAAGAGGCTTGCAAAATAAGACTGCTCAACAAAACAAAAAATCTTAAGTGTACCGAGACCACATACTGTTTTTTGCGGAAAGAAGAAGAAAAAACCCGTTTTAATCCACCTAGTGGTGCAATTGTGCCTTTCTCATTTATCCAAACTACGATTCTATGGGTGGTTATGTTTAATATAATGGTGGAAATGTCTATTAGATATTCAGTGCGATTTACACATATGTTTGGACTCCGCAAAAAATTTTCAACTTGTTAGGAAATTTTAAATTAGTCTCTCAACTCAAAATCATTTCAAACCAAATTTTTCATTGATTTTTCAGACTCACTAGGAAAATTTATTTAAGAGGAATTAGAAAATTTTATTCGCGTAGCGGGGTACTAGATGAGGAAAGGGTGGTTTAGGGAAGGGTGGTGAGTGATGTGGGGGGGGGTGCCCCTCACCGTATCCCCCTAACTACGACCCTGTTAAAATACAGAAAACCTATGTAAGTCAAAAAATAAAATTATTAGACTGACGGGATTAGGTAGACGATGTTCAGAGTAATTGCATAACCTTCTATAGGAGAAAGGCAAAAATGTGAATTTGCTGTGTGTCCGCACTCTTAAACCCGTAACTCCGGAACCGGAACTCGGAATTTAATGAAATTCAATAGCAGCCTATGGAAACGTTGTACCTTTCATTTGAGACTAAGTTTGATGAAATCGGTTCAGCCATCTCCGAGTAACCGATGTGCATATTTTTGGTCACATACATGCATGCATACATACATACATACATACATACATACATACATACATACATACATACATACATACACACATACATACGCACACACACAGACATTTGCCGAATTCGACGAACTGAGTCGAATGGTATATGACAGACGGCCCTCCGGGCCGGGATTAGTTCAACTATGTTCAGAGTGATTGCATAACCTTTCTATAGGAGAAAGGCAAAAGGATGAAAAATGGCGTTTTTCGTTTGTTTCTAGTATGTAAGGATCGGTTTTTATGAGCATTTGAAGATTTTTATGTAAAGTTGTTTTTAATATCATTATCAACAACTTTACCGAAGATACCAAACCTCTAAATAATGTTTTGAGTTTATTCTCCGCAATTATGTCCAAGAGGATTAATTACCAAAATTGTTTTTTCAAGCGATACTCTGTATTATGTTGTATAATTTCTTTGAAGACATTGAACCTCCAAAGTTGGTGGTTGCGAAATAATTTGATCTTGACCGTGAAAAAACTGGTTTCGAACCTTTATTTCAGAATTCTTGACATAAAAGTGCATAACGTGAAACGTGGCCTTGTGTACTAATTACGCCATAAATTTAGCACTCAAATATACATCATAACTAGCCCCTTATTTCACTATTTTAATTTTGTGAAATTTTCAATCCCACCGTGTGGCTATTTTTATAATTGATAATTCAAAAAATCATTAAATGCTCTTAAAACCCAATTCTGATATACTACAAATAAACTGATATTGCCATTTTTCATCATTTTCCTTTTTGCTATACGAAAAACAATATGCAGTCTCAACCCACTCAAGTTTTTCTGACAAGTAACGTTGTAAATGTTAAATTAAAATGAATCCCTTATTTTAGAAAATGCGATAAATGCGTGATGCTTTCTTGTTGAAAAAGCCTCTGACATCAGTATAAATTAATGATATTTCAAAGAAAGTAAATAAAACTGGTTAATTTTTATTTTATATCGAATTCAAGAAGTGTGCAAAGTAGCCCCCAGCTAGTCCATAAAAAATATTTTTTAACGCTATATGAACAACTTTTTTATGTGTGAACCAATTCTGCTCATATTAGGCATAAATAATACATACACGATGACGATAAATCTGTGTTATAATTATGAGTTATAATTCATCAAAATTGAAAAATTGATAAAAAGTGACGTTCTTCGGTTTCCCCTTCCCTGTCAGCATACAACCATAGATATCACCGGAGTTGGTAGCCCAATCATCACTACATTCACTCCTATCCCTGTTGGAACAATGGGGAGGTAGGGAAAGTAATTCTGTATCTGAGAATATAATGGGGTTTCAAGCTGCACAGAATGCAGCTTTTCCGCTATTCTAGGTCAATTTTACTAATCATCTCATATAATTCTCACTACATATTTACATACTTTTACAATAAACCGAGTGTCTCCATCGAAGCTTGTTTGATGGAAACGTCTCGTTGTCCTCTAGGTGTATTTCGTCCCCATAAGCAATATAACATAGTGTGTTATTGTATGCTGATTGGACTTTGCGTGTTTTACCTGTATAACAAAGTGTTGTGTCGCGTTGATCGTTAAACACAGCCAAGCTTTACGACGATTGCAGTTCAATGACAATAAAAACTTTAACTGATGACCCAAAAAATGTATCAGAATATGGTACAGACCATTTTAAAGTTGCGGAATGTCATGATAGGAATTAGTTAATTATGATTTCGAAAAAGGACTCCGTCAGCCATTTAGGAATAAAACAGGCGCAACAATGACGATAGCGGACATTCCTCCTAGTCGCAGCATGCAAGTAATGCTACTGCTCTCCAGAGCCATGCAATGGTTACGTGCAACCGTTTGCTTAATTCAAACATTCATTAAACTAAGTAACTTCCTCCCGCACGCTACCGCACTGAAACTATTCCGCAGCTAATTAATGAGGCAGAAAGTTACTGTTGGGAACTTTTTTTTGGTCTTTTCCCCAGCTCAATTGTTTACGCTAGTTTCAACCCGAAAAAAGTCACCGTGACCGTGACTATCGTCGTTGGGGTGAAAATTGGTTTTCTAACTCAACCCCAGGGGAGCAAAACCACTGCACTGTTTCGTGACTCTTGATGGCGCCAATTTCAAGTTGACCAACGATAGTATAGTTATGTATTATATGGCACTGTTAACTTTATATGATTCATCGGTACCGAGACTCCTTTGTGGTGTAAACATTTCCATTGCAATGACTAGATTGATAAAATCGCCCAGATACGTCGGGGCAATGATAAAACAACTCTGCCTGTCATCCTTCATGGTTCATCGTCCATTTATCACGTGGTCTAACAGTATTGTGAAGATTTTTTTTACTGGGTGACCAAAACATCCCTTACATTGAATGTTGGCGAAACAAACGGTCTAGCTTAATCTGGCGGTATTTCCATATACACGTGTAAAGCCAGAGCCTAAGGGCATATGCTCTTGAGACCGTACGAAGTTTTAATTACATTCAAACTCGTAACTTTTCGACGAATAATTTCCAACGTTTTACCAGTTTTACCCACTGCACTGCTGGCTCGCAAGAACAAGTGAAACATGTACCGTTTCCACCGGTTCTCATGCTGAATCTAACTTATGCACTATGCATAAAAGGTAAAACTTTGAAAAAATTAAGGCGCATAATTTCCATAATAGTTGCGAGAGATTTTTCACTCCTGAAGCTAAGTTCCCAGTAATTACAGGAGGTAAAAGTCGTCCGTGGTGCGAGCAACACGCCGAGTTATGATGCGACACGTAATCAGTTCCGGGGCAATTTTTCGATTGTTGTGCATTTCAAAAAAAAAATCATTTACCGCTCAAGCAAATTGAAAGAAAGTATGTGTTTGAGGTAGCATATTTTTTGCTGTTGGAATGATAGACACTTGAATTGTTATGTCTCATGCATCAAACAATAGTTTCATCTATGCTTTGTAGGTACTGCTAGTAGAACCAGTTCAAACGTGTTTGAACAAGTTACTACGATTAAATAGAATACGACATGTGTGGTGATGCCATATGGTATCATGTGCGGAAAATGGGTTAAAGTCGAAGTCGAAATGCTGTGTCGGCTGACTGACCACCGCCTGAAATTATCGCAGAACACGAAGGACTGTATATTAACCCCCTACACGCTCATAAGGGCTCTAGCCATGCAAAAAAGCAATCGCAAGAAAGTTGTGACTGAATATAAACAAGCCTATTACCAAAGTGATTTTCGTCAGGCTGGGTCCGCTTTATACTTCACTGCAAACGTTTATTTGCTAAAACTAAAGCAGTAAACTGTGTCAAATAAACTAAAGATTAGATAAGGAAACAAGTTTGGCGACTATGCTATTTTTCTCCTTAGTCGAGAAAATTTAGGTAAAAACTATTTTTCTCCACTAAGGAGAAAAGTGTTTAAAGCCACATCTTTCTTATTTATTTTCCGAATCCCAGTACCGGTATTATCGGTACTATACAATTTTTTATGACAAATATGTTAACTCTGCAGGCCGACCTGTTTCAAAATATCGATCTGCAAGATAACGTTTAATTATATTAATTTGCCTTCTAGATAAATCGTTGAGATAACCCCTTTGTGTGAGAATGAGGTGGAGCCATCATCATAATAATTTTAGAATTTAAAGTTTTATTAGCGACATTCTGATTGGTTTCCATTATTCACTGGGTGGCGCGTAATAAGACTATGTCATGTCTGTATTTGGTTTGCTCTTAAACCTTTATCTATAAAAGAACGAACAGCGATTTAGTATCTAACAGTTTTAGACTTGGTGAACTGCTTCAAATGGGCGATTTGTAATTATTGGTGATCGGAAAATTCAGCAAAACTCCATAGATTACAGTAAAGCAAGGAGCCTTGATATGCATTATAGAATAGTAGGCAAACGACATAAAAGTCGGAACCAATTTTCAGAAAAGCAAGAGAGGAAATGCGATTAACCTGCTCGGATTTACTACCATTCTCTGTTGTTAATAGGGTTTCACACATTTACCATCTACTCAAATCGACGAAAGTCTCACCACTTAGCAGTTATTGATTTCAAAGTGGTCTAGATTTCGAAATTAAAGAAGGTGCCCTATACGAAAAATATCTTCTGTGAAATAAGTCTTGCCATTCCGAAGCAATTAAAAACAATAAACATGTTTTTGATCAGCACAAATCAATCATCTGAGAATAAGATCATCAGTTTGAGCATTCAATTTCAGTTTGAAGCTTTTTTCGATTTTTTTAAAAAATATTCGAGTACAGGTACTTTACCGGTACTACCGGTACTGAGGCCTTCAGTATCGTAGTACCGGTTCTCGCAAAAAAGGGTCGGTACTGCGAACCCTGAAATTAACGCATAAAAAGTTTAAAATTTCATTTTATTAAAAGAAAACCAAGTTTTTAAGAGCCACCCTACCTTAAATATCTAAAAAATAATAACACACGAACCATTAGGGATAGTCATACAGTTAATTAAGCTAAGTTGCTTCAATTTAATTGTTTCACAACTCTGTAGAACATTATGTAGCTAAATTTCACAAATCTAAAAAGTTGATGTTTTGAACACACCAAACTCAAGGACTACCCTCATTTAGCTACCAATATACATTTCTTTCCAACAGTTGTAACAATTCGACGCGCTCTTCTTCAAACAAACCATCCCGTGGAAAGCTTGACAAGTATCGCGAAATTCGTTATGCAATCTGTTGGATCATATTGTTTGTAAGAAGACTCTTTGATTCCCGCGTAGGTAGGTGTAACTGTCTTCGGGTCCGTCGACCCCTTTTGGACCTTCATACAGCGGTATGCTGAATGCAGAATGGAAACGAAATTTGAGCGTACTGTTAGGTGGAGCCGCATGCAGAGCAAGACTCAAGCTAGGATGGATGTTACTCACATACAAACATATTCACTGAAGTCAAAGCCAAATACAAAGTGCACTTTTAAAGTGCAGTAAACATTCAAAAACTTTTCTTACGGTCAAGATCACACAATCAACTTTGAAGGTTTAACAACCTCGAAGAGGATTTCCAACATAAAAAAGCGCTACTTTTGATACAATAATTTTGGTGATAAAATCTCCTAGAAGTAATAGACCTTTCTCGTCAAAAAATTTTATATGATAGGATGCTTCCTTTTTTATCCCCAATTCGTTACTGCCGATTGCCGCGATGATTTGGTACCTCTAACTATTGAAAAAATCAAAAATAGTGCAAGCTGCTCATTTAACCCCATATTCTTAATACCTATCTTGCCTTGTTTCCCCGTATTTTTACACCATTTGGATGAATTTCCTGTGGGGAATACTAAAAGGATGCCAGATCTGCATATATATTAGTAAATCTGCAGATTTTGCATTTTCACTGCAGATGTTTTGCAGATTACAAATATTTAGCAGAACAAAGCCTATGCCAGCCAATTTATACACAAGCCTTCAACATTTTTGATCATTTAAAATATATACATACTACATTTCTATGTCAAATTTATTGAAGATTTTTGTAGCAATCTGCAGACTTTTATATTTTCACTGCAGGCTATTGTTTAAATAGACCTGGCATCACTAATGCTGAAATGGTTCATTCATATACACGCAGAATTTTATTTATGCATCGATAGAATACTTTTCTATCTGCCTCTCGTTTCTTCTGCTGTAAATTTTATGCATTGGACATATTCGGTCTATCCACTCATTGAATGCTTACTAGAAGTATATGCATGAAAATGCATAAAAATTACAGCAGAAGAAAAGAGACGGGAAGAAAAAGTATGCTAACTATGCATATTTTTGTTTCTCAGTGTACCTGTCAAAAACATAGAGCATTGCATGAAAATGTATAACCTCACTTTTCTGACAGTTCAGTGTGCTTGTTTACCTAAGACTTGTTTACATGGACTTTTAAAATTTACATTACTTGAATACTTTCGATGCTCTTTGAAAGACTATCAACTCAAGAGGGATGAGGATTGGAACAATGGGAACCTGGTGCCACATTATGCAACCAATTCGAATCGACCTTTTCACACAAGCTTGAATACAATAAACCTTTCGTTTCGAGATGCGTAATGTCACCCCTATATTTATACATTGACCAATCGGCGCTGGATGCAAAACTCGGTGGCATATGCTGAATCGTAAGATCAAGCATTGGGCTATAAAACGATTGCTTTCTGGATGATGGATAAGGATTTGTACACATTTCCACATAGATCTTTCATTAGGGCCTAAATCGCTAATGTAAACAAACTGCGTTTTCGCTATTATGACATTATGCAACAAAAATACTACAAGATTGAGGTGAAAATTAGTTAAAATGGTTTTTAGTTCGATTTATAATTAAAGAAAACAAAACGGCGAAACTTGCATTTTCTTCAAGGTTTCGACTTAGACCCTTCTTCTCATATCGAATATAAAGGCTAAACTTACATTTTAGACAGAACCGGGCGTACGGTTATTATTCACAAAATTATTCTTTAAACGGCGGTTCTATTATATAAATGATAACCAATATCTACATTCGAATATTTTGATATTTTCATGAAATTTGAAGAAAGGATGTACACGCTCTTTCATTTACATTGGGTTTCTATGCGCCCATTTGCTGAGCCCTATTAAAAAGTATACTGTCAAGCTCGCCCATTTACCCAGCCCTACCCAGCAAGACAGAGTCAGTTTAGCCCATTTACCGCGCCCTTCTGAAAATTATGTAAACGGTTTAGCCCTTTCGCAAATGGTGGTTGCTGAAGGGCGAAATCACGACTGGGATGCAAATTGGGCGTAAGCATTTTTTTAGTTTCTACCCACTAAAAGCACATAGGAATTAAATTCTTTGTTATATTGTCATAAGGTTTAACCAAAGATGCTTCCGGAAAAACATGACCACAAAGTAATTTATACCTACAATAAAAACTATTTAGAAAAGCGTCGCCGAATATTGAAACTGACTTTTCTCCATTTGAGTACATTGCGACTTAGGCCCTAATGAAAGATCTGTGTCGATTTGTTTGTTTGCTCGTGGGTTAAGTCCTAACGAGATGATCCGATTTATTACTCATTTTTAGGTGGTGAAGTTTACCTGAACTTTATAGGTAACGAATTCGGTCGATGATAAGTTGTTGAAATGATCGTTCAATGCCCATACCGAAAAACGTTTCCATTGGTCAGAATGCCTACCAGCGTATGATAGCTGCAAACATGAGGACAACAAGGTTATCGCTTTCGAATGGAACAATTATTTATTATTCGTGTTCAAGTTCCATTACAGCAAAAGTTTCGTCGTTAAGAATGCAGAGCATTATACATTCTGGAAGAATATCAGGGAGGAGAAATTATATGTAAATTTATATTATAACCCGAGTTGCCATAATTTTTGTACCGCAATAAAGCTGCCGTGTTCAAATTGGCAGGAAATAACTAGGCAGCGAATAATAAATTGCATAGTCAATTTATTTACTTTTTCGGAAGGATAAGTAATTATTATGTTGTGAATATATATGTGTCGCCGGTGCCGTGTGTTATGGTGGTATCGGACGGAACCGTTGGTCAGCAGACCGTCCTTGTCGTACTGGTCATAGATGCGACGTTTTTTCTCATCTGATAGCACTTTACATGTTTCGAGATCTGTCTTAACGCTCTCTACTTAGCGCAGGATACGCGAAACCGCTGCTAGCTTTCGAAAGAAAATTCCTAGCTGCTGCTACTCTATCAGTTTCTCTCTCGACTGAGGACTACAATTTCGGTCGACTAAATTGTGCTATGAAAATTGTACTTCCTGGAATTTCACCTAACGAGATCAATTCATTGTGAGGAATTTCGCTGCGTTCCAATATTGCTTGCCTCTGTAGGTGACGATGTGTGTGGATTCACTTCGGCAGCCAGGTCTTATGTTTTGGGTAATTTTGCTATCTTATTCTGCTGAATAAATCCTCTACGTTATACTATGGTCACTTTAAAAACGCATTGCTATTTAATCTTGTAGCTCTTGGCAAGTCAGTCCTGGCACTGTTCTCGACTAATCCTGGCACTATACCGCTGACGTCGCACTTATTACGGTGATCAAACTTGGCGAGAGCGGCAGTGGTTTCGTCGGAATTGTTCACTCGACAAGCAGGAAGTGCAAGGACTCTGCTACTTATGCCTGAGCCCCTCGTTGAAACCTTCGTCCTGTTGGAGTGTTAGCTTCGTCCGATACCGGAGCGTATTGCTGAACCGAAGCAGTCTGCTACTGGCGCTGCTTCCTTCGAATCGGAATCGCTGAATATTCCCGTTAGCCGAATGTCCAACGTGGCCAAAGGCAAACCGATTGCAGCAACACCACCCACCGTAGCTGAAATTTTGGCCTTTAATCCAAGTCCCTGCCATTGACATAGCGACAGACGAGTGCGGCGCAGGTTGGACCATCGGTTGACTTGGTGCCGGACAGGGCGAAACAGCTGCAACAGGACCGGACCTAGTATGGGGTGTAAAGGTCATCAATTGCCATAGATCACCAAAATGCTCTGCGACTAACATTGTGAACAAAACAAACCAAACCAAACGAAATTGATCGCAACAACGATAAAATAATCTAAATTCTACTCAAACATTTGAAAATGAGAAAAAAGCAAAAGAAGTTTAGTTCATTGAGTACGTATTTCACTGCCTGTCTTTTGGAATCAGTTACAATAATCCTTTATAATCATTTTATAATAAGTGTATTGCTAGTTAGGACTTTTATATCAACCGGGCTCTTTTATAGTTTGTTATAAAATCATTATCAAAATTCTTCATAATCCATTGTTGCGTTATGTTTATGCACATGGCCAGATAGATAGTTTTTAACTGGGACGGAACGTGTGGATACGAAAAAACCTAATGTCAATTGTAGCCAGGGGGAGCTGTCAAATGCAGCCAAACGGAACCGTCAAATGCAGTCAGGGGGGACTGTCAAATGTAGCCAGTCCATTTAAAATATGTGAGGAAGAAAGAGTGGCTATGCAAGACAAGAGATAAAATGAACAGAAAAAAGAAAAAGAAAACATCTATCCACAGGTTCTGTCCCAGGATTTTAATAGAGAACATCAAAATTCGATTTGTTTGCATTTGGCAGTAGGCCTTTTTCAAATGTTTGGCTAGAAATTCCTTGCTTCTTCAATGAATCATGTACAAGAAAAGTAAAAATGTTAAATTTAACGGAACAATGTATGATGCCGACATCAATTAAAAAATACAGCTGAGCGACCTTGTTGGGAAAGTGTTAACATTTGGCAGCGAACCAAACCAAGTTTCTCATACTATGATCGAATCAACAAAAATTCCAAGATCATGTAAACAATCTTATTGAACTGTCAAAAAAGTGAGGTTAAACATTACCATGCAACGTTCTCCACCGAGAGGTTCACTTTAGTTTGTTTACATAACCAGTGAACTTTGTACCGCGACTCACCACTTCATTTGCCGCGTTGCCAGGAAGCCAAGCAAAAATATACAAAACAGTGCTGCCCAAACACATATTTTGAGTCCCACCATTCTTGCAAAGGTGAAAAAAATATTCAACATTCTTGCATTTTTCAAATTTAAAAAAATCATTAAAAAATCACGATAGCTCTAAAAAGTCTCATTTCAGCGGAAATATTCTTAAAAATGTGTAGTCTTTTGAATAAAAATAAGAAAAAAGGGGGTTAGGTCGGACGAGAAAGGTCTATTATGGAGAAGTAACCAGGGTTGTTAATCGATAATTAATCGTCATCGTCGATAACGTTAACCACCCGTCAACGTCATCGGAAACTCCGTTAACGATAATTTATCGTCGCCTTCATCGTCATCGTCGATAATTGTATCGTCGTTTTCATCGTCATCGTCGGTTCATCGGTTATCGCGATACATTTTGCGTTACTTTCTCGTTTATTGGGGTTGAAGTTGATGCGGTTAACTTTCAATTGTTTAGAAATAAATAACTATTGAAGGACATGTTGTTGGCAGTAGAAAATCAATAGTTTTGGACATTTTCTATGCACAGGGGGGGGGGGGGGTCCGACGATGTGTCAAAATAGAAACTTTTCGGGAGAGTTTTATATTGAAGGGAAAGTTATTGGCAGTTGACAATCAATAGTTTTGAACATTTTCAATACACAAGGGGCTCGACGATGTGTCAAAATGGATTTTTTCAACTTTTGAGGAAAGTTTGTTATATTGAAGAAGTTATTGGTAAGTGGAAATCAATAGTTTTGGACATTTTCAATGTACCGTCGGTGCATCAAAATAGATTTTTTTTCAACTTTTCGCGAACTTTTTATATTGAAGGGCAGATTGTTGGCAGTTGAAAATCGATAGTTTTGGACATTTTCAATTCACACGAGGATCCAAATTGGCAAAAAGGTGAAAGAAAGTCTTTGAACCACAAAAAACATTTTTAGTTATAGTGTCTTCAGCAAAGTTTATTTATATTTTTTTTGCATTTAAAAAGTATTAGTTGGGTGATTAATCCCTCTAAAGCTGAGAAGAAAGTTTTTGCTTATGTTTATGAAAATTGAAAAAACTTTCAAAGTTGTTGAGAATATCTTAAGTATTAACTTCGCTGAAGAGACTATGTGTCTATCTATCGATTTTAATTTACATTTGTGGAGATTTCTTTGATATACCCCTGAAAATTGCTTTTTTCAAAATACTTTTCCTGGTAAGTTTGTAGAATTTCAAAAGATGTTGTTCAGCATAAGAAAATACAGAATTTTTGTAATGTAAGTTCATTTGTATCTCTTACAACTTAGAAGTTATCGAATGTTTTAGTGCCCAAAAAGCAATATTTTGGTACGGAAGCCGCAAATTTCCGCAGACGAATACCAATACGAATCTGTAAAACAAACACTATAAAATCGTTTGGTGGGCTCTAGCTTACGTTCAAGTCAAATTCGAGTAAATTCCTTCTTTAGCATATTTTTCTTATCTTAGAGATGCAAAATATACAAAAATAATAATACTGTACTGTAAGACCTCCTTAAGGGAATTTTTGGTTAAATGATCAGAACGGGTTATGAGGCTTTGTCGAGGAACTAAAGAAAAATATTTTAACCGCTCCGGTTTATTAAAAAGAAAGAAAAAAAATGTTAGTTCAGGTGTTTGCGTTTCGACTTCGTCTCTTCAGAACCAGAAAAAATATGGGCCGATTTTGTCAATGTCATCGTTTTATCCGCCTATTCGCCAAGGGGCTGATAAAAACGGGTCTTCACTGTATTCAAAAAACGAATAAAACTCTATTATGAGGCCGTACATAAATTACACTACATATTTAAGGGTAAAAGAAGGAAGCATCTTGTTACATAGTGAAAGAAACGGAGGAGGGGGCTAAAAGCTTCCTAACTAGAAAAGGAAATCAAATGTTGGAAATATGTATGTATATTCTCCTTTTTAAAATCCGAAATCTTCTGGTTTAAATTAAAATTGTAATAAAATCTGTTAATCACCACACGACTTAAATGTGTAGTGTAATTTGTGAATGGTCTAATAATAGTGGTTTAGTAGTTTTTTCAATATATGTTTTTGCGTGCTAAAAATTACTAATTGCACAATAGCTCAAAATTTGTTTTCTTCATGGTCAAAACAATTTTGGTCACCTTTTTG
The DNA here is from genome assembly GCF_030247195.1 of Topomyia yanbarensis. Taxonomy (NCBI): domain Eukaryota; kingdom Metazoa; phylum Arthropoda; class Insecta; order Diptera; family Culicidae; genus Topomyia; species Topomyia yanbarensis. The sequence goes on along the minus strand of NC_080671.1, from coordinate 395,129,062 downwards.
CCGCTTGGAAACACTGTGCACCTGGGACTCTTCTGTGCACCAACTTACTCGAAAAGTTGAAAAAATTCAATTTTGACGCATCATCGATCCCCTTCTGCGTATTGAAATGTCCAAAATTATTGATTTTCAATTGCCAACAACTTTCCCTGTAACATAATACATTTTCCCGAAAAGTTGAAATAATTTCATTTTGACGCATCGTCAGACCCCGCTGTGCATAGAAAATATCCAAAACTATTGATTTTCAATTGCCAATAACATGTCCTTCAATAGGTATTTATTTCTAAACAATTGAAAGTTAACCGCATCAACTTCAACTGCAATAAACGGGAAAGTAACGCAAAATGTATCGCGATAACCGATGAACCGACGATGACGATGAAAGCGACGATACAATTATCGACGATGACGATGAAGGCGACGATACATTATCGTTAACGGAGTTTCCGATGACGATACATTATCGTTAACGAGTAACGCCGATAAATTATCGTGAAAAATGTATCGCATTAACAACCCTGGAAGTAACCCTTCAAAAGTAGTAAGAGACTCGGTGTCTTCAGCAAAATTGTTGATAATGTCATTTTAAAAACTTTGTTGAAAATATGAAGGCTACACTGCCCATAGAAGTATAAGAGCCTCATATGGTTTACTATCGAAAATGAATTATCTGTTGGATTGTATGCATTGAATCACAATGCACAAATAAGATTACCAGGTTTGTTTAGAAAATATCGAAAAAAATACCAAAACATGGTTGTCTCATTTATAAGGCTCAAGGGAATTGTAAATCTTGAACAACGTTTTTCTTGGCTTGCATTTTTCCAATATGGGACTCTTATGCTTTAATAAGCAGTACATTTATGCAATATAACGAGATATAAAACGATATTTAAGAAATTTTCTTAAAGCCAGTTTTTTTCAATAAAACTTTATTGAAAGCTTCAGAGCTCAGACTCGGCTCAACACGGCAGAATGCGACGCACGTGTGTGCGCTGCTTGTGAGTTTGTGAATTAAAATAAATTTATGTTATGCTTGTGTGTGCATTGGGTTGACGGTGTGTTTTCGGCGATCTGTGGGTACGAATGGTAATGAGCCTATTGACACACGCACATTTTATATTTCGAATATACGTGATGCGGACTCGACTTGATTTGCGCGTAATGAGAGGAATGAGTGTGTGTGAGATTTAGGTGGGCGAGGAGATTCAGTTATGGTAGAGCAGTTTCAGTTTTGATTTGTTTTCAAAATGGGGCGAAGCTAATTTATAGCGATTCTTGGTGGTTAAGGGGGGGGGGGGGGGGCTCTTATATAATTGTGGCAAAAAGTACCTAATGTTTAATAATTTTTTTGAAGCAGCAGTAAAATGATATAGACATGTGCGCTATTTTGCAAAATGTTTATTACGGGTTCATCTATAAAATAAAATTTTTCGAGTGTAAGGTGTCAAAAATGGCGGCTTTCTCGGAACAAGATTTTTTGAATCTGCGGGCATTCTCGTTTTTGAACCATATAACCAGTCAACCAATATCAAACATTAGGTACTTTTTGCACAATTATATAAGTAAGTAATTCCATCTGACCATGAGAAAGCACTGTTTGGATTTTATTGTTATCACAAGTTTTCAAGCAGCAGTATTTTATAACAATCAAATTCCTTAGAAAATTATAATTGGAACGGAAACAATCTTATCTCCAGCAGAGCGTTTTGATTTATTATTTCGAAAAGTTTTGTTTCGAGCTTTAAAACAGGCTGCCGTTCTTTTATGTTTAGTTTGAAACACATTTAGTACTGTGTTTTGAATATACAGAGAGTATGCGGCACATACACTCAGGTTCGATGGATGATGGAAAATTATTTCGAGCCAAGTAATAACTTAATGACACGTTCTGGAGTAGTTCATTTTTAGATTGATATTTTCAACAGTTTTATACCAACAAACGGAAAATTTAAAAACTATAACTTACTCTCACCAGCGCACAGTGATTCCACTCCATACAGAAGTTGGCAATAACCCAAAAGGTGTACAAAAACATTTATTTGATAACTTTTTTCCATGATTTCAGGTCTCTGAATCGATTTCCAACATAATCTTATTCGAGAAATGTATGATTTTAATCATGCTGAATGAGCAAACAATTAAACGCATGCTCTCTTTATGAAAATGGATGTTGCATTTTCGATGCAATAATCGCTATCTGTGGCAATCAGAAATTTTAATTCCGGTAGTCGATAACGATACGAAACTCGCCAAAACAAATAGCTGTGGAATTTTTTGAAATAATTAGGAATCAATCTTTCATAAATATTAATGCAGTACAGTAATAACCCGATATTATTAACTAACCGTAACTTCTTTGTTAATCGAATGGAAAAATTAATAAAATCGAAATATATATGATTTTTTTTTTTTTCAAACAATCAGTGAATAATTTCAAACTGGTTGGTTGCAGAAAATAGGAACCCCAATTTTCAATAAATGCAGATATTTTAATTTTGTAGAACCCTGCGATAACTTGTTGTCGAACTTTAAATCTTTGGATCGCTCTGAAAGAGTTCTTGTAGAGAGAACGAATTCTATAAGTGAGTGGCGAATCTGCCTGAAAGTGAGATTAGCAATTATTCGATTTAATATAGACAGGAAATTGTAACTTCCCACAAAAAATATTTTTTCATAAGAAACTTTTTTGAAGGTACTTTACCTAGTACAGACTTCAAAGCAATTAAACTATTAATATATTTTGACGAAAAGATATTCAAGATATTCAAGAAATTCATTATATATTGAACATTATTGTCACAAAAATTAGTTTTATTTGGGTATTTGGCCTAGTTAAAACGCGAAATAAGAATAATTGTGTACCATATTCAAAATTATCGAAACCATCACTTTTAACATTTGCCATATTTCAAAACTGTTCCAAGCAATAAAAAAACTATTGAAATTCGAGATCAGCTTGGGCTAAGCTTTAAAAATTAATAAAAGATTATAGTAATATTCTTGATACCTACACCTTATCACACAGTTACCAACCATAAAAATGGGGATTTGGCGAAAACGGATTTAGCGAAGATTTTTTTTTTCGAGAATGATGACGACTTTTCTGTAAAAACGGTTTTTGGGAGCTTTCATATTTGGACAAGTGTAAATGGTTAAAATTGAAATTGTGTAATTATAAACAGTCTCTGAAAATTTCAGATCGATTGGTTCAGCGGTATTTAGAATATTTTAGTCATCACGCAGTCACTTTTCGAAAAGTCGGCTCGAGATAATCACGTTGTGTAATTTATTCACATTTCAATGAAAACGTACCCGAACGTAGAGCACAAAAGACTATTATTTGTTTGATCCCGTTGATTTGAAACACGGCACAACAATACTTAAAGTTTGAAACAGGTCTCCGGAAATACACTGTGATATAGCTTGCACCCATGTATACCCCATGAACTTCAGAGTGCTCAGTTCGCCATGAAAAGTTCACCAAACGCTATTGAGGATATGATACTCACAAATATATGCAATTTATTTTCGGTTTTTGGCCAAGCACAACATATATAAATCCTTAAGGTAAAATAGTACAAGTATGTATTTATCGAGCAATTTTTGATGAAATGATCATCTGACTGTAATGCAACAGTCTGCGTTTTGGCTCATATAAATGTCGAATTTTGATTGCATTAATCGTAATTCTCAGCGGTCAGTAATCATAAAAAACTCAACAAAACTACCGACTGTAAAAATGTTATTAGAAAATTTTCATTCTCAGCAAAGTTACAATCTAAACAATCTTTTTTGAAGACATTAATCCTCTACCTTGAATAGACTTCCAAATTTATCGCAATATTTATTAAAGTCTCCAAAAATAAGTTTTCACAATATTTTAATGCAACATAATGTTTCTGAATGAAGTATCCCTATATCACTAACCGTTTTCTTTGTGATAAATTCGTGTACAAACAAGCATTTCAAGCACTTTTGAATAATAGGAAAATAATGAATTTGATAAATTATTTCGTATTAATCCCATTTCTGTACAGACTCCTAATAGTGTTACCGAAAAAGTGCCGAAATGTACTTAATGAAAGGACAATGTCCCAAGCAACCAGAAGTTCGAATAATACTTAAAAAGCACACTTTAAAGTTTACATAAAGTTCTTAGCGAACTTCCAAGCTACTTAAGCTTTAATGGAACTATAAAGCTGCTTAAGCCGCTATTATAACATAAAACGCACTGAAAAATTACTTAAAACGATAAGCTTCTCGTTTTAAGTAATTTATAAGCTCCCTTATACGAACTTTTGGTTGCTTGGGGTATCTCTGCCATTCATGCGATTGATATATCCCTCTGGATTCAATTATTGTATAGGAATAACAAATAGAAATATGCTAGTTTAGGATTAAACACATAATTGAGCTATTTTTGTAAATGACAAGTTTAAATGATTAAATTATAAACAAACTATGAAACCATAAAATAAAATAAAAATAAGAATGTGGAAAAGAATGGAATGGAAGTACCGGCAGGCTTTTTGGTACTTTATGTAACCACTTTTCCAAAAACTTGTAAACAAACTTTCAAAAAGACGAATTTTGCGCTAAATCGTATTCAGAGTTGGCAGCACCCTCTCAGATTTTAATGAAATTTTCTGTACATAAAGACTTTGTCACAAAAAGCCACTTTGCATACTTTGTTTTTCCAAAAATGATCTAGACTGTATTTTGAAAAAACTTTTTTTACCAATTTTTTTCAAATGGCTATAGTCTAAAAATGACAAGTCCTACAAAAAAATGTTAAACAAGTGATTTTCACAAAATTAGTCAAATAAGAAATAAAAAGATTGAAAAAATTCTTCATTGGCTCCTACACTGAAAAAAATCGATTTTAAAAATTTAAAGTCGGTTTGCAAATAAAAACCCATTTTTGATTTGGATGAAATTTTGTTCCAAGATAGGTAATTATGTTCCCTACTTACTGTCAAAAATTCAAGTTTGTCACTTTTAAGGAAAAAAGTTAATAAAAAAAAACTTTTCCTTGACCAAACTGATTTTTTTCTTCAGTATATTTTTATCTAAAACTAAATCAATGAAAGCCATAATCATCTCAGACTCCAATAAAACTTGGTTTGTGAGAAGATGTTGTCTAATTTAGCAACAAAGCATATTTTTATTTAGGGGTTAAGTACTTTTTCATTTTTCATAAGATCGAAATTTTTTTATTACTTTATCTGAAAGTACAACTCCTTGAGAATGTTTTCCAATATTTTTATAGAGATCCGAGAAATAGATCGAAAGTTACAGTGCTTCCAAGCGCGCTTCGTCTACCAAGAGCAGTGGTAATTTGAAATTTTAAACTCGATTATCTCGAAGTGTAGTTTTACTAAAAATGGTTTTTTCGCGATCACGATTGTCGAAAAACTACTGAATCAGTTTTCTTATTTTTTCAATTGATCGTAATAAATTTTTCGCGTACCTTAACGATTCTTTTTTCATTCATAAATTTTTGTTTCATGGATAAGAATTTTTTAATACAATTTTTAGAGCTTAAAACAGCATTTTTTTTACTAAAAACGTTCTCGAATGCAGGAAAAAGTTATTTTTTATTCAACTAATCGTAAAGGTACGGGGAATACTCATATACTAATGGAATTTTTTGAGTTTTGGGATTTTAGATGATCTATTGGTCTTCAATCGTGATCACCGCAAACCTCTTAAATAAAAACGGTTTTCGGGAAAAGCCATAACTCCACCAATGATCAAAATATTTTTATAAACGTATGCTTATTTATTTCACTGAAAAGTGTACTACCAAAATATTTTAAGTTTGATGTAATGAAATAATTGCTTTATTCATTTACATAAATTCAAATTTTCTTGACATTTTTATCATTAAAAGGTATGTAACTCCTTAATCAAGAATCCCATTAAAAAGAGTTTACGTCATTAAACGAATATTTCATTATTACTTCTTTATTTTCTTGTTTAGTGCTGAGGAAGAATCAGAGAAAGAAAAAAACCACCACAACATTATGTATTGAATTTTATATATAACATTTGTCTTAGAATTATCTTCAAGCATGCTATTTTGTACTATTTTTATACAAGGAAAATATTTTTGGTTCATCTTTTGAATTAGAAAACCTTTTCTACTTCGCCACTAGGAATAGGCACAAAACTGTGGAATTTTTGAGTACCAGATATTGTTTTGGAGTTATTATACAGCTCTTCGAATTTTTTTGACATTTTGTTGTGAATATGTAGCAGAACATTAATTTTGTGATATTTTTATCAGTTTGTTAAACTGCTCAGTTATATAACTCTCGGGAAGTTGTTATGGTATTTCCATAGTCGCGAGCAAGACTGGATGTTTTTGCCATTCGCTTGAGAGTACCACCAATAGCATCACAGGGTCCTTTTCCATGGGATGCTGCAACAAAATGCCATTCTGCGCTTAACTCATACTTTGATTGGAATCTACACAAGCTTGCGAAGTTTTTCGTATTTTTGTATTGTGCTACTGCTCCATCAGACATAAAATAAATTTTAGAAATTTATTAGTTTTGAGAGGAACAAATGAACTGCAGTCTTCATGTCTTCCAGTCTTCTAGTCTTCTAATCTTCCAGTCTTCCAGTCTTCCAGTCTTCCAATCTTTCAGTCTTCTGATCTTCCAATCTTCCAGCCTTCCAGTCTTTATTCAAGTTTGTTATGAATATATACCAAGTTCGTTACTGATACTTTTTGCATGTATCAGGCAACTAGCAGCTGGGAAAATGGAATCTGAGATGATTATGACTTTCATTAGTTTAATTTTCGATAAAAATGCACTGAAAAAAAGTCAGTTTAGTTTGGACAAGGAAATTTTTTATTCAAATAACTTTTCAAATAAATTTCATTCAAATCAAAAAAGGGTATTTTTGTAAATCGACTTTAAATTTTTAAAATCGATTTTTTTCAGTGTAGGAGTCAACGAAGAATTTTTTCAATATTTTTATTCAAAAATTTGACTAATTTTATGAAAATCACTCCTACAGCATTTTTTTAGGACTTGTCATTTTTAGACTATAGCCATTTGAAAAAAAGTTGGAAAAGAAAGTTTGGCTCTTTTCAGAAGACAGTCTAGATCATTTTTGGAAAAACAAAGTATGCAAAGTGGCTTTTTGTGACAAAGTTTTCATGTACAGTAAGTTTCATTAAAATCTGAGAGGGTGCTGCCAACATTTGTTCGAGTTGGCGCGAAATTCGTCAAAAGTAGCCCTATTGCTCATATTTAGAGATTGTTGAAACTATGACAAAAAAAAATTATCTTTGATTTTTCATTTTTTATTGATTATACATATAATATAGGCATTTATTTTTGACTTTATTCTTTACTATATTTTATTCTATGTACTTTGATGATTTGCTAATTTTATTTGTTATTTTTGCTCATTTTGTTTATTAGATTCATTTTTGTATTTTATTAATTTGAATCGTTTGATCAAGAACAGAAATTTTATATGATGTTTAAATTTATTGGTTTTTATGAAATTTATTCATGTAATCATTTTTATTCCTATCACTTATGAATTCATTTTAATCATTTTGTTTATATTTTCATTGTTTATTTAAATTGTACTTTAATTTTTTCCATCATTTTATTTATTTGTGTTATTCTTTTTAATTTATTTTGATGTAATTTCCTTGTTTTATTTAATTAATTTTATTAAATTTCCTCATATTATTCATTTTGCTCATATTGCTAATTTTATTTGCTTAATTCATAGCATTAGTTCTTTTTACTTTAATTATTTTATTCGATTAATTCATTTTATTTGTTATATAAATTTTATTCATAAATTCATTTGGTTGGTTCTACTCCTTATATTTCTATGCTATTCATTTCCCTGTCTTCTAGCCGTGAGGTCGAATTTCGAGCATCGTTTTCCAGGATGTATTTATTGCGGTTTTTTTTATTTCGCTGATCAAAAAAAATTAACTGTTTCTTTTACCTAGAATCCCAAATAGCTCGTGTCTGGCCATAGTAACACTTTTTAAATCAAAACTCGTAAACACACGATATACTAAAAATTTTAGAACGGAACATGCCTACACAAACGAAAACACGACTTTATAGAAAACGCATAATAAAATAAAAGTTTAAATAGAATATTATTATTGAAACTTACGATTTAATCGGTTTTGCCAGGGTGATAGATATTCCATACATTTATAGATACTATATAGGTATAGATTACAAATATGTAAAACAAAAAAATTTTTTTTTGAAATCGCCCAACCAGAATTTGTTCATTTTATTCAATTAATAAAATTTATTTATTTTATTCTATTCTTTTATTTCGTTCATTATATTCATGTAATTCATTACATTTTATTGTTCATTTTATTCACTTCATTCATTCTCACTGCTAGGTGCAATAAATGGTGTTTTTTTCGGTGTATTTTGTCAATAATTACCACTTACTATGCAATGATATTTACTCATTCGTCATTTCGATCAAACTTTCTTTTATAATTCACAATGTTCTTAAATTGTTTTGATACGCCATTTTAAAAACTATGTCTGAAAAAAAAACATTTGAACGAAAAAAAGATTCTAGGGTGGAAACCAACATATTAATAAGGTTTAATATAAATTGAACATTGTCGATACAAAAAACCCATTTTATTCGTTAGTTGGCCTGGTTAATGTGAGAAGTACTGTTATGGGCCAAGTGCAAAATGATCAAAATATCACTTTTAACATTGGACGGTTTATTTCACAATAGTTCTTAATAATCAAAATAAGACATCAAAATTTGGGATCAGCTTGGATTATTTTCTGGAAATCAAAAAAAAAATTTTTTTGCTATTATCAACTTCATACCACTTGATACCTAGCCCTTGCGTAGTTTCTACAGTCAACGGTGAAAAAATTAATCATAACTCTTTTGTCGCAGATTTGCGCAAGATCGCACTAAGATTTCCTTAAAGTACACAAAAATTGCCACAAATTAAAGTTGGAGTGATCCGTTTCTGCCTTTTCCTTCCTATTTAAAAACCTAGTTGTATTATTGCATTATAGCGCCATATGTTTTCCATGAAAGGAATGAAAAACATCTTTCAACACCCCTAGTTCAAAATGCTCTGGAGAGCTTATTTGTCATACGATAATCAAGAAAATTGGAAGTATGATGTCTGAAGTGCCGTAGAATTGGGGAAAAATAATATGGCATATGAATTAAATAAAAACTTTTTGGGGGTTTTTGCCATCGCGGCATCACTGTGCAGCGGTAGGTTGAGTGGGTGCTCTTTTTAGTTTAAAATCCAAGCCACGTCATGTCTTAACTATGGAATGGTAAACTGGTAAACGAACCACGTGGCATGACATCATTTTTATAAATTATACGATTTTTATTCCATCCTTATTATAAATAAAGCAACTGGTCATTTTTGCGCCATGACCAGTATAACCTAAATGAAAAATAAGTCAAATTTTCACTGGAATTTTTGAATTCATAAATTGTTGCTCTCGATGATGCCACGAGTATAATACAAATATGAATTATAGGAGAAATCTATTATCTCACTACTGGGTGATTTGTGTATTCCTATACCAATCAACATCTAACTCACGGCCAGTGCTGAGCTCCATCACGGTACTGATGGCAAACCTGCTAGACAAAAGAGAATGAAACGGTTAGCAGTTAAAGCAGTAAGCGATGCTTCTTGAGTTACGGTTCTCATGCCAATGAATTGACAGCAGTCAAACGGTTCTCTTCTGAATCTCTCACTCATTTGAATCATTATTGAGAGGAAGGGAAAATTGACCGTCTTTTTATTAACAATATAAATACGGTTATGACGGTCATCTTATTACAAACAACGAGCTAGAATTAACAAACAGGCGGTTTTACACAAATAGCTATGCATGAAAGAAACTGAAAGGTGGAGAAAAAATCAACAAAGCACCGCATGCTGCCTGAATACAATACACTGATAATATTTAGTTTATCATACCAATACAAAATAAATGGTACTCAATCTGTCTATCATTTCAATGCGTTCTCTCCCGTACGGCTTCTGTGAGAGATAGTTAACTGAAACACTATCCGAGGAAAATGGGAATGAAATAACGGTCATTTTTGTGGTGATACGGTCACTTCCTATTTACCGTCACAATTCAAAGACCATCGTGAGATTGCACAGCACTGCTCACGGCTGAACACAATGCTTAATCCAATGGGTAAATACATCAACTCTGGAAAATTGTTCACATGCACATTATTTTCTTTTCAAAGTATAAATTTTTTATAAATAGTTTATTCATTATTGAGTAAATTTACAAAATATCTTCGAACTCCTTTCAAAATCGGTTTGGTTTTGTCCCCAAAATTGCAGTAAAACAATACTCTTCATGTAACGGTCCCATTTTTAGTTATTTAAAATTGACAAGAGAGAGACAAAAATATAAAATGTTTTATATCTCCGCCGTTCGTAAAAGGATTTTGACAAACTTAAGCTTGTAAGAAAGGTATTTGTATAAACTTTCAAATCATTTTATTTTTATTATACGTCTTCTAATCCGGAGCTGAATCTGGACAAATCTTCCTGGTGAAACATACAACGGCTTGAATATTCCAAAATTTTGTTAGTACTTTTTCGCTTTCCCATACCTTAGAGGACATCCTAAAGTGTGCTCGTTGATACTATCGTTTGTACTCATCAACGAATCGATACCAGTAACCGCGGTTCGCATCAAGCACTTCATTTCAAAAACTGTCCCGCGCCGCGACATTACCTTATACCCGCAGGACTTTTTCGCGTACACTCACGAGCACTTTTTGTCCAACCAGGGATTAAGTGTTCCTTTGCGGATATCTCGCCCGGTACTCGTTTAGACTGAGCTTGAATCGCAGTGTCGAGAATTGTACGACCATAAACTTGTTCTTTTCCTCCGATGGAAGCTTTTGTGGGATATAATCACAGTGGGCTAAAAGTGACCCCCAGAAGCACTTAATTAATATATGAAAAGTTGCGGAATTTAATATGAAATCGAAACTAGTTTGGACCGCTGCCCGGAGTACTCTTGGTATTGGGCAAAAGGCCATTTTTGGCCTACTGTATCACGAATTCCTGATTTGTTAGCAGGACGGTATCTTCGATATAGTTGCACAAGAGAAAAATACCTACGAAGCGAAACACTGGATAGTTTCTGCCACTAGGCAGCGCTAGTGAGCATGCATATTCATGATTTCTGAATCTCAAGATTGCGACTATTTAGAAGTATGATAGTATAATTCATGTCTCAAGTGAGCTATACTATTTTCGAATCGAATCAGTACGTTGAAGAAATTGAAGAACAATTGTGCTTGTTTAGCATTTTTACTGCATGTTATTAGCAACCCCTTTTACAGATTACCATCGTGAGTGGTTGATTGGTGTTACAGAAATGGTACACATGAGTTTTACGACTTCCAAATCTTAATTTCTTTGCGTACATATTCCAAAATTATATATGAATAAATTAGTTTAGTTGAGTTAGAGGAACGTCATCTGACAATTTAGTGAACTTATTTTAGGAATATCATCGATTTATTCTTTCCCTTGGTGATAGTCACCATTTTTGGTTTTAGTTCGAAGAAAAAATAGAACAATGACCTTCCAAAGAAACAGGAAACTGAGATACAGTGGGTCGAAAAAATTACATGCCCAAGTTCACTAACGCTTCCTAGTGGAATAATCCAATATTATTCGATGTACAACCTCGAAGGTTTTAATCTCTCTTTGCCGAATGCACTTACTCGCTAAAAATCAGGAAATTGAGATACATTAGGTTGAACAACTGACAAGCTCACTAACGCCGCCTAACTGTAGTTTTCTGAAGCGGCCGTTATGACACCTCATAGGTTATGATCTGCTTGGCAACTTCGTCGAAGATACTGACTTTCCAAAAAATCTAGATCTTGAGATATAGTAAGCTGAAAAATAACATTCTCACTGGCATCACCTAGCGGCAGAATTTTATATCACACTATTTTATCTTCCACTGACTCTTGATCTTCTGAACAAGTTTGCCGAAGGAAGTAACCCTCCACATGATCGAGATCACGAGATATATTGAACAGAATATTGTTTGGTCGAACTTCCCACATCGCGCGTTCTATGGGTCTGGTTTCAACAAACAATTTCAGATTGAATTGTTGCACTTGAGGTATATCAGTGCACAAAAATGAGTGTATCTTGTCTAAAACACGATTTCTGAGGAATACATAGGGGTTTGGTATTGATAAATGTCTTTGCAACTAAATGATAACGAAAAATCCCAAAGTACAACAGCGCGAGTGCTCGAGGGTTAAATGAAATTATAGCAATGTGCATCATAAAATGCGACTAGAACGCCGCAAATACGGGAAATATGCACACCAATAGTGCTTCAGTCGTCTAATATCATCGCTAGCTCGTAATTCCGTAAAATTGAACAACGACAGGTAAATATCGTTACTAGTGTATTTTCGTTTTCCCAGCACTATGCTCAATATCGAAGGAACTAATGTCGTTCTCAATCACAAAGCAAAAGCAAGTGTGTGGAGGAAATAATGAAATTGAATTTACACACATGCTATGTCGTAGGCCGTTGTCTCATTTTGGTTTTCGCAATGTTCTAGTGGTTTAGAAAGTAGCGCCGCTCTCTCGTCATTTTCGCTTGATTTTGGTAAATGAAAAAAAACGTTGTTCAACTCTGCCTGTCATAATTTATTATATCAAAGGTTCCGGAATGAGATTAGAAAGCAAACGCAACTGGGTTTGGTCCACTGCACGCATCTGTAGCCAGAGTTACGGGGGTTTGAGTACCCGGACTATTCCCGGTATAAGGCAAAAAGTGATTCCCAGAGGCACTTCTGTCAGTCGTTCCTGCTTCCGTTAGTTCTATTTCCGCAAAAATAATCCGAGAGTCTGATAAATTGCAAGGTGTCCATTAGGCTCTCCAGAAAAATAATAAATTTTTGAAAACTGAATCGGCCCACCCCTGAGTCGATTCCTAGTCCTACCAGGAGTAATTGTACCAATTTTAAAGCAAGTCGGACAAGTCTAGCTACCGGACCAACGTACCGGAAAATTGTATAGGATTTTTCGGCAATTTGCATGGAGAAAACCCACCAGCTCGCATTTTCGCCGCTAGGTGGTACTGTATGCATCGTATTATGACTATAAGTGAAAATAAGAAAGATAATTTAATTGTCTATAACTTTGTCGAAGACTGCTAATCCGGCTTTGTTGAAAGAAGTTAAACTTTTAACGAAGTGATGTCTGAGTCAGTTTTGCATGGGGTCTAGCAGTGCATTGTTGTGCATCAGTACTCGATTCCCACAAACTATACATTTTGTGAAATAATGGTTAGATTTAGCTCAATAGTATGTTCAGAAGAATTGCGACCGCATAGAGGGCGCCAGCACTAACTTTTCACAGAAAAGAGATAGAATATCGGAATGTTCGGAAGAATTACTGAAAAATGTCTCTTCTACAAATTTATAGAAGACGCCTAATCTATATCTCTCTCCGTTGAAAAGTTAGTGTTGGCGCCCTCTATGCTGCAACATGTGGAACTAAAATGATCTAACCAAAACATGACTCGTATCATTCACTACCATTCTTCTGAACATGCTATTGAGCTAAACACAACCATGCACTGCTAGGCACCATGCAAAACTGACTCAGATATCACTTCGTTAAAAGTTTAATAACTTCTTTCAACAAAGCCAGATTGACTAGTAGTCTTCGACAAAGTTGTAAACAATTAAATTATCTTTCTTATTTTCACTTATAGTCATAATACGATGCACACAGTGCCACCTAGCGGTTTTCTCCATGCAAATTTTCGAAAAATCCCATGCAAACTTCAGACGCGTTGGTCCGGTAGCTAGAGTTGTCTGATTTGCTTCAAAATTGGAGCAAGTACTCCTGGTGGGAATAGGAATCGACTCAGCGGTGGGCCGATAGGGGTTATTTTTTCTTGTCACTCTAATGTCCATGCTAGTATTCAGAGCAATGGTCTCCCTTCCGCAGCTCATCATAACCAACCCGACCCTGGCGGTACTACTATTGACTTATTTGACGTCTAGGACACTAACACAGTTGCAATGTTTATAGCCATATATGTATACGAAAAAAGACACGCACACAGCGATTCTCCACCTCATTTGGCAAAAATTCCACCCGATAAATCTCGCACTAACATAAAGCAATAACTGCACATGGATTAGTCAATAAGTTAACGGTCGGGCCTCGATGAGAGGGATCCGAAGGGTGCTGAACTAAAATCAGTGAGACAGAACAGAAGATATAAAAAAAATTAAGCATTTAGTGCCCAGCGTAAATCAAAACAGATGAAGTATGTTGAGTGGAGGGGGCGGTTGTGTGATCTCGCTTTAGACGCTGATGAGTATCACTTTCGCCAATCTGACCATCTTGTGTTCTTCCTGCGAAGTCATAGTTCAGGAATAGCAAACAGGTTAGTGCATTGGATCGGACAGTCAAGGGTTACAGGCTCGAATCCTGCCTGTGGAGCATTTTTTATATAATTACTTCAATATTGCCATCTTAAATATATTATTGGCACGTACGTCGGAAACACAAAAAATTAATTTATTGCATAACTTGCTATTGTTCGGAAGATCGTTACGACTTATGGCTATACTTACTAGACGGTAGATGAACTGCAATACCTGCTGAGTCTGGAAATTTTCTAGAAGAACACAAGATGGTCTTCGATATACATACATACCTATTTCGGAGGCGTTCAGTGAATTAAGAGTCAGCAATTGGACACAGTTGGAAAAATTGCGTTCTTTCAAAAAATCAAAACACTTGCAAGCTATTCATTGTTGTATGTTTATTTTCTAGTTTTTTTTCTCTCGTCCTCCTCGATCTACCAGTTTCTTTGCTTTGGTTACAACGCCTTACCAATAGTCCTCCATTGTAATAACTTTATACAAAAAATAATCATTTCATGAAAAATAACAACTGCGTCCGACCTTCAATCTCTACGCGGGTTTTTTTTTATGAATTGTGTACGCCTGTGTATTTTATGTATATGCGACAGAGGGACTGTGATTTATAGCGTGTTTCGTTACTTGTGATTCTCGTTAGTATAAGTTTTAGCTACTAAGTTTGGTTTGTTTTGGTTAAGTTTACCGCAGTTCACCGTACAGCTCGGTATATTATTTCTCGCTGCTACTTACATTATACAATTAGTATTTTTTTCATCCTGTAGATTCACGCTTAGACTTTGATGATAACACTGCAATATACTTTTAACTTGCTTTGTCGCGCTTCAGTTGTTTGACTAGTTATTTACTATATACAAACCTAAGTAAATTGCTTTAATGACAATTGGGTTGTGTTTTGATCGATGAATTATATTCATTCCCTTTCGATTCATCATTTTCAATCTCTTTAAACTATGTATACTTCCTATACACATAATAAAATTGATTTTCCTCTATAACAGCAAATCAACTCTTATTATTTGGACCGTTTCAGTTGTTTTCTCCCTTCGGTGTTTTCATTCATTCAAAAATATTTTAACTTATCCAACAAAATGCCACCGGTTTCTTCTGCTGTAGTTCGTGGTGTAGATCTATTGTTTTCTTAGGCTAACAGTTTTCATTCGATTAATGCGTATCGTGCCGAGATGAACACGAGTCACACGTTATAGTATGTATTTGTTGTTGGTTTTTGGTACAGAAAATTAAAGGTTTTGTGCGTCCTTTTTACTTAACATAAGATTCTGTTCCGGCCAGCGATCTCACCATCGTCGATTGATTTCGTTCCTAAGGATGAAAGGGGAAAACTCTTTGTGCCTATATAATATTGTGTTCTTACAATTTTTCCTCAAATGTATCTATTACAAAGTCAATTCGCTGTGCTTGATTTAATCTAAATCTTTTATTTGTTTGGTAGTTAACATTTTGTCCTACAGTACTCTAATCATAGAGTGTATACAAATTGTTCGTATTACGCCACCACGCTATCCACTGTCGTGCATAACCTCGAAAAATTATTTGTCGCTAACGAATATGTAATTGTGGCGAAAGAAATTTGTTAAAATTTTCTATGCATTTAGTTTAAATGGGTTGATTTTGAATGCACACTTGATCTCTAGTGTGTGTATCGTTATATTTTTCAATCTAAGGCCAATTTTTTGGTTATCATTATTATTCTGGGATACCATTAAAACATATCTAAAGGATGACTTGAAAGTTAAACTGTTAGACGCATCACCTCTAAATTAGTTGGAAATTCGAAACTTGAACGTGCAACTATCAGTGGGATATTTATTTCTTCTCTCGTGTAGTGCTTTCTACGGTTGGTGATTGATGGGATATGTGCCGATGGGTTTGAGACATTTGTGCGAATCGATATAGTTTTTCCTAAGGTAAAGTCATCGAAAATCGTTGGTAGTGTGACTAGGTGGATGAAATATTTTAAAGGGAAAACCGTTTAGTTGTATTCAGTGGGATAAAGGATATTCTAGTCAATTCGCCGAAGACCAAAGGTGACTGGAGATATTTACTGGAAACACATGGTACTTTTTACGAGTTTTAATATAATATTGGAAACTACATGTCTTGCGAAGTTATCGTGAATTGTTTAGTTTTTCGTTACAGAAATCACTTGGACCGAACCCAATTATCATACCATTTGCAATTATTGTCAACGATTAGTACACGAGCTATATGAAGCCTCTTTTCCTATATTCCTCTGTTGGGGTAAAGTAGGATTATCAAATGAACTGACAGCACATAAGGACATCCCAGTCCCAGTAAAGGTCAGCCGGAAAAGAGTCGGAATTCTGACTGGTTCTAGTTAGTATTCCGGCTCCAGTGACCGATTCTAACTAGAAAAGGGTGTGGATCCTGAAAACGAACTAGAACAAGCCTGCATTCCAGCTCATTTTCCGGCTAAACTTTACAGGGGGTTAAATCTATCCAAAATTTGAGCCGGAATCGGTTGTGTCATTTGAGCCAAAATTCTGGCAAAAGCTAGTCGGAGTTCCGGCTCATTTCCAGAGTGTTGAATCTCGACCGAGGCAAGTTGCAATGGTGTAGTTCTAATGCCGAATGAAGATAACCCACTTTGGTCAAACCTCATGTTTTGAGCTATCTAACAAATTTGGGTTATCTTTGAGCTTTTGGTCGCAATGAGTCGCGGAGGGTATGCATTGACAAAAGAGCGCTAGAAGGAATTGAAATTAACAATTGAAATTTCTCTTGGAATAAACTTGATCTGAATAATTTAATATATGCCAAGGGTTGAGACTAAAATTAAGGATCGCCAAAGCCTCGAATAAAGGAACATGTCCTTTAAAATACGGGCGATTGGTAACTCTTCACCGTAAAGTTACCGAACAACGTGGTGCAAATTTCTGGAGCAATGTGAGATGGTGGTTTTGCTCTTCTTAATTTCCTCTACTATACCCTGACGGAAATCTGAAGACAACGAGAGATCATTATTACCAGATCCCCTTTGCATACTTTTCTCAATTGCTGACAAGGATTGTACCCCCAAGAAGACAAGGATTGTACCAAGCCAATAATTTACAAATCTAGCTGAATTTAAAAGTTAAATATTATTTTTATATCGTCATTCAAGAATTTTATTCAATTTTTATAAAATGTTGAAGTGCATGAAAAGTATGCAGAGTGAATCTTAACCCATTATGTCCTAGCGTATGAAATTTCATACGCAAAAACAACACATTTCAGGATCATACTTGTTATACAATAAAGGCGTTTTAAAACTTCTGGTCTTCTGTGAACGTTAATTAATACTCTATAGTTTAAAATGTGTATGCTCAATAATCTTTTTTATAAAATTCCATTGTGTTTTCTAATGCCAAATTTGGACTAAATTCAATCCAAAATGTGAACAATACATATTATTAATTTTCTCTTCTAAATCACTAATTCTTGTTTCGGATTGTAAACGAATGGCCATGAGAGGTGTGAAAGATGTGGCTCAGTGCGAAAAAATGGAAGAAATTGGTGAAACAATTGCGAAAA
The DNA here is from genome assembly GCF_030247195.1 of Topomyia yanbarensis. Classification (NCBI taxonomy): domain Eukaryota; kingdom Metazoa; phylum Arthropoda; class Insecta; order Diptera; family Culicidae; genus Topomyia; species Topomyia yanbarensis. The sequence continues at coordinate 395,111,020 of NC_080671.1, read as the reverse complement.
TTCTGCTGGTAGTGCAACGTATGAAATTTCATACGCTAGGCTGAACCGATATCTTTTTTCCTAAGGCAAAATAATATCCTCTTTAGGACCAGGAGGGGATTCACAACTTTCTCGCTGATTTTAACGTTGAGTCAGTGCATTCAAGGCTAACAAATGCTTAATACGTAGCAAATCATACCTGGTTCCACCCAGAATATTTTTTATATAAATTCTCGTTGGAAAATGTTCTTTTTCTTAAAATAATTACAAAGTTTGAGGGAAAGATGGTTTGGTGCAACGAACCAATCATGTGACGAAACGGCACGAGAGAGGAGAGAAGTATTAAAATCATTCAAAAAAGCTGCTAAATGAATGATCTCGCAAGGTTGAAGTTATTATTCGATTTTATGCTGAATATAAAGATTTTAGCCGAATTTTTTATGTAATGATTTTTTGATACCCTATCAGCCCAGCGTATGAAATTTCATACGTTAGTTTTTTTCGCAACAAAACGTTCCAAAGTGGATATTTTATTTTTCCCATACTTAATTCGGCATAATATGAGGGCCCACGAAGTATTTTATAAATTGCCAAAAGTTTTAACATAGCTGGGTTATAATGGGTTAATTAACAAAACAATCAATCAGGAACTGAGTCAATGTTGTGATTAGGACTGGACCAAATTAGCTCGCGATTATCTTCTCTTCTATTAGAATTTTTCCCTCGCATTGCTGCAAACACTTGTTAGGGAAAACATTATTCGTTATCTAACCTCTTTTTCTAGTGGTAAAACACACAGGACTGCAGCTTTACTCAGAAACACAAGTTGTGTTTTGATTTGTTGATTTGCTAGCGTGAATCTGGCGCTAGCTTAGTCCTGTGCACGAATGCCAACGGTACCGGTAAACTTCATTTTTTTCGGTATATTTACATTTCTCGACAAACATATGATTACGGCTTAAAAGCCAACTGTCAAAATTCTCTTTGAAAGGAAATTCCGGACAAACCGTTACTGGCTAAACACAGTTCATAACAGTTAATGAAAAAGAAAGCTTTTCTCTTTCGTTTACTACCAAGATCTGTGATTGGCGAAAAACGGTTTGTCCGGAATTTCTTTTCAAAGAGAATTTTGACAGTTGGCTTTTAAGCCGTAATCATATGTTTATCGAGATTTGCACAAGCCGTACAGCCCTCTACAGCGACGCATCACTACAGCTCTTGTCAGAACGGTAGCCAAACCGAGTACATTTTCCCATACGGCAGTAGAATACATTTTTGTTTTGCTGCTGTACTCCGACTGCTCGGTGCGAGTGTGGCGTAGTAAAGTTTGTTCTCTCGCTTTGTACACGTTTCTCTGCATAGTCAAAGAGAGAGGCCCGCACACGAAAGCGTTAATGCCGGTCGTGGCGTAAACGAACCGCATTCATTGTCGGCGTTTGTGATTAAAAATATTGAATAGATTAATAGATATTAATCTGGTGGCTCGCATCTGGTGGCTGTACTGGGGCAGTATTTTTTTGTCATGTTACTGCTTTGCTGATAGACTGCCGTACAGCGCTGGGTGTCCTGTACTAGCGAACGACAGCAGCGTCGAAAGAGAAATGAGAATGTAGGCAGAAAAATTACAACCGCAGAAAAGGTAGGCATTTTGACTCCTGTAACTAAGTTAGTGTCTCGTTCTGATGAGAGAAACTTCAAACCCCTCTCAAATAACTAATTTAAAAATAACATTTTAAATAGGATGTCACCAAAATGAAACGACATAAAAATATGACCGGATCGTTATCTGATAAGATAACTCCTGTTATTGTAAGTATACGTTTAACATACAAGAAACATCGAAAACTGCACCAAAAGCCATTTTGTTGCGAATTGGAATTCGAAGATTACAATTTTAGAAAGTTTTTAGATAGAACAAAAACTACAAGGGGCAGCCCTATGGGGTTGCACGAGCTGTAGACGTAGGACTATACTACTTAACCCATTATATCCCAGGGGTTTCAAAAAGTGAGCCAAATGCAGTGATATCTTCAATTTCATCAAAAAATGTATGAAAGATTATGGGAAAAATAAAATCGCCGTTTAAAATGGTTTTGAGAATGAAAATATCTCGTGCAAAAAATTTCGTACGATTAAATAAAAACAACAAATTTTAAGTTGTTTCACATATTTCTTCGGATTTTCTGATAGACAACACTGCTTTTATACCTGTGGGAACGTTTTGTCACATAATGTAATTATTAGAACGAATTCCAACAATAAAATCTAACTAAATGTATTGCTAACTTTTCAGCCGCCATTTGCCCCTACTATGGACGGTTCAAAAATGTAAATAAAATTACAAAAAATGGCAACAGTCTTTTTTAACAATGAAATATGAGGTGTAAAGATCCCGTTAGTGCAATAATAAAGCAGTTAGATGCCAAAATTCTACAATAAATACTCGTTAAACGATGGATAGTTCTGCGTATGAAATTTCATACGCTAGGATATAATGGGTTAATGTAAAATATTTATTTTCTTAGTACATTTATAGTAATAATAAATAAAACATATTTCTTACGTATGGTTTAATCACAACCAATCAACATCGAATGTTATATATTGAACCAAACCTTCTTGGTTATCAGGTCATTTCATTTGTAGTAGGTGATCGAATCCGATTAAACTTATTTAAGAAGATCTGAAGAAAGAAGACAGAAAACTGTGACCAACTAATATCTGGAACTAAATCTTTATAGCATAAGATTAGCTTGTGAAAACTTTTCGATTGTGTGTGGTAAAAAACCCGGGCCAGTGAAGAAAAATCAAATTTTAGACAATATAATCACATTTCATGTATAGACCAAGCATTCTAGTTATATTTAGCCATTATTGTAACTTTCCTAAAGTACGCATACAAATATAGCGAATGCAGTGGTCTTAATCATATATCGAAACTATAAATATACAAGAATCGAAAACAATTGTATATATGGACAAGATGCGTTTTTGCAACGGTTTTTCAAGTGGCAGTGTATTCATTCATAAATAGGCTTTGTAGTATGTACCTATTAGTAGAATCAAAGTACTATAGGCTGAGTGGAAATAAATCACGTGATATGGAAATGAATCAATAAATTGATCGAACGTAAATAATAAACTTTCGTTGTGCAATTTAGTAACAAATTAGATCTACCTATCTACACATTCGCCTCAAACATCAAACCCAAGCGCACAAAGCAAAATGAACGCTGATGATGATGGGTAGAGCGAAAGAGACAACTAATACCACGACACTATGTTAACCGCGTTTGCAAATGGAGCTCGCATGTACAAACTATTTTGTGTACGAATAAGTATACATAAAAGTGTGCTGGAAACGAGCACAACACAAAAGATAGCATAGTGTTTGAACGGGCAAGCTCATTCGCATTCACTGGATAGCGTACCTCCACAGGCAGTGTAACGGACTTGTAACTCAGCTACACTGGCTGTGAAAGCACACAGTGCAGTGACCTGCTTCGCCTGCCGCTCAACAGGGAACTGAGCGTATTCGGCGAAATCCGTCCGTTTAAATAATCGATGATGACGTCATTCATAGAAGCGTAGCGCGCTAGGTACACAAATCTGTCGTGCTGGACTAGGGAAGCGCTATCTTCTGTGTGTAAATGCGCGATATTTTGACTAGGTTGTTCATTATTTAAATTTTTAATGCCATGATATAAAAAATCTATGGGTCTATCTATTGGAATCTATTCTTAGAAGTATTTCGGGGCGATATGCGCAAAAAAATTGAAAATTTATCGTGAGATGGCTGAATTATATGCGTTTAAAATTGGACCACTTTTCGTTACATACCATTTTTGTAGAATTTGCAACGTGCACCCCTATATCGAAAACAAAGACGTAGTCCTACGTCAAAACAAAACAGGGTGAATCTATTCCATTTTCGCAACGGTTGTACAATTCGACACTGATCCTGTATAGGAATGGTGAAAAATCATTTTGAACATTTAACAAATTATTTTATGGCAATGTTTTTCCCAAAGTATCTATGGATACACCCTATTACAATAGAAGAAATAATTTGGTGTTTAAGTTGTTATATACTAAAATAAAGCATACTTCCAATCGTGATTTCGCCCTTGAGAATTCGCCATTTGCAAATGGGCTAAACCGTGAACACAATTTGCGGAAGAGTACGGTAAATGGGCCACACTGACTCTGTCTTGCTCGGTAGGGCTGGGTAAATTGGCGAGCTTGACAGGATATTTATTCTAGTATGGCTCAGCAATTGGGCGCATAGAAACCAAATGCAGACTAAAGGGTGCGAATAGTCGGACATCATCCTGTAGATGGGCAATATTGAGCCCAAAGCCGATCGACAAAAAAGTTTACATTTTTAACGATTTTCATCGTCCCTAAGTACAATAAGTGTCGTGTCCTGTTTCGCGTCGTGTTTTTGTGAATATAGACTAAGTTCTTACGGTAACACAGCCTCAAAACAAGTAACGCGTATATCTTTTCTTCAAATTTCATGAAAATATCGCAATGTTCAGATGTTTGTGTGCAACAACCAACGAGTAGGCAGGATCATAATAGACATTATTTATCATTTATATAATATAACAGTTGTTTACAGACATTTATATAATATAACCGCCATTTTCGCCGTATACTGCATACCGGTTGCAACGTTTCACCCTCAACCTGCTACAGTTTGATTTTGAGGTACGTGCGGACTGACAAGTTTGGCAACACTCACTAATCAACCAGCACTCTCAGTAAACATGATTCGAGCATCATCCTTGAAAAAAATATGGCTAATAGTTGCAAATACCATTCAAATCTTGCCTCTCAGAGTCAAAGTCGTAGTACAGAGTACGTACGTTGATCCACTGCTTCGCAAAGTCTCCCGATACAAACAAAACGGTTGGTTTCCATCGAAAGCTGTCTATCCGACGCTTAAGCAATACTACTCTAGACAGAAGTCGAAGCAAATCAGAATATCGTTGTCTGGAGAAATATCATCAATATTGTACGCTGCTATATACGAAAGTCTTTATGACATTTCGACACAGATCTTTCATTAGGGCCTAAGTCGCAATGTACTCAAATGGAGAAAAACCAGTTTCAATATTCGGAGAAGCTTTTCTAAATGTAGTTTTTATTGTAGGTATAAATTACTTTATGACCGTGTTTTTCCGGAAGCATTTTTCGTTAAACCTTATGACAATATAACAAAGAATTTAATTCCTATGTGCTTTTAGTAGGTAGAAACTAAAAAAATGCTTACGCCCAATTTGCATCCCAGTCGTGGCTAAACCGTGTACATAATTTTCAGAATGGCGCGGTAAATGGGCTAAACTGACTCTGTCTTGCTGGGTAGGGCTGGGTAAATGGGCGAGCTTGACAGTATACTTTTTAATAGGGCTCAGCAAATGGGCGCATAGAAACCCAATGCAAAAGAAAGGGCGCGTGAATATTTTCTTCAAATTTCATGAAAATATCGAAATATTCGAATGTTTATGTGCAACAACTATCGAGTAGACATGATCATAGTAAATATTGCTTATCATTTATATAATAGAACCGCCGTTTATTCTTTTATTTGTGAATAATAACCGTACGCCCGCTTCTGTCTAAAAATGTAAGTTTGGCCTTTATATTCCATATGAGAAGAAGGGCCTAAGTCGAAATCTCGAAGAAAATGCATGTTTCGCCGTTTTGTTTTCTTTAATTATACATCGAATTAAAAACCATTTTAACTAATTTTCACCTCAATCTTGTAGTATTTTTGTTGCATAATGTCGTAATAGCGAAAACGCAGTTTGTTTACATTTGCGATTTAAGCCCTAATGAAAAATCTATGTCGATTTTTGTCAAAGCGTCAATGTCAAAAGAGCTTCAATAGAGCTTGAATATGCTGTCCTTGATGCTATACTATTTACAATGCACGTAAATACTTCGTTGCAGAAAACGACGAATGAACTCGTGCATTGCACGATTAATTTCATTATATTTACTAATTTATATTTTCAGTGTGTTGGCTAGTGATAGTGTCGGATTGGTTTGTAGTTGTTAAGCCTAGCGACTAAACCTAAACCTCTTGTATTTCATTACCTTTCTTCCATTCGAGACAACCGTTAGGTACTACACTGAAAAAAATCCAAACGTTAATTTCATTTGCTTCAAACCACTTAAAATCGATATGAAGAAAAAATGCTAATGTTATCACGCGCACACATACCTTCCATGTGTCAACTGTATAAACTATGTATGCGCACACATAAGTTATATGTGTATTATTATAGAATCGGGGTTTATGCGCCTTATAGTTATGAAATGTGAATGTAAGATTAATTCGTCTTGTAAATACACACATTAGGTTTAAGTGCAAGCAAATAGTGTCTATCTGCCTCCGCTAATTGCAAAAATCTACGTGTAAAATCAATAGGCATAACGTTTAAATATTTTTGAGTGTAGATAGTACCATACCGTTTCCGTGTTTCGCACATATTTCAAACTTATACTCACTGAAGTACGTATATCTAAAATTAAGTGCAATAAATATCGCACTTGGTACACCAGTAAGAGACCACTCATAAATTTCGCCCCACAAACATTGTAATAAACCAAAACTCAAACCCTCACAAAAAGTTGTCCCTGGCGTAATTCATAAACGATCCTTAACAGCCGAAGTTGCGTGTTAAGAAAGTAGTTGATTTGTCGGGAAATTTATTTCTCCGACAGTAAACTAACCTTTAAAAGTATATAACTTTTCCATTCAATGCCAACACGTGCAGACGGGAAGTTCTCCATGACCAAGCATAATACGCGCAAAACCTCAACTAACCGCTTTTCAGTCGTTCGTTTGCTGCAACGAAATGCAACAAATCGGTATCCATCACACAAGTGGGCGAACTGTTTGCTGTGAACACAAACGTTACCCTCTTTCGTCCCAAACCTCTGTCACTCTTCACAGGCAGATCTAGGGTAAAATGGTGTGAAATGGCCCTCAGGAAAAGTGCCTATCATTACAGTCGTGATTCGCTGGTTGGGCCACACCTCTGTCCAACTAACGAATTTGATTCGTTAGTTAGACCGACTGACAGATGTCAAAAACTCTCCAAAGGAGACGTTAGTAGTGTAATTGCATCTATTCACATCTCTAATAATTGTCAGACTGATTGTAAAAGTAAATTTGACATACAATTTTGACATTCAGATGCTTTTTAGTTGGACAATGGTCCAACTAGCGGCTGTCCAACTAAAAAGCGGTCCAGTTAAAAAGTGTGCAACCAGCGAATCACGACTGTATTAGAAACGTATAAGTATTTTAATGTCACTACTGTTTTGGAAATCTACCCTCTATGCATTTCCTGAGTTTTAGACATCAACAACAAGCAGTAAAACCTTTATAACTACGTTTGGATGTAAGATCAATTTTTCTCGTAATTTAACCAAGCACGACTATTAAACTATCATTGTAATAGACCCGCGAAGGCTTATTTAATCGAGCCAAGTGAACTGTCAAAATTTGCATTCAATGCATCCATACAAGCATGTATTGAGATTTATTACATAAATTATAATAAATATTTCTTCTTATGTTTATGAAGGGGTTATATACATTGAATTCGTTAAAATGCAATGATTTTTTTACTGATACAACCCGATCGATCGGATTACCAAATAGAACGTGTTTTCGTAAAGAAAATGTTAGTGGTAATAGTGGAAATTGATGGAACAACCGCCGTTACCCCGAACCGTAGCATTTTCATAGCGTTTGCGGCGGGCACGATATTTTCACAACACATTTTCAGGAGCTCTTTCCTGCTTTTTTTCTCATTTATATTCCGTTGGTCTCTTTCTGCACTGAGTGCCTATCACCGACCGCAGACAGGTGACTCCTACAGTCCTAGATATCGGACCATCAACACATGGACCGGAACAAACGGCTTCACTTCTGAATGAAGATGTGACTGCAGATTTTTCACCTCAGTAAATCTTAATGACCTCAGCTGGGATTGAAACCAGACAAGCTGGGGTGAGAAGCGACCACGCTTACCACTCAACCACCGCACCATCAAGTTTTTTTTCCTGTAATAAAATTGTGATGAACTTTCAAAACAAAAAAAATAATCAAAAATTTAATTTTTGGGTCCCAACTAAAAAAAATATTTAGAATGACCGTTAAACCGGGCGAAGAATTTATTTCGAGTGTTATGTCTGTTAGTCTGTGCTAATACTATGAGTGACGTTCCAGGGAGGCGTTGCTTTGCCAATTTTCACTATTTTCGTAAAACTTTTTTTCAACTTTTTTTAGAACATTTTAATGAGTCTTGAACTAAGTTTATCCCAAAAACCTCTTAATTATGTGTATCTAAACTTATTAGACAATTTCACTCTTTTTAGTTATGTCCAGTTACTCAGCTTCAAATAATTAAGTATCAAACGCTGAAATATTGTCGCTTTTTAAGGGGTGGTATTATAAAATTTTACCCTATTTGTAAAAAAAGCATAGCAGGAAATAACCAGCTGCTTTCAAAGGACAGCAGCGGAAGTCGTTTCATAATAGAATAGATTTTTCATTTTACATACATCCACCCATGGCACCATATCGTCATACTTACTCACATTCATCTACAACTTTAAGTACGGAATGGTGTGCGTGCGACAATGCAATGAATAGCCGATTTGTGCATGCATATTTTACGATGTCAACATAATTTTGCTAGAATTTAATTAAATTGCATCGTGACGCGAGGGTCCATTGTCGTTTTATACAGTGGATCCATTGAGACATTCCAGTACTGTTTGTACCGGAAAAAATGACTTAACACTTCGTTTGTGAAGGTTGCGTTTATACCGAGATCCGAGAGCAGTTGGAAAATCATAGTTACTACGCGCATTCACCAAAGAGAATACTTAGGATTACCAGCCGTCCTTACTTTAAAGGACATGTCCATAATTTCGACGATTTTGGGGAACGCCCTTTATTTAATTCAAACTACCTTCATTTTAGTAAGACATATTTAAAACAATCAGATCAAGTTAATTCCAAGAGAAAGAAACCTTTCAATCATTTTGATTGGTCATTTCGTTTCAGTGCTTTTTGTTTAAAAAGGGACATGCAAACCTTTCGTGATTCATACCAACCAAAAGCCCTTTTTCTCAAAAATGAGGTTTACTTCACTTCCGCTTTAGTTCTCATCAGCTTGAAATGAGCTCATTTTCTAGCAGGCCATCACGCTTGACAAGGGGTTTGCTCAGGAACACAAATTGTGGCTCCGTTTTTTGGACAGGACTAAGCTAGCGTCAATCCGGCGCTAGCCTAGCCTGTCACTAAGTTAGTGTCGGATTCTGATGAGACGAAGTCAAAACGCAAATTCTTTAACTAACTTCCGCTTGATAATACTTTTCGATTAGATGGAATTGCAGGCGGAATTCTTATGGCAGCTGGGACCTTTTTGTGAAAAAGATTAATTGTCTCTTCGACGGACACTTTCCAAATTGTATCGATCCGGAGTTGAACAATGTTCACAGATCTCATTCTGTTGGTTCGGATTCGTGGGCGTTAGCACGCACATTGATTTCCATTGAATCGGTCAAGTGGGCAGATGGCAGCTTTGCTCCATACAAATCGCCTGGAAAAGCGGAAATCTGTGCCGTGCTGCTGCAAAAGGGATTTGATATTTTCTAACATGCCTTGAAAAAGATTACACTTTCCAGTCTTGCTACCGGTATATCCCGAAAGCATGGCGAGAAATAACTGTTAGATTTATTCCCAACGAAGAGCGCTCTAGCTATGAAAAAGCCAAGAGTTTTAGGCCCATCGGCTTCAGTTTTTCTATTCTTTGGAACGGAATAATCGATCATCACTCCAGGAACGTTTGTTTAGTTGAATATTCACTGCACACTACATTGAAAAAGCCTTCTCGCTCAAGCAAGCTAGCTTGGGTATATTCACAGATATTAAAGGTGCTTTTGACAATGAGTCCATCCAGTATATTCTGGAAGCGACGCTCAGTCATGGAGTATCCACACGTATCTCGGGTTGAATAATCGCAATGCTTAGTAACCGCATTCTTCGTTCATCACTGGAACAGGCAAAGATAAGGAAATTGAGTATTTTCGGCTGTCCTCAGGGTGGCGTTTGTTTGTTGAGGAAACTCAATGAGCTTGGATTTGCAACCTACGAGTTTGCTGACGACTACCAAATAACTATTCCTGGACTGCATCGGAACAATCTTTGATTTAATGCAACAAACATTAAAAGCTGTCAAACATTGGTGTCGATTAGTTAAATTATCAGTTAATCCAAACAAAACTGCAATAATTTTTTTCACGAAGAAGTGAGTAACAACCGGGGATCGTCCATTACAGTTCTTTGATTCTGAGCTACTGTGTGTTTAGATCAAATCAAATACGTTGGAGTTATAATGGATTCCAAACTGAATTGGTTTGCCCACAAGGAGTTAAGAGTTAAGAAATGGTTCATGGCCTTCGGGCTGTGCAGACGAACTTTTGGTAAAACCTGGGGTCTCATATCAAAATACATTTATTGGATTTATACGAAAATTGTACGTTTGGACATGTTGTTACTGTCATATGGATGACTTGTTTGGTGGCAGAAGGGAGAGGTGATAACGGTCCAGTCAAAGCTAATCCATTTGCAAAGAATGGCGCTGACGGCGTTGACCACTGCTTTCACCACAATTCCGACTGCTGCTCTTGAGATTTCTCTAAATATCAAGCCATTAAACATCACACTTCAAATAAGTAGCACTATCATGTGCATACAGACTGCGGGTTACTGGGCTTTGGAATAGTAACAATGTTGATCTTGCTACCAGTCATACATGATTGTGGTCACAAATGGTTACATGAGGTGAAGATATTCTTGCTCCCAGCGATATTTCACTCGCATGTAGTTGTCCTTACAGAACATTCCATGGTAAGATTCCCTCTCGAGAGGAGTGGTCGTCCGGCTACATGGAAAGACAACAACAAACGCAAGTGCCCTTTTACACCGTCGGCTCTCTGATGGAGGGACGTGCTGGTGCTGGTGTCTACTGTCTCGAAATGAGATCGGAACAATCTCACACATTAGGTAGATACTGTACTGTATTCCACGCAGAAAGTTTCGCGATTGTGTGCAAGGTACAATCGGTCCTTCAACAGAGCTTACCCGGCAAAGTTATAATCTTCTATTCCGATAGTCAGGCTGCAATCACGGCCCTTACCCCAGACAAATCACGGTCCAAGCTAGTAATCGCATGCCGAACCCAATTCGAAGAACTAAGCATTGTCCACACTATCTACCTTGTCTGGGTGCCCGGACATTCCGGTATTACTGGAAATAAATGGGCTGACGAATTGACTAGGGCAGGCGCAGCTATTGACGTCGTGGGTCCTGAGCCCGATCTACCTATTTCAACAAGTTGGATAAGGGGAAAAATACGGTTCTGGGTTTCGTTCGAGCACCGCAAGAGAAATCTACAAAAGTGTCGCCAAACCGAGATGTTTCTAGAACAACCTTCCACATTTTTCGAAACTCCCAATGCGGCATGCTGACCACGGCTTTAACCGGCCACTGCAAACTCAATTGTCACATGGCAACTATTCAGCGCGCTGAGTCATTTACATGTGACCTTTGTAAATCCGACTATGGAACCTCATATCATCTGCGAAGCAACTACCCAATTGCTTTCCGCAATTGCGATTGGGAGTTTTCGGCCGCCCCTACATAGACGATACCGCGTTTGGACGACTGAAACTCAGAGAAATACCAACGCTTCTTATCCAATGTGGTAAAGAGCTTTAGGCTTACTCGCAGGCGCTTTGAACTACTAGTGAGTTTAATTTACCTACTGTTTTGTTTTGTGCTGTTCTTTTTTCCACACTTAAAATTCTACTTCCTTCCTCCTCCTCCCCCTCTTTCCTTCCGCTCAGGAAATGATGAGAAGAAACGGGAAGGTACAAATCCGCGACTAAATACAGGGAACGTGCCATTTGAGCTGATTTCTGATTCTTGATTACCGGAATTACCCTATATGGAAAATGTTTGATGTTGTAAAGATGAAGTTCGTTTCAATTTTGATATACCAGACGGCGCGGCAACTTAAAATTCAAAATGAAGAGCTTTTAATGCCAGTTTATTTTCTGAAACCATTTAAATTGTGTACTTTTGGTGTCAAGAACCTCAAACATTGAAGGTCAAAAATGAGTGTTAGCTCCTAATTTTGTAATTTAAGACGCCGAATTTAGATAAAAGATTCAGAACAGGAAAAATGTGTGAGGATCGAAGAAAGATCCGCCGTCATTCAGAATTCTAAGATTTCATTATCTTTTTCACTAGTATTTCAAAGTATTTCAAACAAAATATTTGATACATTTTTATCGGAGAGACACAATCTTCTGCTAGTTCTGTAAAGGTCCTAAGCCTCATAGAGAATTAAATGTTCGGAATGTACAGCTTGGCGTCGTATTTCATCAAACTGTAAACATAGAAGTTAAGTGGAACTAACTAAAAAGATGCTTCTAAAAATACAACAGTTTCAAAACTGAACACGATGTGCGACAATTGTAAACATTTGTGGAGATTTTGGAAACTGCACCTGTACTCAACCGGTTTTTTTTCTCATTTCTGGTTCCCATCATATATTTGTGAATTTCAAAGCTGTGAACGATGCATTGAAACGGAACGAATCAACTAATTCAAATGACGCTGGATCAGTCCATATTAGAGCTTCCATTTCCCGACGGTTTTCAGCTTCCCAGGATTCGGGAAATAAATAATAAATTTCCCGGGAATACAGAAGGAAAATAAAAAGGTGAATTATTTTCTTGAAAACAAAAGGATAAATTGAAAAGTTGCAAACCCGTTTGATTACATGAATATTTGTCCTAAAAGCAGTTGTCAGAAGATGGCGATTTGGTGGCCTACAGATCATTCAATCATTTGATAACTCGTCAATAAGTTTACGCAACATCAACTGCATTATTCCGAATAAAATATGAATCAAAACCAAGCAGATAATGGACGAACTGTGCAGCGATGGATAAAGCCTACCATCGATTTCCTGCTACGGGAGATAGTTTGGATGCGTATGGTATTGGACAGATGCAGCGTTATGTATTTCTTTAACGTTACTATAAGGAAATGCTTCGGTACAATGACCGGCAAATTAATGCATTTTTACATGAAAATACCAAAATTATTTAGCAGTGTTTTGAGTAAGACTTGGACTATATACCTTAAAAGTCACGAAAACATATCAGCGAGCCTAAAGATATATAGTCCATTGATTTGGATTATCTTTTGGAATTTGAATTTGATTATCTTTTGGGATAATTTAAAAATCTTTTTTCCCGGGTTTCCCGAATCCCGGGAATGAGAAAACATAATTTCCCGGGAATCGAGAATCCCGGGAAATCCAATAATCCCGGGATTCCCGAGATGGAAGCTCTAGTCGATATCACTGGCGTCGATTGCAGAGTAGTCGAAGAGGCGTTTTGTCTTTTAAAAGAGGGTTACGAGAATTGAACAGACTGTAAATTTCGTCAAGACAAAGTACACGGTAGCTGACAGAGAACGAAGCAGTCCGAACTGTGTTATTTCCAAGCTGGAATGTTCATAGGTCTTGAAACACTGGCGACAGGTGACAATAACGCTAGTCGTGAGATGAAAGACCGCGTTCTAGTTTGCAAATAAAATTCTCTACAGTTTGCGTAAAGGTCTAAAGGTCCGTAGCTTACAGATGCACAAATAATTCCTCAGAGCAACTTGCTGACACACTCTGTTGCTTTGTACTTTGAAGAAGGAGCACAATGTTTGGTGGCACAACAGAACATAGAAGCGGACTGGAGAGTGTTGGCTTAAGATAGAGCAGCCAAGGGATCTAGAATCATGAATGTTTCTTAATTAATTGAAGTCCCTCTATGCATCTTTCTCATATGTGTCTGCTATCTCAGTCGAACGCATCACCTCAAATGGTAGATAGCCGATAATGATACAAGCTCAAAATTTACAGTATAGGTACTATCATTTACTCCGTCTCAGCTAAAGTGATCCAAATCTTAACTTTTCCTTCATGAGTACCAAGGCCAATTTGCATCAGTGCCAACTGCAAGCGAAAAAATGTTTTGACATTTATTTTAACCTCGTTCACACTCTAGAGATTCCCACAAAGCAACAACTCGGCGAAATGCTAAATTTTCTCTGGTTTGACAATAATATGGCAGCTTCACTCATATGAGTAAAAGTTAGTTGACTGATCAAAATTCACCACTGCTTAGGGTTACCAACCGTCCTTATTTTAAACGACATGTCCTTATTTTCGAGGTTTTTGGAAAGCGTCCTTATTTTACTTCAAATGTCCTTATTATTAGTCTCAAACTTCGGCATATACAGGGTGATTCAACATGATGGTTTTTAACAGGGTATGTCATGTTATTGCAGTTTAGTATTGTTTGCCACCACAGTATGCTCACCATTTTCAAATTATTCAACTATATTTCGAAAATCAGCGATCAGTGAGAAATGTGTTTCGTGCACTCCTACCATAATATGGTCGACATAATCGGCCAACTGACTCCACTATTCACCATACAATCAACGAGTAAAAGTTGCAGTTCTCGTTATTGGATGATTAGCGAAAAAATCGACCACATCCAGTACGCATTGAAGAAAACATAGGGGTGGCGACATTCCCATTGGAGACCAACTCGACTAATTAGCCAGATACCAATTGAAATACTCGAATCCGTTATCAAAAATTGGACCAGTCGAATGGATTACCTCAAGCGCCAACATGGTCAACATTTAAAAGAAATTGTTTTCAAACAATAAATGGCAAAAAATGTTCTTTCGATTGACAAATACACATTTCGCGATTTACTCCATTTTTCAAATTTTTGCGAGATCAAAAAACGTCATGATGATTCACCCTGTATTAAATTATTCAGATCAACTTTATTGCAAAAGAATCAATTTCAATTGTCATTTTCAAATACTTCCAGCGATTGTTTTTGTTAATGCATACTCTCTGCGACACATTCCAACCAAAAGTTTTTACTTAGAAGTAACCAAAATTTGTCGGATAACTCGATATGAGGTTTGGCCAAAGTGGTTATCTTCGTTCAATATACACCATGCCAATTTGTCTCGATCAAGATTCAACGTCCCAGTTACACTGCTGGAAAATAAACCAGAATCCCGACTTTTTCGGAATTCTGGCTCAAGTGACAACTGATTCAGGCTCCAATTCCGAATAGATTTGGCAGGGATGTCCTTAATTTGCTCTCAGTACAATTGGTAACCCTACCACTGCTTGAATTGTTATATACATTCACTTCCGCTACAGCTGTAATCACCTCAATTAAACTATTTTTTGTTCCATATTGACCCCTGCATATAGTTTAATAGGCAGCAATTATCGAGCCGAAACTTGAACTTGTTTTCACGAAAATGCCAGTTGTCGTGACGAAAGTAAGTTCTATTTCACCACTGAAAATAAAGTTGTTTGCGATCATCATTTCCTGGCTGGTGGTTGTATACATATTTAATATATTTAATACATCCAATCCTAAGTTCATTTCCAAAGCCACAATGGGAAAATCACTTTCACCTTACCGCGCTATCCTCCTTCCACCGTCACTGGTCAGTGAATAATTGATTGATTACTCGCTCCAAACTTGGTGCTCGCTGTATAGCAGTGGCTATTCCGACCGCCCGAAAGTATCGAACACGAACGGCCCAAGTTTGGTTCACAGTTTGTCAAGTCATTACTAGTGGTCGTCACCTTTCACCTTTGGGAAATCACAAAGGGTACGGCCCTATACTAAATATATATGTATAACAGGGAGTCACAGATCCATCTTCATTCGAATCAAGGATCAATGATCCATCGAAAATCACATCACTTGATAGAAAAGAAATGTATATACGAGTGTAAAAAACGAAACATGTTAATGTAATTTGTACGCGTCATTATTCGTATACAAACACTACGACGTTTTAGCGAAAAAATCTAGTGGTGGTGCAATATACAACTCAACCCACTTCCTGTAATCAAATCGAGTTAATGAGACATATCCCCCAAAAGTCGGTAATCCTCACGGATACTGTCTCATAGAAATTTCTAACTCGACGAGAAAAACGCGATGCTTATGATCATTACAGTATAGGCACCGGGGACATTCGCCTACATATATAAAAGTAGCAAATCGATTCCTGATTGCACCTATATTTATCCCGGCTCAGCACCAAACATGGAGTTGGGGGGTACTGTTGCTCGAAATAGTCATCTTCCTCACCGTAAGTTGTGTTGTAAATAGAACTAGGTCGGTAATAATTTTCCAATGTTATTTAGAAAGGAAAGCCACAGCTCGTTTGTGGTTGCCAGGAGTGTAGACGCCACCACCACCTCCCCCTACTTACGTGTATGTACGTACGTACAATCGAAATGGTCAACGAGACAATCTCCTCCACGGATCAATATGTTTACGGGAGATATACTTCACGAATTGATTCAATACGGTCGGAAAATTCAAATACGACTAAAAACGATTACCGGGGTACAATGATATGGATACCAAAATATCGTTTATGTACGTTCGCGGTCCTTAGTGATGTTTTTATCCTGATTGCTATGTAAACACCTACAAAAAATATAAATATACATTTACGTAAATAATTCAGGTTTCTAATGAGAAATTAAGCACTAGGACGGAATTATAAGAAATATCCCTAAGCATCGCGGAGTATGGTGCTTTTACGGTACATAGTTATAATTACCCGCAAAGAAAAAAAATGTCTCAAATGGATGAGTCCCTTACTGGATGTTTGTTGAACGATTAATTGAACGGCGACCAACAATGGATTAACGGAAGCCCTTTTTGGTTTATTTTTAGGGGACGTTGAAATTCGGCTTAGAAGGACGCCGCTTTAAAAAGTATCTCTTTTTTAAAATTGTTTCTTTAACACGACACGCGCTAGCTTAACTGAGGCATGGGTTTTTTTTCTACATTTACAATGCGTGAAGCAAAAAAAAAATGATGCTCCGCAGAAAAAAAATTGCAAAAGTAAAAACAAATTCAAACGCAGTGTGTAGGATGTAATTGCCCACCTACTGAACGGTACCCACATTGAGTAGCAAAGTTTTGGTACTACATTCCGATGTGGCACTTAACCCTATGTTGCGACCGACTTTTCAACCGAATATTGGTGTATAAGACAATTGAAGATTTTTTTCCAATAGGTCCAATCTGCAAAAGAGAGCCTCTCTTTGTTTACTTTTTCTTCCGCGAATTACTCGGTCACCTTTATGATTTCCCGTCAAATGCGTAATAAGACTTCAATTGCAATAGTCTTACTGACCACTAAGAATCCTTCTACGCCGAGGCTCGGACATATATACCACGATGAGTGACTTCTGAGAACAGCGCCTTACACTCTAAACCACCAGGTCTATTGGCATTTGAGAGCGCAGCGCAATTAAAATAAGTTATATCAACGAAAACCGGCTAAAATGTTGAACCGCCACCACAAATTGGATTCCTTCGAAAAAGTAGTAGGTATTGTTGAACTTTCTTGATGGTCCTTCTTGCTGAGTAAACAACACACTTCAACCAGTATAGTAAATACAACAATTCTAATATAAATTAATCACATTCGGCCCGCAAACGATAACTAGCCAAAGTGAAGGAAAGAAAAATTACCTTTCGAAATTAGTTGAAAGTAAAACCATTCGAACGACAAGTAAATGGGAACTAAAAGTGGTTCACCCCAATGATGGCGGTGTCCTCTGATTGTCGTAATGTAATGTACACACGGAGTGGTGAATTCAAATCGACACGAAAACTAGCTGGTACTCGAATGGTTAGCGATAGCGCAAGAAGACCGAAAGAAAATACAGTTTCAACCTTCCTCTCGCAGAAGCCTCAATTATTCTCTAAATTGGTTTTGCAGACAGAGGCACCATATTGTTCGAACTGTCCGGTTGGGTCGCGTGTGTAGTAGACACTTATGTAAAATTTAAACAAATGTCATTTTAAGTACCTACGTACTAGTGAAATGGGTAGAGCGCCAGTGCTTAATGTGCAAGGAGTTGCCATCGCAGTAAACTTTGTGGTAATTTGGAATAATTTGTAGGGGAATTGTGGGAAAAACCGACACTGTAGGTAAAACCGACACCCCACAACTTTTCCTAGAAATCAAATTTTTATTCATTTCATAATGATACAATATTATTAGTACGTTTATTTAGAGCATTTGAAGAAAAATTGGATTTACGTTAGTGCACCGAATGTCATAAAAATTAACAAAACATTCGACAGCAGCGTTCATACTCGTCTGGATGTAAAATTTCGTTGGTAGATTTTAAGGTTTTAACCGAACGAAAGCTTTTCAAATCACCCCATTTTTCAGTACCTATTATTATCGGCCTGTCCTATGATCAACTAGGTGCATTGAAGACGAGTTTGAAAAATTCAATATTTTTAATTGCTTTTATAAAAAAATGTGCGCTGTTGGGGTAAAACCGACACCCTATGGTTAGGGTAAAACCGACACCCTGTTAAGATGGTTGTGTATAGTTGCGATTCATTTCAAAATACTGGGGATCTTTGTGACACTTCAATTAGCCTATTAGAACACTATAGTATTAGCAGAAACACACAGAAATACTTTTACTCATTCGTTTTCGAGCTCTCCATCGAGACAGAGGTTGTTTTTTCTAGTCCGTAGTGCTGTGTGAGGCGATAAAGAATAGTTTTAATCCGCATTCAAGGTTATTTTGCCAGTTCGGTTCGGTCCTCAGTCTTTTGTTCGCGTGTGAGGATTAAACAATAGCCAGCTGTATAAGCTGGATCGGTTCGTCGTTGGACACCAGTTTAAAGCTAAGTGGTTTTTGTCTTTTGTAACACATTTATTGCTTTCTTCCGTCTGCGCGGGCGCTGACCCCGTGCGTTGACGTTTTCTATGGTTCCCTCTCCGGATGGTCAAATGGAAGTTGAATCGGGTTCAACTTCTAAGGCTCCCCCCCGGCCCAAATGCTATCCAGAACTCTCAACTGGTCCATTTGTGGTCTTCTTTCGGCCCAAGACTAAATCACTGAATCTTCTTCAGATTTCTAGAGACCTGACGGAACGGTTCTCGGCTGTGACCGAAATTTCAAAGGTCCGCTCGGACAAGATAAGGGTGTTGCTAGCCAACTCAAAGCAGGCAAACGATATTGCTTGCTGTGAGCACTTTACGCGGGATTATAACGTGTATATTCCGGCTGTAAGAGTACAATCCGAAGGCGTCGTAACCGATGAGAGTTTGACGTGCGAGGATCTGCTGAAGTACGGGGTTGGCCGATTCAGAGACCGCTTACTTCAGCCAGTTAAAATACTTGAGTGCAAACGTTTGCACTCAGTAGTAGTTGCGGGGGATGGGTCAAAAACGTACCCCCAATCAAACTCTTATCGGGTGACCTTCGCTGGTACCGCTTTGCCAAATTTCGTCCTCTTGCACAAGGTTCGTCTGCCTGTGCGTCTGTTTGTGCCGCGGGTCATGAATTGCACAAAGTGTAAACAACTGGGTCACACAGCCACCCATTGTAGCAACAAGGCCCGCTGTGGAAAATGCGGGGAGAATCATCTAGATGATTCGTGCAGTAGGCAAGCCGAAAAGTGTCCTTACTGTGCGGAGAGTCTGCATGATATCTCGGCATGTCCCGCGTACAAACTACGCGGGGATAAACTGAAACGTTCCCTTGCGGGACGATCCAAACATTCTTTCGCAGAAATGTTAAAGAATGCTACGCCACCATCCTCAGCAAACATCTATACTCACTTGCCTCCTGACGAGGGCGAGGCTGGTAACCCACAAGAGGGAACATCTACTAGGGTGCCTAGAATTTATAGGAAGAGGAGGAACACTTCCTCTCGTAAAGTTCCTTGTAAAGGCCAGAAGGTGTCCCTTGAGGGGGCTCCGAAAGTCACATCTATTGGAAGTGTTGCAACCAAACCGAAGCAATTAGCTCCTGGTCTCGGAGGATTAAGCTCAGAGAAGGAGTTCCCAGCACTTCCAGGAACATCAAAAATCCCAAGTGTTCCTTTGTTTCAATTCGAGAGTAATCACAGCACTGGAATTATAAAACTCTCGGACATAGTGGACTGGATAATAAAAACTTTCAATATTACTGATCCTATTAAAAGTCTTATGTTAGCTTTTCTCCCTACAGTGAGAACATTTTTGAAGCAGTTGACTGCTAAATGGCCCCTCCTCTCAGCGATTGTATCCTTCGATGGCTAACTCATCGAACGAGGTCACGGATTTGATCACTGTTCTACAGTGGAATTGCAGAAGTATCATCCCGAAAATCGATTCCTTCAAAATTTTAATAAATAATTTGAGTTGCGATGCATTTGCATTATGTGAAACTTGGTTAACTTCCGACATAGAACTCAACTTCCACGACTTTAATATTATTCGCCTGGATCGAGACACCCCCTATGGAGGAGTGCTTTTGGGGATCAAAAAGTGCTATTCCTTCTACAGAATTAACCTTCCCTCGATAACAGGTATTGAAGTTGTCGCTTGTCAAGTAACAACCAAAGGCAAAAGCCTTTGCATAGCTTCCATATATATTCCCCCCAACACCGCGGTTGGGCACCGACGGCTACAAGACATCTTAGAATCCCTGCCAGCACCGCGACTAGTTTTAGGAGACTTTAACTCTCACGGTACAGCATGGGGTTGCCTCTATGATGATAACCGGTCTTCCTTAATTCAGGATCTTTGCGATAACTTCAATTTGACAATTTTAAACACGGGTGAAATGACACGGATTCCTGCTCCTCCAGCGCGCCCGAGCGCCTTAGACTTGTCCCTTTGCTCAACATCGCTGCGGTTAAATTGCACGTGGAAGGTAATTCCTGATCCCCACGGCAGCGACCATCTGCCGATTGTAGTCTCAATCAATAACGGTTCAAGGCCATTGAAATCAATCAATATTTCGTATGACCTCACACGAAATATCGATTGGAAGAGCTATGCTGCCGCGATATCCGACAACATCGAATCTACCCAAGAACTTCCTCCGGAGGAAGAGTACAGCTTTTTGGCTGGCTTGATTCTCGACAGCGCGAATCAAGCTCAGACTAGGCCAGTACCCGGCGCGAACATACAAAAACGTTCTCCCAATCCCTGGTGGGATAAAGAGTGCTCAGACGTGTACGCAGAGAAGGCCGCCGCGTTTAAGACCTTCCGGAACGACGGGTTACCCGCCAGTTTTCGACAGTACGCGACGTTAGACAAGCGAATGAAGAGTTTGATGAAAGCCAAAAAACGCGATTATTGGCGCCGGTTCGTCGACGGATTAACGAGAGAAACATCGATGAGCACTCTTTGGGGAACAGCCCGACGTATGCGAAATCGAAACAGTACTAATGAAAGCGTGGAATATTCAAACCGTTGGATATTCGATTTCGCCAAGAAGGTTTGTCCGGATTCCGCCCCGGCACAGAAGATTTACCGCGCCGCGTCTCCTCACGATAGCGCGAACGAAACACCTTTTTCGATGGTGGAGTTCTCACTTGCTCTCTTGTCGTGTAACAATAAAGCTCCGGGGCCAGACAGAATCAAATTCAACTTGTTGAAGAATCTGCCTGACTCTGCCAAGAGACGCTTGTTGAACTTATTTAATAAGTTTCTCGAGGCTAACATTGTCCCACTCGATTGGAGACAAGTGAAGGTCATCGCCATCCAAAAACCAGGAAAACCAGCCTCCGACCACAATTCGTACCGTCCGATCGCAATGCTGTCCTGTATCCGGAAGTTGTTCGAGAAAATGATCCTATCCCGCCTCGACAATTGGGTCGAAGCAAATGGCTTACTGTCAGATACACAATTTGGCTTTCGCAAAGGCAAAGGGACGAACGATTGTCTTGCGTTGCTCTCAACTGAAATTCAAATGGCCTATGCTAGCAAAGAGCAGATGGCATCAGTGTTCCTAGATATTAAGGAGGCTTTTGATTCAGTTTCGATCAACATTCTTTCAGAGAAGCTGCACCAGCATGGTCTTTCAGCGACTTTAAACAACTTTTTACTAAACTTGTTGTCGGAAAAGCACATGCATTTTTCGCATGGTGACTTATCGACATCACGATTTAGCTACATGGGCCTTCCCCAGGGCTCATGTCTAAGCCCCCTTTTATACAATTTCTATGTCAACGACATTGATGAATGTCTTGACAATTCCTGCACGTTAAGGCAACTTGCAGACGATGGCGTGGTGTCTGTTACGGGACCCAAAGCTGTCGATCTACAAGGACCATTACAGAATACCCTGGACAATTTGTCTGCTTGGGCTATTAAGCTGGGTATCGAATTCTCCACGGAGAAAACTGAGCTAGTTGTATTTTCAAGGAAGCGTGAACCAGCACAACTACAGCTTCTATTAATGGGTCAAACTATCGCTCAGGTCTTCACAGTAAAATATCTAGGGGTCTGGTTCGACTCGAAAGGTACTTGGGGATGCCATGTTCGGTATCTGAAACAGAAATGCCAACAAAGGATCAACTTTCTTCGTACAATAACCGGAACATGGTGGGGTGCCCACCCAGGAGACCTAATTAGGTTGTATCAAACAACGATACTGTCGGTAATGGAATACGGATGCTTCTGCTTTCGCTCCGCCGCGAACATACATTTCATCAAACTCGAAAGAATTCAGTATCGTTGTTTGCGTATCGCCTTAGGGTGCATGCAGTCGACCCATACGATGAGTCTCGAAGTGCTGTCGGGCGTTCTCCCGTTGAAAAATCGATTTTGGGAACTCTCATATCGATTGCTCATTCGATGCGATATCTTGAACCCGGTCGTGATTGAAAATTTCGAAAGGCTTGTTGAGCTCAATTCTCAGACCCGTTTCATGTCCCTGTACTTTGACTACATGGCGCAGAATATTAACCCTTCTTCTTACAATCCCAACCGTGTGCATTTCATAAATACTTCTGAATCTACTGTTTTCTTCGACACATCCATGAAAGACGAGATTAGTGGAATTCCGGACCACATACGCCCACAAGTGGTTCCAAACATTTTTTATAATAAATTCCGAGAAGTCGACTGTTCTAAGATGTTTTATACTGACGGATCAAACCTCGAAGGATCCACTGGCTTCGGTATTTTCAATCAAAAGTTCACCGCCTCCTACAAACTCAGTGACCCTGCTTCAGTTTACGCCGCAGAACTAGCTGCCATTCAGTATACCCTTGGAGTCATTGAAACATTACCCGCAGACCATTACTTCATCGTTTCGGATAGCCTCAGTTCCATTGACGCTATTCGCTCGATGAAACAAGGCAAGCACTCCTCGTATTTTTTGGGGAAAATACGGGAGCTACTGAGTGCTTTATCTGACAACTCTTTCCAGATTACCTTGGTATGGGTCCCTTCTCATTGCTCCATTCCGGGCAATGAGAAGGCAGACTCCTTAGCTAAGGTGGGTGCCTTAGAAGGAGACGTTTACGAAAGACCAATTTGCTTCAGCGAATTTTTCAGTATTACTCATCAGAGAACCCTCGAAAGTTGGCAAACTTCGTGGAGCAGTGGAGAGCTGGGAAGGTGGCTACATTCGATAATCCCTAAGGTATCGACGAAACCTTGGTTCAAGGGGATGGATGTGGGTCGTGACTTCATTCGTGTGATGTCCCGACTCATGGCAAACCATTACACGCTGGATGCACATCTCCGGCGTATTGGGCTCGTGGATAGTGGTATCTGCGCTTGTGGCGACGGCTATCACGACATCGAGCACATTGTCTGGGCGTGCACCGAGTACAGTTCCGCTAGGTCTCGGCTAATGGATACCCTGCGGGCCCGAGGAAGACCAACCAACGTCCCGGTTCGAGATGTGCTGGCAAGCCGCGATGTTCTCTATATGTCCCTTATATACACCTTTGTGAAAACCATCAATATACAAGTCTAACTGCCCCTTGTTATCTCCTTATCATTCTCAGAACGCTCTTCCACCTGTATCAAACCATCTGTATCGAATGAGCCAACAAACACGGGACCTACGGCACGAACATAACACGCTTAACTCGAAATGTAGCCGATCCACATCTGAGCCGTACTACGAAATCGTCTGGAAAAACCCCTGCCATCTTGAGGAGGACCACCCGGCGTCCCAGTACATGATTCCCCTGATGAAGGCCACCCGAGTTTGTAATCCATCCGTTGATCTCACGATGCCTGAAACTGAAATAATTTTCTCTCCCTGCCATCTTTGTCTACCCTCCCTCCCCTGACTCTTATACCCAGAAGTAACACCCCTACCCCCCCCCCCCCCCCACCCCAATATCATCACGAAGCATTTAGCTCTTCTTGTCTCTTCTAGTTTTAACTATTATATTATATAATCTCGTTGAAATTGCCCAACTCTACTACCCACAAAAATAACTATAATTACGAATCTTTACAAAATTCAATCATGCCCTCTAGTTATGCCTAGTTTTAAGTTAGTCGTAAAAAATTGTCCCCCTTAATTAAACATTATTTGCTCCAATAATCTCACTGATAAAAATGTCAAACCATATTGCCACAAAAACTAAATGACCCCCCTAATCTTACGAAAACAATATTATCCCCTTGTGTAGATATATAAGATAGCTATAAAATCGCATTAGTTTCATTTTAAAAAAAATCAATATGTAATCCCCTAGTTTTAAGCAATTTAAAATGTAAAACAAAACAAAATTGGCACCTTTAAGCTAACGCAACGTGCCTTATCAAATAAACGATTTGAATAAAAAAAAAATACTTTTATTGTGTTTATTTCTTGTAAGTCTCTTTAAAAATCAAAAATTGGAATTTTTGCTTATCTGATTCTAACGAAGCTTTTGCTATTTCTGCAAAAAGGTCATCAAACCGAATTTATAATGTTCTCTTGGTTTGTCATAGACGAATTTTATCACAATGAGACAATGATATTATGTATACTCCAATAGATCGTTGATGATCAGAGTCTGAAAAATCAAATCTGAAAAAGATAGTTTTACTAAGAAGTGTGTGTGTCACTTACAAGTGAATGAATCCAATTAGCAGAACGTAGAACGCTTGAAAATCTTCTCTTATGAAATAAAATGACACTGGAGGTTGCAATGATGTGCGCAAGGATTATTTGGAAATACTCATATCAATAAATAATCCTATAGCATAAAATACTCTTATTTATAGTACTACGCTTTCGAACTTTCTTCCCCTCACTACATGATGAAGCAATAAAAAGCACATATTTGCATCATACATACTCACACTTTATTAATCAAGCATATATCTCATGTTTAATAAAGATAAAGATTTTAATAAAGTGGAGAGAAAATAAATTAAAGGGGGTGTCGATCTTACCCCTATGGGGTGTCGGTTTTACCCGCAGTGCTTACAAAAAGTCACTTTGTTTTCTAAGTTTTACAACCAATATTTCTTAATGAAATTAATTTTTTGAAGTGCTGAAAAAATTAAGTCTTGTTAAGAATTTTCTGAAGAAGAATTCTGCATAAAAATTATAATTTTATTGGTTTTGTGGCAACTTAGAAAAAGTGTTAAGCTTAAGGTGTCGGTTTTAACCATAATTCCCCTATATACAGAACCAATGGTGTAGCCTGAATTTTCCTTGGAGGGTCGGTCCAAATATGTACATATCATTCCAAATCTCACTTTACTTGTCCAATAGCTGTTTTTACGTAAGTTTCATTGCTCATCAAAATACATTCGGTATACTGGGGCAGAAATTAATTGTACAGCTTCCTTGCACGGTTTTAGGCAATCGGGTTTTGCTTCCTGATGAGACCAGTGTAGCCACATCTACAGATTATTGCAGACTTATTTAAATGATTATTGGACTCTAATTCCTTTGCACAGAGTTCTTTTGTACTTCCGGTCATATGTTCCACTTCTCCAATTGTTCCATCTTCGATAATTTATCAACGTGTTTATGAATCCTGACGAATTTTAAACCGCTGAATAAATAATTCATCCCGACAAAAAACGCTTTCATGAGACACTCGCTAAGACAACTAAAGGAGCCACATATTCTAAATTATACAGAGTTTAAGAGATTGTTTCTGCCTACCTTCTCAACACGTCCAGAGCAAAAACTATTTTATTTTAATGATTTTTTACGCGCTTGTTGTTTATCCACTGCATAAACAAAATAGTATAGCCTTAACTGTGAAGTAAAATATCTGAGCCATGAAATTACCATTGCTGCTTGCTTTAAGCAAACTTGTGTTATACCAACAGATCGCGAGGTGGCACAGTAACTAAAGGTGAACAGTTTAACTTTACGGATGTGGTTCATACACAACAGCATCACGTATGTAATTGTGTACTGATAACTATGTCAAATTTACTACCAAAAGATAAACAAATTAAATAATGCCATTTGTGCATAAAGGGCACAACACCTAAATTAGTAGTGATAACGTTCAGCCGTAGATTTAGCCGAGGCAGAAAACTTCATTACGAAGAACAACATGCAAGACGCTTTCAAATACAACAAGATTAGAAACAAGATCCCTGTATGTTTGGCTGTCAAAAAATCGTATACACGATTTTGCACCACGCACTGAGATCATCAAAAACTATGTCGAATTACAAAGAAGTGGAATGCGCTAAGAATACTGCTAGGAGAAACTGTTTCCAAGATATTTTCAACGACGTTGTGACGTATCGTGAGAATGCTGGTGACCTACTCTTTTCCTTCTCATCTGACAAGGGGCCGTTCTACATTTACAACTTCCTTGACATGATTCAAAGTCTGTACTAACAGGTTGTCGTGCTCAATAAAATTACAAATTGCAAATTTACAATGCGTGAAGCAAAAAAATGGCTGCTACGCAGAAAAAAATTGCAAAAGTAAAAACAAATTCGGTACCCACATTGATTAGCAAAGTTTTGGTACTAAATTCCGATGTGGCACTTGACCCTATGTTGCGACCGACTTTGCAACCAAATATTGGTGTGCAAAACAATTGAAGATTTTTTTTCCAATTGGTCCAACCTGAAAAGAGAGCCCCTCTTCTTTGTTTACTTTCTCTTCCGCGAATTACTCGGTCACCTTTATGATTTCCCTTCAAATGCGTAATAAGTCTTCAATTGCAATAGTCTTACTGACCACTAAGAATTCTTCTACGCTGAGGCTCGGACATACATACCACGATGAGTTGCTTCTTCTTCTTCTAGTTCTGGTTATTTTCCGCCGGCCTATTTCAGCTACGAGGCCAAATACCGACGCCAGAGAGGTGATGACTGATGACTCCCACTATCTGGACTAGATGTCGACCCATCAACTCATGGACCGGGGACCAACGGCTCATCTTCCCTTCCAAAGGAAGGCGTGACCTCAGGTTTTTCTCAACTCAAGGGCCATGCATAAATGACGCATTTTGGGGGGTAGGGAGGGTATACCAAATTTGTGACGAAGTGTGACGAGAGGGAGGGTAGGGTCAGAAGTTGTGCGACGTATAATTAAGTTTAAAACCCATTGTTTAGATAAAACAATTTAATGATCCTCCATTCCAAAGAGAAATGAATTTAAATTCAAACAAGTTACTTTTGATGCGCTTTTTCATGAGGTAAATTTTACGATTCACGGAATTACAAGTTCGCAAAAATACGAAAAGATTTTGTATGCGGATTTAACTTGCCACATTAGTTAGCTAATGTTGCTAACTAGTAGACTTAGTTTGGAAACTGAATTAAATTTTCACTTCAGATTCAACCAAACAAAATTTAGTAATTTAGATGAACGTATGCTTTTTAGAATCATTGGCAGCTGCAGGATTGTGAACTGAGAGAACTTCTCTTCATGCTCCCCTTGACATATAAAATTCAAAACAAAACTATCAACACTATATTTGTCATGAAATGGGCTTATTTTGCACGCAATTTGCTGTTATAATGAAAATGTTGATAAAAGTCGTCAAACATTTTGAAAAAACATGCATTTAAAATAATTGAAAAACATGTGTAACTTATTTTTATCCCCGGCCGCTTTGCATGGGACTAGGGGGAGGGGGTAGGTAAATGATACGTTATTTACGAGGTGGGAGGTTAGAATTTTGTGACCAAATGCTACGAGGGGGGAGGGCGGGGTCACAAAACGGCGAAAAAAGCTACGTCATTTGTGTACGGCCCCTCAGAAAAATCGCAACGACCTCGACTGGGATTGGAACTTCGACCAACTGGGGTAAGTGGTGGTCACGCTTACCACCCAACCATCGATGCATCGCGCCCGTCGAAGTGCTTCTGAGAACAGCGGCTTACCCTCTAAACCGCTAGGTCCATTGGCATTTGACAGCCTAGCGCAATTAAAAGAATATTGGTTTTTGTTTGTGAACTTCAGTCACAGTTTCTGCCCCAAATTGATTTTCTGTACGTGAACTAGTTCACAACTTTATGAACATTATTCATAAAACCAAAGGTTGATTCTTCATGTTATTCATTAACATTAATTCACAAAATCAAAATATTTTGGATACTTTCTCGTGAATTATTTCACGAAACTTGGAATTTGATTCATGGTACATTCAATCCTCGTGAACTTATTCATAATTTCTTATATATTAGTCACGATCCGATATGCATGCTCGTGAAATAGTTCATAAAATCATGGAATATTATTCATGAATTCGTGAGCTGGTTTGATTTCTAGTACAATAGTCACAACCAGGCTTGCCCGTGAAATAAATCACAAAATTATAAAATATTGTTCAAGTATACGTGAACTAGTTCACAAAATCATAAAATATTTTTAATGTATTCGTGAACTGGTTCATGATACGTAGTATAATTGCCACGATTTACCATTCGTGATCATGAAATGGTTCACGAAATCATAAAATACTATTCATGTATTCGTGAACTGGTTCATGATCCCTGGTACAATAGTCACGTCTGAACATTCGTACTCATGAGCTAGTTCATGATTCCATTCATGGATTCGTGAACTAGTTCATGATTCCTAGCACATGATTACGATCTATTTTGTGTGCTTACAATATTTAGAATATATTTATAAATATTTTCAATTTCATGCAACATGGTAAGGAAATTTTCACGTGAACTATTTCACAAAATTTGGAATCATTTTTGTTTCATTCACTTTTTCATGAAATGTCCAACTACTCGTGACCAGTAATAAGTACGAGCGGTAGATATGTCAAAGCTATTAGCACCTCGAAAATCGTTAGTCATTTGATAAGGTTCAGTGTGACGTCTGGACAGAAAACGAAAACTGCTTTGAGTACCATAAATCGTGTTCATGATATATTTCACAGAAAAAAGCTGCTGATATCATGAACATGGATCCATTACTTCACCTGTCAAATTCGAAAGCAAGCTCTAGAATAAAATATCCTGATAACTTGAACAGAAATTACAAAAAACATGAATGACACAACTCGTGAAAAAAGATCAAAAATCGTGACTATGATCCTGAAATCATGAACATGAATCAATCATGAACATGAATCAAAAAAACTGACTAAAATATGACGATGACGTGAATAGAAATTACGAAAATCATGACAAAGGCCCTGAAACCATGAACATAAATCACATTACGCGAGTTTAAATTGTCAAAAATCGCGACTAAGATCCTAAAATCATGAACATTAATCACTCTACTCATGACTAAAATATGACGATAACGTGAATGGAAATTACGAAATTCGCGACTAAGATCCTGAAATCATGATCATGAATCCCGCCAGTCTCACATTAAAATCCAATAGTACACTCACGAATAAAATAGCAAGGTAAAGTGATGAGAAATCAGAAAAATAGCGAATAAGCTCCTGAAATCTTGAACATCATGTGACTGGCGGCTGTGTATTCCCAAATTATGAACAAGAATCATGACAAAAACTAAACATGTCCTGGGAACAACGACAGTAACCCAACCAAATATTCGAATGTAACGCCGTATATATACGAACAGTTTTTTTGGAAACACAAATAGTTTCATGAATACGATGTTTAGTATTCAAAATTTCAGGAACTTGGTCACGATTTTCGTCAATCGTTCAGTTCACGAAATCTTGATCTTTTGCTCATGAATTTATTAACGGATTTTTTTTCCGTATATATAGTGTTCTAGGTGGCCAAGCGAATAGGCAATGGCTTTTACAAATGATGCAAAAAATGTTGATCCCTGTTATCATAACCAGATGATGATAACGAGGAGCTTTTTTTGCATTGCACAATGGACCAGAATGCAAATTTAGCAGGAAATTAGTTTTTACTAAAACTAAACAACTTAGCCTTATTATGCCTTTGGAAAAGTTTTCGTAGTTAGAGAGCCCCATCTGTTTTGTTGAAGCAACAGTTAGGGTGGTTCTAATTTTACTAATTGTTCTTAACAAACTTTTTAATAATTCTAGGTAGCGCCATACCACTGTCAGTAAAATTGTAGAGCGAAAAATTATAGAAAAGTTTGCGAAGGCATGTAAGCTCTATCTGGCATATTTTCCATTTTACAAACAATTTTTAACAAAAAATGGATGATTAAAAAAATGGTTTTATTTAGATAACTTTTGCAGTTTTAATTTTTCGTTCAGATTTTTAAGGAAAACAGTTCGATTCGATGTACTGAATCGCTACTTTCTTTCGCTAGAAATTTATAAAAACTTAAATATTCCAAGATACATATGAAGAAAAATAAATATATCGGGCATGCCATTTTATCGTGATGTTACTACAAAATATGACGTTTCATATAGCAGAAGCGGCATTTATTGTTAAGTAGCCTGACCGAAAATAATTATATTTAAAAAAGTAATATTTTTCATATAAAAATTCTCATAACTTTGAAGCGAAAATAGTTTGATAGTGGGCCAATATGAACAAATTATGCGTCCTAAAACAATCTTCAAGTTATCTAAAGATAACTTTAGTGTAAATTAGAAACTACAACAGTTATACAAATAAAATCGTACTTTAAGGATCAGCATAAAATTTACATTTGAATTTCTCCTGCAATGGAAAGTATGAACAATACAGCTCACATGTCTTAAATAAATTTGTCCAAAATGTGTTTTTCTACAACTTCATTGAAGACCGTTAAGCTCTATCTTAAAACGTTTAAAAGTTCAACTTTAGATTTTCTTAAATTAGCTTCTGTTTAAACGAGAAGATTCTGAGACTCTCTTTTAAAAAATAGGCAAAAAACGGGAAAAAAAATCGCGCGTAGGCATTATTTATTGGATGTAATTTTTTGATCTTTCGACTGGATTATTGTAATCTAGAATTTTCAGCGGCTTTTTGTAGTCCGTGGTGGAATAAAACGACTTGCTTGTTTTCATATCCCAACATTTCGACGGCTTGTTTGCGCCTTCTTCAGGGGAAATGGTTCTCCCCTGAAGAAGGCACGAACAAGGTATCAAAACATTGGGATTTAATAAACTAGTCCAATAATCCACTAAGCACTGCAAAAAGCCATTGAAAATTCCAGATGGCATTATTAACAATTTTAATTGATGTGTACGTGCCATTGAAGTCAAACCACCCCCTCCCTCGAACTCTCACCTAGGCTTCGCCTTTGGGCTTCGGCAGGGAGGTTATGTTAACGTAAACAATGATATTTGACAGTTTGTCAGCCAAACGCCGGCCTTAAGAGAAAATAATTAGGTGCATATAACTGGCAAAATATGGAGGCCCACAACCGAGAAATTTAGACCTGTCATAAAATGACCAGCAATTATTTTGTTTGCGAACCTTTTGAGTTATCTAATATAAAATCAAAGAATATATTGAATTTCCCGCATCAAACTTAACTTCAATTTATCGCACTTTGAAACCAATTAAAAATTAGATCAAAGTTGATTTTCACAGATGAAAAGATGTTTAGCTTCTACGCTTACGCCCTGTTTGCTTCGGCACAATAGCACCAAAACATAGTGCTGACATTACACACAAACTACGATCGTCAGATTAGCTGTATCTATTGACGGTTAGCAGATATTCAACGGGGGGGATTCCCACACCACAACCAGTTAAATTTCTCTACCTTTTTCAATAGTTTATAGTAGGTTGCAGAACGTGTAAATTGGCGTTACTCTAAGAAGAACCACTACACCACTACACTTTCCTTTTCCTTGTAAATGGATTTGCGGTTTTTTATCTTCTGGGATTTTTATGCTAAGAATTTCCCTCTACACCAGGGCCTGTTCGGAGTAGTTTGAATACGGTCCGAAATCGTAGATTCATCGTTACCGCTAAAAGTCATGACAATATCGTCTCAGTAACCCGTTTCTTTGGTTCGCAGACCTTTCAATTCACTCAGAAATACGTCTACTACCAGAGACCACAGTAGGGGTGACAGCGTTCCTCCTTGAGGACAGCCTCTAGTGGTTCTCCTGGTTAAAATCTGCCCAAGTCCGGAAACAAAACATTTAAGCAATCTATTTGATATCTATGATTCAGCCGCACGTCGAATCGATTCGTAGACAGCATTCTCGAAAACTTTGACAAGATTGTGCAATGTCGTAACAGTTGAGTGCTATGGTTAACAGTGCCAAATTTGCGATGAAGTGTGACGATTGGGAGAATTGGGTCAGAAGTTGTGAAGACGTAGCACCAAGTTTAAATTTTTTTTTTTGACGAGCATCAAGACCCATTGATTAGAGAAAACAATTTAATGTTCCTCAATTCCCAAGAGAAATACATTTAAATGCGCACACGTTACTTTTCATGCTATTTTTCATGTGGTAAGTTGTACGATTCGCGGAATTGCAAGCTCGCGAAAAAACGAAAAGATTTTGTATGCGGATTTAACTTGCTACATTAGTTAGCTAATGTCGCTAACTAGCAGACTTAGTTTGGCAGCTGAATAAAATTTTCTTTTCGAATTCAACCAAACAAAATTTAATACCATGCTAGAAAAAAATCTAATAATTTAGATGAGCGTATGCTTCTTATAATCATTGGCAGGTGCAGGATTGTGAATTGAGGGAACTTTTCTTCATGCTCCATGACATATAAAATTCAAAACAAAACTATCAGCACTATATTTGTCATGGAATGGGCTCATTTTGTACCCAATTTGCGGTTATAATGTAAATGTTGATAGAAGTCGTCAGCCATTTTGTAAGGACATATATTTAAAAGAATTGAAAAATATATGTATTTTTTCATTCTCCGGCCACGTTGCACAGGAGGGGGCGGTAGATAACTGCTACGTTATCTACAAGGGGAAGTTAGAATTTTGTGACCAAATGCTACGCGCGGGGAGGGAGGGGTCAAAAATCGCCGAAAAAAGGTACGTTACGTTTGCGGGCCAAATATGATTAATTTATATTAGAATTGTTTTACTATACTGGTTGAAGTGTGCTGTTTACTCAGCAAGAAGGACCATCAAGAAAGTTCAACAACACCTACTACTTTTTCTACAGAGCCGACTTGTAGTGGCGATTCAACATTTCAGTCGTTTTTCGTTGATATTAATATGCTGATGTTACTGAAGGGCAACTGAACATAATTATAAAACATGATTTTTGTTCATGGTCCTGTTTTCGTAACGTAAAAACGTAATTGTTCCAGAATTAATGACATTTTATTCATGATTTCGGGAATAATTTTTTTTCGTGTAGTGATGTGTTATTCAATTTTTTCTCATTTTCAAGGGATTTTTCAAAACCAGTCCAAAAAATTGTTAGTCAAAATTGACCAAATTATAAAAAAATCATATCTTTTTTGTTTTTGATTAAATCACCATCTCTCAGCAGTAGTTAGCAAAGGGCTCTAGCTCCCCATTGATACTTATTGCTGCATAAATACTAGCTTAGTCAAATGTTATGGCTGAAATAGGTAACTCGGCCCACAACCGGCTAAATTCCTGTACATTTCTCGCGAATAGCTATCCTTTTCACATGTACGACTGTTCACGTCCACACACGCGGTGAATTGTCTGATACAAACATATTTCACCATGGAATATTCAAGAAAAAATCGTACCAAAGCATATTCTTTACACCGAAGCAGATTTATCACTATTCATTCTGTGATTATTTTCAACCTCAACACGCTGTTGCCAACCACGATCGCAGAATTGTGCAATGATTGGAAGATAATTCAACGTCACACTTCAATCATCCGTCGACGAATTTCAATTCCGCGCGTGTCACTTTGTCAAATGTTCGATACTATTTGCCAACGAATACCGTTAGAATTATTGACGATTGAAGTCGTAAATCAGCGAAGCATTCGGGGAAGGCGGCAGTAATTTTCACGGTATTTGTCGGTGTATTTCGCTCTCACGTTCCGTTCCAACCAGTGGTGGATCCAGGGGTAGGGTCCTGGAAGTCCGGACACCCTTCGAAAATTTTCAACTTACTGAGAAATTTTAAATTCGTTTTAATTTTATATTAGTTTCAAACTTAAAATCATTTCAAACTAAATTTGATCATCGAACTGATTTTCATTATATGAGGTTTTGACGCACAATGTTCATTCAAAAATCAACATTTCAGATCCCTCCCGAATTTTTTTCTGGATCCGCCCCCGGCTCCAACGAATATTTAGCAGCTGTTTTACTTCTATTTGCTGACAAGGTGTGTGTTATCGGGTCACCTGTGTTTCGCTTTTTGGTGGAACGCGTCCGCCATAAAGTTCAATCAGATCAGAATTATGTGCAGCGAAGTACCACGCGTCTCCACCAGTTTGTTACATGTTTTAATATTGATGTGTTCATTCCGATAGCTACATGGTGCGGTACGAATTGACTCGATTGACTATTCAGACTAGAACTATGTTGTTACCCATGCTGCTAATGGAAAATAAATACTAGGACGAAATAATTGTGATTGCTATTTACAATAGGCAAATTAAAACCATCCATACTGTATACTCTGTTCGATCAATTCACAGAGTTTGGTGGCTGTCAGATAGGCCAATGATTGTGTTGTCTAGGGTAAATAAATTGATATCTAATTTTAGTTTTGGTTTTGATACACGCGAATAAAGCAAATTTATATAGAATAAGCTGTAGAGAGAAAAAGCAGATCTTAAACGTTCTTGCTAGCCTCAGTAAGACGATACAAAGAAGTGAAAGTAATAATGGGCTTGAAAGTAAAATAATTCATTTTGATTAGCTACTTAGGAGATAATTGATTTGCTTTCAATTTCACATAATTTTTATTATAATTTGTTTCTTTGCCACGACAAACTAATATATTTTTTTCTGAACAGATACATAATTCGTCTACGACGTAAAGACTATTTTATTGGCTGTTAAAGTATAAGCAGGCAAATTACTAGTTTGTAGGATTTTTACTTCTTTTAATTTTTTATATTCCAAAAACAAACTGATCAAAATATATTTTTAAATGCATCTTTACCTAATAATGTTCTGAAACCCGTTATATTAGCAATGAAAATCTAACAGAATTATTCTGGTTAAATGTTAAGAAAATATCTAACAAACTATTTTATAAGAATACTAAAACCAAAAAATTTTATTTCCAATATTTAATTGTTTCTTATTTATAGGGACTAGCGATACAGCAACAACACTACGTAAATCTGGCTTGAGCTGTGGTGTTGCAATGTGACCTATCCGTACCGTTACGGCAATGGTTGCAAAACTAATAAATAATTAATAGTACTATCCAATACTTCGACACCGGAGTGCCGATATGCTTTTTCGCATCCGCTTCATATCGCGCGGTCTGTTGATTCCCGGCTCACGCCCTATAAATCGCTCTCGGACTATTTAATTGTGTGTTTATAGTATTTAGTATTTTTAAATTTATTACCTACCGTTAGTATTTGATTTCAATATTGTCATGCACAAATTATTTATTTCTTTTGGCTAGAAAACCGAAAACCGTAACTTATTCGACGTGGGGTCTTTCCTTTCCACCACATGAAATCATTATAGCAAAAACGTGACCGTGTGCTTTTATTTGCTATTTAATTTTCAATTTAGTGGCTGTGGGGCTTCCGATTCACTACTGGGGAGGAAGGGATGACCGGTTAGCAGTTGGGGAAACTCTGTATGAATTGTTACGCCAGAATAGGAATTTATTATTATTTCCTGTTTGGTTTCCGGTCCAGTGATAATCGCACCGTTTCGAGACTGCCAGCTATGTTGTCACGAATTTTCGATAGTTTTTAACTGAATTGTGGCCCATTTCCGAACGAACTATAGTCAGTCGTTTGACATTTCAATAATGTTAAAAAAAACTATGATAAAACTATATTCGCATAGAAATCAGTCAGGTCAGATTAGACATTCCACACATTTAAAATTCACTTATGAGGTGAACAAGTTTTATAAGTTTTGGGAAAATGTGGGGAGCACGGCTTTCTGGCAAAAAATACTCTACATTTCACGTAAAAAAATATGAGATGTAAATTATTGACTGAAAATTTTCAGTACCTGTACTTCGGTACCGAGCCAATAAATCAAGTTACAGCCAATGAAGGC
This sequence comes from Topomyia yanbarensis, assembly GCF_030247195.1. Classification (NCBI taxonomy): domain Eukaryota; kingdom Metazoa; phylum Arthropoda; class Insecta; order Diptera; family Culicidae; genus Topomyia; species Topomyia yanbarensis. Next base: position 395,074,571 of record NC_080671.1, on the reverse strand, counting down.
ATGCTTACAATTGTGACCCATAAGTGCTATAAGCAAGGAAGAACATCTGACAGTGAAAACCAAGACTGCATTAACGATGATGATATTGACTTGAACGATAAGAGAAAAGTAAATGGCCCCAAGATACAGTAGGCGGGCAAACAGATGTTCTCAGGCCGCGAAAGAAGGTCTCCGCACACAATAGAAAGTTGAGTCCATGAAATTGAAGGGTAATTGCAAAATTTCTAAGTATTCTCGAAAGTTCTGGGGATTATCGCAATTTTTTAGTGTCATTGAGTTGTAACTGATCGTTTCAAATTCTCTGCAACAATAAAAAATGTAAGCTAAAGATCGTCAGGTTTCACTTTTTTTCGATGCCGAACACAAGAAAGTAAAACTTGAAGAATCCAAACACGACCCGAACCACAAAAACAAAAATTTGTAAAACCTGCACCAGATCCAAATCGTACAATTTGAAAATCTACAAACGTATTTACAGATCTTCGCCAATAAAAGCGAAACGGAGAGAAATGAGCGGTACTCAACCGAACCAGCAAGTTCATGCTAATAGCAAATCTCAAAGCTCCAGCTCAACGAATGCCTATATAGGCTAATTATCATGCTGACGAAAAGACGATTTCCAGCACGATTTCCTTTGAAGTGAAGAGTGAGATTCATGTTCACACCGAAGCCAACTGGTTGGGGTTTGTTATTCTTTTTAAGTGGTATATGCACGAACCTGACGGTACGCGATGAGCTTTTCTTTGTTGCAGCAAGCAGTGCTGCTAAGTGTTTATTGTTTTGGTGCCCCCAGGCCCGACGAGAGGGGGGGTCAGGCAGGGCAACTTCCCTGGGGCCCGGGTCTATCTTGGGGGCCCGCAATTTTTCCTCTAAATAAAACTGGATGAAGAGTGTAGAAAATTTAAAAAGAATCATGTGAGACAAACATTAATTGCAATATTCTTATATTAATTATACCCAAGGTGGTGACAGAAGCGTATTGGAAAAAATCCCGAAATATGAACTATTATAGTGAATATTTTTAAAAAAATATCTTTCGATGAATTGAAGGTTTTAATTCCTCTTCCCCAAAAAGAATTTTGCGGTGTGCACAATTAAACCAGATTGAATCTTTACAAACATAGCAACAGAATATATTTTGTTACTATATAGTAGAAAATGTTGAAATATCAGAAATAAATAAATTACGTTTAATCAACAAAACTATTATATTCAAATAACATGCAAAACTAGATTGGTCAACCAAAATATCCATTGAATCAATTTGGCATGTTCTGTATCTGAGCTTTTCGAAAAACGACATAATTATTTTTCATTCCAAACAAATCTGTAAGTATAGCAAAAACTTTCCACTCGCTACTTCAAAAGGACTGACATTGTTAGGTTGAAAGAATGAAAGATAAATCTATGAAATTATTATTATCGTAAACTGCAAAATGAACATAAAAAAGTATTTTTCATAACATTTTTTCGCTATTACCTGTTGCGAGAAAGCCAGATTAAAAGTGTGCCTGTGAACTGAAATCTTTTGACAGCAAATTGTTTAATCTTTACACCCGAAATAAAAGTCTCTTGCAATAATTGCAAGCTACAATCACTTGCATATAATGTTAGCATCGCTTGAAATTTTGCAGTTAAAGCCAGTTGCAATTTTTGCAAGCATACAAAAACACTTCATCTCTTGCTATTCCTAAATACGTTTTTCAACACAACTGTCAAAGGATTGCCACCACATTCACAAGCCTATGCTTGTTTTATATCAACGCACGGTGAGTTTTTATTCACTGTCGGCTTTTATTCGCTCCTCACCAACACCATTAAACGCAAGGCCACAAGGCTCATTTATTACACATGAGCAGTTCGAATTGCGGATGTGCTGATAGTATGAGTTTTACCGCTTTGTTCTCATGTGCAAGAACAGAACAGCGCTAATATTCAATGGTGCGAGGTGCAGGAGCATGAGTTCAAATGTTGGTGTGTCCGCTGCTTTTACATTAATCGTGAAATTGTCCAAGTGTTTATATATTTCATCCAGTAATATTATCTGATAGCATGGTTGGATGGATAAAGTATTTGTTATTAATCTGCCTGTGTGGTCAGCTTTTCAATGCCAGCAGTCTTTTTGCCTAACGCGTGTTGGTCACCAATACACATATATCGCTAATACATAGGCAAAATTCGTTTTTGCTGTTCTTGCAATGTATGCAAGGAAGCTTCTTGCAATTTTTGCACATTACCAGAACGCTTGCAATTTAAGCTAACGATCCTTACAGTAATGCAAGTGATTCTTTCCGGGTTTGTTTTGAATGTACGAATAATAACAGGTGCAATATTCATAAAGATAATATCTCGTCTTGCAGTATACACTAATTGTAAATGGTCCTGCTCCAAGTTCTGAGCCAAAATACTGAATTCACTGAAATCAATAGAACGTAGTAGGAGGACCTAAGCGTAGAATTGCGCCCACGGATGTTCAAGAACCCTGGACTAGATACCGAGAAGAAAGGAGTTACATCCAATCCATCGATGATATGGCCAAAATGCACGACACCAACTACAGTGCCTGTAAACATCGAAACCGGCACTTGAAGAAGAATTTAGTGGTCAAAAAGTGTCCAAGGCTTCGTTACGATTGTGTTACGACGAATTCCAATGAGTGTATTTGGACGAAGAAACCTACTTAAAATTAAACTTTATGCAACGCAATGTAAATGTTTATACATTGCGATTGAGCTTGGTGATGTCCCTGGTAGATATAATCAAGAATGAATCTGCATAAACCATTTAATAGACGAAGATAAAGTTTCAGATTAAACTAAGATGTGCAGCTATGTAGCAAATAGGAAACTGGTTAGTTTATGGTTTTATTAGAGAAGTTCAAACTTCAACTTGAATTCGCATAATTTTTGATTCACTAAACAAGACTTGGGCTTCACCAAGATTTAAAGCGAACTGACCCAACAAGGTTCGCTATACAGTCTATTTCTTTCCAACAAAGACAACGCTTCTCAGTCTATTTTCTGCGTAGACTCGAGCCAGCGTAAAGCGAACGACAAAAACAGTAATTTTTGTCTTGTATGCATTTTTAAAGAACGTTTATTCTTGCATGATGAGTTTACTGCCCATGATCGCATACTAGTCCCATAAAGATAGGAAATCCCATAGAAAACGGGACAACTATGCGATCATGGGTAGTTTAGATATCTTTGTTTTATGCGGTTTCTCCGTATAATAAACTTATACACTTAGATATAGATTTATCCTTGAATGCTTCATTTTGAAGATAGCATTAATTCGTTGAAATTTTTGTTTTTACCCCAAAATTGACATCACGAAAGTTAGTACCTGACACTTTAAAGAATAAACCGAAGTAACCGAAATTCAGATACATATAGCCCGTTTAAATATATAGATAAATAGACTCATAACCCTATGTCACGGTGATAAGTCCGTTAGTTTGTGGATTATATTAAGAAACTATACCTAACACAAATAAGTCCCATTCAAATAAGAAGTCGTCTAGAGTAGGGCCCGTCAGTAATTTAAGCCCCGGGGCCCGGCGCGGCTCTCGACGGCCCTGGGTGCCCCAGTAGGGTAGCAGGTTGTGAATGACTCGTTCATGGTATTGCAAGCATTCTGTAATTTGTCCGGTGTCATCGGCATCAGCATATTAAAACTACAAATCAAATTTGTATTTGCTTTGGATTTAATCGTGAATCCTGTTGAAAAATAAATATGTGGGATGGACGAACTACTCCGAAAATGTGTAGATAATGTAGAATGAAGGGTCAATGTTGGTCAAGTACCAGTAGAATGTAGAAATGCGTTACTGATAGAAAAGCGTTAAAAATAGCTTGAAAAATGATGTTTCGTAGCTTGGAAAAGCAACGAGAATATAATTAGTTATGGAATATGCGTTTCGATTTCGTCTCGTCAGAATCCGGCATTAACTTAGATCCAAGGCTAAGCAAGCGCCGGGTTAGATCCAAACCCCCCCCCCCCAAACCAAAATTAATTGGATTGAAAAAAAAAATTGATGCTGACGAATTTAATTTAATATTTCACAAAATATTTTTGGAAAAATATTCTCTGATCACTACATTGAGAACTGTGTTTAAAGCGTCATGAGAACTTTTTGAAAATTGGGGGAAGGGGATCTTGTAACTTATCTCTTAGCCAAAAACCCCTTGGTTGTCAAATTACTTCAATGTAAAATAAAATAACTGTCTGAATTATTATGAGCTCATTTTTGGAAAGATGCTTCAAAATATGGATTAGAGACAATTTTACGAATGGGAATCTAAATTTGAATAGGTTGATTGCATATAAAACATAAGCTTGTTTACCGAAAACTTACATACATTTCAACATTTGCTGAAAATGTATTTTTTTAGATTGTGTAGAGTTTAGACAACAATTCAATATGGTTAACAACAAGAATAACATTTCAGAAACTAGTTGAAAGCTGATGTAATTTTGTCTCTAGCAGGTCAGGATCGGTTTTATGAGCATTGGATTTTTGTTGTATTATCAACTATATGAATAGCCTCTTAGCAGGATGCAATGAATGGCGAACTAAAATTTTGTGTGCTACATACTAGTACTGCAAGTTGTGAGGTTGACTAATGAAGAAAAGTAAAATTAATGCTCGATAAATTTTTAACGGTCACGATCACATTCATTCGAAACTGCCAAATTTCGATGTTAAGTAACATTAAAGAATTTCAAAACGTAAAACTGTTCATCCGCTGATAGAATAATTTTGACGGTGAATCCTCCTAGAAGTAATTATAGACAAGAATTAGTCTTCAACCAAATTTGGGTCGAGACTTAATGTCTCCAGCAAAGTTTTCGAAAGTGCTATTTCAAACAACTTTGTCAAAGACATAAATATCCCACATATTCAGAGTATCGAAATATAGTAGTAGAAAACCTTTACAACAAGCTATTCTGAAATTACTGTTTTGATAAATCTCTTCTGCGGTAATTAAATAATAAATTCACATTGCGTTCAAGGTGCCTTTGAAGCTTACAAAAAAAATAAGGGAACTGGATATAAAACAAATAATTTCCAGATATTAAAAGGACTCAAAAACACAAAGAGTGATTCCATTTTCAGGAGCTAGCATCAATTCGGCGCAAGCTTAGTCCGCCCACCAAGTTAGTGTCGGATTCTGATGAGATGAAGTCGAAACGCAAGTTTCAGTTCCATCCATCCATAATTTAGTTATAGGTTTTGTGTTCTCAATTCGCAATGATTGTTTCAAACAATTTTATCCGTAGCGCAGAAAAAAATAGTTTTCACCTAAATTTTTCTTCACTAAGCATAAGCATAAGCATAAGCATAAGAGATCGCCCGTAGTTGCTACTCCGTTATTGACCAGAACCAAATTAGGTTGCAAAATGTTCATTGGAACAACATGTTTGGGAATAACATGATGAGCCACATTGTACAATCTATTCTGATCCCTACATGCTGATCAATACCGACGCCGGCCACGTCCGAATGCAGATCTTCTGGGAAAGGAAGGAATGTTAGTCCGATACATGTTGCTACTAGAGACCGAGGAATCCTCTGCATCTCCACATGTATCACGGGAATAGGAGAGTTGTTAGTAAGTGTGCCAATTGCGTTATCATGTAATAATTGCTCTGGGCAGCCGGCTGCCGAGAATTTGGGAAATTTATCATTTGTTGTATTAATACGATTAGCAAAATAAGCAACTTGAACTCCGAAAAGCCGGCTATAAGGAGCACTGCTTATATTTCTTAATAATATTCAATCACGCGACGAATTTTTTCGTGGTTTCTATTGTGTCGGTGCTGATTTTACCCGGCGATCGTTTGAATAAAATGAGGAATCTTATACAGAAGGTTCATCAGACTCTTCCATAGGTGTCGCGAAGTTGGTGTTCTAGGATTCGCTCCATGCAAGCGATGCGACCTGTACATAGTTTATTAGGTAGTAGTTTAGTAAGTTTTCGAGAACACGATCGCTCGAAAAAGATCTTGTTTAGTTTTTGGTTCTTTTTAAACTCTGGGTAGCCGGCTACCGAGAGTATCCTATTTTTTTCTAAACAAAAGCAATTTCAACTCCACACAACCTATCGTGGGAGTATTGCCTAGAAAAGCTAATCTTATCTGCATAATAGGCCGGATCACTATTTATTGCGACATTATTTAGACTAATTTTGCTATACCTTCTCCACAATATATTTTTTGGGTTGCAAACTACCGAGTGATAACACGTTATACACACAAAGAGTTATGATAGCTCGAGATGTTATAAATTAACGAAAGTATTTCCTATTTCTAATATCGGATTGTTTGCGAAATACACGTATACGAACGATTATATCGAACATTAAAGGGAAATACAGAGGATCGTTAACCTGATGCACGGGCTTGCCACCAATAACGGAACTTGAAATTAGATTCATTAAAACAGACGCGGCGAATTTTCAGTGCGTATTGACCCGCGATCATCGATACTAGTCAAATTGAAGTCTTATTGGAGCTGATTTCCCAACAACTATTCATTTTTACGGTATTGTTTTCTCCGCTAGATCTGTTCGCACCCTCTCATTCTGCTACTATTGGCAGAAGGCTGATAGCACCCAGTCGTCGCCGGTCTAAGGACCAAATGCCATTAATAAACTTAGACTCGCGTTGAGGCATGAGATAGAATTGAAAGCTAACCAATGAACATGACAGCAAAACACTTATTCCTCGTGCTGACATAACTGAAGGTAATTGCTTACCGGTCCCCGATTCCTCTCGCGAATTGTCAATTCTCAAACCTCATACATGATTGAAGTCATCATTGTCAGTGCGTCAACGTCACCCAAAATTTACATGCGACAAAATATCTGCAATCCCGAATATTAAAGAATCCAAACCTCTACTCATTCGCAAAAAAATCAGAAAGTAAAAAAAAAACAGTTGAATATCCAAGGCTGCTCCAAAGATGAATGACGCCTATGAAACACCCAATAAAAATAGGTGACAAGGGACGCGGACGAAATTAGCTGAGCACCGACTGGCTGGTTTGCCACCTATTTTTCGGGCGAAGAATTTTGGGGCGACACCTGGTAGTCGCTAGTCGCTGGTGAAACGCCAATTATTTGAATATGCTAATTTTTCTTATTGCCGTATCTTTTTTCACTTTTCGTTTCACCTAAATTTTTCTTCACTAAGAAGAAATATAGCAGGCACAGTCCATTTAAATCCCTATATGTTGAATTCATGTAGCCTTCAACAATATTTTCAACAAAATTGTTTGAAATGACATTATCAAAAACTTTACTGAAGGCACCATGTCTCTTAATATTTTTGAAAAATTATTCACCATAATTACCTCTATGAGAGTTAATCACTAAAATTTCTATATCAAAGCAGACGCTGTTTTATGTTGATAACTTCCCAAAGTTGTCAAACTTTCAAAGTCAAGGATTATTATATTAGGTGATCTTGAACGTTGAAAATTTTTTAGATCATTTATCCCACTTTAAAAGATCGCAATTTTTGACTTCATTGACATATTATACAAGAAAATAATCTATAGAGGTTTGAAAACTGTTCCATGTTGATCCTTCTTGTTTGTAGACTAGAATGACATCTGTTAGACTACTTATGTTTTTGAGTTTTCAATAATTTATCAAACTCATATTAAATTTTAGCATTTTTTCAAAAAAATTGCGATTTTCATCAAAACCCCCTCCAAACCAAATTTCTGGCTACGCCACTGCGTTCGATGAATATGTAATATAATATGAATATAATCACATAGTGGAAATCAGCATATCGTAGTTTACTTCAGGGGTTCCAAAATGGGATATTTTGTGATGGCGTTTGAAAAGATAAGAAAACAATTGAAGTCTAGAAATTTGCGTAGTGTTTCACTTTATAGTGACCGTATAATTGAATACGCAGTTAACAGAATTAACAATAGTAAATTGACCTTCTTAGTTACATTACATTGCATTGTTTGAGGATAGAGAGCCTCTTGGTCAAGAAGGAGGAATATTGGACTATTGGAGTAGGACAGATTTACAGCAAATTCACCATTCGAACTCCATTATCCAGGTCAGCGAAGAATTCTTCGCACTTCATGAAACTTTCAAGATATAGATGGGAAAATATTGCTAGTTTTGAAACAACGGATAAAATATGGGAAAAATTCATAATTGTCCATTTAGATTTTTTTTTGTTTCATCCTTCATCAAACTTTCTGGGTTTCTCACTCTCAATGCTATCCAGATTAAACCACAAGTCTTCTCCGAATTTTACATAATAATCAAATTTTGTTAAAATACGGTTTAACTTGTTATGTTCATATTCTGTAAATTTGGTGAAATTTCCTTGTACAGTTTGGTAAATTTGAATAGATGTCTTTCTTACAATTAACATAACCAAAAAATTCAGCCAATCAAACGTAAGAAAATTCAGCACACACATCGCAAGAATTCGAAAATATCCAAATTATCCTATCGCAAACTTAGAAACGGTTTCGAGAGCAGAGTTAAAAATATTCAAATTCATTGAATGAAAATTGATCATATTCAGCCGCATTCATTTTCAATATTCGGTGACACAGCTGAAAACGTCAAACGAACAAACCGCCCATTCATCCATGCACATTTTCATTCGCTCCGATTATTACACGAAGCGACCGTGCAGGAACGGATCAAACGCATCAAAGTAAGCCCTGGCACAATGTAAGCGATGATGATTGTTGTCTCATATGCTTTACCTGCATTTGAAATCATTTTCCTAGATAATTAGTGAAATGAATATATTGTACGATATTCAACTGAATGAATAAGGATGGATATTTGAATGAATATTTTTTCTATTCACCGCGAGTCGCGTCAGGTTCATTTTCAGCCGTCAAAAGAGAGCTTCGATTATTTTTAACTCTGTTCGAGAGTACCTGATATTTACCGTCAGAGATAAATTTAATATCGCCGAAAAATACAATAATTCGAAATTGGCCAGGATTTCTTTTGTCTGGCAAGCAATCTACAGTTACGGCAAACGAAGCCAGATTTATGTCACAACCGAAATTATGAACCGAGGCAGGGATCGTACTTCAAAAACGTCGCCAACTTTTGGGCATGGTTTCTACGTAGTGCAATAGTTTGATGGACAGCCTTTAGTTCTAAAGCTAAAAAATATCTAATATACTAGAAGTACACATGATATATACTACTTCAATAGCAGTCAGTTTGAAGTGTTTTACATCGAACTGAGCTAATTGAAATCAGAGGTGCATGTGCACGCTGTTCGTTTGTACGTTCCATTTGACCAAGTATTATAATAAGGCTGACCTAACACTATGACAATCCATGAAAACCAAGTAAAAATATGTCAAAAAAATCAGATTTCAATACGAAGATGTCTTTGAACGAATGTAATTAACAAACAATTATCTTCATTTTTAAATTATGGGGCTAACAAAAGTGTTATTCCTAACATATTGCACGAGAGCAGTACCGCGTTTCTGATGTGATGGAACTGGACACAATGTGACTTCAGGAAAACCACATTTTGTTTTACAATAAAAATTCCACTTGGTTTGAAATCAATCAATATTGTGTTAGCGAATTCCCTTGAAATAATTAGAATCAGGATGGTTCATTTTCAAACCTTCTTGGTTGAGTGTCTGTCGCCGTGACTCATAATTTATCTTTACGTTTGACATTAATCCGCTTTAACCAAAACTGAAATCAGCAGCTCAAGAATGTTCTACTTGTGATCTGTACATTAATCCAAGAATGCCACTCAAAATGTTTTTCCGAACAAATAGAGATTGAGCCGCTCTTTTCTTTTGAAATTTTCATGGCTCCAACAGTGGACCCCGGTCTAGCGTGCCCATACGTAAAGACGGCACTGGAGGAGTGGGGTGTTAAAATGCCACGTCATTATTGGATTCAACCTAGACTGTAAAAATCGGATATAAACTTGAAGAGTGAAAGAGTAGTTCAAAGGAACCTTCGACGTAAAATCCCGAGCAAAAAGCCATTTTTTCTGGAGTAATTATTTTAGTTTAGTTATTCTTACGCCGACGAACCTCAATCCTTTTTAGCCAATTTTTAAGTATTAATATAATTTAAAAAGCCTGAGCTTGTCCTCATCTGGCAGTTTAGAGTGTAAATCTCAGCAGGCCAGTATTAACAACGGTCGGTAGGATCGTAGCACTAGCCCAGATATTGTTTTGCACATCAAGACTGCAAAGTTACACGAAGCAGTTTCCCAATGGAATGTAAAATAGAAACATTGCTCAAATTTCTATAAACAATTCCGAATAACATGGACTTAAAACATCGTTATTCATTTGATAAGTAAATTAGTTGTGGAAATTTGCGTTTGACTTCATTTCATCAAAATCCGACACTAACTTAGCGACAAGACTAAGCTAGCGCCGGTTTGAAGCTAGCTCCAAAAAACGGAGACGCAATTTGTATTCATGTAACGAACCCCTTTCAAGCGTGATAGCCCACAAGAAAAGGATCTCATTTTAAGCTGATGAGAACTAATGAAATCAAAACAATTGGTTTGGCTTAGCAAGCCAATGCAAGATGCACTATGCTATATTTCTCCTTAGTGGAGAACAATTTTGGTAAAAACTATTTTTTCTCCATTAAGGAGAAAATTATTTAAACTTGGAGAATACGCATGATCTTGTCTGAGTGAATGATGACTTTTAAGTCATTTATGAGGGTTGAGAATCAACAATTCGCAATAAGAATTCAGAATGCCAGTTTTGGGCAGTCATTTCAGCACAAGGAACAAATATTCCTTATCGCGACAAAGCGACGAGAAATTACGAATATCATGATAAAACTGCTGATATCATGGTTATGAGTCATATTACTCCACGTGTCACATTCGAAGCTCTATAATAAAACATCACGATAACGTGAACAGAAATTACGAAAATTGTGACTAAGATCCTGAGATAATGAACATAAATCAACATAAATTTCTACTCGTGATAAAAATATCACGACAACGTCAATAGAGATTATGAACGTCATGACAAAGTTCCTGAAACCATGAAAATAAATCACATTACTCGTGATTAAAACAACAAAAATCGTGAAAGATCCTGTAATCATGAATATGAATCACTCTGCTCATGACTAAAATATTATGATAACGTGAATAGAAATTACTAAAACCGCGACCAAGATCCTGAAATCCTGATCATAAATTCCGCTAGTCTAACAGAAAAATCCAATAGTAAACTCAAGAATAAAATACCACGGTAACGCGATGAGAAATCACAAAAATCGCGAATAAGCACCATGAACATCATGGCTGTGTATTCCCAAATTATAAAGAAGAATCATAACAAAAACTAAACATGTCCAGGGAACAACAACAGTAACCTCACCTAACATTCGCAAGTCAAAGCGAACTATTTTTTTTGGAAACACTAATAGTTTTATGAATACGAGATTTTTTATTCATAATTTCAGGTCACTTGATCATGGTTTTCGTAATCGTTCAGTTTACGAAATCGTGATCTTTTTTCATGAAATCATAAACGATTTTTTTGCCGTGTACAGATTTGGTTGTTGTAACATTGGACGGGAGGCATTCTACAATACCAAAACGTTGCCAGTACCCAACCTAACCCCAACCAGTTTTGTAATGAGTTGAAACTCTGGTCGGAACATGCTTTTCTGATTCCTTTCATTGTCCTTAGTAATTGTGCAAATTTTGGTACCGATTGGTTGTGTCTACGGACCCTCCAAAAATTTCAAAGTTTATATGGAAGTTTGTATGGAAAATCGGTTAACATTGAAAAAAATCTTAAAATATCACTTTATCAATCAATTAATCAGAACACTATATATTTCTAAAGATAATCTTCTACTAAACACATTCGTGGAACATTAAAAGTTTATGAAAATTCTCTGAGAAAAGTTATTAACTAAAGAAGCAGCATGACTTCAAAACAAGTGGATTTTATTATTAATCATAGCAACCCTGTTTGAATAGCTGTATCTGCCATACGCGAGCGGTGGGTGGAAAGTCTAGTTTACACTGGTATAACAATGTAGCTATTAGGTACCAAAACTTGCACAATTACTAAGGACCATGAAAGGAATCAGAAAAGCCTGGTGGAGCTAAAAGTCAAAAATTGAACCAGTCTAATGGTCACCCTACGTCACTCCCATATACATCCGGCTCTTATTATGAGGTTATGTTGGTTTGATGCTAAGAGGGTTGATGCTAAACCTAATACATCAAAAATCACTTGTTGCTCTTGTATGCATTGCATACGTCATTCTCAATCATGCTTTGAGTCGATGAAATGGGCCATCATCGGTGTGGTGGGCATCTGGTGTAGAGGGCGAAAATAATCGACTTCTTTTTTATCCGCTTAATTGTTAATATTGAACCTCTAGAAAAGTCTCCTGCAATCTCGGTGACCACGCTGAACTTCTTTTGTTTTTTTAAACAGCTATGCATTCCACGCGCATTTGCTATAACACACGCAGATTTCAATCTACCGGTAACATTTTTCAAAAAACTGACAGCGATAAAAATACAGTGTAAATAATACACTCTAAACTACTTATACTCAAATTTTCAAGAGAAAATACCTAATGGGTTATTTTCTACAGCGTTTTTTCCATGATGCAATTTGATGTGGGACATCCTTTAATAGCGTTTTTCTCGAAACCGCGTTTTTCAATTTGGTGAACACGATAACTCAAAAACTAATCAACGAATTGACTTGATTATTTTATGAGGATGCCCAATATGTGTAGCCCGTCGATGATCCACAGAAAACTGAATTAATTTTTTTCCTGTTATTTTGAAGAAAAATGTGCGAATTTAACAGTAAAATATGAGATTTTGCGATTTCCTGAAGCCATTTTCCGAAACTCGAACTTTTTTCTATTTTTTGTGGTTCATCGACTAACTAGAAGCCTAAGCTTTACAAAACTTATTGAATTTCCCGTATCAGAAAATTTTATCAAAAGTTTTCGTGTTCGTCGCGGCACTCCTCGACTTGGAAATAGTTGGACGTCTACTCTTGGAATGCTCGTATGTGTGGCACTGTGTGACTGAAATCATTTTTTGTTCGTACACAATGAATGTATAAAGCGATCCTAACATTACATAAAAGATCTATTGCTGCCTTGTCTTCAAAATGGTAAAACAAAATAACTTTCGTTTTGAGCACTTTACACCAGACGCTCTCCTTAATTAAGTAAAGTAGAACGTATTACCTTTACGGTAATAAGCAAAAATGCTCTAGTAGCAAGACGGTTAATACTAAAACGGTCCCAGCCAAAAATTCCCTAAATGACAATATCAACACATTCCAATCCAATTATAGAGTACTTGATAATCTGTAGCTGTATTAGTGTGTTCAACAAATAGCTTTTCGGTCGGATTATTTTCATGATGGAACCTGACGGATTAAGTTTTACGGCGAGATAGAGCATTTCAACACCATTATAAATACTGTAGTCGAGCTATTTCAAACGTTTAAATTGGTTGAGAGTTTTATATATGATAGCTGGAGGAAAACAAACCGCCCCAATTTGTGTGTGTGAAATGATTTGCGTAGAACTCTATACAATAAATATAAACACGTCGGATTGTCTAGAAGTGTGTACCATTCGCTTGTCATTTTTTGCGCATGTAGCAAAGCGAACACAATGTGTATAGAGACGGGCTTTGGTTTTCTCTACACGACACATTTTATGTTTGAGGATCGGCTCAGTTAGAATAACCCGACTCAGAATAGTGGGGGGTATTCCGGTCGGTGTTAAATTGAAATTTCTTTTCTATCCCGAACGTCAACAGCAAGGTGGCGACAGCACAAAACACTAACTGTCCTTCCAGTACTATGGTTTGGATCCACGTATCCGAACCGAGGCTCCGGATCCAGACACTTGTCTGGATCTACATCAAAGCACCAAGCCTGGGCCTGGTTCAAGTCCGGACCTGGTAAGGGGAAAAAGGGGATAGGCTAGATCCGAGAAGTGGTTCTGATCCGGGAACTGGCCCGGATCCGGGAACTGGTCCGGATCCTGGAACTGGTTCAGATCCGGGGACTAGTTCGGATCCTGGAACTGGTGCGACTGAACTAGTTCGAATATTTGGACTGGTCTGAATCTGTAGTCTGGGTCTGTAGCTAGATCCGAACCGGTACAAAGCATCATATTGAATTTAATTTTTTTTTATTTCACTATTCAACCTACCCAGGAAAAATCCGTAATTCCTGCAGGTTTCAGTAAATATTGGGACAGATTGCAGCTTGAATTCCGGCAGATATCCTCCAGAACTCCGGTTGGTTTGACTCGATACTAGTACTATCATAGAAATTGACTGAATTATCCTACATACGCACAGAGCCGAGCTTGACACATACTGAAAAAGTGTTTGGTTGTGTGATGCACACACACGTACACTGTACAGCCACCGAAATTTATAGTACGGGTTTAATACCGCAATGCGCAATTGCGTAGTCTGGTTTCCAAAAGGCAATAGAATTTTACCCAAAAGTAATAGAAACGTACCCGCCGGATTTTGGGTGTATATGACACTATCTCGTTCGGAAATCGTTCCGTCTTAACACGGTGTCCCATTTTCCCAGTAGTGTTTCTAGCTTTGCCACAATGCCACATTTTAATAGAAAAAAATATCAACTAAGTAATAATATTTAAACGTTTCATCGAATTAACATTTAAAACGAAACTCTATAACACACCTATAATGTCAGCTAGCACCATTCACATTGACAGATCGGTTTTATTAGAAAGTTAACAAAAAACACAACAATCAATTTATATACTCTCGTAGGCTTGTTTGACACGTTGACCTTTCGTCCGGTGAGCGATAGTGTTTCTATTTATGTATGGATTTTATGTGTTTTGCATTTTAATGGCTTTGGCAGTTACTAGTTGAAGGCTTTTAATTTCATCGATATCGCGGAAGCAAACGTAAAACAACAATGTCTTCTAACACACGGCTCTTACATGCATCGTCTACCAGCTAATACATATGTTGAGTGTGTTTTCCAGCAATTTGACGTCCAACTGAACTAAAACCTACAACCGCTAGAACCTAATATGATAGAAACTGAGAATGTATCCTATCGATTATTACCAAGTCTCACGAAATGTCCATTTCTAGCCGATTATTGCTGTCTTCAATTTTGATACCCTTGCCATGATTTTCATTACTTTTCGATTGCTCCTAATGTGTTTAATTTGTTCTATAATGCTGCAAAATTCTCATCGCCTTTTACGACAAAAGAAAACTTAGCCTTACTAATGGGGTTTTATTCATTGCAAATACACTAAATATTTGGTAGTCCTTTATTTCTTACATGCTAGTTTACCTTGTTTAATCCTACTTAAGCTAAACTTGTCCTTAGTCTTCTAGATTGTTTACTACAGGTTAATCTTTACGCCTTTTATACGACACAGTCGGTGTGTATAGATTTTCATAACGGTTTTTATGTTCCTATAATTAGATGGTTTTGATCTAGTTCATTGGTTGTTATCCTAGTATAGATCGCTTATTTTGACACCCAAAAGAGACTAGTTCCTCAGTTTGTATAGTGCTGCCACCGAAGACACCGTTGCCGCCGCGCTTGAGTTTCTTCCACTTGATCGCCCCTATCTACATGGATACATCAACACACCAAGTGATGTATACTAACACCCACAAAGCTAGTACCTCCCGCCAGGTGCTGTTTACTTCCGGTCTTTTGATTTGCCATCAACAACTCTGCTATTTAGCCGATATGTGGATTACGCCAACGGCAGTAACAATGACGTTGTCAATGAGAACGATTGCCAACAGGAATGGCTGACAATCGATAATACAATCCATGGATACGTGTACAAATGTAAACTCTTCATTGTTTTTATTTCTATCAAATGGCCATGAATGTGACATTTATTATTTCTGTACGCTTGATTGAGGTTTTTGCTGTTAGGGCCACTTTTGCCGATAACTCAAAATAGGGCGAACGAGTGAACCATACTATCATGGATGGTGTCTTAATTTATCTTTTATATGTAGCTGGCAAATGTTTATGATAAACCAGATAAAATCGGATTACAATACCTATACATATAGTAATTCAACAAACAAACTCGTTCGTACATTTAAAACCTTGAGAAAATTTAGCCTGATTAATACGAGCAAATTATGCAATCGAGAAGGAATATTTTATCAAGTTCTTTGAGACACATGGCAATAAGCATGGACTCATTATGCACTTCAACGAAGTGGAGCAAATAGCGTCGGTTGGGTCTGTTGATTCTCCTTCGAACAACCTTCATATGCATATTGCATATTCAAACATATTTATATTTATATTCATTACCTCAGTAATCTAAGCTCAAGGGCTGCCACGTGTATTCCGTCATGCACCACAGCACCGGCTTTGTCTATGCAGCTTTCATCCAGCATCAACATCCATTGTCATTACCGTTACTCATGCAACGTGAGATGGAAAACCAGTGGCATTATCGTCCTGCAATGAGTCCCCCCATCCCCTCACCCGTCATCGCAAGTTTCCTGCGGACTCATCTGAACTTTCTTACATATATTAAAGACATACTACGCCTTGATTGCTCAACCCGACAGCATAGTTATGACACTTACGTGTGCGTCCGCATGGAATCCTTCTCCGGCGGTGGTTGATGCTTGTAGCTAGCAAGTGGTTATAGTAATAGCAAACACACAACCCACGTCTGCAAGCGACAAGTGGTTATCGTTTCGAAGTAACTCACACAGCCCGGCAAAGCAGGACGAAACAGCAGCTTCGGTGGGCATATCACGTTGCGTTGGCTGGGATGTGTACGGTTATCTGTTCTATAGCATCACCGCTTGGTAATTTCCCATCACCAACTATCCGGTGACCAGATAGACTGAAGCAATGTCAGCCTGCACGAGGAAGAAGCGTACCGTCAGCGACAGTGCACCTCGTCATAGATCGCTACTGGTCGACGGATTGCCGAGGTTGCTCTCCAGGGTGTCATCCTTGTGTCAGAGAGGTGGTTTGTATACTTCGATTGCGGGTGTCAGCATGTCCACCCGGGTCGATATCGATGAATCACTGTGGAAGAGAGAAACAAAAAATACAATCGTTTAATAAGCATTGTAATTAAACAGTTCCGTATACAACTGAATATACCTCCATTGTGGTTCTGTATATTAATGTAGGAAGTAGGTAAAATAGTTTTAGGCTCATCTAAATTTAAGTGATACGTCTCAAGCATTATATTACCAGTTATCATAATACTCAGCAGATAGAGATTAGAACAATGTACCAATGAAATTTCAGAAAACGGCGATTTTCTTTGATTTTTATAAGTGGAAACGGTGTGTCAGAGTGACGCCATCGAACTAATATTCAAATATCTATTCAACTATATTACAAATCTCGTTCAAATTTCATTAATTAGCAATACCTCATTTAACTGGAAAATTTTAATGAACTTATAGCCGTAAGCGCAAAGCCGTACCACCAGTTTTTAAACTGGACTAACTTTTAAACCGGCCTAAAATATTTGGTAAGCTTTAATCAAACGATACTGTCATTTATATGGCTGCGTTCTGATCTGCGTTACACGACAATGTTAAAAAACAACAAATTCAAGTTAAAGAAAATGAGTAAATTAGACAACATCGTGAATTGTTTTGCATTCCGATATTTTCGTGCAGTAAAATAGCTTTTCTTCGTCAATTATCTCATTCCATAGCGTGTGAAAACAACTTGGTCAACTTGTAGCCGATATGTTTCTGAACTCAGAACTTTAACTTGCTGGATCGTTGATAGTTGGCCAGTGATGTACAGCATTTTGTAGTGACATAATCTTCAATGCCCAAAACAAATAAATTGGTGTACATATGCATGTTTTCATTCAGTTTGAATACACGCTCGTCGAGTTTGAGGTGGTTGAACCATTGGTTGTATTTGGTGTCATGATAGTTATTTCTCGACAAACATATGATTACGGCTTAAAAGCCAACTGTCAAAATTCTCTTTGAAAGGAAATTCCGGACAAACCGTTACTGGCTAAACACAGTTCATAGCAGCTAATGGAAGAGAAAACTTCTCTCTTTTGTTTTCTACCAACATCTGTGATTGGCGAGTAACGGTTTGTCCGGAATTTCCTTTCAAAGAGAATTTTGACTGTTGACTTTTAAGCTGTAATCATATGTTTGTCGAGATTTCAAACTTTGATTAACACTTTGGTTAAAATGTTTCAATTTGAACTCAAAATGAACTGTGAATGTCATTCTAATTGAACATGATACCTATCGACGTGAGGGACAACAGTTATATTCGTTTCAAGCGAATTTTCACAAGTTTGGAATAAATATCAATGTAAATAAAGGTCTGCGAGTGTTAAATAAAAAGTAAACAAATGTCAAACAAACCATTAAACTTGGACAGAATGATTATTTTAGAGTTACAATGGTTATAATTCATATTTTCGTTTTTTTTTAATTCTTTTTGGAACAATGTGCATATTTAAATCAATTATTTAATCTTAGCTTAGGGTATTTGTGGGGCTAATTTCTAAGCTGTTAACATTCTAATTCAATTTGTTAACCACGAATGTAAACATTCATAAAATATTGCATTTTACGATCTATATCTGTTTATCATTTATTTGGATCTATCCCCTAAAAAAATAATTTTCTTACGTTATTTACCTTCTTTGATGTGAGTTGTTGATTTATAATAACGAATTAAATGGTCCCACTTATTTTCATAGTGATAAACAAAAAAAAAAAGAATCAAAACAATTATTATTGCAGTTTTTTATTCGCAAAAACACCGATTCAATTTATTCAAACGTGTTCTACTGTAACCATTTGATGTGCAATTGGAATGAAGCGTGTAGAGAGAAGGAAAGAACGAGGAATTCGAAAATACGGCTAGATATAATTCGACAATGCTTGTCTTTCCTACCTGATAAAATTGGTTAATTTTTGCTATCTTTATTGCGAGCAAAGAGAGCCATAGTAATTCAGAAGAAAGCCGAAGAGGGGATTGAAAATAACGAAATGTGCGCAAGAGAAGTATGACAACATGATGCTGCCATTTCAATGCTGCATTGCTGCGTTCTGATCGGCAATACACGGCAACGTTAAAAAACTGTACAATTAAGTTAATTTAAAATTCACTCTTCATGCCATTTAATAATCTGATGTATTTATGTTTTTAAAACAATTTTGAAATCCTTTATTTAGCTTAAGGGGTTACACCACTGTAGAGCACGAAAAAATAAGCGTACTTCAAAAATTTTTATGGCTCAATAAAAAGGTGAATCAACATCTTGTTGAATGGGATTTATATCATAAGTATTGAATCAAACAAAATAATTTCTTCGAGATATTTCTTCACAAGATAACGGCTGTGCAGCATTTTCACCACATGCGCGTTTTTTTGAAGGGTCCCCTTCCCCCGGCCGGAAATCTATCTCCCGTGATTTTTGACCTAGTGCCAAAAACTAAAGTTTTTCTGATTCCTAATGTCAATAGCGACGTACGTAGGATTTTTTCGATATTTTGATTTTACGCGAAATGCCACCCTTTTGAGTGAAAAAACGTCGAAAATGTCATAAAAATCTACACAAAATCGTTAATTAATAAAAAGGTAAGCAATGAAAAAAAAAATTATTCTGCGTACGTCGCTGAAGAAATCAATTTTGAATATACTGTAAAAATTTCAAAGCGATTAAAAATCATTCGCTCGAGTTACATTTCCGTTCAGCTCAAAAAAGTGGTTTCGAGAAAAACGCAGTTTTCAGTACACATGGGATATACATAAGAGACGTTGCGGCAGAATTGAAAATGTGTATATTTATGAATTGTTTTCCTCTTCCATGTTTTGGGATATCATTTTTAACTACCTAAAGCACAATTAATAACTAATAAATAGAAAATGAATTGGTTTAAAATTCTACAGTGGTGTAACCGCTTAAACAATTTATTATTTAAGGTCCATAATTGGCTGAACGTTATTTTGCTAATAGTGGTGCATACTATCGAGAAGGTTACAGAGTCGCATTGTTAGGCGCTAGCCATTCCAAGGACCGAGAGATCTTTTGTAACATTACACTTATTAGTCAGACAGTATAGCCAAATCTGACTGTTTCAAATTAAATCAAATGCTTATAGAAAAAGAGTGGAAATTTACATCTTTTGAAATATTTGTATCAGTTGCTGCTCTGCAACACATCAAAAATGCCAAATACAATTATTTATTTGCTTCAAATAATTATGTGGTCTTTGGAATAGAAATCTGACATTTTAGCCTGGTGGGGCTTATTATATCATCCTACCCAACTACTCCACTAACCATGCATATAAAATTTGACAGACCTACTTTGTTAATTCAAATTACAGCACGATTACCTAATCAAGCTTGAAATACCAAAAGTTCAGTAATTGAACTGAGAATTTGACAATTTCAAAAGCTGATTTTCAACGAAGTAAATCTGTCAAACGGGTTAAATCCAAATTGCTGAGCTATCAACATTATGGATTTCCAACACGTTCAGTTCAACGAAATTTTGCTGATGTCATGCAAAAATTGTGAGAGCGTCAAATCCCGGTTACCAAATAATAAATTACAGTTAATTACTTCCTATAGTCTGCGATCTGTCTGATAATGAATTGACAATTATAACTACAAATTGAACCTGACACTGGATGCAGACAGTGAATCTTCCTTTTGTCGATAATAGCTTACACAACCCCCCTTAAGTTCCGACACGATTTAGACGATTTTCCGTATTCAATTTTTTGCGACATTTTGCCAAGTCATCTGTCCAGTCTCAACTTTCACAACTCAAGCTTCTATATCATTTAAATAATGATCAAAATGAGAATATTTGTAGCAGACTATTCGCCGTCATAGTATTACTTAGGGTGTATGGCCTGGCTTTATTTACAATTTTTTATTTAATCTTAGTTTGGATTCTTTCGAAATCAGTAAAATATAAGAAAACTTCCATTTGCTTATTGTGTTTTTTGTGAGAAGATATAACTAGAAAAGGGTACAAATTGTGGTTATATTTTTTTTCTTTTCCTCTTGTTAAACTAACTAAAAAATTGTGGGTAAATTAAACAGCTTCACTCATTTTGATAGCCATAAGTAAACTAACAAACGAAAACAATTTTTATTTAATGCAGATCTGTATCCAATTATAAAGTTTCGTTCTACGGTTTGTTTCAAAATAATTCGACTTCTGCTAACCTGCAATATAACTCTTTGACATGGCATTTTCAAATGAGCGTGCAACACCTTATAGATAGGCTGATAAAGAATATCAAAAAGATCACATTTAAAACTCGATTGTACCTGTTGTTCGTACGGGATAAAACTTGCTTACTTGCCCTCATATGGTTTGTGTGCAACATGGTCCATAATATTGCACATAAAGGTCGAAAAGTTGATTCAAATTATTGAGATGTATGCAAGAGGAACATGGCGCCTCTTTACACTGTTTTCATTTGGCTTCAGGATGCAGCCATTTCTGCGATGACAGGTACTAACGTCTTAGACCGGACTAAACTCAGGCCTAAAATCAAAGGTAGTACCGTGCGGCGGTACCAACTAGCTTTATGCTTACCGCTATTAGTGTCATACACACTTAATTTTTAATACCGCTACTTTTTACTTTACACGAGGTCTTTTCATAAAACCATTTTTATTTAGTTCTCAAAGTCCCTTCATATTGTGATAAATTGTTATTTGTTATTTATTTATTAGGGCTTTAACCACGAAGAACTTTCGCCTTTTTGAAAATAATATGCAATTTAAATAGAATAGAAATAAAAGAATAGAACAAAATAGATAAAAAAATAAATATATAGTCGAATACTATTTCTGTCGACTATCTGTACGAGCAGTTGAAAATCAATAGTTTTAGATATTTTAAACGTACACTGGAAAGTAAATGCGTCAACATCGAAAAATTGTCAACTTTTTACAGATAAATATTGTTTGTTATTGCGAATTACGTGGAGTTGAAAATCAATAGTTTTAAACATTTTAAACGCACACTGGGAAGTAAATACGTCAAAATGGAACATCTTCCAACATTTCACAGATAAATATTGTTTGTTATTGCGAGTCAATCAATAATTTTAGATATTCCAAACGCACATGGTGATGCAAATGCAACTAAATGAAATTTTTTCAACTTTCCACAGATAAATGTGGGATAGTATTGCGAGTTACGAGTTTAAATTAAAGTTTGTTGACCCGATTTTATCAGCCTCATATGAAAAAAATAAATTTTTCGATTTTGACGCATTTACTTCCCAATGTGCGTCTAGAATGTCCAAAACTACTGATTTTTAACTCCTCGTAACTAACAAGAACAATCAATATTAATTTTGCCGCATTTACTTCCCAATGAACGTTTAAAATGTCTAAAGCTATTTATTTTTAACTCCTCGTAACTCGCAATAACAAATAAATTTTATGTGTGAAAAGTTGGAAAAATTTCCATTTTGTCGAAATTAGAGGTGTGCGCCACCGCGCCACGCCGCCGATGATTTTTACACGCCACCGATTTCAGGAAAAAATGGTCGCCGATCGCCTTTTTTTAAACCCGCGCCGATTCCATATTTGACCTAAATGTGTATTGAGTAAATGACTTTTATAATAATCTTATTGGATATAACGCTTTTGTGTAATTTTTTCCATTCCCAATCTTCAGGCAGGATATTGTAGTCCATATGGAAACAAAGATGCCTTTGAACCGCACGGTAACTCCGCAAACAATCCAACTGTCCCCAAGTATTCCATGATCGTTCCGCCACTCCGTATAACAGATGACATGGTAGTAGCTGCAAAAATTGAAACTATCGTTTGCTGCTGGCTCTGACGGTATTCTGTCGTCTGTGCTGAAGCGCTATGCAGTTGCTCTTTGTAGCCCGCTGGCTAGGCTGTTTAACCTCTCGGTTCAACAAAGTGAGTTCCCTGCACGCTGGAAGTTTTCCCACATGTTCCCAGTTTTTAAAAAAGAGGGATAAACGTAATGTTTCCAATTATCGAGGAATTACTTCTCTATGTGCCTGCTCAAAGCTTTTTGAAATAATCGTAAACGACACTCTGTTCGCCTGCTGCAAGAGTTACATAGACAGTGAACAGCATGGCTTTTTTCCAAAACGCTCCGTAACGACTAATCTTATGCAGTTTACCACGAACTGCATACGAAACATGGATTCCGGATGGCAAATCGATGCCGCATATATGGATCTCAAGGCAGCATTCGACCGGGTGCATCATGGAATTCTTCTTAAAAAATTGGAATTACTTGGCTTCTCAGCAATGGTCGTAGCTTGGTTCAAGTCGTACTTGACGAACCGCTGTGTACAGGTTCAAATAGGTTCGACAACATCGGAAATGTTCTCAAACCGGTCCGGAGTTCCACAAAGTAGTAACCTCGGCCCGTTACTGTTCTCGTTATTTATTAACGATCTCTCTTTGCTGCTCCCGTCGGATTGTCGTTTCTTTTAGGTGGATGATACGAAAATTCTTAAATTATTCTTCTATCTGACTGCTTGAAGGTACAGGGTATGCTGCATTTGTTCGAGGAATTCTACGCGCAGCTGGAGCGTGAATACGATCGCTGTCCAGGACATGATGTCAAGATCGTCATCGGTGACCTTAATGCTCAGGTTGGCTAGGAGGTGGAATACAGACCGGTAATTGGAAGGTTCGGCGCCCACCAGCAGACGAACGAGAACGGCCTAAGACTAATCGATTTCGCCACCTCCAAGAGCATGGCCATAAGGAGTACCTTCTCCCAGCACCGCCTCCTGCACCGATACACCTGGAGATCACCGCAATAAACAGAGACGCAAATTGATCATGTTCTGATTGATGGACGGCACTTCTCGGACATTATTGATGTAAGGACCTATCGGGGCGCTAACATCGACTCGGACCACTATCTGGTAATGCTTAAACTGCGTCCAAAACTATCCGTAGTGAACAGTGTAAGATACCGGCGCCCGCCGCGGTATAACCTGGACCGACTGAGGGAAACCAACGTCGCGACAACGTGCGCGTAGCATCTTGAAGCAGCGCTGCCACCGGAGGGGGAGCTCATCGATGCTCCCCTTGAGGAATGCTGGACCAGGACTAAAGCAGCGATAAGCAGCACTGCGGAGAGCGTCCTGGGATACATACAGAGGAGTCGACGGAATGATTGGTTCGATGGCGAGTGCCGAGAGATATTGGACGAGAAGAATGCAGCACGCGCAGCGATGTTGTTTCAAGCCACTCGTCAGAGCGTGGAGTCATATCGACGGAAGTGAAAACAGCAGACTCGTCTTTTTCAGGACAAAAAGCGCCGCCTGGAAGAATCTGAGAGAGAGGAGATGGAGCTGCTGTATCGCTCTCAGGAAACGCGGGCGTTCTTCAAGAAACTGAATTACTCTCGCAACGGTTTTGTGCCGCGGGCCGAAATGTGTAGAGACAAGTAAAGGTGGCATCTTGACGGACGAACGTGAGGTGGTCGAAAGGTGGAGGCAGTACTACAATGAACATCTGAATGGTGCGCAGGCCGACAATCGGGCGTTCGAGGAGGACGATTATGTCAGTTTCACAGCAGACGGAGATGTACCGGCGCCCACTATGAATGAGATTAACGAGACTATTCAACAGCTCAAGAACAACAAGGCAGCTGGTAAGGATGGTCTAGGAGCGCAACTCTTCAAGGTGGGTCCGGAGAAACTAACGGAATTCATGCACCGAATAATCGAAAGAATCTGGGACAGGGAACAGCTACCGGAGGAGTGGAAGGAAGGGGTCATCACCCCGATATACAAGAAAGGCCTTTCGAATGCCGGGATAGATTTTTATTAGACTATTGTCACTGTGCTTACAGTCGTAGCGGGTTTGCTACATTGTGTAAGACAATGGCTGTGTCTACAGCTGCTCATTTTTCCTTTTTTATTTCGACTATCTTTTTTATATTTTAACGACATTCTATTAGCTAGAGATAACTGGGTAGGGAAAGTTATGAAAATTAGAGCCATAGTACTCAAGTGAGAGCAAGGATGTGAAGTAAACAGATCACTAGAGTAGGGGAGAGGGGGTAACAGTGAAACACATTTTTTCTACATCCAGGCTTGGAAGCTAACCTGTTTGAGACATGAAACATTTTCAGCAGAGCGTGAATGTACGGGTGACTTGACAGGTCGCGAAAAATGTACACAGGTTCCAACTATGGTTTAACAAAAGCCCTACCGCAACAACAAGATATTATATAACAAAGAACTCTAGAGAAAATTTTCAATAGGACGTAAGTAACAATGAGAGATTCTCTTTGAGGTCTTTCTCTTCTGTTCATTACTCGGCCATTTCAACATTTACTACTCTACTCTTTGCATAATATTGTAGTAAAAACCGTCGGCTTTCGATATGTACTGGAAAATTAGTACAAAGTGTTGTAATGACGTCGGAATAAACGATAGAGAAAGTAAACAAAGAGAGGCTCTCAATGTTACTTACGTCCTATTGAAAATTTTCTCTAGAACTGTTCTTTATATTCCTTCTGCAAAGAACGCGAAAATCACGAATTGGTAAACCTCAAAGGAATTTCCCTGCTCAAAAGACTCGATTATTTGTTAGTGGAATATATATTGGTAGAAAAAATATGGTGTAGGGGAGCCCGGGGCTGGTTGGCGGTTGGGGTAAGTTTTCTCCGTTTCTATTAGACATAAAGCGCTCTCTCTCTCGTTGTGAACTTCAAGTAATGTGAAACGCATTATCCAATGTGTTTTGTTGTTAAACATTTTGTTTTGTAGAAGCTGTGGGTGAGCATAGTTTGTAATTTTTTTAATTTTAAACATTTTGTGTTATTTAAGGTGGTTTTCAATATATTCCCCGAATGATTATATTTTTCGATAGTGCGTGAAAAGAGCTTTCAGTATCCGTATAGATATTACACCTATCCATACACAAAAGTAATTTGTTAATCCTTTTTTTATAAAAAGTGCGGTTGGAGTAAGTTGGCGGTGACGCACACGGGGCAAGTTGGCGGTAAATAATACAGTGCAAAAATAGTCATCAAATATTTTCATTTCTCGAATTCACTCCAAAGTAAGAGAAACTTTTTCTTGTGTGTCTCGTCAATGCAGGGGACAATTATTTCGACCAATTGCCTGAAGAATTTCGAAAATTTGCTTTTGAATATGGAGTACGCGTCGAAGTGAAAATTACAGGGTATTGAGACTGAAATATAATAAAAAGTGTCGAATAATATACAGTTTTATTGAAGACAATCGGCACATTTCATAAGGACCACTGATGTAATCGAATTTCCATTTGATTGCTTATTTTTTGGCATTCCGCCATCTTACCCCACACATACCACCAACTTACCTCGGGGCTGGGGTAAGTTGGCGGCTTTTCCGCGTCACATTTTTTGCCTTTCTCATATAGAAAGGTTATGCAATCACTCTGAAAAACGTCAACCTAATCCCGGCCCGGAGGGCCGAGTGTCATATCCCATTCGACTCAGTTCGTCGAGATCGGAAAAAGTCTGTATGTGTGTATGTATGTGTGTGTATGTATGTGTGTGTATGTGTGTGTATGTGTGTGTGTATGTATGTGTGTATGTGTCAAATAATGTCACTCATTTTTCTCAGAGATGGCTGGACCGATTTGCCCAAACTTAGTCTCAAATGAAAGGTGCAACCTTCCCATCGGCTGCTATTGAATTTTGGATCGATCGGAATTCTGGTTCCGGAATTACGGGTTTCAGAGTGCGGCCACACAGAAATTTCTCATATAAACTATAGGAAAAATTAAAAATAGAATTTTTATTTTTGATGCTAAATGTATTCAAGGTGCATAAAACGTCGAGATTTGATGCAAACACGAAAAAAAATTGACGAAGATTCACTTTTTTGGATTTTGCACATTTTTGCCTTTCTCATATAGAAAGGTTATGCAATCACTCTGAAAAACGTCAACCTAATCCCGGCTAATTTTTCGACTCGCATAAGGTTTCTGGATTTTAACAGGGGCGTAGTTGATGGTTTATGGAGAGGGGTTACACCCCCCCTCTACTGTTCACTCCCCTCCTTTAAAAATCTCCTTAAATCACCCCTCAGACCACCACCTCATACCCCTCCCTTTCAACCCCATCATCTTTAAACCACCACTATATTACAAAGCATACCAATTTAAGCTGGGGAGTCGTTCGTTCATGGGACTTTCGTCCTCCTCACATACCCATCCCCGCATGACAAAATGAGTTAGCAAGCAGATAACATTGATCTAATGCTGATTAGGCTAATGGAGTATGATATTTTTTTGTTTCAAGTGTTTCACCGTCGACACGTAGCTCATCAAGTTCGTGGCTGGCATGCCATTGTGTATAAGTGAAAAGTTTACTAAGAATGTAATGGACATTTCCACAATTATGTTGAACATAAAAAGCCTCCGTGCCATAGTTTAGAGAAATGAGAAAGGCACAATTGCACCGCTAGGTGGATTAAAACAGGTTTTTTCTCTAGAAATAAAGACAACGTATGAAACATTTTCATAAAATTCACAGATGTTGCCAACAGTCTGCCCTTTCATGCAACGTGTTCTATTTTGCAAGATCTACCAAAATCAAAGCGGTAAAAAATGAAAACTGAAAACACCGTCAACTAGCCCCGGTCTCTCCTACTCTGAAATAGGGTGTCGACTGTGTTTAGTTTTATCACTAAAAGAATGTTGTAAAAACTGCTCACACTGTACGATATAAATAAAAAAATAAATATACAGACCCGCAAACTAGAAGTGACAGAGATTGCCGGTTCTCAATTCTCATGGCTCTTTGTCTTTACCGTGAAACATTTTGCTGAAGTTTCATCACTTTCCCTATTTAGTAATGTCTAATTAATTAAATGTCGTTAAAAAGTAAAAACATAATATCTCTATCATTTTTCAAGATTTTCAGAACATTCACATTATTGTATGGTGTATTTGAAGAGGTCTATAACCTACCCTAGGTCATATGAAAAGTATGTAGCATCGTGGTATAAATAGTGAGTAAATAATAAAATAGTTTGACATCCTTACCTATGAGATGAATAAGGAATCATCTACCTTAATTGATGATAAAACATTATACACTTCATTATTCAAAAACGAACACCTGCCATCAAAACAAAATGTACACAAAAGACTATAATCGAATGCTTCCTTTATTGCACACTAGGTTGAATGTACTGGACAGAAATGCTACCTTCAATTACAAGAAAACGGGAACATTTTTTTGGCCGAGCGACTGCGCTAATATTTATTTTTCTACAGTTATTAGTAAAATAAGAGCCGAAGCTTCTAATAACACGACTTGGAACATGTCAAATGTACAATTATAGTTGAATACATTATTGCGCAAAACACCACTGCAATACTGGTACACGATTTCATAGTTCATTTCAACGAACAAGTCAAAAAGCGTAATCGAATAATTTGGCACAGAACGCTGTCTTCGGATAATATGTCACTTCAAACTACTGTGCTTTGTTCATTTGTGGAAGCTTATTGACTACAGTCACGCAAAGTGAGCTAAGGTAGATAAATTCTGACGTGGGAAATGACACTGCCATTCCAGGTAGGGCATTGTAATGATTATGGTGGACCTAAATTAGCATCAGGTAGTTTTTGCTTTGATGCGCTGGTACTATGGTAAGTGTATACGTTTAGTATGGGGCTTCATGTTGGAAATCAATACTTTCACTATTGACTAACCACCGCGTCTGATATATGCCTAGATATGCTCTGAAAAAAATCGATAGAATGGTTACAATAATTTGTTTTCGAACACGTAAACAATTGGGTATTGGACACATCTACCGAAACCCTAAGTCACAAAAAGGGACCAAAGTTGAATACGTATTAATTTTTAATATTCAAATTCCAAATACACAAAAAGTTTAATTTTCATCTGAAAATAGATAATTGCAGAAGGAAAACGTTGCACTAAACAAAACAATTTAGTCGTGACAACGACTTACAATATAGGGGAGCCTATCTTGAAAAAAAACAGGAGTATTGGCTTTCTAACGTTTATATGTACTGTAAATGAACTGGAATGGAATTAATCAATTTCTTCACTCTTTGATCTGAAAAATCTTGAGCAATCTTGTATTAAACGTTGAAGCATATATAATTTGCATAAATAGAGCATTTTTACCAAGATACGTCCGAAATCTTTAACCCTAGAACGTTGCGCTGGGGTACAAATGTACCCCATGCCTTCTTTGGAGCCGCGTGAAGGCGAGAATTCGTCATTTACCGACCTGGGACCCCAACCATAATTCAAATTAGAGTTCTCAGTAAGAGTAGGAAAAGGTGTATAGCAAGTTTGCTTACAGCCTACGTGGAAGCAGGTATCAAAGTTGGTGTGGGGTACATGTGTACACCAGTGTACGGTTGCCGTTAGCGTTTCGTCAGGTTGCGTGCTGTCAGTGTAAATGTGACAATACCAGTTTAAATACTAGTTGTTTTACTACGTAAGTAACAATAAGTATTATATAATCGGCTTTAATCATTTAATCAATTAATTTAGTTTAATTTTGAAGTGGGAAAAAAGAATGGCCCGCAAGTATAATTTGCGCACAATAACTGCTGAAACAATAACGTTGCTTGTTATCAATGTATTACTGGTCAGAAATATTTTTTTTTCATTTCAGTTTCCACCCCATTTCGTGATATTTTCCAAAACCCAATTTTTGAACGTTCACTCTTCCAAATAATTACACTTTTTCAAAAATATCAGAATTACATTTTATATCATTTCTAGGCCATTCTTTCAACTTTTAGAATCATTTGATTTTTTTCAAATCGGCTGAAAATTTGCAAAGTTACAGTAATTTTCGTTAAAAAAGTCAAATCTGCGATTTTTTCATTTTTTTTGTTTAATCCAATTTATTGATCATTGATTCAATAAATTCCGTACTTTAACATACACAGCTGCTTTTACAATTGGAGAACGAAGAAAATGATATATTATACATTTCTTTTGTTTGCATTTTACCTGCGAAAATTGCGATCAAACGCGTGGGGTACATTTATACCCCAGTGCAACGTTCTAGGGTGGAAAACACAAGTGCAACGTTCTATGGTTAAAATCCACTTTATCCGATTGGGATAAAACTTTAAACTCCCCGGCATGTGAGACTAAACATTTTCAATGGTCAATCACTTCACTTTGACACAAGAAATATTGTTTTAACATGACGCCGAAGCTTTTCAATGCAGCATTTTAAAAAAAAGTTCAATTACGTACAACAAAACTATGTGAGAAAGAAATACAGGGAATGGATATTTCTGCGCGAAACAATATAAACCGAATGAAAGTTATGACTTTTTCAACAAAAACAAAAATCAATGTCATAAAGGCGGTAGTCAGCTATTTTCGTCCGCGTCCGTTATCACCAATTTTTATACAGTGATTCATCAGTGCTATCTTTGAAAATGAACCACCTTGGTTATGCAACTATTTGTTCCGATCTTTTTTTAAATGCAACTAATTAAGCAATCTTCGTATGTAATTTTAAATGTACTTTCATTTGATGGCATTATAAGGGAACACGTATCTGCCGGTTGATGCCAATCGAGCTGACATTTCTTTAGACTGAGCAAACTAATTTATTCGTTTGTTTAGTGTTTATTTGACCAACCAGGAAACGACTCCACTGGGTCTTTAATGCGTGTGGGAAATACGCATGGTCTTGTCTGAGTGAATGACTTTTGAATTATGGATTAAGGTGGAGAATTGACAATTCGCAGATCAATTCAAATCCAATTACCAATTCGCGGCAATCATTTCAGCACGAGGAAAAATGTTTTATGGTCATATTTAATGCTTTACTTTTAGTCCATTAACTCATCAGTCAATTATACTGAGCTAAGAAAATGTACGTACTATTTGGAAACGGGGGGTGTTTGATTCGTGCTTGATGTTAATATCGTTTAGGAACGCAGCATTTATATTATTTTCTGTTTCGCGTCTTCATTGTAATATCGGAACGTCTACTCGTACGAGGTGAAAAATTTCAAGTTACGGGATCTCAATATGCTTGTGATTATACCAATAAGGACCATTTATAAATTCTGCCACGCTATTAGGAGGAAGAGATATGACTAATTTTGACATAAATGGGAGGGGAGCACGTCATGTGCTTTGACACCATCGGCCGTTTTACGCGCGATTGCGCCATGTATATAGAAAATTCCATAAAACATAAACACTTTTGCGAGTAGCGACATAAAAGTGCCACTACAAAATGAAGGAAAAGCTGAAAGAATTTGATTCGTATTAGACCAAGGGGGAAAATAACGTGGTAATATGAGAGTTAGTATTGGATAATCTTTGTATGACATAATTTATGAATGTTCCACCATACCACTTTTAAACTCATTGTTTACGGTCCATTTTACATTGTCGACAACACTCCCGATAGCCGGCTGTCCGGAGTTCAAGTTGTTTTCAATGAAATAATCTCGATAAACGATTAGCCAGAGTTTAAACGCATAGAAGATTTACGTATCCTACAGTCAATAAACTATTCAAACATGCTCTAAAATATATTCTCAGTCGCATCGCTTGCTTGAAGCGAATCCTGACTAACAACCCACCCACTACCCAATCCATGGTACTTATGGGAGTGTCACTGAGTCGGGGTCTTCCGTTAAGTAAGTACCGCATCAACAATTCCTTTCTTATCGCAAGTTACGGTAAAGATGGTCGTGGCCCGCAATGGTGGCTCTCAGGCGAAAATCTCGCTTGGACTGGATCAATTGTTATTCCCAAACAATGCTCTTCAAGTAGTCTGGCTGGAAATGAGAGTCAGCAGTCTGTAATCTACGAAGTATACCGAGCTTGTGCAACGCAACGCAACGCAAAAACAAAAATGAATGTCAAAAAATTAAATTGCAAAAAAACCCATTGATCGATGCGACGGTATGAGACAAACTACATTTATTAGACGAACTACGAATTACCTACCGGGAGGCATTCAACGTACAAACTACAAAAGAAAAAGCTATTTGGCGCTAATAAATTTCAACAGTTGAAACATTTCACCAATAGAATTATGATTCTTAGTGTCATTTCAGATCAAAATCCTTTTATCTAAAAGCTTCCAAAATGTGATAGTTTTCGAGATATTTGGGATTCTGTTTCAACAAAAACAATTAATTCGTGAAATTTTGTCTTGTTTATAAGTTATTTGCGTTTCTCATCATGAACTATAAACAATCAAATAAAGTATGGTTTTTTTGTTTTAGTGTTTCGGATTCTCCTCGTCAGTAACTAGCACCATCTGGGTGTCCAGTTAGACTATGTATCTGAACTAGTACCCAAATTAGCACTAGTTAGACACTAAATTCCAAAAAGTCACACGTCTTGCGGGAACACTAAATCAGTCACTAAATAACAGTCAACAATACCATTTATTTCATAGTATATAATTCTAAATACCATTTTAAACCAACATTCTTACAACAAATTTTTTTAAATGTAGTTATTTTCAATTTTTTTTTTAATTTTCTTTCGCCAAAAAACAGTTAATTGATGTTATTACGAACTTTTCATAAGATATTCTAGTTTCTCCATCAAGAAAAATAGGTATTAAAAATGCGCAGAAAATGTCCCTTTGACATCAAGACGATATTGGGTCATATTTGCAGGCTATGAGAAAACAATGCATATATCATTGAACTATATTGAGAATCTGAGAGCAAGGATTGGTTGTAAATAAACTCCGAGCAAAAACCTAAGCATGATTTCAGAAATCAGTAAAAACCATCATCAATACCATTTGAAAGGCGGTGGTCAATACATATCGAAAATTGATGTTTAATGCTATTTTGAAATCCATGATGGTTACTTCCGGTTACCAGAATATAGAGAGAACCCTCGTCAATATGGGTGTCATTTGAAAAGGGGTGGTCAGTAGACAACGAAAATTGATGATTAATACCGTTTCAAAATGCAAGGTGCCTACTTCCGGTTACCACAAAACAGAGAAAATCATCATCAATATATGTGTCATTTGAAAAGAAATGGTAAGTAGACATCGGAGATTAATAATTTGGAAATCCATTATAGCGATTTCCAGGAGCTACAAAAATAGTGAACCATCATCAATATGAGTGTTATTTGAAAAGGGCTGCTCAATAGGCGCTAGAAATTCATGATTAACGCTATTGTGAAATCCAATATGGTGACTTCCGGTAAGTACAAAATAGTGAAACAAATCGTCAATATGGGTAGCATTTGGAATGGGGTGGTCAGTAGACATCACAGCGATTGATGGTTAACGCAATTTTAGCACAAAACACTGAAAGCCATCAGCACTATGGGTGTCATCTGCAACGGGGTGGTCAGTAGATGTGAGTAACTGATGATTCTACGGAATTGTGAAATCCAAGATGGCGACTTTCGGTTACCACAAAGTGTTTGCTGATTTTTGTATGGAAAAGGTCAAAAAACAAGATAAAGTAAACTTACCCTATTCATAGGGTTCTAGAGTGCCACGCACCAAACCTTCTTAACTTTATTGTGCATAGTTTAGACAGTGAAAAAAGTGCCTGTTCGTGCATTTTAGTTCCTTTCTTTCTTATACATAGTTGAAGTTGGTGTAAAAAAATGTAAAATTCTTCAATAACTTTTAAAGGAATGAGTATTTTTACATGCAGTCTACGGCAATATTATGTAGTTTTAATAGCTACACATTTGTCTAGAACATAATTTGCACGAAAAATCACAAGGAAAACAGTTATTTAAAAACAAAAAAAAATTTAAGGGGGTTGCCATAGAAAACGCCTTATAAATCGATAACCTGTAGTCCTACAAGCTCAAGTTATTCAACAAAATTCTTCACTATGAGCATTTCTAAAACTTTGTCGAAGACACCAACTTTCTACCTCGTCAGGATAAAAAGTTGTTTCCGACCACTGTGCAGCGGCTGCTCATTCAGTGGGCCATTTGCGCGAGTTCTGGAGGGTTGACGTCATTTAGAAATCCTAGATGGCTACTTCCGGATACCGCAAAACAGTGAAAACAATCGTTAATAAGAGTGTCATTTGAAAGGGAATGCTCACCAGATATCGGTAATCGATGATTACCACCATTTTTAAATCGAAAATGGTGACTTCCGGTTAGAGAGCATCCATAAATGACGTAGCATTATATGAGGGAGGGGGAGTTTTGTATTTTGTGATAATGTGTGACGAAAGGGGGGTAGGCGGTCATGTCATGCTACATAGCTTTTTCAAAGAGGAATAGGGGTTGACCTGACGTCACGACAACCTTACCCGTTTCATCTAACTAACATCGCCTTTAATTTTTTTTAAATTTACGTGGACAAGGAGGGAGGGAGAGTTACCGTCAAGCTACGTAGTTAAGGGGGGGGGGTTTATTTAGAGGTTTGTGACGAAATGCTACGATGGGGGCGGGGGATGTTAAAAATCACTCAAAAAATGCTAAGTCATTTATGGGTGATCCCTTAGAAGATAATAGAAAGAACAATCATCAATATGAATGCCATTTGAAGGGGGTTACCAGCAGACATCGGTAACTCATGACACCCATATTGAATCCACATCTTTTTATTTTCTGGTAACCGGAAGTCGCCATCTTGGAGTTCTTAATAGCAATAATCAACACAAATTTCACGTCATTTGGACAATTTAAGAGGGGGCGCCCTTTCGCTTGAAGTTTTTGACATTGTTACAATGGGAAAATATGGAGGGAAAATATATTAAATGCTATAACTTTTGAAGTAGTACTCGGAAAATTACAAGTCATACCTCTTTTAAAAGGAAATAAGTAGTAGTATTTGAATGGAGATATCTTTGAATCGCGAAAAATTTAAAAAAGTAGGGTACTGGGTCATTTTGTTCCCAAAATCCCCTATTTTTAATAATTGTTCTACTCAGTACTGCTAATCTATATATTTTGCAGTTTTTCTAACCACAAAAATCTCAGAAATCGAACGGAACCCTTGCGACCTTTGTCCGAATACGAGAAGTTTGGGTTACAGGGCCTTTTGCCATTCATATTTAACTTCTTCATTTTCTCGTGCATGTATCTTCATTAATATTCAATTAATTTTCATATAATGTACCTTGTTAAACGTAGGAGATTCTCAGGAACAAAATAAAAATAAATTCGTTACCGGCATAATTTAAATACAACAGATGTTGTGACATTTAGTCGACAAGCCACTTATTTTAATAAAATGCCCTAACGCCCCAACTTTCCGTATTCTACCGGAAACGAAACTTTTCTCATGTGATCTTTTAGCGTATCTTACACTAGAAGTAGTAAATTTACTAATAATTTATTTTCAAATGGAGTAGATATGTGCAATTTAATGATAAAAATATGGAATCGAGACCAAATGTCAAAAAAATTCAGGAACACTTGAATATTACCCGTAAGGAATCTATTTCTATCTTGTTCCTGAGAATTTTACATGTGCAACGAATAGGGGACGGTGGGGAGTTGTGAACATCGTCAATTCCCGCTAAGTTATTGTTGATAAAAATGTGGTAACTACTGTTAAATGTTTCTACTGTCATGACGTGACTTTCTCATTAGCAAATATTGCATTAACTCATGTTCTTCATGTTCAGGTAACTAGCGACTAAATATACGAAACAAAAAGTTTTTTTTCTTAATTGTATTTGTTGTATGTGGAGTCCCTTTATGTAGCTGATTTCAAAGTAAATTAGTGAAAAACATTCCTTAGGAAATTGGCTTTCATCGACAAAAAAACTTGGATGAACATTTAGTTTGTCGACGGGGATGCGTATTTTTCGAAGATATGTAAAGTGGGGAGTTGTGTACCATACATTTCAGTGGGTTAGTTTTTTTTAAAGAACAGTATGATAATTCGAAAATCAATGAATAAATCATACATATTATAATATAAAAATGTTCCATTTTACGCGAAGAATAGGATTCTGAGACAATTTTAATTTCCCCGTGCTACAACCGCGAATTCAGGTGGCTTGGCGCGAATCATGTTGTCACCGATTCATAGCGATTCAGATCACTTCTCCATCTCATCTTTAGTTTATAGATATCTTAAATTTTATCTTCTATAGCCCTAATAAAAATAGATCACAAAAATATTCCATCTCTTCTATTTTATGCGATGGTTCACAACTCCCCACCAAACTAAAAAATGCCGCATTTTCACGCATTTTGTCATAACTCAAACAAGACAATGATTATTTTGAATTGCTTCAGCCTGCGGATGTATTAAGCTGCCCTTAACAAATACCAGGTCTAACAATAAAAATCGACCAATATTTATAATAGTTATGCCCCGAAAACAAAACTACGTTCACAACTCCCCACCGTCCACTACATTTTAGGAAAATTGATTGAAGAAAAATAGAGATAAGTATATGCGCGAGAAAATGAATAAAATTAACATAAATGGCAAAAGGCCCTATAACTCCCACTTCTCGTATTCGGATGAAGGTCGCAAAGGTTTCGTTCGATTTCTGAGATTTTTTTTACATTAGAAAAACTGCAAAATATGCATGATTTGCAGCACAGAGGAGAAAAATATTAAAAATTTGAGGGACAAAATGACCCAGTACCCCACTTTCCCGTATTTTTCGAGAAACGAGGATACCTTCAATAAATAAGGTTATTTTCTTTAAAAACAGTACTGCTTTAAAAGTTATAACAATTGATATATTTTTCCTCCTTATTTTCCCATAGTACCAATGTCAAAAACATCAAGCGAAATAGGCGAGGGTCTAAAATTGTCCAAATGATGTGAAATTTGGCATCTGATCTTACTTTGAAATTTGACACAATACGAAAGGGGGAGACCTTAAAAATTAAAAAAAAAAAATGAAATGCCCTATTGTTAACGGAGAAATGTGGATCAATTATAAAAAGGGCGTAATTTCACTAATTAATTGTTTTTGTTGAAACAGTATTTCAAATATCTCGAAAACTATCACATTTTGAAGGATTTTAGTGAACATTATCTTTATTATAAATGACCTTTGGAAGCATTTTCTATAATTAAATTATAATTTTGTCTATCAATTAGTTTGAAATTGACAATCATGTTTAAAATTATTGTTAAAATTTTTTTTTCGGTGATAGTTTTTTTCATGATGCAATGATATTGAAAATGTCTCCATTCCTTTAAGGGGAGCGTAAAGTTCTCAACTCGAAAGTAATTTTGTTTTACGATTTTGAAGGCAAGACAACAATGGATCTCTTGTGTAATGTGAAGATTTATTTATACATTCATTATGTTCACCAGACGCCCCCCTTAAGGCTTTGGTTGACATAAAACAAAAAATTATTTGTGATTTAATTTTTTAGCAAAAATCTTTATTTTTACAAAAACTTATTTATTCCATTTCACTGAGGCTCGCTTGTAATTGTTTATCGCTCTATTAATGCATCCAACCGCAAATCTTGAACTGAATAGCTGTGAAATCAGACGAAGGCGGCTGCTCGAACGCGACGGATGTTGTCGCTTTTCGGAACATTGTATATCAACAGGCGATGAGAAAACGATTATTGTGATGCGACCGGTCAGTGGTGTAGTTTCTTTATATAGTTTATTCAGTTCTCGAGGCCAACTGGAAAAATTATCTGACGACCGGAGAATCCATTATTTCCCAAACAAAATTATGAGGGTTCCACCAAATTGATAAGTTTTATGTTACCGCATAATTGATCAATATTATAACACACATATTTCACATATTTCAAGCTATTTCAAACTACTTGAATAAAGTAGAGCCTCACTATTGACGGTTCACCCCTAGTAGAGTCGCTTACCAAATGCGGAAGTAATGGAGCATGTTCCCTTCCCTCTAGCACATAATTTTATAGATTCTTCACAGCGCGGTGGTTGACGCGATAGAAGGTTTCCGGGTCAAGATTGAGCTCGTTTCT
Organism: Topomyia yanbarensis; assembly: GCF_030247195.1. NCBI lineage: Eukaryota > Metazoa > Arthropoda > Insecta > Diptera > Culicidae > Topomyia > Topomyia yanbarensis. Next base: position 395,036,592 of record NC_080671.1, on the reverse strand, counting down.
CTAGCCTTTTCGCGTGCAGACTATTTATGCAGGCCAGGTTCGTTCCTATTCACCAGTAGGTACTACTAACCTTTAGCTTGGCTCAGGGGCTCACTTCCGAGGAGAAGGAAAAAGAAATCATGGCATGGTAGTGCATAATGTTTCTTCATTTTCCTACTACACTTTCGCCTTGGTAAGTGGATTGAGAAATATGCGTCGTTAGAGTGAGTAAACTTTTGAAGGTTGCTATAAAGTGACGGCAAGGTGTGAATATTTGTTGTTAGGTTAACCACGCTGAGTAGTTGGGGAGTTTCGTGCACAAGTGGTGGTTATGGATGGATTACATGTATGGATCTCATGACACTGTGCTGGGCATGAATATGCATTATCTAAAATTGTCACGCAAAAAATATGTTGATAGCGTATGGCGAATACCACATTGCTTTCCCGTTTCATTTTATATCCACAATATTTTCGTTGCATTAACATATCTTATTGAATCTGTATCATGAATTACAAGAAAATCGTTCGTAAATTTTAGCACATTTCATAGTCGATATACCGACGCAGTCATTTCTTATTACAAGGAATAAGTTAATCGGAAAAACTGTGCCTTTATTAGCATATCGCACTTCCAGGAAACCCAGATTAGGTTGCATATAATAATACATTCCTTTATTCATTCCATAAGCTATCTTCCTTTAATTTATTCCAGACACTATATTCCACTACTTTAGGTTCAAACTTCTTTAATATCAACCTTATTGCTTTTATGTTGTTTTTTATGTATGCCCAATAAACCACATTACAGCAGTTAACAATATTGGCGACGACGTTGAACACTTTCCGGCAGTTTTTCGTGTTCGATTTTTAACTAACGTAGATAAATCTTCTGTCATCAATTTTACGAGTGAAGAGTTATCGTGGCAAGGCAAGAATGTCTTTTTGCCTTGTTTGCCCCGATACCTTTGCCAGTAGTCTGCACCATCATCAGTACTCTGCTCGTGCTGATAACCAGCGAGGAAGTACCACCGACAGTGTAGATGGCGAGAAATATGATAATGGACCTCTCGTTAGGGGGAAAATCTTTTGTGAAATTCTCTCTGTGGATGATTTGGGAGGCACGTGATGCAAAATGGAAGCAGGGACGAATATTACCCTTGCTATCGGGCGTAAATATTTAAAATCCTGATATAGATTAAACGATCGAAATTTAGAGTGGCTATTAAAATGGTAATGGCTGCGATGTTGCACATCACCGCGGGGGTACACATCGATCTTACAGTGTTCGTTAGATTAACACGTACAAAGCAGGCGAGTAAAAAACATGCCGTTTTACATTGCTTATAAAAGAAATGCATAGAATTCGCTCAAACTTTTTTCCGAGGCCCGGAAAGCTGAATCTTATATACCAATCGACTCAGCTCAAGGGCACATTACTTCGAAACAGCCAATTTCGGAGGTATAGTCTTATCTTCGAAGAATTTTACAACGCAAAACAGCACATCATCTGATGAAATAATTTTGGTAATCAATTCTCCTAGAAGTAGTTATGAAGAGTTTACAGTTCAAACTAATTTAGTTCAAGACTTAAAGTCTTCAGCAAAGTTTTCGAAAGTGATATTACAAACCTCTTCGTTGAAGACATGAGAGCTCCATGTGGTTAGGGTATCAAAATATTTTAGGCTATTTGTATTTACCTTTAAAATAAAGTATTTTATATTTTATATCGCAAGTGCGCTACTGCAGTTGCTTATCAGAGGATATGAGGTTTCGTAGACGGATTCACAAAGATTACATGAGAAATACTCAGCGCGCTGAATAGTTGCCATGTGATAATTGAATTTGCAGTGGCCGGTTAAAGCCCTGGTCACCATGCCACAGTGGAGCTTCGAAAAATGAATGATTTTTCGAAATCACTGGGCATGGCTGTTTTAGAAACGCCTTTGTTTCGCGACACGTTTGTAGATTTCTACAATAAATACGGTGCTCGGACGAAGCCCAGAACCGTGTTTTTCCCTTATCCAACTTGTCGAAATTGGCAGTGCGGGCTCAGGACCAACGAAGTCAATCGCTGAACCTAACCTGGCTAATTCATCAGCCCATTCCTTTCCAGTAATGCCGGAATGTCCGGGCACCCAAGGTAGATAGTGTTGACAATGCTTATTTCTTCGATTTGGGTTCGGCACGCGATCACTAGCTTGGACCGTGATTTGTCTGAGCTAAGGGCCTGACTATCGGAGCAGAAGTTTATAGCTTTGACCAAAATTTGGATATCGATTTCAGCAAAATTTTGCTGAATTTTCATCAGCTGAAAGTTTCAGCAATGCAAGATGCCGAAAAATCGGCAATTTGAATTGAACCTGTTTAACAGATTCGCTTTGCTGAAAATTCAGTAAGTCAAATTGTCAAATTAATAGCGCAATTACCGGAATTACAGCAATCCAGCCCGGAATGCTGAGAATCCGGCAATTGTGCTGTCAATTTGACAATTTGAATAACTGAATTTTCAGCAAATCGATTCTGTCAAACAGGTTCAATTCAAATTGCCGGCTTTTCGGCATCTTGCATTGCAGAAACTTTCAGCTGATGAAAATTTTGCTGGCCTTCAGCGAAAAAAAAATTTGGTGTGTAAACACCAGCACCAGCACGTCCCTCCATCAGAGAACCGTAAGTGTAATAAAACACTTGCGTTTGTTGTCGTCTTTCCATATAGCCAGACAACCAATCCTCTCGAGAGGGAATCTTCATATGGAATGTCCTGTAAGGAAAACTACATGTGAGTGTAATATCGCTGGGTGCAAGAATATCTTTACCCCATGCAACCATTTGTGACCTGTATGCCTGGTAACGAGATCAACATGGTTACTGTTCCAAAGCCCAGTAACCTGCAGTATGTATGCACATGATAGGGCTTCTTGTTTAAGGTGTATGTGTAATGGTTTGATATTTAGAAGTGACTCAAGAGCGACAGTCGGAGTTGTGGTGAAAGCACCAGTCAACGCCATGAACGCCATTCTTTGCAGATGGTTTAGCTTTGACTAGACTGTCATCACTGCTGTCCCCTCTGCCACCACACAAGGCATCCGTATGACAGTATTGGACGTACAATTGTCGTGTAAATACAACAGATGTATTTAGGTCTGAGACCCCAGGTCTTTCCAAAAGTTCGCCTACACTGCCCAAAGGCCTGAACTCAATGTGAGCAGACCAATTCAGTTTGGAATCCAATATAACTCCAACGAATTTGACTTGATCTGCACACAGTAGCTCAGAATCAAAGAACTGCAAGGGACGAACCCCGGTTGTTATTCGCTTCTTCGTGAAAAGAGCCATTGAAGTTTTGCTTGGGTTAACTGATAATTTAACTTGTCAACACCACTATTCGACAGCTCTTAATTCTTGTTGCATTAAGTCAAAGATTGTTCCGATGCAAAGTCCAGTAATTAGTATTTGGTAATCATCAGCAAACCCGTAGGTTGCAAATCCAAGCTCATTGAGTTTCTTCAACAAGCCGTCGGCTACCAAGTTCCATAACAAAGGTGACAGAACGCCGCCCTGAGGACAACCGCAAATACTCAACTTCCGTATCTCAGCCTGTCGCAGTGAAAAGCAAAGAATGCGGTTACTAAGCATTGCGTTTATCCAACCCGAGATACATGCAGATATCCCATGACCGTGCGTCGCTTCCAGAATAGACTGGAAGGACACATTGTCAAAAGCACCCTCAATATCTAGGAATACATCCAAGCTAGATTGCTTGAGCGAGAAGGCTTGCTCAATGTTGTAAACAACATAGTGAAGCAGAGTGATCGTGGAGTTCCCACACTGACATGCATATTGCATTTTGTTCAGCGGATATTCAACTAAACCAACGTTCCTGATGTGATGATCGATTATCCGTTCCAAAGCATTCAGAAGAAAAAAACTTAAGCCTAAGACTCTTGGCTTCTTCATAGCTTGAGCGCCACCCTTTGGGAATAAATCTAGCAGTTATTTCTTGCCATGCTTTCGGGATATACTCGGTAGCAAGACTGGCAAGCGTAATCTTTTTCAAGAGATGTTTGAGAATATCAAATCCCTTTTGCAGTAGCACGGGAAGTATTCCATCTTCTCCGAGTGATTTGTATGGAGCAAAGCTGTCAACTGCCCACTTGACCGATTCAGTGGTAACCAATGTGCGTGCTAACGTCCACGAGTCCGAATCACCAGAATGAGATCTGTGAACATTGTTCAGCTCCGGATCGATACATTCATCCAGTGTGCGTCGAAGAGACAATTAAGAACATCTTTTTCGTTCATCACATAAACACCATCTCTGGTTTTTAAGGAATTTTATCTTTCGATTTTTAGATAATTTTATTTAATCTGCTAGCCTCCATCAGACTGGAGACATTAGTGGAAAGGTTTTGCCAGTCAGCCTACTTTGCAGATCTAAGACATTTCTTATATGCACTACGTGCTGACCTGACGCCGGTTCTAAGCTCTTCTCATATCCTTCTTCATTCTTTCAATCTCAGCCCTCCACCAAGGGGTTCCCCTAATCGTTTTAACAATACGAAGTAGACAAGCTTCTTCGTAGGATGCTACTATGAATGAGTTTGTCGTATCCACTACGTCATCTAAGTCGTCAAGTAGACTAATTGTTGGAAAATGTCCAAGAAATTTAGTCGCCCACTTTTCCAAAAAGAGGTCGCAGTTTGTAGAGTTGGGATTACGATATGTTACCACATTGAAGACGACATCAAAATGATCAAAAAAAAAAATATTTATGATCGGATAGAGACGGTTCAGTTTCATTTTGAACCTGCCAATTTCCCAGCTCATGCAAAATTCTATCAGAGCAAAGCGTCTAACACCTCCTCTCTCCCAGACCTCGCAAAAGTTGGTCGGTTTCCCACATTCAGAATTTGAAGATTTGTACTACTTATGTACTCCATCAGTTTAGGGCCTCTCAGATTGAAGTCTGAGCTGCCCCAAATGATGTGATGAGCATTCGCATCACTGCCGGCAATGAGCGGAAGCCCATTTCTGCTATAATATGATACAACGCTTTTGAAATCATCAGAAGGAGATGACTCGTTATGCGGTAGATATGCTGAACAATATATATATTTTTGTTTGTCTTGTTGTAAGCAATGAAGGCAGTGTTAAGTAACTTTCCAAAATAGAAGTTTCCTTTATGGAAATATGGTTCTTGGACCAATGCTATGGAAGCTTTACCTTCCTGCAGGAGTAGAGATAAATTCATAGTTGCTGTACATTTATGCTGTAGATTGATTTGTGCTATTCTAACCATTGTTGACTTGAGAACTATACATTTCATTTCCAACATATATTGCACAACAACTAGTGGACACCAAGCAAGTTGGGATGTTAACGCATATAGCGATCCATATCAGGTTTAAATGGAACACGATCATTTGATTCCCACGATTTGCGAAGAAAATAATGGTCCACTGTGTTAGGGATTCGCATAACACAAAAACCAAAATGCTCCGCGCGACTAGCATTTTTAGACCCTCCAGTCATTAAGTCCTAGGCACATCTTGACATAGAGACTCCTACTTTCAGTCGCCTCCTACGATATAGGAGCAGGAACCCAGTGCTTCAATTCTTGGCCGAACACCACACGGCCTCTGGGCAGGTTCGTCTGTACACATCGAAATTTGATAATCGAACCCCAGCAAAACTTCACCGAACTACCACCAGCCGAGAGTCTCAGCAAACCCCCAGCCAACAAAAATTCGAAAAAATTAAGCGGATCATCGGCGAAAAAACTTCGGTGCGTAGAGTGAACGTTCCGCTGCGTAATGCAGCATACTGGGGAGTTCGCCCAGCTCTTCCCAGCAGCGATGCCACATGTTTTTGTGGAATGTCTGTAGAAGAATAATTAAAATGTCTGTAAAAGTCTGTACATGGTTGTGTAAATCCCATTTACACAAGGTTATAACTTTAAAAGTAGCTTGAAATTAGTGAACTGTTCTGAAGGAATCACTCGTATTCGGATCAAATTATTCTAGTGCAATTTTGTTAAACACTGTTAATCTTTTAAAAGTCTGTAGATTTCTGATTACGTCTGTAGGAGACCATCAAAAGTCTGTAAAATACAGACATGTCTGTAAATCTGGCATCGCTGCTTCCCAGGCTCCGTTCGCTATTGGGTATATTTTAAACCCCCTTAACAATTTTACCCATAGCACGGGTCGCATAACACTATGGAATGGAGGTTCCCTGTTTGGTGGGTTTTTAGCACCGGAAAAGGTAGTCCGCAGTGTAATTCTTAGCCGGTTGAAACAACCACTACCGACACTACACGGCTTATCTAGGCTGTTCGGAGAAAGAAACTGACATTGAAGGGCAGGGGGGGTGCATTGAGGGGTGATTTAAGGGGAATTGCAAGGGGTAATGACCAGTGAGGGAGAGGAGGTGTAACCCCTCTCTGTACACCCCTAGCTACGACCCTGTTAAAATGCACAAACGCTATTGGACTGACATATTAGGCCGGGATTAGATTGACGATATTCAGAGTGATTTCTATATGAGACAGGCAAAAAATTCTGCGCGGTCACACTTTTAAACTCGTAACTCCGGAACTGGAAGTCGTATCAACTAAAAATTCAATACAAGCGAGATTCGCTGATTGGAATTTTTTAACTGGACCGCTTTTTAGTTGGACCTCCGCTAGTTGGACCATTGTCCAACTAAAAAGCATCTGAATGTCAAAATCTTATGTCAAATTTAATTTGACAATCAATCTGACAATTATTAGAGATGTGAATAGATGCAATTACACTCCTAACGTCTCCTTTGGAGAGTTTTTGACATATATCAGTCGGTCCAACTAACGAATCAAATTTGTTAGTTGGACGGAGGTCTCTTACGACTTTCTGAGAAATTGAGGGGGTCAGAATTACCCCCACTGTCTTAATAGCCCCGGGTTCCCCTACTACGTTCACACTACGAGTTAAAACGTGTTTTAACGCTATCTTGATGACATTTTTCTTGTTGCTAATTATTATAACATTTTTTAACTCTGTAGTGTGAACATCGCATGGCAACTGTGTTTGGCTACGTTTTCGACGCAATTAAACTATTGTAAATATTCTAGGAAAATTGCATTGAGCATTGGAAGGTAAAAATAGACCAACTTCTAGCACTGCGAGGGAAGCATCTATCTTTATCAAAAAAGGTTTTCGTGTTTCTTGATCCCGCAGCTTTCAAGGAAAAAAAGTTTTGAAACCCTACATGCACTAGAAAACAGTTGGACATAAAAGGGTTATATATACACGTATCACATATTATTGAGAAAAATTGATACTTCTAGATAGCGTCAGCTCTTTCTCCAATTACAGCTCCTTTGGTAATCTCCAGGAAATATGGGTACTACCAGGGCCGCAGAGAGAAAATACGGGCCAGGGGGGTCCAACGTACGGGCACCACCACTGTGTATTGCCTGAGTACAAAAAATTTAATGTTTGAAATCCATTGGAGTTCACTGATATTATGTATAGTACACTGAAATTTCATATTTATGTACCAGTTTTTTTCTCTAGTTGTCAGTGATGCCAATGAAGAAAAAACGTAGAGCTTTTTATACTTTAGAAGTTTTTTTTAATACCTTTTCGACAGTTTTGGTGACTTTGAAAAGCGTATTTTTGTCAATAGTATTTATAAAAGTACGGAAATGGAAGGATTAAAAATGTAGTAATTACAAAAATTAAACATATCTAAACGGCGATCAACGGCAAAAGATAAAAAAAACCGATTTAATCCACCTAGCAGTGAAATGAGACATTTCTAACACATTTCACTATTGAATTAGTTTGCAGAACTCACGAGAAGTAGGCACTCAACTAGAGGTGGGATGAAAACAGTGTCTAGTCTTGCACGAATAAAATCTCGAATAAACTGAATAAATTAAAGAAATCAACAAAACGACCGAAATAAAAAAGTAAAGCAAAAAATGAAACAATAGGTTTTTAAATTCATAAAATGAGTAGAAAAATTAATGTAAATCAAAATTATAATATACACGAATCAAATTAGATTAGGTTATTACGTAAAAATTAAGATTATATTTAGAAATAGTTATAAGACTAATACAATAAATTGACTCAAACTAACAAATTGAATGAAATAAAACGAATGACTGAACATGAAATGCATAAAATTAAAGATATGAATAAAATGAATCAAATGAATCACACAATCAAATGAATCAAGAGAATCAAATGAATCAAATGAATTAAATGAATCAAATGAATCAAATGAATCAAATGAATCAAATGAATCAAATGAATCAAATGAATCAAATGAATCAAATGAATCAAATGAATCAAATGAATCAAATGAATCAAATGAATCAAATGAATCAAATGAATCAAATGAATCAAATGAATCAAATGAATCAAATAAATCAAATGAATCAAATAAATCAAATGAATCAAATGAATCAAATGAATCAAATGAATCAAATGAATCAAATGAGTCATATGAATCAAATGAATCAAATGAATCATATGAATCAGATGAATCACATGAATCAAATTAATCAAATTAATCAAATGAATTAAATGAATCAAATTGATTTAATTCATCCAGTGAATACAATGAATCAAATTAATGAAATGGATCAAATGAATAAAAAGAATGGATTAACAAAATGAATATAGTAAAAAATAAATGAAATGCATAAATAAAACAAACGAATCAAATAAACAAAATGAGCTGAAGTGATAAAATGGATAAAAAGAAGAAAATGAGCAGAATTAAATGCATTGGTTAAAATGAAAAATTGAACAATGGTAAAAGGTTAAAAATTAATATAAAGAAATAAATTGCATCAAATAAATTATTTGTATAAATGATTAAAACTGAAAAAGTAGTCAGATTATTAATATGAAGAAACTGAACAAAATGAATAAACTGGAAAAAATGAATAAAATGCATACAATGAAAACAATGAATAAAATAAGTTAAATGAATGATATGAGTAAAATGCACAAAAAGAATAAACTGATCAGAGTGAATCCAAAGAATGAAACGAATAAAATAAGTAAAATGAACGCAGATGAACAAAACGAATAAAAAGATGCGGAATGAAATAATTAATTAAAATGTAACGGTCATATATTTGAATCTAAAAACATTTTTGGATAAAGAAAATGAATAAACCGGATTGTACGAATTTGAGAACCATTGCATCAGAAAGTTTTGAAATGTTTTTGAAAATCCCATCTTCTGAGAAAAGGCTAATAAATATGCAATAGACTTTCTAGGGCTTCCATCTTTTTTGGTTTTTTTCTTTTTGTTTTCATGCTTCTTTACTTGACGGCGTCGTTTTAAGATTATCTGGTGTTTCTACTTTATTGTTGGACCTTAATTAATTATCAGGAATCTGGAACGTTCAATTTGCTTTGGAATTCGAAGTTTACTTTTTGGTCACATATTCCCGAAAAAAAGATTTATGTACAGAATAGAATTTACTGGTCCAGTATTTTTACGCGCAATTGAATATATTAAAGTGAGACAAGGTCACTTGTGCTTTCAAGCCCCTTGAACAGAGAACGACAGGGAGAATGCGATTTATGAATGAGACAGGTAAATATTTCAAAGTTTTTATTTGCATTGAAGTAAATAGTGTGAAATGTCTAGACTATGTCGGTAGCATAAAAGCCGTGCATTCAGTTGATTGCAATGCAGTCTCTTTCCATTCATCCTTATAGCTTTCATATTGTTTCGTTCGGAATTCTCGTGCAGGAAATATGGATAAATAAGTCATATACAGACCAATACTGTGAAAAAGAAATGGTTCAAACTACTCAGTATATCCAAATATGGACGACGATAAGTTAGAAGACACATTGTAGTTGCATCCCCCATCGATAGTGGGTACTTTGGGAGACTTCTTTTCCTGGATCTAATTTGTGGGTATTTTTGGTTTTTGATCCGTTATTTTTCATGAAAGTTCGTACCAATACAACGAATGTGCAACTGATACAACTCATGGTTCATTCGCCTGCGCAACGTTCCGTCTTCCATCTGCACGCCACCATAAATGGTACGCAACACCTTTCGTTCGAAAACTCCAAGGACGCGTTGGTCCTCCACGAGCACAGTCCAGGTTTCGTGGCCGTAGAGGACCACCGATCTAATCAGCGTCTTGAAGATAATCAACTTCGTGCGGCAAAGTAGGCACGATTTCCCGCAAAGATCCGTCTCTGAATTTCTCTGCTGTTATCATTGTCGTCGGTTACCAGTGAGCCCAAATACAAAAAATACAACAAAAAATTATTTTGTTTTCTCAAACCTTCGCAATTACAATGAATAAATATTTCAGATTGGCAGAAGATCTTATCACACAACTTAGAAATGGATACAGAAATAGCTAGATAGATGCGATAGAAGAGAGAGAAAGAGAGAGAGAGATAGAGAGAAAGAGAGAGAGAGATAGAGAGAGAGAGATGGAGGGGGGGCTTGTGAGGAATGGCAAATGATGGTTAATGCAGTGACATTATTTTTGTAGGTATATTATTATGATATATTGATTCTTACATTCTTATCATAAATAATGTAAGTAGTAATTTTTGCGCCATAACCAGTATAACCTAAATCTTGCAAAAGAGCTAAATTTTCGCTAGATTTTTGGGCTTCAAACATATACTCGCTTTAGTTGACGCGACAACTATAATTATATTAGAAATCTTTTATCTCACTACTAGATGAATTACTTGTTGATCTGTGTATTGATATACCATCCAACATTTACCTCATGATTGAACGCAATGCCTAATTCAAGGAATAAATACTAGAACTCACTGTTTCTTTATCAACACATTATTTTGTCTTTGAAGTGAACTTATATATTGATTTTTGAGAAATAGTTCATTTATTATAAAGGTAATTCACAAAATGTTCCCAACATCGAATTCCTTGAATCACGTAGATGTGTTTTCATACCCCGATATTCAAAATCGGTTTAGTTTTGCCCCTAAAACACCAGTAAAGGAATACTCTGTATGAAAGAATCTCATTTTTAATTAGTGGAAATTGGTATGCGAGGACTAGAAATACAAAATGTTTAATATTTCCGCCACTCGTGCACGGATTTGGACAATCTATAGCTTGTTAGAAAGGTATTTTTACAAGCTTTCTATTTATGTGCAGTTTGTGGGACGATATTGTTTTGTTCGAAAGTTATTTGCAAAAAACCTGCCGTGTTTTGACAAAATCGCCCATATCTCAGAAAGTAAACAACATATCGAAAATCAAAAATAATAGTGTCAAATGGCAACGTTAGGCCTTTCATTTGAAACTAATTTCATTGAGATCGGTTCAGCCATTGCTGAAATAATTACATGACATTTTGTACATACATACATACACACACACACACATACAGACATTGTCTCAATTTGTCGAGCTGAGTCGATTGGTATATGAGACTCGGCCCTCCGGGCCTCGGAAAAGATTTTCAAAGTTTGAGCGAATCCTATACATTTCTTTTGTAAGAAATGTAAAACAATAGGAAAACTAAATATTAAAAGAATGTAAAAAAGAGCTAAAAACAACAAAATTAACCAAATAAACAAATTAATGTCAATTGTTAAAAAATGTTTAATCGAGAAAAACCAAAACAAAAACTATAAAAAATTGATAAAAGAAAATAGGAAATTAGAAAAACATATTCGAACATTATTGAACAAATGTTGAAAATAATGAAAAATCGATAAGAAAGTAGGAAAAATTTTAAGAATCAATGAAAATGAAAGAAAACTACTAAAAAGAATACAAACATTAATATAAAAAATGCATAAAACTGAAAAACTCGATAAATCAAGAATAATAAAATTTATTTATAATTTAAAGCAAGACATATTTAAAGCAATTGAAAAAGTAAATAAAACGTTTAGAATGCATATAATTAGAGGAGTATGTATAAAAGACAAGAATAAAATAACCATAGAGAAATTAAAATAAGTGGACGAACCGGAAAATTTTGAAAAACTGGTAAAGTTGAATGATGAAAAGACGAAAAAATAAAGAAAATTGGATAATGAACAAAAACGGAGCAAACAGACAAAATGGAAAACAAAAATAGTAGGAAAAAGCCAACATGGTATACTATAGAAACACAAAAAATGGAGAAATTAACACGAAGAAAATGAATAAAATGGATTAAAGTATTTAAAGAATAGAAGAACACTAGAAATGAAATTTGAAATAAATTCAAACAACGTACTAAATGTAAAATTAAGAAAAAGTGCGCATAGTGCTGAAAAAAATCAAATGTTTTTTAGGAAAAAAATTCAATGTACACGTACAAGAAAATAATCACCAGAAAAAGTAATTTCAAAATAGGTTAAATGGAAACAATAAAGAAATAACAAAAACGAATAAAATCTTAAGAAAAAGGTATAAGAAATAAATAAAGTTATATTAAACGATCAATGGGAAAAAATAAAACTACGAAAAACGGAAAGCTTAAAACATAAGGAAGAAAATAGGAGAAAGGCAAAAATTAAACAATAAGACAAATTGGAATGAATTTGAATAAGTAAAATTGCTCATGGAAATGCAAAAAAATATGAAAAAACGGAAATAGAAAAAAGAAGAATAAATATACTAAATAGACAAATTCTATAAAATAAAGAAAGCAGAAATTTCTCGAAAAATTGCGAATAAAATGAAATAACCGAGAAAAAACTATAAATTAAAGTAAGTGATATGGATAGCAATAGAAAAAAGCAAAAGTAAGGAACGTAAAAAGATGGATAAAATAAAAATGTGGAAATAGATTAAAAAGCAGAATCTTAAAATCGTAGAAATACAAATACAATCCACAGAAATAGGTAAATGAAATTTTAACAAAATAAAAAAAAATCCATGTAAAAATGAAGAGAAAAAAATGAGAAACATGGATCAAATTTCAAATAAGGGTTGGGGTTGGATTTTACGCTATGATGGTTTCGAAAACATTCATAATCCTATAAAAACACGATTTATTCTTTATTTGTGTTGGTGTGTTAGCACACCTTAAAATAATTTACAAGAATGGTGTAACTGATTTCTAGTAAATAGTTCAAAAATAAAAATAAAATCGTTACGTTCAGGAAGCGACATTCAAAATCTCACGCACACTCCTCCAAAATGAACAGATTTTGTATGCGGATTTAACTTGCTACATTAGTTAGCTAATCTTGCTAACTAGTTGATTTAGTTTGGTAGCAGAGTTAAATTTTCTCCTCGAAATCAGTCAAACACAATTTAGAATCATTGGCAGCTGCAAGATTGTGAACTGAGAGATCTTCTCTTCATGCTCCATGACACATAAAATTCAAAACCAAATATATTAAATTTTAAATTTTTGGATTAACGTCGAATTATTTAGGTATATCAAGAGTTTTTGATGACCGCCTCTAGTGGTACTTTCACCAGCAGAGTTTTACTGAGCAGGGGATAGACTTCAAGAGACACATGGACATCAATTACAATTTCGAATTAAAGTGATCACTCGACAGAAGTTTAGAGCGCTTCCATTGCTTGTTATTGTATAAAACATATAAACAAATAAATAGGCACTGTTTTATTTCTTATGCAGCTCGTAGCACTAGGAAGGAAAATATCTTATTTTCTTTACATTCACCGTAGAGTGTAATGTTTTGCTAAAGCACTCCACCTTTCTGTGCCGTTCACATTTAGTTGTATGTTTTTGCATTTGTTAACAGTTTTGTCGATGTATGTATTTGGGTGTAGTACTACGCTATCCTTCCTTCCTACAAAGAATCTAAAAGCACCAGCCACCTTCGCTGTGACGGATAACCCGAGCGAGCTTTGCTCTGCTCCTCAGTAAACAAAAACGGGGGGGAGGTGAAATCACACTTCAGTTTCTTTCGAGAATCTTTGTGAGGAACAATGATCCATTAAGCGAAGGTTCAATGGGGTAAAGTAAACTCAAATGGCACTTTTAAAATAATATTTGTCAACGCCAAGAGGGGCCCTCCTTAACAATTAGGGCCTGCAACCCGAGGATGATGTTTATGAGGACTGTGTGCTGGACGATTCCTGGTAAAGAAAAGGGCAACGCAAAATTGCAAAATAATCCAATGGATTCTTCCGGGCGAATTCGGATTTACCTGAACGGAATTCGCCTCCAAAAACGGATGTGGCAACCCTAAGCAGGGTTTTTTTTCTTTCAATAATTACTTTCGATACTAATCCAGCGAAGCATGGAAATTCAATAAACAAAAAAAATCGATTTCATATTGGCGAAATTTGAAGACAACCTCATGACTTCTAATCAAACCATTTAATTGTTTAACCCTTACAAGTCTGATCATATTTTATTTTCGATTATAGACATTTTAACCTTAAGGTCATTCGCTTCTTCATTAAGGTTAGAAATTTTCCTATAAAAAATCTCTATTCCTGTGTGCGGGGTTGGGATTCGAACCAGGTGAGCTGCGAACATGACATTCAATGTACAAATACCGCTATGCCCGCTCGAGTCTGATCTTGTTTCGATGCGAGAATTAGGTTGGTATAAACATAGTTGATATCAAATATGCAGTAGTTTAGAATTTTCGCTATTCTAGTTACCTCATACACAAGATATGGAATTTTTAATTGCATTCTCAAATAAATTTTTGTCGAAAATTATTTGTCAAAATTTCAGTTTCTGTTAAAAATCCGGGCCCCCTTCAGCACTCCGGGACCAGGGGGAAACACCCCAGTCCCCATCCCCCTCTCAGCGGCCCCAGGTTACGGATTGAATTAGACGTAAATATGGTATAGGAAAAACGTACAAGGTATTAAAAACTGGTAAGTTTTCTAGTATACATAAGTAAAATTATATATATTTACACTGCCCATAAAAGCACAAGAGTCCCATATGGATTTTTGTTATCTGCTGGATTGTATTCTGTATCACCACTGAATCACTATGCACAAATAAGATTACCAGGTTTGTTCAGAAAATATCGAAAAAAAATACCAAAACATGGTTGTCCCACTCATAAGTCTCAATGAAAATGTAAATCTAGAACAGCGGCTTTCTCGGTTTGCTGTTTTTCAATAAGGGACTCTTGTGCTTTTATGGGCAGTAAAAATCAAACCAATACACTAAATACGCGTCGATTTCTTCCTGTCTGTATGTAAGAAATCGAAAGTTTTACTGCAATCTTGAAATCCAATTGATTCAAACATTACATTAAAACGGGGCTGGTTGATGAAACGATGACCTCGGCTAACGACATGTCTGGCGCTGTACACGAAATGGGTCATCGAAAAGTCGATTAAGCTAACACCTATCTAAATCCTTCCACTAAATTATTAGCAAGAATATGTTTAAATACATCTTTTTTGTGAATCATTACCGACTAGTGGGAGATAGGATGGTTAACACACATACCTTGTAAACGTGTAGTCTAGAATACGTTGCACTTTCAAGTAATACTTTGAACTCTTGAATATTTATTTTTGTATTCGTCGGTGCACTATAGCCTTTCTTGTAACAGATAACATGTTTTAGTGTTTATTGTCTTATTGGAGCTGTTTTCACTGAAAACATTTCATAATTACTTTCAATTTCCAGTGACTATCTCAAGTCATCAGAATTAATACATTTATGCAATAATTTTTAATCCGAAACAAAATCCTGGCTCTGAATATCGTATTTCACATATCCTGAAATACACACCGAACGGCAGCACCAGCCTAATACGACCGGAGAAAAAGAATTCCGCCAACTATCACCAACTGACCACGAGGAAATGACTGATGGAAGTGACCAAGGCAAAGTTGCGGGCATTTGCAATGGGAAAAGAAAGGATATGAATCGAAACATAGCCGTATAATGGATTTGTCAACTACAGAAATCCACTTTCTTAGCTTTCAATCAAGCCACAGTTGACCATGGTTGGTGTTTAGAAAATTCATTACTAATATTGCCTTTCTTAGTTGCGAGAAGTATGAATATCAACTTGAAGAATTATTGAAGAAGAAACTTTCGTAGGAGTAAACATGAATAAGAAACACACTAAGTAAGAAACACACTCACCTGAGATTCTCTATCCTAGGCCTCCGGTGCCGATGCCGGCGTCGTCGCTCCTTCTTACATCTACAATCACAGTGCATTAAGCAGAGAAGCACCGACGAGATCACCGTGACGATGAATGGAACCACGAAAAAATGGATGATCGTTTGCACCTGGTCCTCCCGGTTGTAGAAGGTCATCACGACCGTTTTGTTCTGTTTCGAGTAGTAGCACGGAAAAACTGCGCCCTCGAAGCCGTACAGATCGGTGAAGTTTTTGCACTTAATCGCGGGCGGATAGCCGCAACCCTTAATGTTCACCAGCAGTATCGCTTCGTCCGACCGCTCGATATCGGTCAGATTGAACAGCTCCGAGGGCGTCGCATTGAAAGGAAACGTAAAGTTTAGATCGTCGATGAACGTCACATAAATATGAGTGCACTTGAACACATCCGAGGTGCAACCTTCGCGGCACGAGCTCCACGAGCAGTTGAACAACCCGGTCATATCTTCACGCCGCGTCGTAACACACATCGTAGGTTGCTCAACGAAGTCGCCGACCAGCGTTGATATAGCCGGATCGACATACAGAGGAACCAGAAACAGTAACGACGCTCCTGCCGTCACCGAGAGGAACGCCAAACTGGAAGTAGTGTAGAAGCTGGCATTTTCGCGCAGCGTTCGTTTCGGTGGAGGACCACTTTTCGCCTTTTTGGCAGCCGCTAGCTCTAGCAACTTCTTCTTGCGTACCTCTTCTGCTTGTTGCTCGAGCAGAAGCTCCGAGCTATCACTCCTCATTGTTGGTACAGCAGCCACTCAGCAAGTTGCACCTGGTTTCTACCACTATGCTGGCGCTACCTGAATACTGCTTTGCGACAACAAAAACAACAACGACGACGACAACGGATAGGACGGTGGACCACCTCATCCCAATCCAAGTTCACTATATCTGCCTCCGATTGGCTCACACAAAACACTCAGATTGCCATTCACTTATGTTCACTTCTGGGGCGTTATTTTAAATGTATGCAAAGCATTAACCTTCTTTTTATAGAGCAATGAATGTGGTCCTTTTATCCGAAACCCAATCCGAAGGAAAAGTCACACTTTCAACATCAAATGTGTTTTAAAATTTTAACAGAGCACAATTGTTTCGCAAAGTGCAGGCCCCATCCTTTTCCTGCGGTTCGCTTTTTATGCTCTTCTCAGCAGGTACTTGCTATGTGTGTCAAAGCGAAAGCTGGACGATTTCCTTACCGTGCATCTTCTATTTTCTTGGGTTTCGACTGCCTGCTATACACCACAGGATGGGTGGGTGGGAGTGATCACCCACCTCGCCTGACAGGGCACTAACACCAACACTGGCGATGACCGTAGCTACACTAGTGGAAAGCTTTGCGAGAGAAAGCTTTTGTCGTCCTGTTGATTTTGCTCACTAAACAAGGAAGGAAGAAACAGAAAATTATACAATCAAATTGGGCTCTCACTTAATTATTCGTTCTCTCAAGTTTTCTCTCAAAGAACAATTGCTTAATTCTCAGTTGAGAAGATTTTCTAACTGAGACTTACATGCTCGATTTTCGTTTCACATTCATTTTACTACACGTGTGTGAGTTTTCCAGACAAATCAGTCGGCGACGTGTGATTTAAGGAGCGAAATATGCGGAAAAGGGGACAAGAGCAAGGTATTGAAGGTGTTTTCCCATTTACAAGCACATTGGTGTTTCACGGTAGCAAAGATTGTCTGGAAGGAAAAGCTTATTTTCTGACTCGAAAAACATCAGGCTTAATTGTAAGCGATTCTAAATAAACAACATTGAAATCCACGACTTTTTGATCGTATCTGGAATACTTTTTGTCAGTTGTCGTTTTTATCTATCTGTCGAATCTAATTTTGCATGTTTTTTTATTTTCATTTTTTTAATTGTTGGATATATTTTCTACACTGGCGGTTCAAGGGGAAGGCACGGAACGTGCCCCCTCCTATTCAACCAGAAAGTGGCTTCCTTAAAAACATATTAAATAATTTCTGTGTTTGATTTGGCAAATTCTTCGCCACACTCCACGCAAATCGGGCAATGCGTTTTCAAGATTTAAAATATGATTTTCTAAATAATCAATAAATAATAAATATTCAATGAAACACATTTTTCCAATAAGTCGTGCCCCCTTATCGTTTGCTACGGTATCGTTTAATGCTGCACGGGAATGCTAAATCCAGTCAAAACTAACTCTCATAACATTCAAACCACAGAAGTATAGGTGGGATAAAAAGATTATTCCGATATTGGTAAGACTAGAAAAAACCAGGTGAGTATATCGATGAACAGCTTTAATTTTGAACCCATACTTTAGAGCATTTTCTCCCTAACAACATTCTTTTATCATAATTAATCAAATTTGGTATTTCATGAAAGGTCAATAATTAGATAATAGAACGTTCAAGTACACCACATACATTTTTCTTCTACTTTTTTTTACTTTGCTGATTTCAGTTGTGTTTACGCTTTGGGAAGGGGTCATAACTCCACCCATTTTTTAATAAAACATTCTTCTTTTCAAGTAAAATTTTCATAAAACTTTTAAAGAAAATTCCGAACTTAGCTCACTTTTCTCTCCTCAACTTTCCATATAACCCCTTAATTCTAGACAAACATAGCAAAAGGTCCATAGTGCAAATGATAGCCTCATTTTGTTTACTTTCTCTTCCTTCAAGAACTCGACCGCTTTTTCACTTGCTGCATAACTCTTTGCATAATATGCTAGTCAAAATCAATGTCTTTTGATATACAGTCGTGATTCGCTGGCCACCAGCACTGTCTTACTAACGAACTTGATTCACTAGTAGGAACGAAAAACAATTGGCAATTGGGTTATTGGTAAATAACTATTCAAAGCAGACGTTAGCAGTGTAAATACATCGTGTCACATATCAAACTGTTGTCAAATCAATTGTCAAAATAAATTTGACATGAGATTATGGCATTCAGTTTCTTTTTAGTTGGACAGTCATCCAATCAGCGACGTTGAAAGCAGTCTAATTAAAAAGTGTCCAACCAGCGAATCTCAACTGTATACTGAAATATAAACATATCCATAAATTCATTTGGTTCATATAATTGGTTTAATTTTGTATTCGTTTGATTCGTTTTGAAAATTTCATTCATTTAACACATTTTGTGTATTTCATTCGATTTATTAATTTGGTTCCTTTTATTCATATTATTCATTTTAATTATTTGATTCATTTCATTCATTTTGTTTATTTTATTAGTTTTGAGCATTTTGCTCATTTCGTTCATTTTCATTTTAACCGTGCTATTGACTTTTATTAATCTTATTCGTCTCATTCGTTTTATTCATTTTGCTTACTCATTTTTATCATTTCACTTTTATTCTTTTCATTCATTTTATTGATTTTTGTTATTCATTTTAATCATTTTAATTTAATCATTTTTTTCAATCGAATTATTTTAATCATTTTTTTCAATTTAATTATTTCATCAAATTTATTTATTTTATTCATTTTATTCGTTTCATTCATTGTACTCGATTCATATATTGTATTTTTTTCATTTTACTTATCTTTTTTTCAATGTAATTCTTCATTTTATTCACTTAACATTTTTCGTTCATTTTATTTGTTTAATTCATTAATTCGTTTTATTCATTTATTTCATTTTATAGTTTTCATCTCATTTCATCTATTTTATTCATTTTGTCAATATTATCCATTTTAGTCGCTTTGGTCATTTTATTCATATAATTTACATTTACTCATGTTGCTCAAATTGCATGCTTAATTTATTTTATGTACCTTTTATTCGTTTTATTGATTTTTATTCATTTTATTCTATTTTTTATCCATTTTATTTATTTTATTTTATTTATTCCATTTATTCTATTTGTTATATTCACTCTATTTACTTTATTATTTTATTTATATAATTTGTTTTATTAATTTTGTTTACCTTATACTACGTATAAGGAAAGTGAATACCTTACACGTATTTTATGCTATATTTTATTTTATCTATATATTTTGTTTATTTTATTCATTGTAATCAATTTATTCACTTAAATTATTTTATTTATTTTATTCATTTAAATCATTTTATTTTTTATAAATTTCATCAATTTTACCCATTTCATTAATTTTAATCATTTTAATTACTTTCTTCATTGTAATCATTTTTATTCATTTGAATATTTTTTTGTTTTATTCTGTTTAGTCGGATTATTTATTTTGTTCGTTTGAATCATTTCATACATTTTGTTCTTTGTATCACTTTTATTCATTTCATTCATTTGAATCATTTTACTCACATATCCTTTTAAATCATTTTATTTTTATTTAATTCATACATTTTATAATTGATAGTTTTATCCTACGTGTTCATTTTGTATTCTGCTTACCACCTTTGTTGTATTAGTTCTACGTACTTTATTATTACTATAATTTTAAATTTTTTACATTTTAACGACATTCGATTAGCTAGAGATTACTGGGTAGAGAAGGTTATGAAAATTAGAGCCATAGTACTCAAGTGGGAGCAAGGATGTGAAGTAAACAGATCGGAAAACTAGAAGTGGCAGGGTCATTAGAACAGGCTTAATATCGTACTGGCTAAATTTTTGTCTTCTGCTAATGAAAGTCGAACTTAGGCAGCATAACTACGAATCACCCGAGTTCAGTTATGCTGCCTAAGCTCGACTCTCATTAGCAGAAGACAAAAATTAAGCCCGATATTAAGCCTGTTCTAATGACCCTGCCACTTTTAGTTTTCCGATCTGTTTACTTACCATTCTTGCTCTCACTTGAGTAGGGGAGATGGATTTGAACACATATTGTCTAAAATATTGTATTTTCCAAACCATATATAATACATCAGATTGTTTTTTAAACATCATAAACGACCAAATATTTCATTTTCTTTTAATATTGTGATAACTTTATGCGTATAGATTATGAGATATGACCAGGAAATCGATTATCCCTAAGAATCAAGTGTCCTCACTCTCCCCTACTATGGCTCTAATTTTCATAACTTTACCAAGTAATCTCTAGTTAATTGAATGTCGTTAAAATGTAAAAAAGAAAATATGACTAACACAGTCGAAATAAAAAAGGAAATTAATTTCAATGTTTCATTCATTTCATTCACCTTATTCATTTCATTCATTGTATTCATTTTATTTATATTATTTATTATATTCATTTTATTCGTTTCATTAATTGTATTCATTTTCGTCAATGTTTTCATTTTATTTTATTTTTCATTATTTTCACTGTATTCTTTTACTCATTTTATTTATTTTATTCGTTTATTCACTGGAATCATTTTATTTTTTTATTTTATTTATTTTCTACTTTTTATACATTTTATTCATTTTATTACTCTTATGCATTTCATTCCTTTTTATATTTTGTTTACATTTTTTTTATTTAATTCATTTTATTGTTTTATTTGTTTCATTCATTTAATTGTTTTGATTCATTATACTTAATCCACAGAGAACAGACATATAAGCTAGAACAAACTTTCCCGTAAAACTTGTGTAAACATTTAAGTGAAAATACGTTAAATATAACCATCGCATACTGGTTCGCATGCATGAATCACCATTGTATCCAAGTTTGCACGCAACGTTCGTATAGCGTTTGCTGGCCGATAGTAGCGCCGGCTAGTGCCAAGTTGCTACTTGCTGGTGGCATCTCAGAACAACGGTTTTATTTCTTACACACATTGAAAACTGGTCAGTTCTCAGTGTTTAATCTATTTATTCATTTTTTCACTTTATTCATTGAATTCATGTTATTCATTATATTCCTTTGATTCGTTTTTATCATTTCATTCATCTTATTTTTATTATTCATTTTATTTATTTTGTTCATATTATTGCTTTTATTCATCTTATTTATATTATTCATTCCATCTATCTTCTACATATAAAAAAGTCAAAGTTTGTATGTATATGATTTATGGACTCCCAAACGGCTTAACCGATTGCCGTAGAAATGTATACATTGTAGTCATTTGTTATGGAGTGTGTTTGTGTGTCCTTGGTTACGGGTTATTTGTCCGCCAGATGGCGCTTCGGACCAATTTGTGTTGTACTCCTATTTCGTTGAAAGTCGCAGCAACGCGCGACGTGCATTAGCTAGTTCACTGTACGCATATTATTCAATTCACTCATTAAATCAATTTATTGATTTTATTTATTGTATTCATTGCATTTATTTTATTTCTTTTAAGGTGAAGATATGTGGAAGCCACGTTGCTAGGCACCGGCCGCTTGTTTACATTGAGGAAAACTGAAATCTGAAGTGAAAATTCAAACGCACAAATGAGAGTTTCCAAACATTTTCCTTTGGTCATCTGCACATTGGCAGAAAATTTGAAGATTTGTTAGTAATCGATTAAAGTTTCGCGAGTGTTTTTGCAGTGATGTGTGAATAAAGTGCATTTGAAAAAGTGCAATGAAAACGAGAAGAAGAAAAATAAGAGTGTTTCGAAAAGAAACCCCAAGTGAAGAGGGGTGATATTTTCGCACAAAATAGGAGCTACAGATGGCATTCCGTCATAAACTCGGATTGATTGTATAGGAAAATGTTCTAGCTTCCTTAAGTAGCAGTTTCGTGGCACACCAGCAAGGTTAGTGTGTTGAAAAACGTATTTTTATATTTGCTCATGTCAGATACATGGTTAGGCAGGGGAGAGGGGTGTGTGCGGCGTAGCAACTATGTTGTGGCTCGCATGTATAATGTCCTTAATTCAGTTTGCTCATTTAATTAATTTTATTCATTCATTTTATTTTATTTTTATTTGTACTTTTATTCTATTAATTATATCCATTTCGGGCATTCATTCAATCATTATTCAATTTATTAATTTCACTCATTTTAGTCATTTTTTTACTTTAATCGGTTTATTCATTTTGCTCTTTATTTTTTTTATTTTGTTCGTTTATTCACTGAATTTTTTTTTATTATAGAAGTTTTAACCTTATGGTCATTCGCCTCTTTTTCGGTTTAGAGAATACTCCTTAGATAAATCTCTAACCCTATGTGCGGGGTTGAGAAATGAACTCAGGTGAGCTGCCTAAAAGGCATTCGATTTACCAACTACTTTATTCATTTTATTTATTTTCTTTCTATAAGCTCTGTTCTTTTCATTAATCTTATCAATTTTGCTCTCTTTCATTTTGTTAACTACATTTATTTTATGCATTATACTATTTTGTAACCTTAATTCATTTTCTTTTTATTTATTTTTATTACTTTATTTATTTTATTCTATTGATTCATTTTTTCGATTTTTTCTTTGTATTAGCCTTATGCATTTTTATTTTATTTATTTTTTCACTATATTCAACTTACTCTTTTTTTTCATTTTGCTCATTTTGTACATTTTATTCATTTTTTTTCGTTTCATTCTCCATCGCAGCGACATTTTACGTAGTTTTTATTATGTTTTCCATATATTTTATTAATTTCATTCCTGTTATAATTTTATATTTTATTTATTATAGGGCTATTCGAAACTAGCAAATAGCCTATTCCATCTGAAAGGTATAACGCTCCTATAAGAAGCTATTGAATTTTTAGTTGATCCGACTTCCGGTTCCAGAGTTACAGGTTTAAGAGTGCGGTCACACTGCAAACTTCCTTATAAACTGGTACCACCATAATGTCCAAATGATGTAAAACATATTAAAATGGGTGAAATATTACTTTAATTTACGGGTCTAGGTCACTAGTGATCAATCAAAGTACACTCTTGGAAAAAATGAAAATTACATTTGACGTAAATAACGCAGCGACGTATTTTTCTATCCGATAATAGAATTTTACATGCTATGAAACGTAAAATTGGATATTGTGACTCTTTAGATGTAAAACTCAGACTGAATGACCTAGAAAAAGCCGAACATCTCACATTTTTACATGTAATAAAATGTAAATTTATGTGAATTGGGACGCTCCTTTTATGTGCATCTGGCAAGACGTAAAGTTACATGATTTTTTTTGCTGTGTAGCTTTGACCACATTGGCACCCTTTGACGGTTCATGGTGCGTCCGGGGAACTCACAAAGTTCCTAAGCTATTCCCCAGCGAATTCTTGACCGATTTTTACAAACATAATTTCAAATTAAAGATACAGTAATTCCATTGACTGTTGATGAATTTCATTCGGTTTTGACTCTTGGTTCCGGAGTTACAGGTTGGTTATTAAAATTGTACTGGAGTTTCCCATATAAACCGTTACTCTCAGAGGCTAAAAACTATTGAAATGATCACCAAATTACTTCTAATCGCATATCTAGATCATTGACTGCCAATCAAACATTCTTTCAGTATATTGTTCACTATCGACGATTCCGGAAGTCCCAGATTCCGGGCATATTCCACAATTAAAGTCACATCAGTTCTTCGGTGATGACAGAACTGATTTTCTTAAACCAAGTCTCAAATGAAACGCAAAATATGCAGTTGAGTATTTCGTCGCCACCCCCTCTCCTTATGCTCTTACACCTACATCCTTCATCACCTCCACCATCCCCCCTTGGACCACCCTCACATCCGCATTCCCTTCATCCACCCGAAATAAGATGAAGGATTTCTGACGCATCCTCTACTCTCACTCTGCTAACCCTCCACCCCTCCCTTTCCAAATCCATTCCCACAGCATTTCAAAATATGATCGCATAAAAATAACATTGAACTCTTGCTGATTAATCTGATTAAATATTATACTTTTTTGTTTAGTGAGTCAGCGTCGACGTTCGTGGTAGTCGTGGGATACGTGCTAAGTATAATAAGAATGCAGTAAAAGTTTCCACAACTATATTGCACATAACCAGTTAGGATAAATGAGAAAAGCACAATCGCACCACTGGATCAACACAAGTTTTTTATAGAATCGCCACAATATATATATTCACAAAAAATGCATCCACGTAAATATTTATCGTAAATATCACGAATAAGAAATACCACAATCATTCTATTACACAATTGTGGGTAGCACAAATAAAATTGATTTTGCTAGAACGTTTTCAATAAAAAAAATCAATGTTATCAAACATCGAGCTGAAAAGAGAGAATGAAAAAATGATATGCAAAAATACGAAAAATTTCTTTCGATAAACGAAAAAGAAATCGTTCTACTGACGAATAAGTTTACTAGTGGGGAATTCCACGAAGATCCGTCTGAAAATCTTTAAAATCTTGACCGTCAATGGGATCACTTGACTCAAGAGCAATCTTCTTAAAAGGGCGTAGAAGTTTTTGAAAGCAGCATTTTCAGAAAGTAATGTTCAATTGCCGTATTTTATACAGAAAAACTATCTGGGAACGAGTTACAGGAAATGAATACTCCAGCACGATAAAAATTTACGTGCAAAGCGTGAAAACACATGGTTTGTACTCCGGTGCTTGAATTGATTTTCGATGGCTATTCAACAGGACGGTGGAGTGCACTGGAACCAAACAACACGATCACATGACAATTCTGCTCGAAACAGCAAAGCCAATGCACTTGACCACCTGCACAACCATATTAAATATTGCTATTTTGCACAGAGTTGCTATGCTATTGATCTAATGATCCAAATCTGGTAATCTATATAACCTTCCGTTCAAATTTATAAGCTACGAATCGTTGTTACATTTAAGTTTGAGTGCATGTGTTATTTTAATACCATTTTCAATTGTGAGATTGTGTAAGTTTCTACCGTGTAATAGCAGTATAATGCATTTTAGTCTCGGGCCAATGACGCTTTATGTGCATTGTACCAGTTATATTGCATATTTCGCATTAGAATCATACTTATTTGCATGTAAATGATACAGCTCGCGTTTTGGGTGTACACTACAACTGACAGTTTAAGATAAATTTGAATCGCAGTTTAACAGCAAAGTGAAAACAATAGCTATATTTACTATCTGAAATTAGCAGGATGTGTGTCGTGAGCTTGCACTAAGCGTTTAATACTAGTCAGGGCTGGCGGAATACGTGGGTAGTATGGGTAGTACTACCCACTCGAAAATAACCGAGGGGGGAATTACCCACTCGAAAGTCTCGCGCACAAAATGACTGCGTCCGAAACTCTCGATGTACAACAAGTTTATATTTTAATTCAATTCAATTTCGATTTCTTCAAAATGTGGGATATTAATCAGGATTCGATTGAAATTTGAAATTATAATACTGATAGATTCACAAAAATATTAACGCGATTTTATTCAGAATAAAGGATGCACTTAGAAACATGTTAAAAAACTACATATATAATTCGCAATTTTTCAAAAAGAATTATTATTTGATTAAAAATTGAAACAAAGAGAAACATTTTTATAAGGAAGGCAAAATACATACACAAGAGGGATTGGTTTCAACATCAGAGTAGCAGAGACCGTGTCAGGGGAAGTGAAGAGAGGGCGGACAATTATGACAGGGAAAAGAAGAAATCTACCTTGCAGCTTTTTGGCAAACGGAAGATCACTGCCAGGACATCATGAACCGGATCGCCGACTGACCTCCTTGGATCCGCTGGGAACTCTTTTGGTATCTGTTACCAGGTAGATGTTAACATAACTACCAAGAGAGAAGAGATAACTAAATTTGTATATCTATGCTGGTTAACAATATGACATATCGGGAAGATCGAGGATATCTAGCACATCTTGCAGTGGAATGAGGCTGAATGTATTCGGTTAGCATAGATCTGACGCTAGAACACTAGGCGCACGACCAGACAACATATTTAATGTCGTGAAAACCTCTCTCTACGACCCCAATATCCCGGAGAAGCGCATTCAACGTATAATTATTGGAAATGACCCGTAATATCACTCAAAAAAGGCAAGACCCTAATCAATCCCCTTTAACCAAGGTTTGTTGATACATTTGGAATCTCTAAAATTTCATGGTTTCATGAAATTTGCCAATTTTCTAGCGTCCTCTGACAAAAAATATTGAAAAACTCGTTAAAATTACGCGATCTGTCATAAATATGACATTCTAATGTCTAAGTGTCCGCCTTCTTATTGCCCGCAATAGAGCAGTGCGAAGGAACTCAAACTAATATTTGTATCTGGTAATCTGGCAAGATTTTTCAGATAAAGCACTCAGGAACTCTCATATTTTCCCCAGAAACTGTAACGATGTCGTCGCCTTCGCCACTCAACAACTGTCATAATAAATAGCATAGAAGCTATGCATAGCTGTTATCTTCTGATGAACCTTACGGTAATATGCGCACTGCAATGCTTAGCGCGAGCATTTATGCTGTCAAATAAAAATATGTGTTTAAAAAATAATCATTTCGTTTATATACAGCATTATCATTTAATCGTGAAACGTCGATTTGAATGTGGATCTAGATAGATTATTGGTTGCGTGTATTTTGATCAAAGGTTGAATCGAATACACAACGTAGGGTCAAGCAAAGTTGAAACATTTTTCTCTCGCTAATCCGTCGACGAACCGATGCCAATAACCGCGTTTTTCAGCTTTCGTCAAGTTTTTCATTTGTGTTTCTAACGTCACGTATATTCGGAATAATTCGAGCGATTCGACTTCCAAGAAGTCCTTATAAGACCTTTTCGGGTACAATTATGAACGCTCTCTGGTCACCGCGGAGTGGGAGACCGTCAACTGTTGGTCGCATCGGGTACTCGTTTCGTCTGACATTTAATTGCAGTGTATAGAATCAAACCAGTCCAAACCTTGTACGCTTCCACCGCAAGAATTTCTTGTTTTGATTCGATTGTTTCGGATACAGTGGACGCGTAGCTCTTTCAATCAATGGGCTCACTATTTATAGCGAGGTCGAGTACAATAATTAATCTAAAGCGTTTGGCCGTGGTGGAGTAGGAATTTTTGTTATTTCCACCGTATTCAAAATGGTCATATTAAAATTGTCCCAAATATCACGCAGTTAGATAGATCGGTTATCATCGTGAAGACAATCCCATGGCATACCGTGAGAATTGAAGTCTTCTAAAACCAGCTGAGTTGTGATGTACATGGAAACAATACCAATAAGTCTTTGCCTTTGGGTCGGACTTGACAAGCGACAACTTCAATACCTTGTACCGAGCAAAGGTTAATCCGATTGAAAGAACAGCATATTTTGATCACCAAAAGTGTTTTCCTGGCCTTGGTGCATAATGTTAAAATTGTGGAAGATCTACATTGAAAGTTAACCAGGTTTTACACAATGCAACGAGGAAGTGTATAAATTAATCATGGCCGGTAGCGTAGCCCTGTTTAGCAATTCTTCTCGAAGCGCTCTTCGAAAGAGTGCTTCTATTTTTCCCCAAATAATAATTATGTGAAATATGTTGAGAGATCGCGCGGAGTCTCTCCACAGTAGGAAAACTTTTCATAGTTCCCTCCGCATTTTCCACGCCGTGCCTTGCTTCTACAATAGGTAGCTGTAGGCCCAATGGTTTGCGACGAGGGCAGTTCATGCCTCGCGGCACAAAAAGATGAACAGGTAGACGAGCCCCATTCAAAAAAACAATGTGTAGAAGAGCAGACTTTGCGAAAGGCTCGATATGAGGCTGATGGAAAATTAGTGGTTTTCTTACATTCCTCGATTTTTACCGAACGCAATTACTTGCAAACCAGAATTTTCACTGACTAAAGCAAAGGGTTCTTGAAGAATTCAACTTTATACTTTGCAATTAGGGCCCCCGTAGGAGACTACCCCATCAAGCTCTACTTCCCAGGCGGGTACATAGACAAGACTTCTTCGTATATGGCCGAGTGCTTAGTTAGATCCCGCATATATCGATGATGTTAAATGGTTTATATGTGTTCCAGAAGAAGACATTCCTGGTGCAAGTTGTATTACAAGGATGTAATTTGTATCGAAAAGTGGACTTATCGGCATTATTTTTGCCACCGCAGAAATATCCAAATCGACCTCCATTGAGCCAAAGGGGATGTTGGACGTTGGAGATACCTTGCAGTTAGCCAACACTATCATGTAGGCTTCAGTACCTGTGAAAGGTTTTATCGGTGGGAACGGAAAATTAATCCATCGAAATTTACAAGAATGGAGTAATTGGTAGTTAGCTGTGGAACATTTGAAGTATCAGCAATCAACGAACACATTTTCGCTAAGCCGTCGGCCATAGTCCGTTAACAAAGGGTGTTTCCGAATAGCCACCATATATTATCCGGGAATCTACCTTCACATTACTGGTAGAAATCGCTCCGAATCTTAGTACCCACTTGGGAAAATAGTGTTCCGCCGGCCCTGATACTAGTCACTTGTACCCAGAAGCCACGAATAATTTTAATCGACCCAAATATGGGATAAGATCGATGTTTGTGATGTTTATGAGTTCACCTCGAAAATAATCTTTCCCCTCTTTTACCTAGCATTCGAAAAATACACCATTTAAAAATACTAACCAAGTTCTCGTTCCAGACAACTTGAGCTACATTCGACCGTAAACCACCTCCCGCATTTTCGCATTAAACAAACGCACTGAACAATAAAATACACCCCTTTCTCACCTAATTAGCACAATTAACGTTTGATTTTATTACGGCAAGGATATCTCTTGTGACACTTTTTGTTACCCCCGTCACACTTTACTGTCACTATTCTCCTAGTCTAGCTCGATCTCACAATGTACGAAGCGAAACGGCAACGATAGAGCATTCTATGTTCTGTCTACTGCTCACCGAGCGAGCGTTCGTTGGTTTCCCTTCAGACGAGTCTGACCAGAATACGATAAGACCCCGCAGGCTATTTTTTAATTCAATTCTGAGTTCAGTCAGTTGATTATATTGTCCGCACCGACTACCCCAGAGCCCACGACAACTGGTGGTTCTGGAGAATAATCAAATCGATTTCGTTATCGTGGGTACTAATGATTGTTCGGATGTAGTTCTAGTGTCAGTCTGTTTCCGGTGAATAACGAACGCGCGTGTATTATTTGCAAATCTCACAATCTTTGACCATATTTTTTCGTGTGTATTTCCTGTTCTTCTTTACCTAAATACCAATGCTTTTAATACACACCTACTATCACGATGCAGTAATCCTTCCACAAAAAATGAGCATTTACTCAACACTTATCAACGCTCTTAAATGGCCGGTCGGTCGAATTGCCAGCTTCGCGACCAGTTAGAAGAACCACCACCGCCGATTTCCACTTATGTTATTTCTTGCACAGAAACAGCTGTGTATACAGCCTTACTTTTATGATTATTTTATTGATTTTATGATATTCTCTCGAGTGAGGGCAAAGCACAAGCACTTTTTCACTTCACTTTTGTGGTTGGGAATCCGAGAACCAACAATATTGTTTTCCTTCTTTTCGCCAGCAGAAGCACGCCACAAATAACTTCCAAACTGCTAGCTACACACTGCTCCTAGGGAAAAGCTCGCCGAAGCTGTTTGTATACCGAACGACAGGGAAACGGATGATTTTTTTTCGTCTTATTATTTTCTGGCTGCCTTTATCGCAGCTCTCGGGAAGCCACGCAGGACGGCAGGCCCGTTGTTGACCGTGGCACACATATTGTCCTGCCAGATAGTTGCTGCTGTTCGTTCGGCTCGCCGTACACTAATCGGATCTGCTGGTTTTGGTCTGCTGCCGGTGCAGTGCAACGCACATATTTTCCGTGTCAAAGACCAAACCAGATTCGGAAATGGGGGTGTGCCTGTAAATAAGTAATAAGATTTGTACTCATTAAGGGGGTATATTGAGAGAAGAAAGTGAGCAAGATTCTGCTAGTTGGGTTGTGATTTCTGTGGAAAGATTCGTTTCGAGATCACATTACTTTAAACGAGGCCCGTTTGCAAGGAAGAGGAAAGTCTAATCCACAAACCTTAACTAGTTTTGACAATGTATCTCTAATCAGAAAAAAATAGTATGAACCGTTTTGACTCTTCGAGTTCGGTCACGCATTCCAAGATTCTGATGAAATCCTACTCAGGATTCCGATGGATTCTGGAAGCATCCTTCACAGGTTTTTGAAGTAAATCTTGTTAATTAATATTCTGATGAAAATCCTGCTCAGAGTTCTGGCAAAATTCGGCGCAGTATTTTAACGAAATCCTGCTCTTGCCCTCCAATATTATGATGGATCTCCGCTCAGAATTTTGATGTTATCTAACTCATACAATCTTGCTAAAAATCTGATGCCATCTTTATTATAATTCAGATGAAGCAAGTTATCATTAAAATAGCAGACTACCATCAAAATCCTGAGAGGGTTACATCGAAATTCTAAGTAGAACTCCGTCAGAATCCTGAACGGTTTGTTCAGAATTTTAGGCGTAGGAATTAAGACCACTATTTCGTCAGATTTATATGTAGGACTACATCGTGATCCATAGTGAGATTATATATAAAGAAACCATAAATCGACTCTAGTGAGATCGAACTCTGACATTATTTGTATCGAAAGAGGTCGTAGTTTTTATTTAATAAAGTTTAATATATCGTATAATGAATAAGTCCATGTTAAGTTCTCTTATCGCAGAACTAACCGTAATCTGTGCCAGAATGGACGACATGCTATGCGATGAAGGCACGACAATACTTTTCGCACGGACAGCCACACAGTGAGACCTACATGGGAAAAGCTGGGACAAAACCTATTTGAGCCCTTAGATATCATTTTAGAGCCCGCATTTCTTCGTAGGACAAGGTTCACAATATTATTCTGCAACTTTGTAAATAAAAAGATTTTTGATTAGAGTACCCGGCAAAAAAAACATTCCGAATATTTTTTGAGAGTGTAGATGTCTGCGGCAGAGTTGTACAATATTTTGTTTTGAATAACTTCGTCGAAGATATCACAGACATCCGACTTCATTTCCGAGGCGAAATTCTTGTATTTTTTGGAAATATGATCTAAATAGCAGTTTTCAATCTTTCCTGTTAAAACCCTAGTTTTAATATCTTCTACAAACTTGCAGGTATCACTAAAATACAACTTTTTGTTGAAGGAACCAATACTGTGAAATCAATGTTTTAACTTCTAAAACTATTTTCTATATTAATCTGCACAATTGCCATCAAAGATTTCTGTTTTCAGAGGCACTTTGTGACAGCCAAACTTTACCTATTCCGATACCCTATTATTTCAAGAATAAATTAAATTATAATATTATATAAGACCAGGATATAGTGGGACCAATTGTTTGGGTTACCATTTATGTATGACGGTTCGAAACTTAAAATGTGTTTATATTTCAATATTTTTTAATTTAAATACACTATCAGCTATAAACACAATTTTTTACGCGCTCCTACATGTAGAACATATTGAGTTGATCAATTATGGTTACAATAAGGAAAGGTTGAAACATATAATTTTGAGGTTAAACTGCCAAAGAACTTCAAAAATTCTTCACTCTGTTTATGTCATTGAACAATTCTTCACTATACTGTCATTTTCAATAAAATTGTTCCAAATACACTATTTGGCAGCCTTAATGAAAACCTCAACCAATTAAATAAAGTTTGAATTTAGACCAAACTGGGGATTATACTTTAGTTTAACCAATAAGGTTAGATTTACAAATTCATAAACGTGAGGCCTTAGTTAGCGTTATAGTATCTAGGTGTCATTGGAAAAATATTCTCAATATAATTCTACAATTTCTATTTTTCTAGATGGTTGAGGTCTTCAGTAAAGTTGTAGAAAATAAATTTCTAACATTTTTGTTGAAAATACCATATACATACTGTAGATTTATTAACCAGATCTATAGTTCGAAAATCAAGTGCGTCGAATCTCGCTTCCCCGCGGGTCTGCATCATCCCGAGGGACAACGGAGACGCCAAAGGGCCGCCCCAACCTAAACCAGCGACATACTAAGCATACTAAGGCTTTTCCGTGAAAAGATTGGACATCTAAAATCGTAACAGTTAACAGGGGCTAAGACTCATAAGTAGGTAAACAACTCGCGCCTTCAGCAAAACTTTATTTTCAAACCGTTAAACATGACCGCACCTACACCTACTCCAATGTTCAAATTAAGTGGAAAACTTGCGTCTACTCAAGTCGAATTTTCAAACCTTGTGAAAAACTTGCGCCTCCATTGAATTGCCGACCGTCGGCGATTTGTACGCATGTGAAGCAGCGAGCCCCATAGTCGAAACGGTCTGCGCGTGTGAAGTGACTAATAGGAGAGTGTCGTGACGAACCCTTCGTCTGTCAAGCAAAATGCTACGCCCCCTCCCTGATTGGGGCGGGGAACTTCCTCTTAGCCGATCTCTTCCCGGCTATCTGAATTCCGGAGAGGTAAGAGACCAGCAGACGCTATTACTGCGTGCCGTCAACGAACCACGAAAAGAGGAACAACGCCTCCCAACTGATCCTTTCCTCATTATTAAATCGGTACAGGTAGTGCTAGGAATCGACCCAAGACTGAGCGCAGCGAAGGAGACAAGGGGATTCAGATATGTGCTTAGAACCAGATCTAAGAAAGTCTTCATGTTCCTTAAGAAACTGGCCAGCTTGTAGGCGGCCAAAAAGTGGAGGTTATCTCCCATCCAACCCTCGACTTAGTACAGGGCGTCATCTACTACCCTGACACCAAAGATGTCGAAGAAGCTCGACTCCTGGAAGAGCTCAAGGCTCAGGGGGTTACGAATGTTCGACGTATAACAAAAATGCTTGATGTGTATTGATCACTGACTACCACGACTACTCCAACCTCATCTCTGAATAAACCTAACAACACTTCTTCTTCTTCCAATTCTGTTTATTTTCCGTCGGCCTATTTCCGCCGGCCTATTCTGGCTACTGCCAGAGAGGTGACGACACACTCCCACTATCTGGACTGGATATCGACTCATCAACTCATGGACCGGGAACCAACGGCTTTAACTTCCCTTCCGAAGGAAGCCGTGACCTCAGATTTTTCTCACCTCTGAAAAATCTCACCGACCTCGACTGGGATTGAACCCAGACCAACTGGGGTGGGTGGCGGTCACGCTTAATACCCAACCATCGGCGCCGTCTAACAACACTTAACCCAGCAGTCAGAAAACAACAATAGCAACAACATTCAATAGTAGAAACCAAACAAACAATCGTCCCGCGTCGACCCTGGCCGGGGACGTTCCGGGTTCTCCCGATACAACCCGGCGGCTATCGGCGCGGGCCCGGGTTTTACCCAGGCAAGTACCTCCAGACTAAATGCAACAGTCAACAACCGACTGCCCCCTAATCTTTTCAGCCAATACTCGCCAATACTGTGAAGAAGGGTCAATGCCCTAAGCGGCAAAAGAATACAAAACAGCTTCGCACTACCACTACAGTAGAGCCCTCTGAAATTGCTAATGCAATCGATCAACACTTCGCGCTTCTTTCTGGGCAGTCCTCCCTCTCACCTGCCTTCCTGAGAACGAAGAGGGCAATAGAAACAAACCCTACAACTTTCAGTCCAGACACTAGGCAGGATTACAACAAACCTTTCTCAGGAGTACAACTGGCCACTGCACTGAGTACTGCAAAAGGCAACTCAGCGGGACTCGACAACGTTGGTTATCTCCTGTTAAGGCTTTTATCCCCGGTTGGCAAGCGAGCACTCCTAAACGGATTCAACAGGATATGGCAACGCGGGTCCTTCCCAGACAGCTGGAGAACCGCTCTCACGATTCCCATTCCAATAAAATGCGAGGGAACCAGGAGCCCGAATGACTTCCGACCCATCAGCCTTCTCCCCTGTATGGAGAAGACGATGGAAAAAATGGTAAACAGACGCCTGATGACCTGCCTCGAGGCACAAGAGCTTCTCGATCATCGACAGTTCGCATTCCGTAAGAGACTCGGCACAGGAATTCATCTAGGCTGCCTCGATGAAATAGTAAGTGACGACATAGCCAACGACTTGCATGCAGACATCGCCATCCTAAATTTTGCCAAGGCCTACATTACAACACGGCGTGAAGGAGTACTTCGCCAGCTGCATCAATGGGGTGTTAGCGGAAACGTTAGCTGCTTCCTCAAGCAGTACCGCTGTGACCGAAGTTTCAGTGTGGGCATTGGAGGTAAGCAGTCGAACCTGTTTCGGGAAGCTAATGGGTCCCCCAAGGGTCGCCCTTGGCAGTCACATTATTCTTGGTCAGCATGAATTCCCTATTTGCCACGCTTCCGAAAGGTATATACGTGTTTGTCTACACCGACGATCTAATACTTATAGCTATTGGAAAAAAAAATTGGTCGCACAAGACTCAAGCTACAGGCAGCCGTGAATGCTGTCGGCCAGTGGGCTGACTCAGACGGTTTCAGTATCTCAGCCCCAAAATGCGCTATTGCGCACTGTTACAATTGCCATCATGTAGCCACCGGCAGGCCAGTCAAACTTGCTGGAACCGTAATTCCTTTTCGGAAGGAACCTAAAATTCTTGGTGTGACTATCAACCGGAAGATGACTTTTCTCCCGCGCTTCCGACAGGTGAAATAGGACTGCGAAAGTAGAAAACGACTTATTCGCACCATCAGCTCGCGTCATCCGAAGGCGGAATAGGCGAACCGCATTCAATATCAGCCAGGCCCTCATCCATAGTCGCCTGTTCTACGGCCTCGAGATAACCAGTCGCAATTGGGAGGGATTAGTAGATATCTTGCCACCGTTGTATCACGGAGCAGTCAGACTGGCTTCGAATCTACTGCCCAGCACCCCCGCCGAAGCCAATAACTGTCCTTAAACGAGCCGTTGGCTTCTTGGAGAAAACATCTGGTGATGAATGTTACCTTCTACAGACAGCCATGGACATACCACATTTACCCCTCTCCCTACAATAGCACAGCTGCATCGGGTCCGCAATCGCGCATGGCACGAGCGTGGCTTAAACTTAGACAGCAGCCTGGCTGTATCCGCCAGAACAGGTGACCTCCCAGTACTGTCAGAACTAAATTCCTCCAAATGGTTGAACGCAAATACCCTAATCATGTGCACATTTACACTGACGGTTCGAAACTTAGCGAGGGAGTGGGAGCGGGTGTGAGCGGAATTGGAGAGGGCCTCGCCCGTCCTCTACCCTCTGTTTGATCAGTGTTCTCCGCAGAAGCAGCCGCCATTGCCATCGCCAAGAAACCTGAAGATACTTCGGTTGTTATTTTCTCCGATTCCCTCTCGGTCTTCACAGCACTGGAATCGGCGAAGTTCAAGAACACCTACGTTCAAGCCGTAGAGCAATCCTGCGATCCGTTTACTACCATATGCTGGGTTCCCGGGCACAGTGGAATTCGCAATAACGAGGAGGCTGACCGTCTGACCGCACTCGGTCGCCATTCACGCGCTCTGTTTTCCAAAGAGGCACCATCATCTGCCGTTATTAGGACATTCAAGGCGAAAGTTTCCGAGCACTTTATCTGGAGTAACCTACGATACTTCCCACAGAAGGCAAAAAGAGATCTCGCGAAGTGGACGCGAAAACCGCAGGGAATAATCGCGCCTACGGGTAGGACACACGAAGATCACCCACATGCAATATCTAATCGAAGAATTCAATAACTTTGTAAAATGCAATGTAACGACTCCCTTTCTTTTCTAGGCGAATGACCCTCAGTGGTTAAAGCCTTAATAAATTATATAATAATATCCGTTATTAATATTAAATTTATTTATTTAATAGAAGTCGAAAAACTGATTTTTAGGTCATATTTTCATAATTTCGCCTCAATTATTGGATCTAATGTCTATGGTAACTTCGATGAAGTTATATAATTTTTTTTTTGTAACTGTGCCAATGGCACCAACACTAATATTCTTATTTATATTAAAAAAAAACAAAATAAAATATTTTTTTCCTCGGGTGCTCTTTCTTAGTCTCATCAAATAAGTGTTTGTTTACAAAGCTGCACAATATTATTGTGAACATATCCTACGAATAAATGCTAGCTGTAAAATGACAACTAAGGCTTCAAATAGGATTCAAATAGGTTCCACTGTGAGCCTGGAGGTTATAATTTATTCATTTTATTCATTGCATTCATTATATTTATTATATACATTTCGTTCATTTCATGCATTTTATGCATTTTATGCATTTTATGCATTTTATGCATTTTATGCATTTTATGCATTTTATGCATTTTATGCATTTTGTGCATTTTATGCATTCTACGTATTTTATAAATTTTATTCAATTTGTATTTCGGGGTTTCGAATTCATCTAGCCAGTATTTAACTGAAACTAAAATGGGGCCAGTTAGTCTCTAAATTCTACAAACTTATTGTAAATTACAGAAATTTTACTAAATTTTTCATCAGCAAACCGTTCGGTAATTAATTCAGTAAAATGACTCTCCGCAATATTCCCTTTCTACCAAACCATCAAAAAATACTGTTCAGTTAGCAAAATTTTCTAATAGTTGATGGTATATTTTTACTGAGGATTACTGACCTGTGCAGTAATTTTATAGTTGAATTTGACGAATTGACAGTTTTTTACTAGCTGTACAGAAATTTGAAAGACGAAAGGAGTAATTTATTTTTCAATGAATCTCGTTTGTGAAAATATTTTCAAGGAGTTGTGTTTTCACATAAAGTAATAAAAAAATCGATTCATTTAAAAATGAAAAGGTATGGAACCCCTCCAGGCCCGTAGCCAGGATTTTATTTCGGGAGGGGCTTAAAAAATTATTGCTTAAAGCTTTTAGTTCTGATGCCGTCTTGATATAGTCTCTAGAAACTAAATGAAATTTTGAAACGTTCTCAACGAAAACAATTCCAAATTTAAGACAATTCTAAAAACATGTTCTTTATCACAAGAAAGGCTGTAGTACATCAACGAATTATTGACGTTGAATTTGATTTATAATATTTATTTACAAGCTACAATTTACTCTCGTTACAACAATGGATATTCTAGAGTTCTCAGTATTTATGCGCTAACGGAATATTGCAATCCTACACGGTGCTGGAAAACGTAACGTGTTCTGAGCTACACGTTTAAAAGGTGTAGAAGATGCTAAATAAAAATGAGTAGAAAAAAAAATCCATCAAATTTTCGAACATAGAGAATGTCGAAATTTCCAAAAAAAATCTTCTGATTTAGAAAACGAATTGTAGATGCGCAGAAACGGTTCAACATCTATTTTCTTGATCTGGCTTCCTGCAACTACTACCAGTTCTAAGGCATCATGCTAACACAATTTTTTGATAGACTCTATTTAAATGAAACTATTTTCATAACTGACCTTGGCCTGTCCCTAGTTAGGAAGAATTTTTGGTGATCAATAGAAACAAAATATGTATATTTCAATTATTTAATCAAGTAAAGAAAACTGACCAGAATTTAATCTGTCAAAGAAAGTTGGTCCACTAATCGAATGAAAATAACTTAACACGGATACTAATATCTTCTAATTTATGTAAAATTTGTTAAATGTATCATTGCTGAAACCACCAATGTAACTAAAAACTATAAATATGAACAAGCTCAATAATTTCATCTTTCATTTCATCAATCTCTTGATTCCGACACATAGAAGGGGAATATTTCGCACTTGCTTCCCCATTGCCGAAGAGTAGGTGTAAGGCCAACTTTCTATAATGATTTCGGTTACACTTTCTAAGACGATTTATCTTTTTTTTACAAAAATAATTCGCTAAATTTTTTTCCACAATTACCATAAAGATTGGAAGATGTTCGACTTTTTGAACAAAGCTGTAATGTCTATTTTATTACAGGTTCATTTACCACAATTTGAGAAATAGTTTCAATTGAAGCTGTTGACCAAACGCACCAAATCCCTACGCATAACGAAGACATAAGGGTCTTTCGAAGATGAAAAGATTAGAGCGCAATACCGAAAGCAACCGAGTTGAGTGTATAGAAAATATAGAAGAGCTGCTCTTGAGTCGACTTCA
Source organism: Topomyia yanbarensis (assembly GCF_030247195.1). Lineage (NCBI taxonomy): Eukaryota > Metazoa > Arthropoda > Insecta > Diptera > Culicidae > Topomyia > Topomyia yanbarensis. Next base: position 394,997,706 of record NC_080671.1, on the reverse strand, counting down.
ATTTATTGATTCCTTTTTGCTCTCTTTTTCAACGTGATCTCTGATCATATCTCTCATTATTTTCCATTACGACAAAAATAAAACGAAAGACTGTCATACTGAAAACATAAAACCGAAACAATAATCCCTGATTGACTTATAGGCTCAACTAGTTACAACATTTTAGCCGCTCTCCGTGATAGCCTACTGATGTCTGTTTACTGTATCGTTACGTCGTTTTCAAACTTACATAGACATTAATTGGAAACCATCGAAAGCGGCTAAAATGCTGGTGCTAGTTGCAACATTAAGTTTATTATGATTGATTGACTAATATGTGGTTTAGCATCAATTGACATCCGATGGAAAGTAAGGGTAAAATCACGACAGTTCGTCCCACCGCTACTGTGTACGTTTCTGTATGTCAACAAAATTAGTAATATACAAGCGTATATAATTAGTGGATTGATGAATACCTCAAGAAAATCACTGTTTTACCGCTTCTGGGCTAGTTTACTTTTTCACGGTTTTCCTTGCTTATTGTTCGTGTTTTAAACGGAACGTATTCCCCGCATAAAATGAAATGTTGTGCCAATAGAAATACTATTGCATTAAAATTACGCGAAAACAAAACTGTCTTCTCGGCTATATTGTCATAAGCTAATTGAAATGTTTGTGTCTAGCACACGTAAGTGAGATGCCTGATGTTTATACTAAGCGTACTAATATATTGCCGAAATTGAATTTGCGTGTGATTTAAATCACTTTATTCTGGTCAATATCTAGCATAAAATCTTAGTTTTGTTAGGCGCAATCACTAGCGATAAATTCTCACAGTACTCGGTTTTCTATATAATTCTATATAATCCTAGGGTCAACTAGGACGACCAGGATTCCACCAAGATTCGCATCACAAAAACACCATGTAATATAGTGAAAATTATTTCCTAGATGTGTCCTTTATAATGAATACCATTTTTCCAAATGTCTCAGGAATCTGTTAGTGGCCACGGTGCCCCAGCCAGCCTTTTTGATGGTATATTCAAATTGCAACTGAATAATAAGTGTTCATATACCCCCAAAAGAGTCGCACTAAATGCAGAAAAACGTCATATGCGTACCAAACTGGAGGCATTATACGCACATAGCTGCTGAAATTGACGATACCTGTCAACAATATACACATTGAATACGATTACTTCTCGTATTAAAACGTTTCTAGAGAAAATATTTACAGATGAATAATCGACACAATCTCACAATTTATGCGATGTCAATAACTCGTATACGATTCCGGAACACTATATACGATTAACTATATTTTGTCGATAAAGAAGGTCAACATATAAGAACTGCAATAAGGTACATCAATCATCTCTAACTTAAATACGCCAAAAATGAGTGAATACATTGAAAGAAACTCCTGTTAATATACACTGTGGCCGCTGCCAGAATTGTTTAGAAACACATTTCGATATTTTGCACATCTTAAAGTCGGATTCAAACTTGCGACATCTAAGTTGTAGCACAAAAACGACTATATTACTAATTTTGTTGATCTGTTTCAATCATGAGAAACTTGGCAATATTTCGTAATCATAATTCATCTGTAAGTAAAGAAACGTTAATCCGATAAATCTTCGCCATATATGCAGCACTGTGAATTGAAACATATGAGGGAAGTCGTAAAAGACTTCGGAAAATCCGTGTTCATATTTGGGATGATATGTTAAATCGTATCTAACTTTTTGAAGCCGTTGTGATGTATATCGAAGTCGTACATAAGTTTGTGTTGTATAATGAACATATAGAATCAACTTTGAGAAGCTTTAAATCCGACACAGTTTGAACTACAATTCGATTGAATGTGAATGAAAATATGATTTTGGTGGATTTGAATGATTGTAGCTATATGAGTGTAAGTTTTCAGTGCTATACGACCATTTCCGATCAAACACAATGCAATTTATACATCAATGCGATACTGACCAAACTGTCGTTATAAAATCACGTTTCTTCTAATAAAATTCCAATTTCTATCTGAAATAGACTAACTAAACGATTTTGATTTTTTGTAGACAAATTTTCGAGTCTTTTTCTACATTGATATACGATTTGTGGTTTGCTGGGAAGTAAATGGTATCAGATCTTGTAGCCGAACATTTTCTCATCGTCCATATATATGAGGATCAACCACCACGTGTTACAAGTTTTTATGAATATTCATCAAATCAATTGCCTCCGTATTTGGCTGAAGCATCACTTCTTGCTTCTGCGACTCAATCATCCGACGGGTCACCTCAGAAAGAATTAAAATAACAGTTTATTTTGTTCTTCCGACGAGTCACGCAATATGAAAGAAACTATTTTATCACACTCAGCATACTCAGTAGATATCGTGAACGTTGTCTTCGGTGGTTCGATATAGCAATCTTCCTCACCATTCTCCTATTAATTTGTTCAAACCAAACAAGATACAATTTTTTGCGAGTCACCGAAAAACATGTTGTTTCTCAAATTTATTTTTGAAAAATTTCGGGAGGGGCTTTAGCCCTCTAGCCCCCCCTCTGGCTACGTGCCTGAACCCCTCAATCGACCAATAAAGGCACCTCAAACACCATAACGATCAGGAAAATCTCACCATTACTGCTTTCACTGAGTTCTGATGAAAATTCAAATAATTCGACGGAAGGCATAAAATAATTCGTAATGTGCAAACATGTTCCGTAATTTTTTATTACATTTCTTATAAAAGAAATATACAATTATAGAATTCGCTCAAACTTTCAAGATTTTTTCCAAAGCCCAGAGGGCCGAGTCTTATATACCAATCGACTCAGCTCGACGATTTGGGACAGTGTCTGTGTGTCTGTGTGTGTATGTAACGGACAAACTCTCATTCGTGTTTCTCAGCAATGGCTGAACCGATCTTATCCAAACCAATTTTAAATGAAAGAACTATCAAACAGTAAGAACGCAATTAATTTGTTTTTGATTGTGATGTTTAGTTTCCAAGATATGAATGTTTGAATGTGTAAAAATGGCGTTTTTTGCAGTTTTTTTGAATTATCTGCCGAAATTGATAACAACCAATTTATATATTTTTAGGCAGCTTATACGAATACCTTTCGAACAAGCTATAGCTTGTTGAAATCGGACTATTATCAAAAGAGATATTTTCACAAAATTTCTTGGAAGTGATTATATCGAAATGATGCCTTCAGCAAATTTGTAGCTCTTACTTTTGCGAATAACTTTACTGAAGACTTCAAATATCTATTTTGAATACTTTAAAAGTTATGGCTTGTTGTTTGTGGATTACCTTTTGTCGCCTATTTATTGTTCAATATTGTAATAATCCATTGAAATAAGCCAAACATAATTACGATAAAACGAATTTTGTATTTCATTTTTCTATCTACAACCGCTAGAAATAATCACCGAACACTTCCAAGTTGTCTGGAAGGAACTTGATAACCTATCAGTGCAAAAATGTTCATTTGTGCGAACCTTCTGACTGCAATTTTTCTAACGATCTGAAACATATCGGAGAATGAAAAGCGAAATAAATAACTCCAAGCAACGGCGTAGCCAAGAGAAGGTTTTGGGGTTTAGCACAATACAACCCCCCCTCCCCCCTCCACACCCAAAAAAAATATTGGTTTGAAGTTGAAAATTCATTGATGCTGACTGATTTAATTCAATATTACAATAAATCCGTACATTGATAACCTGTTGTTGTAAACATCATGAGGACTTTTGATAAATTGTCGGAATGGGGTCCTGATATGTAACTGATCTATTGGCCTTGATTTCACAGTTGTCTATTAGCATCAATATCAAATTCCTGCCTGAAAACATTCCAATAGAAAATTCCAGAGTTCTGTATTCAATCATAATCCTCAGATTTCTTTTCAAATTGATCTCGCTTTTGTAGAGATGTACTGTAATAAGGGTTTTTAATGTCTATGAAACATAGAACTGCTCACCAAAAAAATGCATAAATTTCAACATTTGCTAAAAATGTTTTTGCCTTTCTCAGTCACTCTAAAATTCGTCAATCTAATCCCGAGCGGGAGGGCCGAGTGTCATATGCCAATCGACTCAGTTTGTCGAGATCGGAAAATGTCTGTGTGTATGTGGAAAAAAATGTGACCTCTGTTAATCAGAGATGGCTGGATCGATTTGCACAAAGTTAGTCTTACATGAAAGGTACAACCTTTCCATCGGCTGCAATTGATTTTTTAATGGATTGGACTTCCGGTTTCGGAGTTACGAGTTGAAGAGTGCAATCACACAGCAAATTCCCATATAAATTGAAATGAAAAATTTTCAAAATGAAATTTGTATTTTTGATGCCAAATGACTTTATAATGCATGAAACATTGAGATTTGATGTAAACTCGAAAAAAATAATGTTTGACAAAAATTGATTTTTTTTGGACTTTGGTACATTTTTGCCTTTCTCATATAGAAAGGTTATGCAATCACTCTAAAAATCGTCAATCATACCGGCCCGGAGGAAGTATGCAGTGAGGGGTTGCTACTTTAAAATTAAAACTAGTTTAAAATTTCTTAACAAGTTGAAAATTTTCGGCAGGACCCGGACCTCCCGGATCTTACTATGTAATACTGAAACATCGCTTGAAACCAGCGGCAGTCAAGCGATGTTTCAGTATCGCATAGTATCTCAAGATCGTGGCTGTCGATCCATTGTACGTATGTGCAAATCGTACTGAACATGTAATATTCATTTCCACCATTGTATTGAACATAACCAGCCATGGAATCGTAGTCTGGACAAATGAGAAAAGCACAATTGCACCACTAGGTGGATTAAAACAGGTTTTTATTTTGGGAATGCGTCGAGTTGAGACGAAAACGTAATATGAATTATAACGAGGATAACACTTTCCGAATGTAGAGAGAAATTTATGAAAAATGACGATTTCCATTCGACTCTAGCAGGTCCTGATCGATTTTGATGAGAATTTGATTTTTGTTATATGACCAATTCTATGTATAGGTCAAATGTTCAAAAACAGTAATTTATAATTAGTTTAGTATCTTCGATGAGTTTTACAAACGTTAAACAGCGCATCATTTGATAAAATAATTTTGACGGTATATCGTCCAAGAAGTATTTATGGTGAATTTTCTCAGGTTAATATTCATGACTACAATAAAGTCCCAACAAATTCGCTAAAGACACGAACTCTGTTACTATTTTCTGAAAAATTAATTCTGCATAATTTTAAAACTTCAAAAATTACGGTTTCGGAATTATGCCGTTTGGACAGTAAGATCGATTTTCACCAAACCCCCACCAATTGTAAAATTGGTATTGTAAAAAAAACGTAAGGGCGATACTTCAATGCTGATAGGTGGGCCCGAAAAAGTAAACAATCGCCAAAGCGACTATATACTATCATTTTGTCAATTTCAATAGCAAACACAAATTTTAATTTAATAATTTCAAATTCTTCATGAAGTTTTGGGTTTCGATCACTGAATCATGCAATCTAGGATGTAAAAAACACAATAGTTCTTAAATAGGAAATAAAACCAAGTCTGAAAATATTCACTGTTTATTTTCTTTGAATGGTGTCAATGCTAGTATCGCTTTTTTCAAGAAAAAGCGTTGATTTCTTAGTTCTCCGTCGCGTTGGAAATTTGAGTAAAGTATAAACTTCAAATCGATTCAAAAAAAAAATTCGATTTTTTTGGCTCAGTACAATATACATAACCCCTTTAGGAAAATTCAGTTTTCCCACCACAATGCATTGATTGAGGAATTTATTTCCCATTTCCCAAATTTTTTCCCATTGATTTGGTTTGAGATTTCTAGCACTGATGTTGTCCTATGCTGATTTGAGCGATTCTCTGAGTCCTGCCACTATCCCATGTAGTATGTGTTATCAAAAACATCGCGAAGCATCAAGTTCTAAATGTTCTCAAACGATATAATATCCGAAGAGAGTGATAAGAGTTATAAGAAATGTCTCATCACACTGTTAGGTGGATTAAAAGCGTTTTCTCTCTGGCAATGGCAACTTGACAAATGATTCGCCGTACTTGTTTTGTAAATTTTTGTCGAAGTTCGGTAATGTTGTTTCGTTTCTTGCCGAACAATCAGTCAGTATTTTACTATTAATGTATCGAAATTCAGTGAAAAATAGGTTACAAAAAATTATTCGAATGTTACTGAAAAACTGTATCCGAAGAGTTCTTTGCTTCATCTGGTATTCCTCAAGGCAGCCTTCTCGGTCCATTGATTTTTCTTCTGTATTTTAACGACGTCAACTTTTGTTTAGAAAGACCACGGTTGTCTTTCCCTGACTACCTCAAGTTATACCACAGAATCCGGAATACTGTAGCTTTCCTTCAACGCCAACCGGTAACCTTTGCGGAATGGTGCGAGATCAACCAAATGACCCTAAACCCCAAGAAATGTACGGTCATTACGTTCTCGAGGAAAAAAACGCCAATTCGATCCATTACTGTCTAGCTGAATCCACGATTGACAGAGCGAATTGTGTCAAAGATCTCGGAGTTTTTCTCGATGAACAACTGACGTTTAAACAGTATATCAGCTATATTGTCGCAAAGACATCACGCTGTTTGGGGTTCATAATGAGAATATCTAAGCACTTTTCAGATATTTACTGCTTGAAATCTCTCTACTGCTCACTCGTTCGATCAACACTGGAATATTGTTCAGTTGTGGGGAACCCTCATTATCTCAACGGTGTCCATCGAATTGAGACAGTACAGAGCAGATTTGTTCGGTTTGCCCTTCGTCGATTTCCTTGGAGCAACCCTCACCAGCCGCCAAGTTACGAAAGCCGGGTTTGCTTATTAGACTCGATACATTGCAAGTGCGGCGTGATCTATTCCGTGCTATGACGATTTCGGATATTTTGCAAGATCGAATTGACTGCCCCGAGCTTCTCAGTGCGATAAATATGAACGTTCGCCCTCGCGCCCTTCGCAATAATTTATTCCTCCGATTACCTCTTCGCCGGACTAACTATGGAGTTAACGGTGCCATCATTGGTTTGCAGCGGACCTTCAATAGAGTGTCATCCGAGTTTGATCTTCACATTCCACGTAGCAGATTACAATTTGCCTTTTTAGATAGATTAAGAAATTATCACTGTGTCTGTTGATATTAATTATAAATAAATAAATAAATGAAAAATCTTGCGCAATTTTTTAAACTACCTAATTGCTGAAATGCTCGTAACAATTTCATTTTACTGTGTAAGTCTTCAAAAGAAATTACTGAAGAACTTTAGGATGGCGCAGTATGAGCAGTTCAGACAACATAACATACAACAACGAATTTGATGTTGTACAATTGCTCTATGGGGCCATTAATATACCACGTGGACAAAAAAAACTTCATTTTTGACCCCCTCCTCCCCCTCCGTGGACAAGCGTGGACAATTCTTGTACCCCTACCCCCATCCATACGATGTCCACGTGGACTTCCCAAAAAAATCGGGTGATTTCATAAAAATGGGTTTTTAGAAAATTTTCCAATGAGTAAGACTACTATGATGCAGAAGGACTGAAACTTCAAACGTTCAAACTTCAACTACAAAATGTCATTCAAACTTCTTACTCTTTTGTGAAATTTCCACGGAAATATCTCATTTCTAAATGATATTATGATTTTTTATATTTACGTTTTAAAGATTCATCATAATAACACAAGATTTAAGTAACCTATTGATTCTTGAATTTGCTCATAATTTCGACCACAAGCTTCCAATTCCAAAATAAGTGGAATGTGATCAAGGTACAGAAGATTGACTTAACTGATACAGACAGATATTTTTGTTTGGTTTCGTAACATTTCCTCTGATTTTTTTGATAATAGTTGTCATCGATGTCTTCAATTTTCACACTTGCATGCCCACTAGACCGGCACCAATTTTGACTTTTTTTCGGTGCACTACTAAATCAAACGGTAATTGACTTCACATAGTATTTATCAAATATGAGCTTTTTCCAAAAACTCTAGTTCACTCACAAGAGTTTTGAAGTTTGTATGTGAAAATATATGAAAAAAGGCAATAGAAATAATAAATTCAAAACAAAATACCAGTGTCATCTTGTGCATCCCAAAATCTGCAGATATATAGCTTAAGGATCAACATTGCCGGAATTTTCAAAAAAAATAGGTTGGCCTTCAAAGTTAAAAAACTTTATAGGGGATCTTCCAACCAATATGCAGTCTTCAAAAAAACTGTTCGTTATGAAATAAGCTACGCGACCATAAGTTTTGAGGTATGCAGAGCTACTGTGGAATGTTTTATTGAATGTTAAGTTTTTATCTCCGAGTTTCCATATCACTATAGAAACCCCATGTGGGTAAACTAGAGCTATTGGTAAAAGCTCATATTTAGCATATGATCTGTGCATCCAATGACCATTTGAATTAGCAGTGCTCAGAAAAAAAAGTCAAAATTGTTGCCGGTCTAATGCTGCCCACTCACACACTATACTATTATATTATTTCAAAATCTTGAAAAATTTGTTTTTACATTTTCTTAAAACTGATAAAAATCTAATGAAAAGTCCACGTGGACTTTTCCTATACCTCCACCCCTTCCCCATGGACAAATGTGGACTTCCTCGTGACCCCTCCCCTCCCCTAAATTGTTCACGTGGTATATAAATGGCCCCTATCTAGAATATAGGCTGGAGCTCAATATACAATGCGAAAATAGTGATTACCTGGAAGGTTAGTTTTGCATTATATTAATCTGGAAATAATCCAAGTCCGTAAAACATCCGGTTCATTGATTATCTATAACTAGCAACTAACCTCAAATGTCAATATAGAAAAATAAAATAATCAGATAGCTATGAAAATCGAATTTGTCGGTATGCATAATCACGTTCAAATAACCTTTCCACTATTCGGTACGACTTTCACTGAATTTGTTTAAAGCGTGCTATACATACTGCCCATTGTCGCCAATTGGTCCCATATTCTATCCCTTCATAAATTGGACTGACTAGCGATTATAGGTGGTAGTATAGGTGTGATGCAAAATAAACACGAAAATCGCATCATCTGCAGTAAACGAATCAGCTTAGCAGCAAACAAATTGAAGTGCTTTATCAATCAATTATGAAACGAATACACATACGGTGGCACTGTACAAACAAACATGATTGTGTTTTAATTACCCGTTGGGCAAGTTTGTCGTTCCGAACGGGGGTAATAGTGCGCTCCTAGAACTGTCAATCGAATTTGCAGATTGAGGTGCCATATGGATTTTCATCATTCATTTTCCAATTAGCACATGACCGTTTTCGTCACACACCATCCAAAAAAAAAAGATACTAATTGTTCATTTATAACTTCTGGCAGCCGCTCATTGAATCTACTCAAATCAGGAGCGTTCTGCCCAAGGGACAAAATCGCAAATCAGCCGATCGTAAACCCAAAAGCACACATCAAATTTCCCGTCAATCTCGTTCCAGTTCCATTTGCGTGCATTGCTGTGACCAGGACGAAAATAAATGCTAAATTAAGAGCATTGATTTTTGCTCATGGACATGCCATTGCATTGTCAGTGGCTAGATGGCTTCCCATGTGAAGTCAAATATGTATGTGTAGCTGCTAAAATATACCCAGCACCCGCGTGCGTGCAGCTCGGTGGTCGAACGAATGTCCTCCAGGGAGTTTGGTTTCATTGTGTTCCATAATTGATTCATTCATCATATCCAATTTAACTCGTGAAAAATAGGCAGCCCGACGGGCCCATTTTTCATTCTGTAAAATCAACGACAGCCGTACCTTGTTCGCGTATTCACGCATAATTGCGTGTTATCTAGGTTTTAATGAGTAACGTGATTTATTGATGAATAGTTGCTGTTCCACTGTACACGGTATGTTTTCAATTACTCATGTGAGAACATGTTGTGAAGGATGATTCCCGAAGACAGAACTTCAATAACGATAATTGTATTCAATATGCAATCGTAATTGGTATGTTTTAATATAATCTTCTCGGGGTAATTTCAATGCGGTATATTTCGTACATATTGAATTGGGACAAATGTATTGGCTTTTTAAATTTTTGTAGCAGCTGTGACCTGAATTTATCTCACAGAAACACATTGAATTTCTATGTATTATGTCACACACATTGAGATTTGGATTAATTAAGGGTTAATTAATTATAGTAAGCTTTCAAAATTGTTTTCATACGTATAATGAAATAAATCAATCTCAATTGTTTTCAATTAAGCCCTGAACGCTCGACAATTATGGAACTTATCTAATTGAGCAATTCGTGATAAAACAATTCGCCGGTTCATGTTTATTTTTGGCACGTTAATTTGGAATTTTAATGAATAAAAAATTTAATAATTTTTATAATCGCAAAGTAGCACTTGGAAACACAACTCAACATGATCGACAATATGCTCGCGAATGAGTTTCATCTTGTTAGCGTCACAAAGTTCAAGTTCATAGATTCTTGAAATAAACTGAAATTTTTTATCAACTGTACTATCTGTACTATGAAGTTTTCTGTTAGAATCAATATTAAACAAAAGCTAGTTATGGAATTTATGCTTCGACTTCCTCTTATCAAAATCCAACACTAACTTAGTGCATATGTACGTTTGCTTGACGTCTAGAGCGTTTCCCGTATACCTCCGCTTTTTTATAGTAAGCTTTGAAAACCTTCAAAATCCTGGCCTAAAACACTCCTTACTCTTATTTCGCCCTTCTTCCCTTCGGAACTGCATCAAGGTTATACTTCGTGGGGGGCCTCGTTGCGCTTCCGGCGCACCTCTTTCTTCTGCTCTATCTTGGAGCCTCACACGGTTTATGAAATGGCTCGACCTTTGAGCTTTGATTTAACTCGACTCTTCTATTGCTTCTTGTGTGCATATATTATTTCGCCATTAAGCTCATGTTTCCGTGAGTCATACAGCTCCCGGCCTTATCATGATCTACTCGGATAGTGAACTCATCCTACTCCAACCGATAGTTCCCCAAAAGGAGGAATTTCTCCCGACTCCGAAACCTAGTTCCTTGAGCCATTTAGCTCCCAGCTTTATCAAAATCGGCTTCATTATCCTACTCCAACTGAGGGTTCCCCGGCAACGGAATTTCTCTCTGTACCGGTGTTTGTTTCGTGAGCCCATTAGGTCCCCTTTTTGTCACGATTCTATCTGGTACTCCACGGCGGCGAATCTACCATATCGTGAATTTCCTGGCGGTAGATTTCTCCTGATACCGATGTGCGTTTCCGTGAGCCATTTTGTTCCCCCGCTTCGTCCCGATCTAGTCGATCTAGTTCCCGTCAGTGGACCTAGCCTACTCAACGGGCTCGCCAGTAGGTGCTGAGCACTGTCCAGCGATTCCGGGTGGAGCGTTGCTTCCGGTTCACTGGCGCCCCAGCGACCCACTGCTAGCTATTTGACGTGGTCTACTCGGTCTAATCCCCGGTGGTAGATCTAGCCTACTCACGAGCTACCCAGTAGAGTGTCGAGGTCGGTCCAGCGATTCCGGTGAAGCTGAGCGTCCGGTTCACTGGTGCCCCGACGACCCAAACCCCATGCTACGTCGCATACTACTCAACTGATCCCCGGCGGTGGACCTAGTCTACACCGTCGGAGAGTTCCCCAGCGGCGGAATTTCCCTCGAAACCCGATTTGTGGCTTCTTGTTGGTTCCTTCGCCACTTCCTCTGCAGCTCGTAGAGTATACTTGTAACCGCTCTATTGGCAGAGTCCCAGGTCGTGGCATATCTTTTTAATGATGTTATCCACTGTCACACCAGGCATACCCCTTCGAACTTCTTCGAACCTAAGGCATTCAAACACCACGAGTTCCGATTTCTCTTGCACGTCCACACACTCCAGGCAAAGGGGTGACGAAGCATGTCCAAATCGATGCAGGTACTTCCGGAAGCATCCGTACCTGAACAAAAACTACGTCAAATGGCAGTTCACCTCTTCATGCTTCCTATGTACCCAAGCCGGCACATTTGGGATGAGTTGGTGGGTCCACCTTCCCATTTAGCCAACGATTCCGCTCGGACCAGGCTCCTTGCATTACGTGCATTTCTTCGCTGGTAGCAATCTACGTCCTCAGCCAGAGTGATGCAGTTGGGGATCATCCCGGCGATAACGCATACTGCCTCGGACGATATTGTTCTGTAAGAACTCGCGACTCGAACGGCCATCAGCCGGAATGTTCTGTTCAGCTTTTCACGGTTCCGCTTGGTTTTCAACTCCTCACCCCAAGCAGGAACCCCATATAGGAGTATCGATAACAAAACAGTAGATAGCAGACGTCTCGTGCTGCTTCTCAGGCCGCCGACGTATGTCATGTTTTTTTGCTATTACGTTCTTTGCCTTCGCCGACTTTTCACAGGCGTAGTCAACGCGGTTGTTGAAGCTCAATCGATCGTCGATTATCACTCTTAATTGCTTCAGTGCACGCTTCTATACAATCACGTGCCCTCCGACGTCGATCTGCATCCTCTGAACCGCTTTGCAGTTCTGACCAACGACACCTCCGTCTTGTGCTGTGCTATTTGCACCTTGACATCGTTCATACAGCTCTCGATCGCGTCTATTGTCACCGTCAGCGACACCTCCACTTCTTCAAGTGTCTCACACATCATCGTTAGTGATCGTCCGCGAAACCCACGATTTTCACTTTCCTGCAGCTTTAAGACTCCATCGTACATCACGTTCCAAAGAGTTGGACCGAGAATGGAGCCCTGAGGAACGCCCGCTGTGACTCGCATTGACTTCTGCCCTTCGCTTGTCTCGTACAGTAGCACTCTGCTCTGGAAGTAGCTCTTCAAGATCTCGCATAGGTTGTCGGTAACTCTGAACCCTCGCTTCCCATCTGGCGCTGTTAAATGCATTCTTCACATCTATTGTGACCACAGCGCAGTATCGACCTCTTCCTCTTCGCTTCTATTTAGATGCCTTCTCAACAATCTCGAGCACTGTTCGAATTGCATCTACTGTCGATGCTCCTTTACGGAATTCGAACTGCATCTTGGACAGTCCGCGCTCACCGTCCGTGAATTTCGTCAACCTGGTAAGGATGATCCTTTCCAGAAGTTTTCCGAGTGTATCCAGCAGACATATGGGTGTCTACGAGGCCGGATCGCCAAGTGGCTTCTCTGGCTTCGGCAGCAACACCAGATTCTGGACCTTCCACATTTCCGGATATGCCAGGATCGCAGCTTTCAGCACCACGCTTGGTATTCCATCCGGACCAGGGGCTTTCTGTGATTTCAGGCGCTTCGATGTTTCTGCGAACTCGTCGTTAGTCACTTGCCGATCGTCCATGTTTGCCCCTTCTTCTTCGCCGTACGGTGTTGGTTGCCAGATAGTTGCATAGTACTTCGAGAAAAGATATTCGACGATTATCTTCAGCTTACTCGGGCACATTTCGGCTGGCGTCGTCGATCCCTTCATTTTCGCCATCACGACTCGGTACGCGTCACCCAGGGATTGGCGTCTACTTCTCGACATAGCCCCTTGTTACAATCTGATTTGCTAAGTCTGATCTCCCGTTTTAAAGCGGCCCTAGCTTTCCGAAACACTCCCTTGGGCTCTTCTCTACCTGGCTCCGATATTGCTCTCTAAGCCCGCCTTGTTGCTCTGATACAAGGAGCGCGAAGCGTACTAAGCGTCTCGTTGCACCAGGAAGCTGGACACAGTTTATAGCGTGGTTCCAGGTTTCGCGGCATTGTGGCGTCACAAGCCGCCACAATCCTTCTTGTTAGGTCAGCCGCATCCAAGTTCTCGGTCCCGCCGTTCGGCCAAAGTGCCTCAACGAAGAGGTCTTTGTTGAAGACTTCCGTCTTTCATTTTCACTCACCGGTCATCCTTCTCCGTACTGCAGTAGGGTTCCGTTAATCGATACGGTAGTGAATCGCCTGGTGGTCACTATGCGTATACGTTTCGCATACTCTCCAATACATGTTCGCCGTCAGTGAAGGACTACAGAATGTGACGTCGATGATGGACTCCCTCCTGTCTCTCCGAAATATGCTAAGAGAACCTTCGTTGCACAATCGGACGTCTATCTTCGCTATAGCTTCCTGCAGGATACACCCTCTTGTGTTGGTTACTCTACTGCTCCACTCTACAGCCCAGGCGTTGAAGTCACCACCAATGACTACCGGCTTCCGGCCGATCAACTGCTCGGTTAACTGCTCCAGCATTAGGCTAAACTGCACTACTGTCCATCTTGGAGGAGCGTAACAGCTGCACACGAAGACGCTGTTGATTTTGGCGATCACGAAGCCATCGTATGAGTGTTCTATCACTTCTTGAATAGGGAATCTGGTCATAACCTGTATCGCTGCTGTTCCCGCTCTACCCGCCACCCAGTTACCATTATCAGAGGGGACTTCATACGACTCTGCAATCAAAGCGACATCACAAATTGTTTCTGTCGTAGACTGCCACAACAATTGCTGTGCGGTGTCACAGTGATTCCGATTTATCTGGGTTATCTCCATTGCCGTTGGCCTGCAATCGAGTTCTTATAGGCAGGGGATTTAAAGCCACCCGTCTAATGCTCGTTTCCGTCCGCTGGGGTGCAAAGCACTTCGGCCTCTGCGTGCAGTCTCTCGAAAGATGGCCCGTCTTCCTGCATTTTCAGTACATCCCGGATCAAACCGGGCCTTTGCTAGCCCCTGCTAAATGTCCCAACCCCAAGCAGTTGAAGCATTTCTCCGCCTATTTATTTACTCGTGGGGCGGCTCTAAATGAACATCTCGACCATTCAATCGTAACTTTGCCTTGTCTGCAGCGGTTACCGGTACACGAATCGTCGCTGTCAGAGTTCCTCCGTTTCCCTTATTTAACCGGATCGTCATGTGCACCTCGCCCAGGTTACACTGCTGCTTCAGTGCACCCGTCAGCTCATCTTCCGTCGTGATTTCATCAAGGTCCTTGCACACATTCACCATCTCTGAGTTTAAGGCTTCGCCCAGTTGAGCTGCCATTCGTGAGATTCTTCTTCAACTCGAGGAGCATCTCGCCTTTTTGGGTACGCCTGACTCTTATCATGTTTTCCCTTAAATCCTTTAGCTCCGAGTCCTCTCTGACCTTCTTGGGCAGCGCTTCATACGTCATCGCGTCATTAGCTTTAACGAGCACGGCTTCTCCCTTTGGCGCTTTCTGACGAGCCGAGGGTTTTCCTTTCCTCTTCAGCTCCCCGTTTCGCTCTTCCTTTTGTTTTTGCTGTTTCCAGTGTTTTTCCTTCCGACCTACAACGGTACTCCAGCTTACTCCATGTTGGGTGACGTCCTTGCTTACGGCAACAACAGCGTCCTCGAGGGTCTGCTTCTTTGGCCCGCCTGGGCTTCCGTTTCCTTACGAGAATCTTGTTCTCATTGGAGTCACGGAAACTCGCGTCTTCTCCCCTCCAATCTGCTTCTCCTCCCCCTTCCTGGGGGTGGGGGAGGGTTTAAAAAATATAGTTGCCTTAGCCGACAATAATGCTTGCTCAGCTACATCATCCCTCCACGTTGCCGTGTCATACTCTTCACGCTACTGCCTTTCGGATTCTGAGAACCATCTCCTCAATGTTCTTATGGACATTGTTTCTCGCGTCAACAAACTTGTGGAGCTTCTTCACCAAGTACTTCGCTGTCACTACTTTTGGCTTCTGTGGGGTATAACTAATCCGCTCTGCTCTGGCTGTTGTTGCCGCTGCTACTGCTGCTGTTGCTGCTCCCTTCCCTCCTCCTGGTCTTTCTGAATGATTTCAGCTGCTGCTGGTGGAGGTGACCTAACCAAACCACCTCTGGACTCGCCGCGCATGCTCCGTATGTGTGAGTTTCTTTGTTTTGCTCCATTTTATTGGGTCCCGACTCCGGGCCGCTATCTCCACTCGTTGTGCATAGTCGCCTCTTGTGATCCCATGATTATCTATGCGAGCAGTGAGGTCATGCTAGGGTTGTCATTATTCTTTACGGGGAGTAGTGTTCAGAGCCGGATCGGCGTAAAATCTGGAATGCTTCAGCCGTACCTAGTACCACCAACTAAATGGCGACGAGTTTTGAACGTACCTGGAGACCTGCCAGATCTTAGATTACTGGAATCTTAGGATCTTAAAAGAGGCGGCACAGACTCGTTTCGTCGGAGCTACTTTCGGAGTTATGGTTTTTTTTTAGAAGTTTATCAGGGGGTTGGGTTCGTAAAGCCTCTAGACTGTCACTCCTGTCACAGATGCCCCCATGTGTATATGTCTGTGTGCAGGCCCGATGAGAGGGGAGGTCAGCCGGGGCAATTGCCCTGGGGCCCGGGTCGCGTTTGGGGGCCCGCATTTTTATCCGGAGGATGGGTGAAAACGTCTGGTATTCATAGAAGAGCAAGAAAAATAAGAATTGTAATTTCTTTGTAATTATTCACCCTATTAAATTGTCATACGATGAAAGCGGAGAAAAATTTGAAAGACATTTTAATTTAATAACTTGAGAATTCGAGCTCCTATTGTGGATACCAGAGCTTTATTTTATATTTAACTTTTTTCCTTTTTTATTTCGACTATGTTAGTCACATTTTCTTTTTTACATTTTAACGACATTCAATTAGCTAGAGATTACTGGGTAGGGAAAGTTATGAAAATTAGAGCCATAGTACTCAAGTGAGAGCAAGGATGTGAAGTAAACAGATCGGAAAACTAGAAGTGGCAGGGTCATTAGAACAGGCTTAATATTGCACGGGCTTAATCTTTGTCTTCTGTTAATGAGGGTCGAGCTTAGGCAGTATAACTACGAATCACCCGAGTTCACTAACATGTGTCCTGGTATCGATAGACGTGTCCATCTTTACAGTGACAACCGACGATATATTTAACATTTGTTAAAACAAACGTTCTTAGAGGAGTTGTCTACTTTATGTACTAGGTCAACAAAACCGAGTTTGTTGTTTGAATTGACAGAATACTCTACAAAACGTTCAGAAGCCAATTCAATGTATTTTCGAAGAGAACAGCGCCAAACAGGAATGCAAGCACACGGACGAATCCGTCCTCTTCTGCGTTCGTTTCTTTACTGGTGGTACCGGTTGTTGGTTTGGAGACACTGGGAGTATTATATTGAGTGAATATTTGTTTCTGTAAGACCCATAAATCTTGGTTTTGAAGCTTTTTTGTGGTTTGGCATAAGATAACGATGTGCTGTTTGCGGTTATAGTAGGCGGACTTTTCTTAGCTACTTCTGTATAATGTTTTAGGTGGTTCAGTGTTTTTTTGGAGAATTTTCGCATAGGAATCTGCCCTGGGTGCATAACCGGTGTTGTCTGATGAGATGTTCCATGTTCGTTAATATGCATAAAAAGGTTTTGTAAAAAGGAATTAGTTTGTTCACAAGCATTCTCACCACAGGAAAAGGATTAGAATCACCCTGTAAAATGTTCCTCAAAGTTATTAAATCCATTTCTCCGTACCTTGCTATAAACTTTTTTTTATCGCCATGTCAGAAGTGGGCAGAGATAAATCGTGTAAGCGCACCTGTCTAGAGCCGTTGTCTATATATATACGGGGATGCTTTAGTTAACGTTGCCGCATTCGTTGGCGTGTTGTATGTTGTTTTGCGTAACGAATGACTGTGGTTAATGTTTGATATGGTGCAATTGTAGGATATTAGCTCCTGCCACATTGAGCACCTTCTTCACTTTTAGTAATTGTTTCACTTCTCGAATAGCTGGTCTCAAAGAACATTTCCAAAAAAACAATAGCAATACAATTTATCCACAGTGGGGCTACTTTTTACCTGGGATCTATGGCGGAACGATTTTAGCTTGGACTCCGGGAGGGATGAGAAGGTAGACTGACCTTAATTAACCGGTAATTGAAATAAATTTTTATTTGTATATTTGTATTTTTGTAGCACGTTAAAATAATTTTTCGCCAAAAATGCTTTATGTTAAGATGGAACACTAATTTTGGGCGTCGCTAGAGATGTTTGTGATATCCATAAGAAGCCAATTGCTATGTGCCAAATAAGGAAATCAAATCAGTTCAATTCAGTCACCAGTACTAGCAGTCGTTTACCCGCTGTACTCGCAGTTGTTTTATTTGCGTTTAATTCCTTATTACAGCGTTCTGTGTCATTTTTTGTCTATTACTGCATATTCCAACAGCGTATTAAAACCGACTTCTACATTAAAACGTCACATTCCTTTCCAAAAAAACCTTCATAAAAGCTATGATTAGAAAATTTTCTCGGTAGTTCTATATTTTTAATCCTACAACGGTTTTGTGGGGTACATATGTACCCCAGAGCTATTTGCAATCCCTGTTATTCCGTTACGGTTTATTTTAACTGCAAGCAAACTTTATCATAAATCAATTTGATTATTAAACTTCCAAACAGGTGCAACCTATTTGTTTCACTTAACTAACCTAACAGTGCCTGCTTAAAGTTTGTCTGGGGTACAAATGTACCCCACAAAACCGTTTACGTTAGTGTTTTGTCATGTGTATATAATTCGGAAAATTTATTATATCTTTTTTATAAGCAAAATATCGATACATAGTAACTTGCGTGAAATTGTATAGGCTTCAACACTGCTGAACAATTAAATCTGTTATTTGATTTAATAATGCTACTATAGCAAAGTAACTAGAAAAGGCGCTTGGATCGTAATCGTATTTTTTGGTTTTGATGTCAAAATATGATTTGTATATAATATGTACTACGGACCACTCAGTTCCTCATCTTCTGTAGCCCAAGTTCTGGAACGTACAATGCACTGGCCTGTTCCTTCATCGCCTATTTTAACTTCGTTACTGCATATTGCTGTATATTTACTATTTGTATTGTATTTGTATTTGGTGTTCAAACAAGCATCGGAATAAATGCACTTTTTGGTCGGTTTTTGAATTATTTACTATTTGTTCAAAAGGCAATTTAATAATATTTACAACGCCGTATAGATAGTAAAAATCGGTTAGAAGCTTCCGAAGTTATAACAACATTAAGATTAAAAAGGGATGTTGACGTATTTTTAGGAAAAGTTTTTTAAAAATGAAATATTGCATAAAAAATTTGCAAAGCACGATTATTTTTGAAAAGACTGCTTTGATTGGCTTATTTTTGAATAAAACTATCTAATTTAATTATAAATTCAATAAAAACTAGGCATATTAGAGCGGTTTTAGTTCTGGGGTACTAATGTACCCCACAAAACCGTTTACGTATAAAAAAAGTCACGAAACCGTTGTAGGGTTAAACGAGAATTACGAGCTGAATTTGCTACCTTATTCTTGCTAACAACAAAAGCTGAAAACTGCTCCACCGCTACCAACAGATAAATCTACCCGTGTATCATTTTGTCTAAACCACAGAAGCAAAATATCGTAGGAGAGCCCGGGGCTAGATGGCGGTTGGGGTAAGTTGGCGGAATCCCTTTTTCTCTGTTTCAATTAGACATATAGCGCTGGCTCTTCTTGTGTTCCTCAAGTTAGGTGAAACCCGTTATCCAATGTGTTTTTGTTGCAAAACGATTTGTTTGGTGGAAGTTGTGGGTGATATTGTGTTTTCGAGCATACCAAGTAAATGTTCTAAATTTTAAATGCTTTGCGTTATTTAGAGTGATTTTAAATCTATTTCCCGAATGATTATATTTTTCGATAGCGCGTGAAAAGAGCATCCGTATAGATATTACATCTATCCACAAACAAAAGTAATTATTTAAATAATTTTTAATAAAATATGCGGTTGAGGTAAGTTGGCGGTACTGCACGTGGGATAAGTTGGTGGTACTATTTACAGTGCAAAAAAATCATGAAATATTTTTATTTCTGGAATTCACTCCAAAGTAAGAAAATCTTTTTCTTGTGTATCTCGCCAATGTAGGAGACATTTATTCCGGCCAATTGCATAAAAAATTTCGAAAATTTTCTTTTGTATAGGGATTACGCGTCAAAGTCAAAATTCCGGGATATTGAAACTGAAATATAATAGCAAATGTCGGTTAATATACAGTTTTCTCGAAAAGACATTCAGCACGTTCCAAAAGGACCCTTGAAGTAATTGAATCTCCATTTGATTGCTTAGTTTTTGGCGTATACTCACATACCGCCAACTTACCCCGGGGCCGGGGTAAGTTGGCGGTATGTCCGCGTCACATATTTTTGTCTCTAAAAATGGAGACAATGCATCAAACACTTTAAAAAAATCGGCAATAAAAATTGAAAACTAAAAACCCCGGCAACTAGCCGCGGTCTCCCCTACTTCAACCTACTGTGTCGAACGTGAATAAAAATGAATGACGATCAAAGCGGAAAATGACCGTACTGTGGTCAAACTGTATTCCTGTTTACTTTTCGAGGTGTCCCTTAAAATCACCTGTTGGAGAAGTGAAAAATATCAAATTTGCAAATGGAGGTAAAGATGATCAATGTCTATACCTTACAATTTCATAGTTGGACATAGTGTACTGATTATTTTTCAGACTAATCATCAAGTAGAAGCGTTTATTGCGCAAAATTAAATATGTCATTGAATGTGGCAACATGAAGTCAGTACCTCTGTATATATAAAGGCGATGACACAAACGTGGTGCGAATACACGGATTATCTCCATACCTCTAATAAGGTTGTTAACCATTGTGTACATTTTTAACAGGGCAAAAGAGTACCCGGGAACCCGCTAATTGAAAAACTCGTAACCATAGCAATTTTAGCAACAGCAACATAGTTTGATATATGAGTGAATATATACAAGTCCTCTAATCAAGATTCAAATAAGTAAGTTGAGAAGGGCCCGTCAGTAACACTAGCCTTGGGGCCCGCCGCCGCTCTCGACGGCCATGTCTGTGTGTATGTGATAATGTATGTGACTTGGTGAGGGGTGAGGGGAGGTTGATGTGATAAGTGGGGAGGGTAATCCCTAGCTGCGCTTTACCTACATTAGTCAAAAAAAGTTATGGATTAGGTTGAAGGTTTTTAGAGTGATGGTCCAACTAGAGGAGATCCAACTAAAAAACGATCCAGTGAGCAACAAGCGAATCACGACTACAACCGAGAGCATGCTGGTCTAGAAATCTTTCTAATGTCATGGGAAAATTTTTCTCACAAAAATATTCATTTAAACTTCGGTATTTAATAATTGGAATTGAAAACAGTAGAAACTATTTTGTGTTACTTCTTGTTCATTAGGTACATATGTAGATCCAGCTTACCACGTAGATAGGTCATCGATTTCACATTCACAAATAATTGCTGGCTCATCATGGTATTGCGTTATCCTTAATTTACATTGCTACTGCGAGCAGTGACAGTTTATTCTCCTACATCGTTTTCTACAAACGGCCAACAGGAAAACACCACCTAGATCAATACAGCTTATTACTATTCGTTGCCAGTTTTTTGGATCAAACTGTATAATAACTGCCGTTGAGAGCGATGTTTTCAGCGCCAACTAATATTTTATTCATTACTCCATATAATTGTTTTTCATTAACTATGGTATAGCTCTAATACTGCATGACCAGAGCTGAGGGGAACCACGTTTCGAGGGTTGCCCACAAGTAGACTAGCTGTACGAGTCATACGTACGTAGAATGGCGCGTGATGTACTTCATTCCATGTACTCACACATTTCCAGACGGTACCCGAGAATTCCGGAAATGGCTGGCTTTCGTGCATGTCTTTCATTATACATACACACATTAGAGCAAAAAAAAATGAATAGCCACATAGGGAAATAAGTTTGCCAAATGAACGACTGCGTTCTGTTGTTTGTTTCCAGTTAGCTGTCGTTATTGAAATACGTACCTAATTAAAGTGTTGGATTGCGGAAGTCAACTGTCGGGATGGTTTGGGGGTTTGAGCAGACAGACGATATCTGTTATAATACGAGGTTCCTGAAGAGTGGCGAAATTTGTGTTATTTTTTAAACTATCGTGTTCAATTTGATTATATACAAGGTGGTTGGTTCACGATTAAAATACTCTTGAGAAGCGATTGAGGATCATATTTGGCAAAAAAAATATATCTACACATACGATCAAATCACAACGGTTCCAAGTTTAACAACTCTTGTTTTCCTACGTTTGGTTTTTAACTGGTGTGTTTTTGTCTGTTTATGTGTTACAGTAGGGTTACCAAATGTGCTGATTGCAAATTCTCGTTCAATATCGACCAAGACAAGTAGGAATGATATGAAGTGACTAGATAATTTCAGACCCAATAAATGACACTCTCAAAATTTTTTTAATATTTGTAACAGGAATTTAAGAATTTTTACAAATTTCACAAATTTTTGATCATAAGCGCTGTTGGTTGAGATGAGTCGCGGAGGGTATACATGTAAGCTACTTTATTGACAAAAAGCTGGAAAAAGCGACAAGTTAAAATGACGATCTTTCTCTCGGAATGAACATAATCTGAAGGATATTCTATTAATGGGTCAAACTATAGCTCAGGTTTTCACAGTTAAATATCCAGGGGTCTGGTTCAACACGAAAGGTACTTGGGGATGCCACATTAGGTATCTAAAACAGAAATGCTACTAAAGGATCAAGTTTCTCTGTACAATAACCAGAACATGGTGGGGTGCTCACTAGGGTGGGACAAAAATTAGATTTCAGCTCCGAGCAACTTTTTAGTTACCATTTGGGTCCTAGAACAACTGTGCAAATTCTTAGCTCGATCGGTGATACTATATTTTTGCGCCCACTGTTTAAAGTTTACATGGGATTTTGTATGGGAAAATTAACTTTTACAAAATAATTCGTCCAGGAGTCACCCATTACTTCCTAAAAATAAATCGTTATGTGGCTTTTATAGAAAATTTTATAAAGAAACAACGACTCGAAAACCACGAAACGGTCTGGCGCTTGAGAAAAAAGTTATTAAGCAGAAACCGATTGATGCTCTGACGATTGATAAAATATTCATTTTTTCTAGCACCACTGCTGTTGGTTGTCCAATTATACGCAATTTTGTTTTAATCCTCTCTTAATGTGTCTAAATCGTTTATCTGTACTATTTGGCCACTTCGCAAGAGTTTAAGGGACAAATCGAGGCTTTTTTGTATATAATAAGAGAAAGTTAAAAACTTTGTATGCAAATAGACTGTCAGAAGCAGTGATGCTATGAAAAGTGAAATTTTCATCAATCTTCAGGGCATCAATCGGTTTTTGCTTAATAACTTTTTCCATAAGCATTAGATCGTTTTGCAGTCTTCTAGACTTTGTTTCCTTGATAAATTTCCTATAAAAATCAGATATCTACTTATTTTTAGGAGATAACTGGCGACTCTTGGAAGAATTAATTTGCAAAAGACAATTTTCCCATACGAAATCCCATGTAAACTTTAAACCGTGGGCGCAAAAATATAGTTTCACCGATCAAGCTAAAAATTTACAGAGTTGTTCTGGGAGCTAAATGGGACCCAAAAAGTTACTCGGAGCCAACTTTTATTTTTTTCATATAACCATGTCCCACTCTAGTGCTCACCTAGGAGACCTAATTAGGTTGTATCAAACAACGATACTGTCGGTAATGGAATACGGATTAGGGTGTCCTAAAATGACATCATGTTAAAAAAGTCATCGGGCTCACTTCTTAAATGAAAGGTTAGGGTATCAGGACCACTTTCTTCTTCGGAGTGAATTTGTTAAAACGCTCCCTACTGGTGGCGAATTTTGATTTTTCGAAAAATGGGCCGATTTTGGGTGTAATTTCAAATTTATGTTTGTTTAAGTGCTCCTGAACTGTCTTAGTTTTTTTACCGGTTTTTTTTTCTGGAGATCCAAATGGAGAAATTTGGTTAGTTAGTATGTACAAATTGCGAATTATAAGAGCGACAGAGCCTTGAAAACTTAGTAAAAAGTGAAATTTTTGGTGTTTTTCATTAGTTTTTCTTCAAAACTGGGTATCTACAAAATTTGAAAAGTATTGGAAACACTTCAAGTAGTTGAGCCAAATATAGTGGCGTATCTTTGCTGAAGAAAGTGTATAGCTACGGCTAGTGGGGTATGAGTTATTCAAGTTTTTGCTAGACAACCTGTTGACATTTTATGCTATTCATAAAAAATAACACTGTTCTACAAAATAAAACAATTTCAGTGTGCTTAGTCCGCATTTTGTTTTTCGTAAAATAGGAGGAAAATGATGAAAAATGGCGTTTTCTTCTTGTCTCTACTACATCGGAATCGGTTTTTATGAGCATTTGACAACTTTTTTTAATTATTTAGTATATTAATAACCACCTAGCGGGGTTGAAAATCATGAAAATTAAACAAATATGTCGAGTTAGTGGCAAGTTATGGCGTATATTTGTATGCCAAATCGATTAACGTATTCAGATTTTGTATATGAAGCCTCATTCCCATGTTAGGTACATTATAGGGAGGAAAAATGCAGAAGGGTGGGGTGAATGTTGAAAAACTTATCTTTACGTTTTAGATCACACAATTCCGAAATAGTCAATTTTGAAGGCTTTGTATTTTCGAAAAAAGTTACAGAATACAGCGTATCTTCTAGTACAATAATTTTGGTAAAAAAGCCTCCAAAAAGTAATTATGGTGAATTAACTTTTCTAAAAATAATTTGAGACTTGGCATCATTAGTAAAGTTCTCATCATTTTTATAATTGACGGTACAAAAAATCATCAAATTCCTATCAAACCTGACGCACTAAAGACAAACAGAAAACGCCGATTTAAATCATTTTCCTTCTATTTTCCAAAAAAAATATGTGGTCTAAGCACATTTGAATTGTTTTATTTTTTGGAACATTATTATTTTTGATGAATTGCTAAAAATGTCGAAGGTTATATAACAGAAACTTATATAACTCATACCCCTTTTACAGTGGCTATACACTTTCTTCAACAAAATTATGCCCCTTTATTCGGCTCAACTATTTAAAGTGTTCTCTATACTTTTAAAAATTTGTAGATACCCAGTTTTGAAGAAAAACTAATGAAAAGTACCAAAAATTGCACTTTTTACTAAGTTTTAATGGCTCTGCCGTCCTTATACTTCAAAATTTGCACAAACTAACTAACTAAACTTCTCCATTTTGATCTCCAGAAAAAAATAAAAAATGCTGAAAAAAATCTAAGACAATTCAGAAACACTTTCACAAGCATGAATATTAAATTTTACCCAAAATCGGCCCATTTTTTCAAAAAATCGAAATTCGCCACCAGTAGGGAGCATTTTAGCAAATTCACTCCGAAGAAGAAAGTGGTCCTGATACCCTAACCTTTCATTTAAGAAGTGAGTCCGATGACTTTTTTAACATGATGTCATTTTGGGACACCCTAATACGGATGCAGGCATTGCATTTATCGCTCATATGAGTAACTACGCCTTGATAGTTTGCTACTGCGACAATAAAAGCTCACATTTTCACACGAAAAGTTATTGGCACTCACACAACTTCTCCGGATAAATACAACGTGTTATTTCTCCGGATAATTAAAACAGCCGGAGAATGAGTTTATCACGGTATCGTTTTTTCGCTCGCTGCTTTCCTGTCGTTATTCCAAAACACGAAAAAACGAGTCTATCTTACTTCTTTGCCGCTTTTATTTGTAATTAAGTGTATTTTTGAAGTTTTTATTTATTTCCACGAAATTAAAATTTTATCACCTTCTCCGGTGAGAAGGAAAAAGTCAAATAAATTTTATGCGGAAAATCATTCTCACGCTATTTGTGGAGACGGAGAATTTTGCAACTCATCTTATCTCGGAAAAGTTGGACATCGGATAAGCTTCTTCTCGCGTGAGTGAGAGAGAATTACAATGCCTGTACGGATGCTTCTGCTTTCGCTCCGCCGCGAACATACATTTCATCAAACTCGAAAGAATTCAGTATCGTTGTTTGCGCATCGCTTTAGGGTGCATGCAGTCGACGCATACGATGAGTCTCGAAGTCCTGTCGGGCGCTCTCCCGCGAAAAAATCGATTTTGGGAACTCTCATATCGATTGCTCATTCGATGCGATATCTTGAACCCGGTGTTGATTGAAAATTTCGAAAGGCTTGTTGAGCTCAGACCCATTTCATGTCCCTGTACTTTGACTACATGGCGCAGAATATTAATCATTCTTCTTACAATCCCAGCCGTGTACATTTCATAAATACTTCTGAATCTGTTTTCTTCGACACATCCATGGAAGACGAGATTTGTGAAAATCCGGACCACATACGCTCACAAGGGGTTCCAAACATTTTTTATAAAATATTTCGAGAAGTCGACTGCTCTAAGATGCTTTATACTGACGAATCAAACCTCGAAGGGTCCACTGTCTTCGGTATTTTCAATCAAAAGTTCACCGATTCCTACAAACTCAGTGACCCTGCTTCAGTTTACGCCGCTGAACTAGCTGCTATTCAGTATATCTTTGGGGTCATTGACACATTACTCGCAGATCATTACTTCATCGTTTCGGATAGCCTCAGTTCCATTGATGCTATTCGCTCGATTAAACATGGAAAGCACTCCTCGTATTTTTTGGGGAAAATACGGGAGCTGCTGAGTGCCTTATCTGACAAATCTTTCCAGATTACCTTGGTGTGGGTCCCTTCTCATTGCTCCAATCCGGGTGACGTTTATGAAAGACCAATTTGCGTCAGCGAATTTTTCAATATTACTCATCAGAGAACCCTCAAAAGTTAGCAAAACTCGTAGAGCAATGGGGAGCTAGGAAGGTGGCTACATTCGATAGTCCCGAAGGTATCGACGAAACCTTGGTTCAAGCTTCAAGGGGATGGATGTGGATCGTGAATTCAGCAGCTCTGATATCAATTTGAGAGGCACCGAATTGATGGAATACTTAAGTAGTACAAATCTGCACATTCTTAATGCAGGAAACCGCCCAACTTTTGCACGAGCTGGCAGAGAAGAGGTGTTAGATGTAACTCTCTGCTCTGACAGTATTACGCATGAGTTGACAAACTGGCTCGTACCAAACGAGCTCGAACCGTCGTTATCTGATCATAAGTACATCGTCTTTGATCATTTAAACGTCTCGCTAGATATCGTCACCTATCGTAATCCCAAATCTACGAACTGGGACCTCTACGAAGAGGGCTTGGCGACTAGGTTTCATGGGTATCTTCCGACGATTGAATCTCCAAGTGATTTGGATGAGGTCGTGGATAAAACAAGCTCACTCATAGTAGCAGCATACCAAGAGGCTTGTCCGCTTCGAGTTATGCGTGCTTCTAGAGGAACACCTTGGTGGAATACCGAACCTGTTCGACTCAAAAAGTTATGTAGGAGAGCTTGGAATCGCAGACGCAGGGACGGGTCGGAGGCATTTAAATTGGCTCGCAAAGCATACAGAAATGCCCTTCGATCCTCTGAGCGAAGTGGTTGGAAAAGCCTCTGCACAAATGTCTCAAGTCTCAACGAGACTAGAAGATTAAATAAGTTACTTTCGAAATCGAAAGACTTTCATGTCAGTTCCATTAGAACTGCTAATGGTGAATACTCGTCTGACGAAGATGTAGTACTCAACTGTCTTTTTGACACACACTTTCCAGGTTGTACGGAGCCATCACTGACGACTACCCCTGAGTTCTTTTCAGGCAGTTCTGATTCTTGGGCATTTGCTCGTAGAATTGTGACAACCGAATCGATCAAATGGGCGATTGAAAGTTTTGCTCCGTATAAGTATCCGGGAAAGGACGGAATTATTCCAGTTCTACTACAAAAAGGATATGAACACTTCAAGCATATTTTGAAAAAGGTTCTTACTTGCAGTCTTGCAACAGGATACATTCCATTAGCGTGGCGGGAAATAACTGTCAAATTCATTCCCAAAGGTGGCCGCGTCACTTAGGAGGAGGCAAAGAGCTTTAGACCGATCAGTCTGACCTCCTTCCTTCTCAAACCAGTGGAAAGTTTAATCGACCATTACATTCGGGATGGTAGCTTGGGCGAGCACCCGCTGCATGCAATGCAACATGCATATCAGCGGGGGAAGTCTACTACCACCCTGTTACACAATGTTGTCTACAACATTGAAAAAGCTTTTTCACAAAAGCAATCAAGTTTAGGAGTTTTTCTCGATATTGAAGGTGCTTTTGACAACGTGTCTTTCGAATCCATTTTGGAAGCAGCACGAGATCATGGAGTACCTTCATATATCACGAACTGGATACACGCAATGCTTAGCAACCGACATCTGTGCTCATCGTTAAGACAAGTAGAGATGAGGAAATTGAGTGTCTGCGGATGTCCTCAAGGTGGTGCGCTGTCACCACTTCTATGGAA
Organism: Topomyia yanbarensis; assembly: GCF_030247195.1. Taxonomy (NCBI): domain Eukaryota; kingdom Metazoa; phylum Arthropoda; class Insecta; order Diptera; family Culicidae; genus Topomyia; species Topomyia yanbarensis. The sequence continues at coordinate 394,969,464 of NC_080671.1, read as the reverse complement.
CCTTGTCGCCGATAGCTTATTGAGAAAACTAAATGAGCTTGGGTTTCCGACGTATGGTTTCGCCGATGATTATCATATAATGATCACTGGTATTTGCATTAACACACATTTAGATTTGATGCAACAAGCCTTATGTGTTGTTGAGCGGTGGTGTCTTCATGTTGGACTATCAGTTAATCCAAATAAAACATCAATGGTGCTTTTCACGCAACGAAGGATTACAACCGGAGCTCGTCCATTGCAGTTTTTTGACTCTGAAATTATTGTCGAAGATCAAGTTAAGTACGTTGGGGTAATTCTCGACTCAAAACTTAATTGGACAGCTCACATCGATTTCAGGATCAAGAAAGCTTGCATGGCCTTTGGCCAATGTAGACGGGCTTTCGGCAAATCTTGGGGACTCAAACCCAAGTACAATCAGTAGATCTACACAACAATTGTTAGACCAATACTGGCATACGGGTGCCTTGTTTGGTGGCAGAAGGGAGAAGTCATGACAATCCAATCAAAGTTAAACCATCTTCAGAGGATGGTCTTGATGGCGATGACTGGTGCGTTCTCGACAACACCTACTGCTGCTCTCGAGGCACTCTTGAACATAAAACCACTACATGTGTTTCTGAAACAAGAAGCAATTGCTTGTGCATACCGTCTTAAGGTTACTGGGCTCTGGAACAGTAACCCAATAGATCGTGTAACTAGCCACACAAGACTGTGGCCCCAAATGGTTACTTGGGATGAATATACACTTGCTCCCAGTGACCTTACACTCACATGTAGTTTTCCTTCTAAAACTTTCAATGTGAGAATTCCTCTTCGTGAGGAATGGCTTTCTGGCTGGATGGAGCGACAACTTGAAGAATACGTAGTTTGTTATACGGACGGTTCTTTGTTGGAGGGCCGAGCCGGTGCTGGTGTCTATTGTCATGAGATGAGATTAAACCAATTTCATTCGCTTGGTAGATACTGTACCGTATTCCAAGCAGAAATCTTTGCGATTCTGTGTGGCGTACAATCCGCACTTCAACAGGGAATTTGCGGTAAAAGTATCTAGTTTTGCTCTGACAGTCAGGCTGCCCTGAAAGCACTTAGTTCGGCAGATTCGAGATCGAAATTAGTAATCGCATGTCGAACTCAAATCGAAGAACTTAGCATTTCAAATGCTATCTACCTTCTATGGGTATCCGGTCATTCCGGTATTACTGGAAATAAATGGGCGGACGAATTGGCTAGAGCTGGCGCTGCGACTGATTTCGTTGGTCCAGAACCAGTTCTACCACTGTCAATTAGTTGGATAAAGCACAAGATTCGCTCTTGGGCTGCATTCAAACATGCCAACCATTGGCGTAGCTTGCAAACTTGCGTTTAAACAAAGGCTTTTCTGCCGGATGTGAATCCAAAAATGTCAAGAAATTTGTTGCATTTTTCCAAGCACAACTGCAGTATTCTGGTCAGGGCACTGACTGGACATTGCAAACTCAATTATCACAAGGCTACTATTCAGCGCGCTGAGTATTATTCATGTGATCTTTGTGAATCCGATTACGGAACATCATGTCATTTGATATGCAATTACCCTGTATTAATGCAATTGCGCATCCGGATTTTTTGGTTCTCCATACATAGATGAACCTATCTACAGAGAGCTGAAATTTAAGGATATGCTTTTGTTCCTAACCCAGTGTGGCAAAGAGCTATTCTTTTTTAGCTGTATTTGAATGACAATATCTCTTCGGGGGTGTTTTCGTCCTGTTATCTCAATATCCCCTCGGGGGTGTTGATATATCCGCTCACTGTTTGAGTAGAGGTTCCAAATCCCTCCGGGGGTTGGAAGTTTTATTCCTGCTGTTGTAGCACCTGCAGATCGTTCAGCATCACTGCGGGGGTGTAGAATGCTCTGTTTTAATTGTTCTGTGTCGTTGTTTTCCTTACCCCTAACCTTACCACTTCCCCAATCCTTCCCATCAGGAAAATGATAAAAAGACGATTCTTGGCAAGGCGCAAATCTCCGATCAACATGGGAAACGTGCCATTTGAGCCAGACGCTACTTATACCTGATTCAGTTTACGCGGCTGAACTAGCTGCTATTCAGTATACCCTTGGAATCATTGATACATTACTCGCAGACCATTACTTCATCGTTTCGGATAGCCTCAGTTCCATTGATGCTATTCGCTCGGTGAAACATGGAAAGCACTCCTCGTATTTTTTGGGGAAAATACGGGAGCTGCCGAGTGCCTTATCTGACAAATTTTTCCAGATTACCTTGGTGTGGGTCCCTTCTCATTGCTCCATTCCGGGTGACGTTTATGAAAGACCAATTTGCTTCAGCGAATTTTTCAATATTACTCATCAGAGAACTCTCAAAAGTTGGCAAAACTCGTGGAGCAATGGGGAGCTAGGAAGGTGGCTACATTCGATAGTCCCGAAGGTATCGACGAAACCTTGGTTCAAGCTTCAAGGGGATGGATGTGGATCGTGAATTCATTCGCGTGATGTCCCGACTCATGGCGAACCATTACACGCTGGATGCACATCTCAGGCGTATTGGGCTGGCTATCATGACATCGAGCACATTGTCTGGGCGTGCACCGAGTACAGTTCCGCCAGGTCTCGGCGGGCCCGAGGAAGACCAACCAACGTCCCGGTTTGAGATGTGCTGGGAAGCCGCGATCTCCTCTATATGTCCCTCGTTTACACTTTCGTAAAAACCATCAGTATACAAATTTAACTGCCCCTTCTTATTTTTCTTATTATTCTTAGAAGCGCCCTATTCCACCTGTACCATACACCCACGATGGTTTGATGCGACTCCAAGCCGACACAAATCACCTCTGTCGAATGAGCCTAATCCTAAGCGAGCAAGTAGGTGGATTACTCCTCTCCGTCCACTCTGTGTATGCTGCGTGACCTTCACGAGCTTTGGCTGTTATCGATTCGACGAGACAACCAGCCAAAATGATGTCTAATCGCCTTTGTTTTGTGAAATAGCAAATTGTGCCAAAATGCCTCGCAGGTAAAACAACACTCACGTGACTATTTATTTTCAGTATTATTCGATGACCTTTGCTAAAGTAAGCATCTTTGCATTGCCGAGAAAAATAAACTGTGCCGGAGATAACAAATCGCACTTGATACTCGGTACAAAACTCCGTTACGAATGGAAACAAACTCTTGGTTTGGGGCTTATTCACAATTTGGTTTAATTCAATTATTTTCCCAAGGCCAAATTTCAAGATTAATACAGAATAAATAGAGATATCGCCTGTATTCCACTAAATGTTTCAATCATTTATAATTTCCAAGACAAACTTAAAAAAAATCGTTTTTCATTAAAAGTGCTAAATGGCAGTGACGAGCAATTTGGTAGTACATCAACCTGCACAACTACTTCAGCACAGATTGTCGCATTTATTTACTGAATTTTTAATATAAGCAAACCATTTTAGTAAATCTACCGCATCCTGAACAATCCGTACTTGGTTCGCTTGGAGAGAAAGACTATAGTGACCTAATTTCAAGAACCGTATGAATCGCCTATCGGATTATCATAGAAAGAAGAATTAAACTTCGATTTCCACGGAAAACTGTCTACCTGGTACATTGAAGGTTTTCCATTCATAATAGTTTAAACTATCCTGTTATATGTATAGCGTTTTGAGTGATCCTTGCGGGTACTTTTTATCTTCTTTCTCGGCCCGATCCTTGCTTCGCTGCATTACATCGGTGTGACATTGTGTACCCAGCGAATAAGAGTAAAGGTGCCTGCCTGCTACATACCGCCAAGGAATCGTCAGAAACGAATAACTGATACGAAGCTCTAGGACTATAAAGAGCTGCAACGTTGCCGACAGCAGCGCACATATCCCAGAATGGGCGTGGGCGTTGTCGGATTCCATTCAATGCGGTATGCAGTTATGTTGCATTTTTCGTCTCTCGCTCAAGGCTGGCTAATGGGAATTGATACTTATGCAGAAAAAAAAACGCTTTTGCATCAGTGCGGTGAAATATCGAACGGAAAACTTGTTGCTTGGACGTGGCATTGAGTTGATTGAAACTATCAGCATGCAAGCGTATTGATTTTTATAGCGTATCGTTTGAGTACTTTTTATTTGATTTGATTTCCACCGCAATTCAGCGAATTTCGTTCAGTACGGAGAAGTTTTGACTGAATGATGGAGATACAGATTCAAATAGAACATATTAATGTACGAACCATTTCAAAGGATATATCACGCATCTCCGTGCTCAACGTGCCATTTTACTTTCGAAATGCTTCTCCAACTCAGAATAACCGATTCAACACTGCGTAAATAGTTCTACCAATTAAATCCTTCGTCTTCAATTCATCCCCTTGAAACAAAATAAAAACAAAAAGTCGATGGAATGAATGCATATCCCTATTTAATTTCAACTAGTCACGCTTTTAAATCAGCACTTTGACAAAAGAATCATCGTTAAAGTAGGTTATCGTATGGTAAATTCTAGCTTTTTATTACTTCAGCTGTGCAGTAAACAAAAAAGCTGTATGCTGCAACACTAACTGGCGAAGGTGGTGGCCAGCAATTTACAGCATACAGCCAACATCGACATTAAAATCGATGATGCAGTGAAAACCGACGGTCACTATATAGCCGTACCTCACTCGATTCCGAAAGTTGAAGTAATGGCAGTGGGAGGCCCGGATGAGGAGAAAATTTATGTACGGAAGCATTTGCTAAATAATTGCTTTCGGACTTGAAGAATGTGGGTTATTTTCACTGACGTTGTAAAGTATATTCTAGAGTCAAATTCCTTGCCCATGTTTATTGCTATAGAAAGATTACTCGGCAATTTTATTTAATGTGAAGCATACTTTCCTTTGAGCGTCACAAGATATCTCTCCGATTTGCGTTCATAAGAACGATCCTAAATTGAATAAATTAGTTAACAAATCTTCCAAAAGCATTCGACGCTTTTCTTAAGACAGAACAAATTTTGAGAAACTATGTATCATTATACATCCGTTCAATGCACAATTGCCGTATGTGAGTTTTTGGCGATATTTCAAGGGAGGAACGACAAAAACTTGGTCTATTTGGCGTTTTTATGTCGTGCATTTAAAAAACTTATGCACTACTCATTTCGTAAATGTGTGTAACTCTACTTTGTTCTTGCCATTCAGTTGTCAAAATGGCGTCGAAGCATAAGAAAATCCAAAATACTTCCTCGTAAATTTGGCAAAATCGCTGATGGTTGCTGATCGCGCTGGATCTTAATATTGCCGGTTTACCGAAGGTTTTTCTTAAAGCCTATAGCTTGCGGCGAATCAGAGCTATGATTAACTTGGGCAACACAGTATTTACACAGCTGTCGACACTTTCGCGGATCTTACAACACCCTCACCGCTTTGTAAGTTACATGGATCGAGAAATTGATAGTGGGATCAAGGGCCTTCGGTTTCGCAGTTGTTGCCTTCTGCTTGCTTCCCGTTGAATTCTATATTGCTACTGATTTTGCTTCTATTCAGGCCCGTGCGCAGAAAATTCTCTAGGCGGGGGGGGGGGGGGGTTGTTGGGCTTTGATTTTTTTAACGTTTATTTTAAAAGAAACGTACAGAAACCCTCAAACTTTGAAGTTTATTTTGAAAGAAACGTACAGAAACCCTCAAACTTTGAAGATTTTTTCAGAGGCCTGGACCTAGTCTTGTGAACCAAACGACTCTGCTCAACAAATTGGGTACATGTTTGTTATAGAAGATAAAATAAATAAAAAGACAGCGCGCTGCATAGTGGTCGGAAACCCCAAAAACGTGAACTTAATTCACTAGAGTTCAAACCATATATTCACAGGATATCTTTGGACGAATTGTTCGTAAGAATATTCCCCACAACCTGACAAAAATTAAAATTAGGCATGGCTTACTACGATCAAATTCAAAAAATTAACTTTTTATGCTGACGAAGTAGAAAGTCGGTGTCTTCGACAAAGTTTTAGAAATGCTCGTAATAAAGAATTTTGTTGAACTAGTTGAACTTGTAGGATTTAATGTTATCGATTTGTAAAGCGTTTTCTATGGCAACACCCTCAAATTTAGTTTTTTTTTTTAATATAACTTTTTCCATTGTGACTTTTCGTGAAAACCGTGCTCCAGACAAATGTGGAGGCATTAAAACCACATAATATTGTTGAAGATTGTAAGTAAAAATACCCAATCAAAAAAACATTACAAAATAAGCTTAAAACCTTCTTACCTTTATTATGCGCAGTCCGGACATTGAAAATAGTGCCTGCTCGTCCATTTTGGTTTGCACCTTTCTCTCGTATACGCAGTTGAACTTAGTGTAAATTTTTTTTAAATTCTTCATTAACTCTAAAACGAATGAATATTTTTACAAGAGGTGTGCGCCGCGCCGTCGATTTCAGGTAAAAATTTGATATACAGTGTTCAACAATATTTTTACATGCAGTCTTCAACAATATTATATGGTTTTAATACCTCAACATTTGTCAGGATCATCGTTTGCACGAAAAGTCACAGCGAAAAAAGCTATATTAAAAAGCTAAATTTGAGAGGGTTTGCCTTAGAAAACTCTTTATAAATCGATAACATTAAGTCCTACAAGCTCAAGTTGTTGAACAAAATTCTTCATTATGAGCATTCCTAAAACTTTGTCGAAGACACCAACTTTCTACCTCGTCAGTATAAAAAGTTAATTTTTCTAGTTCAATTACAGTAAGCCATGCCTCAGTTTAATTTGTAACAGATTGTGGGGAATATTCTTACGTACAATTCCTCCAAAGATACCCTATGAATGTATTCAATGGTTTGGCCTCTAATGACGTTTTTGGCATTTCCGACCACTGTGCGTTTTCTGCTGGCTCGTGGTGGATTCAGATTGGTTTGTAGTAGTTGTTAAGCCAACAGACTAAACTTAAACCTCTTGTATCCCGCAATCCTCATCCATCCGGGGCAACCGTTAAGTACTGATTTAGTAAGGATTGTGTTCTCGCTTATTTTGTTTTGTGTTAATCGTCATGTTTTTATCCATAGCTACATTTCTTTACTTGCTGTCAAACCTTCGCGATATATCTCACCTGCTCAGGTCTGCTGCAAATATCGTACCCTGTTGGTACATGAACCGATCCGGGGGTGTCAACCATAAGGATTTACATCTGTTTACAAACCTTCGCCGGGTTTCTTATCGTTCTTGGTGCTAGTCGTTCCTATTTATCTGCTAGCTGGTGCTGAGAACTTCTTGGCGGCAGTATTTCACCCTATAGCGATGCCAATTTTCGCGATCCATTTCGCTGCCACTCTAACGGAATAATAATCGACGGTAAAATTTCTCTAGACAACGATATCCCGATTTTCTCCAACTTCGTGTTTTTCCTCCCTAACTGCCGTTGCTAGCCCGCTGACCGACATTTGCTGTCTACTCACTACTTTTGCTAATATCGAAGCTTGTCGAAACGTTAACCGATCTTTCAGACAAGCCGTCCAACTTGACATACATCCCTTTCCAGCCACCCTCGCAAAGTTTCGTCCTTGGTTTCTTCATTGACTTGTTTCTAGAGTGACCGAACTCAAATGACATTTTATGTGTCCAAACGGTTTGCAGTATATTTTTTTCCTGGACAGGAAAATAATACATTTTTAAAAGTAATTCAAAACGCTCATGGGGGGGGGGTATTACGATACACAATGACATTTTACATTTAAATTAAGGTAACTCAAAACAACAAATAGTCATACAATTTACAAATTACTGACTTCAACAATTAAGGACTAGGAAAAAATACATTTAGGTCGATTTTACTTGTTTTTGATACAAAGACCCAGCATTGAGTAAATTTAAAGAATAAGGCGTAAACTGTTGCCAAATCCGTGACAAACGTTATTCAAGTGTTCGGGAAATGACTGACGCCTGTAAGCAAACCAGGATCAAAAAGAAACCGAAATTAGAATACGGCTTGAACTTTCGTTCGATCCAGCTACTAAACTTAATAGTTCCTGATTTCCCTAGAGTCCCACTTTTTCAAGACTACCTATATTTTTCCAAAAGAATAGAACAAGTTGGTGTTAGTTATTTACGAGTAGAACACGAAACATTAAAATCCAATTTCCAGGTTATGTCTTGTGCTCTTATGCGCGAATTGTTTAATCCGTTTTTTTTTTCTTCAAAAAAATAAAGGTTACATACTCTCAGGCGTTTGGCTCTCATCATGCCAAAAAACAGTTCGTTTCCCTATACTCGTCCGCAGCCCAGAGCTTCTGTGCTTGGCTAACCGAGGCGTCACTCGGTACCAGCCAGTTGCTTTGGGCGTTTACACACGTGTCTAACTGGCCCCAATTCGGTGATAGTTTGTATATATCGTCTAACTGGCAGAAAGTTGGAGTGGAACACGAAATAATAAAATCCAACTTTTCAAAGTTAGGTCTTGTGCCCTTATGCGCAAATTGGTTAAACCATTTTTTCTTTTAGGAAAAAAAACCAGGTTGCATATATTTTTTGACAATCAATCTTTCCCAAGACTACCTACATTTTCTACTTAAGCTGTACGCACACGAGGCGACAGGACACACGCCACAAAAAATATTCTCTATGGATTTTGTTCTACCTATTCCAACGTGGTAACAGTAATAGCTAGAACGAAATCCATAGTGAATATTTTTTGTGGTGTATGTCCTGTTGTCTCGTGAGTGAACAGCTTTAATCTGACTTTTTTCGATTAAAACGTTTTTCAGGAATAATGCGCGGCCTAAAACATATTTATTGCTTTCCACATGTCTGTGTCATCCCAGAAAGGCCATGTGCCAAATAATAATAAAACGAAAAGAGTAACTTCTCCACTCAAGAATCCAATTGATTGTAGCAGTTCATTCGATGTTTTATCCGAAAAATTTCCTCGCATTGTGCGTAATGTCCCATGAATAGAAGCAACCATCTTCTCTGCCGATAACAGTGACGATCTCCGACTTCAGAGTAATGGGGTTAATAAGTTGAAAGTATTAGAAAAAAGCATGTTTTGTGTTCCACGTGCGAGTAAAGTGAAAACATTATAGACGACATGAGACCAGAATTCAAAATCTGACGCGCAATGTCTTGGATGTCAAGGCTTCGGGCACAGCACTGAAATTGTCATTTAGATTCAAAATGTATGATTTGTAATGATAATACGCACACAACGGATGCTTGTCCGGTGAAAGACCCACAGAATGTTTCAACCGCAGAATTAAACATCACGTTTTAACCTCTTTTGAAGCCAAGGTGATCGGGATTGTGGGCATTGAAGTTGAAACCGTTCTTAGTATTACAGTGAAGACCCGTTTTTTCAGCCCCTTGGCGAATTTTAAGCTGATAAAACATTGGGACATAGGGACGTTGATAAAATCGGGACATATATTTTTCTGTTTTTTTTTAATAAACCTAATCTCTGAAAATATTCTTTTTTAGTCCTTTGATGTAGCCTCGCAGCCTTTTCTGATTAATTACTTTAAGTTCACTTAAAAGGGTGTGAGAGCGTAAAATTAAAAAAAAGTGTTATTTTTATTTTTGCATTTTTCGGATCTCTAAGATAAGAAATATATGCCCAAGGAAGGATTTACTCGAATTCAACTTGGTTCGTCTGCTGGAGCCCGTCAAACTACCAACTATCAATTTTCATATGAAGCTGATAAAATCGGGTCCAAAAGCTGATAAAATCAAGGGGAAGATAAAAGCTTATAATACTTGATAACTTGTTATAAAAAGGTTCCAAACATTTTTTATAATAAATTCCGAGAAGTCGACTATTCTAAGATGTTTTATACTGACGGATCAAACCGCGAAGGGTCCACTGACTTCGGTATTTTCAATCAAAAGTTTACCGCCTCCTACAAACCCAGTGACCCCGCTTCAGTTTACGCCGCAAAACTAGCTGCTATTCAGTATACCCTTGGAATCATGGAGACATTACCCGCAGACCATTACTTCATCGACTCGGATAGTCTGAGTTCTATTGACGCTACTCGCTCGATGAAACATGAAAAGCACTCCTCGTATCTTTTGGGGAAATTGCGGGTGCTACTGAGTGCTTTATCTGACAAATCTTTCCAGAATACCTCGGTGTGGGTCCCTTCTCATTGCTCCGTCCCGGGCAATGAGAAGGCGGACTCCTTAGCTAAGGTGGGTACCCTAGAAGGTGACGTTTATGGAAGACCAATTTTCTTCAGCGAATTTTTCAGTATTACGCATCAGAGAACCCTCGAAAATTTGCAAAACTCCTGGAGCAATGGGGAGCTAGGAAGGTGGCTACATTCGATAGTCCCCAAGGGCCCAAGGTATCGACGAACCTTGGTTCAAGGGGATGGATGTGGGTCGTGGCTTCATTCGTGTGATGTCCCGACTCATGGCAAATCATTACACGCTGGATGCACATCTCCGGCGTATTGGACTCGTGGATAGTGGTTTCTGCGCTTGTGGAAACGGCTATCACGATATCGAGCACATTGTCTGGGCATGCACCGAGTACAGTTCCGCCAGGTCTCGACTCATGGACACCCTCCGGGCCCGAGGAAGACCACCCAACGTCCCGGTTCGAGACGTTCTGGTAAACCGTGATCTCCTCTACACTTTCCTAAAAACCATCAATATACAAATTTAACTGCCCCTTTTTTCTACCATTCTCAGAAGTGCTCTCTTCCGCCTGTTCCATACACCCACGAAGGTTTGATGCGACTCCAAGGCGACACCAAACATCTCTGTCGAATGAGCCAACAAACACGGGACTTACGTATAAACCATACGCGCAACTCGAACTCTTTCCGATCCGCATCTGAGCCGTACTACGAAATCGTCTGGAGGAACCCCTGCCGACTCGAGGAGGAACACCCGGCGTCCCAGTACATAATTCTTCTTGATGAAGGCCACCCGAGTCTGCAACCTATGCCGTTGATCTCCCGATGCCTGAAACTGAAACTGAAAGTTAATAACTTTCTTTCCTGCCATCTTTGTCCACCCTCCCTCCCCTGACTCCTATAACCAGAAGGGTCACCCTCTTGCCCCCCCCCCCTCCTCCAAATATCTTACCGAAGCATTCAGCTCTTTCTGTCTCTTCTAGTTCTAAATATTATATTATATAATCTCATTGAAAATGTCCAACTCTACTACCACCAAAAATAACTCTAATTAATCTCTCCGAATCTTTACAAAATTACCCCCTTGTGTATATGTATAAGATAGCTATAAATTATCCTTAGTTTCATTAAAAAAATCAATATGTAATCCCCTAGTTTTAATAATTTAAAATATAAAACAAAACAAAATTGGCACTTTTAAGCTTTTAAAATTAAAAAAAACGATCGAAATGATTTTTTTGCAATTTCTTATTTCTCATAAACTACTCTAGATAATTGCATGAAATTTTGCACACTTTTAGGATGATGTTTACATTGTCATATAAATATATATTTATGGACTATTTGTTTTAATGGCAGTATTTTACATACATTTCTAATAAACAATTTAAAATATGTTTGTGTTCTCGGCGCTACAAAAAAACTCAAAATACATCAAATGACGCGGAAAACGTTAACCTTCAATAATCTGTAAAGACGTTTCTGTCCTTTTAGTTTCTGTCCAGAGATATGATTTTTTTTGAAAAGCGCTGCGCTCTTCCAACATGCGGCGCATTTCGATGATGCCCACGATAACGCACTAGCCACAGCCCACGCGAACTGGACCAACGGGCATGTTCAAACTTGTGTTCAGCACCCTGCGGTATCTATCATTTAGCAAGCGGCAACTTCTATTGTATAGCAGATCGCAACATCTATTGTTTAGAATGTCGTCAGTTTTATTGTTAAAATTGAGTTTAACCTGTGTTAATTAAAATTATTATCATAAATGAGGTTTTATAGTTGTAACGAGTATGATACATCATCATCATCAATTTTCGATGTCTACTGACTACCCCTTTCAAATGACATCCATATTGATTATGTTTCTCAATGTTTTGTGATAACCGGAAGTCGCCACCTTGGATTTCAAAATGGCGCTAATCGTAAATTTTCAGTATCTGCTGACCACTCCCTTTCAATTGACATCCATGTTGATGGTCTTTCTCACTATTTTGTGGTAACCGAAGCTCGCCATATTGGGTTTCAAAATGGCGGTAATCATCAATTTTCACCACCTCCTTTCAATTTACATCCATATTGATGGTGGTTCTCACAATTTTGTGGTAACCGGAAGTCGCTATCTTGGATTTCAAAATGGCGTTAATCATCACTTTCCGATATCTGTTGACCACCTCTTTTTAAAAGACATCCATATTGATGGTGGATATCACTATTTCGTGGTAACCGAAAGTCGGTAATCGTCACGTGCCGATGTCTCCGACATATACGGATCCTACACCTCACGATTTCTAAGGCATCGAAAAATTTACTAAAATTTCATTATCCACAAGTACGAATAAGAAATATTCTGATCGCTTGTTATGATCCTATGTATTATTTTCTTAGCGCAAAAATGGGTTAATATTCTATACCAATCTTGCCCTGAAAATTTTGTCGAACTATTTTTGCGCTAATTTTATTTGACCCACTTTTGTATGAGGTATACCATTTCTAAACTAACAGAATATTTCAACCCACTTTTGTTCTGAGCAAAATTTTATTTCTGGAATTCACTCCAAAGTAAGAGAATCTTTTTCTTGTGTATCTCGTCAATACGGGGGCATTTATTTCGACTAATGACCTGGAGAATTTTGAAAATTTGCTTTGAATATAGAGTAAGCGTTGAAGTCAAAATCAGACTGAAATATAATAGCAAATGTCGGTTAATAAACAGTTTTATTGAAAAGACATTCAGCACGTTCCATCAGGACCCCTGAAGAAATTGAATTCGACGTCAACATTTCATAAGGCTTACAATATGCTCATGTTGAGAAAATGGCGTCTGAAAAATTACCTCGTACTTTATATTCCCATTTATGAACAGGAGCTTGATTTAAGGACCAAACAACTCAATGCCGTGTTAAATTAACCATTTCTTCCGAATAATGTGCCAGATTTAGTAAAAAAATTTGTATTTTGAACGATTTATGCAGATAAATATTTTGGTCCCTTTTGAAACATCGCATTGGTTTTGTGCCCTCCCCCATAATCCCTTTTCGGCGAGACGTTAGCTTATAGTGCGTGCGGGTGAGCCCTTTTGTTTACAGTAAATGATTATGTGACGTTTATTTTGATCCCTTTCTTGGTATTGAGACGTTTTTGTTCCCTTTTCAAGTATAGTCTTTTTCATTAAGAAAAGAGCCCATAAACAAATTTTTCCGTTTTGTTGTTTGGTGTATATGAACTGTTAATTTTTGAGGGGAAGTGAAAGAGAACATAAGCAAATCCATTATTTCGCCAACAGCCAGGCTTCAGAATCGGCTTATTCAAGGTATGTATAAAGCTTTGTTAGTGTCCATTTGATGTATTAACCGGAATTGTTTACGTTTTCTTTATCGACCCATTTGAAATGTTCTCGTCGAATTCTCATTTGATTGCTTATTTTCTGGTGTGTAGCTAACAACCCATACATAACGCCGGGGCCGGGGTTAACTTGATGAGTTTTACGCGACATACATTTTTGTCTATAAAAGCAAAGAGCATGCAAGAAACACTGATAAAATTCAGAGATGTTCTTTCTTCTTTCCTTTTATTCAACGTGTTCTATTTTGCAAAATCTACCTAAATCAAAGCGGTAAAAAAGTAAAACTGAAAACACCACCAACTAGCCCCAATCTCCCTTACTATCTGAAGCATAAAAGAAAATATATACCCCATCATAGACGATCGTCCTAACGCTAATGATATGACATCAAGAACGCGTCAGGGGATCTAGATTAGCACTCTTCGAAGTTTGACCGTACCAACTAGGAACGCGGGTGACGTCATGTAAACTGTCGAATACGAATTTTATTTTAGTTTAATATACATGTAATATACAATGAAACTAATATTTCAGGAATGATTTTCGATAGAAAAATAAATATTTACTTTTTTTAGTACTTTTTGTTTTCCCGTGAGCTGCCGATCCTACTTCCCGGGTAAGATGTCGACGATTTACAAGTTTCTCAGAACATTACAAATTCGACGTTCAATAATAGTAAATATAAATGCGAGCTCCATTCGCCAGTATTTCGTTTTGCCGTAGGCAGATATAACTGGACGCGTATGGTGCTACTTCAGGTTCGAGTGATTCTATAATTCTTAGATGAGTCTAGGATCCAGCTCGGGTGCCTAAAATTAAAAACCTTCGGTATCTTTGCTCGAATTCGATCGTATTTCTCAAATCATAAATTTTCTGGCTCGAGTTTTCAAATTTTGAAGTTATCGGGTTCGGGATGGGTTTTGGATTTTCCAAAAGTTTCATTCTCGGATTCGGGTCGGCTTCAGGTTTTACAACTCGACCATCTCTAATACAAGCCTTTCATCTAGTTCATGAAGAATAAATCATAAATCGTGCATTAAATAAAAGTCGTTATGTCAGAAGGGTTGTTTTTTAAACGATTCGGAAAGATCGCTTTTAGTGCATGATACTTGAAAATTAGTGTACTTTCTGGAAATGAATGTCTTATTTTGCCCCCTTTTCCCCCTTGAAAAAATGGTATGTTTCATGATATATCTGAAGGAGACGCATGGTAGTCGTTGATTATCCAGGATTCGTTAGTAATTTATAAATGTCTCAGGATTATATTATACTTTTTGAAAATGAATTTTCAGATATAGTGCACTTTATGTACGTGAATGTTGAATTTTTTAACCACCGTAAGTGCAATATATATGCAATTCTGAGGTTTTGTAAGGAAAGTGATCATTATGTGACGCCTCGCGAGGCATGGCATACCTGTCCAAAACGGATCCTCAGCTACATTAATAATGTACTACCCGGTTGCGACGACACATGTGGACAAACGAACAACTCGCTTCCAAGTACATTGGATTCGGGTAATTTGTAGTATGTAGAGCAAACAAGGGCAGCCACAAAAGATAACCGGAATAGTGGTCGCAGTGGCAAAGCTTCCCCTAACAAATAAAAATATTAAAGCTTCTGATCTATAGATTTTTTAAACTCAGATAATAATTGTTCCAACTAGATTCACTTCTGAACTTTTAAGCTTGTATCAAATATGCAATATATTCGAGTGTTCCTACGAATTGTAACAAGCCCTCTCCTAAACCAGATTTGTGACACGTAACGGTATATAGCCCTAATCAATTTTACATTAGCGAAACTAGGCTTCCCAATTTCTCTCTCTTTCACCTGTAATCATTCCGGGATTTCATTATTTGCTTCACACCACATTCGAACCCAACCACTTTTTATGATTCTAAAATAGATTATAATTGCGGTAACAAATTTTTTACCGATCTAAACTGAACAGATAAAATCAACTAGCGCCTTCAATACGTAGCCTCCTTTTTTCTATATTCAATGTTTGGCTAGTAAGAGTAAATAAATCGGGAATCAGATAACACACATAATAATAGTTGTTTTCCATATTTTAACTTTATAGAAAATAACAAATCATTGTACATCGGAACGGTGTGAAAAAAATCGAAGGTTCCCACGTATCAAAGAGCAGGAAAAAGAGTAAAACTGACATGCAACCCACACAGCACCAGCGCTACAGCCTATCTGCATGGACTGCCAGCAGAAAGTAGAGCAAACCTATGACCAACCTGAATTTTGCATGAGGTCAGGGGTAATTTTTGGCAGCAGATCATGAATCACACCATGCTACCACAACGGTTTTTCCTAAAATCGACCATGGACCGACAATTTGCAACCGGGAGCCTCCGATATACAACAAACGAATTTCACCACAAGCTAAGCGGTACACTTGTGTCGACAAATTTTCGTCGGTTTCTGTTTTGAACTATTGGAAAATTTCAATCAATCCTGACGTTTCATGTTTCATGTCTACCGTGCTATTGTCAGCGATAGTGATTCCACAAGCTTTCCATCCTTTTATGATGAATAACAGGTCATTTGAACGTGAAATTGCAATCTAAACCAATACTAATAGCCTCTAGATTCGACAGTACAAAATACTTCAAGGTTATTGAAAATTTTGGATTTTATACATTCTGAAGCAGTAGAAAATTCAACCAGAGTCAAAACAGAAAATGATTGTGTAACATAAAACAGTCCTCCTCGTTTGTCTGGAGAAAATTGTGGAAGGCGAGCCTTTCACCACTTCTAGCATGATTTTCTCTCTCTTTCTCTTTCTCTCTTGAAATTACCATCCTACTCACCCACCCATTCATTCATCCGGCCATGAATCCCATCACAAAACATCGAACAAATCCATGAGGATTTGGTGCCTCTCCTTCCATCCATCAATATAATTTTCTCCTTTTGAAAACGTTGCCGATACTTCTTATTCGGCTTGGTAGCTCTTATTCATGAAATTTCACATGTTTCATAAAGTCATTGTCAATGTAGCAAATGCAAATTACGGAATCCCATTAACATACACTCGTTAGCATGTAGCCATGCCGCCTATAAATGTCTTCTGAAAACTTGTCAATTAGTCATTTTTGCACTGCCTTCAATATAACTAATATAAATTCGATAATGCCATCCTCAGCGTAACCTAACCGGGGTACTGTTCTTCCTAAACAGTGATGCAAGAATTTACTATTGACCAATTTATACTTAACTAAAGCTAAGCTAAATAAGCGTACAGGGCACAGATGCACGTGTCGAGTATGTCTGCCATTTCAAAAAGAAGTTGCTAACCTTTGTCAATTATTCCGCTTGGCTTTCCTAACACTGAACAGTATACAACGAGCAGTGAAAGCTAATCCTTGGTTTTTGGTCTCCTTTGTCAGGATTCATTTTCCTGATAACAATACCATTAACACAACACCGATTAAACATTCTTTAGTATTTTAAGTTCACAGATAAACATATAGTTCTGGTATGCTTCACAAACAAATATGTCTTACTCCAACCGATTCCGTGAGCAAGCTGACCGACGGATACCCTATGTGATGTGCGGATAACACTATACCGTAGCGTTCAACGCCTCGGAACGATTTTACGAGTATCGGGCAGGAATCACAACGACAGACTGACGACGGGGTGCAAATTTGCTTCGGTCGAGGCCACCTCGTCTGTCTCATCACGCTTATTTTTTTTTTTGTTTTTCTCCTATTGGCCGCTCCCCGAATGGCACATACAGCGCCAGGCCAGATCCACACAACATAACATAAAACATCCTTACGGAAAGAGAAGCGGGCGAGCTTTTTCTCACGATCCGATGGGAAAACGGATAGATCGCGGGCCGGCAACGAACGTGTCTCATGCGCAAATGTCATTGGGGAAAACTCCCGCAGCTTTCGCGTTTCCGATATCGATGGTTGCATGCCTTCATACACAGTGGTATTGTTCGAAGTCATACCAGTTTGAAAATATTCTCTCGTAACTTGATTCGATTGTGGGAAACACAGTGAGGAGCTGTATAGTATGGTAGATCGGGGCAGGTCCGTGAACATAGAGATTTTTATTTCACACCTTCTTGTATTTCAAGATTTCACGTTATTTTCGCCTTTCCCATGTGAAAAGGCTATGCAATCGGTCGCAATTTCGACTTTTAAACCGTGGCCGGCTGGGCCGAGTCTCTTATACCAGTCGTCGAGATCGGAAAAAGTCTGTATGTGTGATTTTTTTTACCTGGTGGTATAGCTTTTATGCCGACCCAGCACACGTTTAGTTGTTAGACTATGCAACCGATTTCGTCCATCGTGTGCCAGAGTGAGGTTTTCTTAACAGAGAAGATAACTCTGAACCCTAATCCTCTAAACTCCACCAAGGTATCCGAGATTCGCCTGATTCCCCGGATTCCATTTGATATGACTACTTCGGGGGGAGGTATGCTCATGCACTTCGCTTGATTCCAGGTCTAGTTGGTCGTGCTAGTTCGCTGGTCGATCCAGCGATTTCGGTTGGAAAGTGGCTTCCTGTTCACTGGTGCCCCGACGACCCTATACTGGTGGGTTGTCGCGTTCGGTACTACTCGGCGTAGTCCCCGACGGTGGAGCTAGTCTACCTCAGCGGAGAGTTCCCTGACGAAGGCATGCCTCCCGCAACCGTTGACGGACGCGTTATTCTTGCTTCGATACAGTCCAGCAGAATGCCGAGGTCTGTCCGATTCCGGGTGGAGGATTGCTCCTGTTCACTGGTGACCCTACGATGCAAGCCGGCGATTCGCTATGAACTACTCGAAATAGTCCCCGACGGAAGATCTTTCCTACTCCGACGAAGACAGGTGCCGAGGTCGGTTCTGCGATGCTGGGGGGAGGATGAGTTCCAGTTCACAGGCACCCCGACGACCATTTGCTGGAGCTACTTCCCGATCTACTCGAACTAGTCCCCAGCGGTGGGTCTAGCCTACACCGACGAAGAAATTTCCCGACATTGAATTCCTCTCGAAACTGTTATCTCGATGCTGGACGGTTAGGTGCCACGTTCAGTCCTGAGATTCCGGGGAAGAAAGACTTCTGGTTCTCAGATACCCCGACGACCTACCGTCGACAATTCGTGCGCTCAACCTAGTCCCCGGCGGTAGATCTAGCCTATTCTGGTCGCGCCCGGTGGTTTACTTTATCTCTCTTCTGCAGACTTGTCAAGTTCCAAGGTCGGTCCGGCGATTCCGGCTGGAGTGTAACTTCCGGTTCATCGGTGCCTCGACGATCCGAGGCCGTGTACTGCTACATTGCTGGTCGTTGCTCCTTTCGCCAGCTTCGTGCAACGCTGCCACGATCTGAGCGACTGTTCAGTTGAGCGCGTCCCATTTTTCTTTGTCCGCGCACATTCTTTGGACAATATTGTTCATGTTAACATCCTCACCGACAACGGTTCTCATTTCATTTTGCTCGTTCTCGAAACGCGGGCAATCGCGGACTACGTGCTCAGGTGTCTCAACTGCATCACCGCACGCGATGTAGATCGGCGAACTCGCGTGGCCGAACCTGTTCAGATACTTTTTGAAACAACCGTGACTAGACAAGAACTGCGTCATGTGGAAGTTCACCTGACCGTGCGCTCTGTTCACCCATACCGACATGCATGGAATTAGTCGAGGGTCCATCTACCGTTCACAGCGTTATCCCACTGATGTTGCCACTTAAGATGTCAGCTCGGGCTTGTTTACGGGCTCCTCTATTGCCTCGATCCCTATAACACTCGCTATCTTATTCGAGTAGAAGGTTTATGGGAATCGTTCCAGTTATCACGTAGGCCTCTGACGAGATAGTTCAATACGCGCTAGACACCCGCAAGACCATCAGTCTGAACGTGCTTTTCAGCCGAGATGTGTTCCTCTTCGTCTGCAGTGCCGTCACCCAAGCAGGTCCTGCGTATCTGCGCACCGATGTGGAGACACTCACCAGTAGTCGCTTTTTACTGCAGCTGATCACCGAATTATTGGGCATAATCAGAGATATTGCCGAGATCACGGCCCTCCCGCATGCGTGGTCGATGTGGCTATTAAAGCTTAACCGGTCATCTATCATCACTTCCAGTTGTCTAACTTCCCGCTTTGAGTTGATGATAAACTCTCCAACAGAGATTCTTGCACTGCCCTTCGGTAGCTTATCAAAACCATCTCGGTTTTGTGGTGAGCTAACGTCAGCATCTTCGCGCAGCACATCCAGTCGTCCACAACATCTATCACCTCCGTTGCGAGTACTTCCACTTCCTCTAGTGATTTTTCGAACACTAGTAGCACCACGTCGTCCGAAAAACCGACAATCTTCACGCCCCTGGGCAGGCTCAGCTTCAGCACTCCATCGTACCTAGCATTCCAAAAAGTTGGGCCAAGTATGGAACCCTGTAGAACGCCTGCTGCTACGATTACACTTCTAATTACGGCGTCAGTTTCGTAGATCAGTTGCCGGTTCTGGAAGTAACTCCTCAGAATCCTACAGAGGTACACGGGAACTCTCAGTCTGTGCAGCGAATCGGCGATTGCGGCGCAACTACCGCTGTTGAAGGCATTTTTTTACGTACTGCATCCACAGTGGATCTACATTTCCAGAAACCGAACTGCATATTGGATGGCACATTCTCTCGCTCCATGTATGTTATTAAGGATTACTCTTTCAAGCACCTTGCTGACTGTATCCAACAGGCATATCGGCCTGTATACTGAAGGATCTCCAGGAGGCTTGCCTGTCTTCGGCAACAGCACCAGCTTTGGTCGCTTCCAGATATCGGGAAAGTAACCATCGTCGATGCACATTTGCAATGCAGTCCTAAACATATCCGGGTTCGTTTAGATTGCTGTTTTCATAGCCACGTTGGGGATACCGTATGGTCCCGGAGCTTTCTTGGTTCTCAAGACATTTGCCACTACTATCAGCTCCTCGTTGGTTACCCGAGCTTCTTCTTCGTGGTCATACTGAGTTCCGTATGGCGTGGGCGGCCAGGCCGTCGGTTGATGCTATGGAAATAGCGCTTCTACGATGACTCTCATCCTCTTTGGGCACCTATCTGGTGGTACTGTCGGTCCTCTTATCTTCGCCATGGCAGCTCTATAGGCGTCGCCCCACGGATTTGAATTGGCGTTGCGGTAAAGCTCCTTTAACTAGGCTTGCTTACTGATTTTGTTTTCCTAGTTAAGTGCGGCTCTTGCCGCCTTATCCGCTGATCTTACAGCAGTGATTCTCAACCTGTGGTCCGCGGACCCCTAGGGGGCCGGGAAGTCGTTGCTGGAGGTCCGCGGAGAAACATATATTTTCCGAGTGTGTATTGCAATTTTAGGTCTTGTTTCCCAACAAACTGAAAATAACAAATTGATAGTATACAAAATCGACGTTATCCGTGGGGGTCCGCAGCAACCCAGGGTGATTTCTAAGGGGTCTGTGGTGCGAAAAAGGTTGAAAACCGCTGTCTTAGAGCATCTCTTTCAGCGACGTTGTGGGCTTTCTGCATTTTCCTGCGGACTCGGTGGCAATGCACGTTGGTCAGCAATCGCCGAATTCCACCAGAAGGCTGGGCGGTGACTGAACCTTGGTTTCCGGTGAAGGAATTTCTCCCGATACCGTTTCTTCTTTGGTTTTTGCACCACAACTTCTTGTGCCCTTTGGCTCCCTGTCCGATGCCATTTAGCACCGCAACTTGTTCAGGCCTTTGGGAACCAACGGCTCGTTACATTTTGCTTCACTTTCCCGATTAGCCATTCCGCTACCAACTTTACTAAAATCTTGTTCGTAAACTACTCGATCTAGTCCCCGACGATGGATCTAGCCTACTGCGACGGAGAATTGCCCGACGAGTTCTCACGAAACCGGGCGGTGAATTTCTTCCGATGCCTTTGTTCGTTTTTCGTGAGCCATTTGGCTCCCAGCTTCGTCACGATCTACTTGATCTAGTCCCCGGCAGTGGTCCTAGCCTACCCAATGGGCCAACCCATAAGTCTTGAGGTCTATCCAGCAATTCCGGGTGGAACGTAGCTTCCGGTTCACTGGCGCCCTAGCGACCCTGTCCTAGCTATTCGACGCGGTCTACTCGGTCTAATCCCCGGCGGTGGAGCTAGCCTACTCACGAGCTACACGGTAGGGTGCGAGGTCGGTCTGATGATTCCGGTGAAATCTGACGTTCGGTTAACTCTAGCCCCGACAACTCGAACCCGGTGCTACGTCTAGCGTACAACTCAACTGCTCCCCGGCGGTGGGCTTAGTCTGCACCGACGGAGAGTTCCCAGGTGGCGGAATTTCACCAAAATCTCGATTTGGGATTTCACGGCGACTTTCTAGCCAATGGCGCTACTTTGTTGGTCCCTTCGCCACTTCTTCTGCAGCTCAGAGAGTATACTCATGACCACTCTGTTGACAGTGTCCCAGGTTTACACGTCGTGGCACATCTCTGTAACGATATTGTCCACTGTCAAACCAGGCATACCCGCTCGGACCAGCCTCCTTGCGTTACGTGCATTTCTCCGCTGGTAGTATTCCACGTCCTGTTGCAGATGGGAATCATCCCGGCAATGACGCATACCGCCCCCGACAATGTCGTTCTGTATGCGCTCGCGACACGAATAGCCATTAGACGAAACATTCTTGTCAATTTCGCACAGCTCCGCTTTAAGTTCAGTGCAGATGCCCAGCCCGGCACGCCATTCCTCAGTATTGAGGATGACACACACACCAGGAGACGTCTCCTGCTGCATTTGGCTCGGTCGGCATGTTTCTTGCCAATACGTTAGTTGTCATTGCAGCCTTCTAATATACATAGTCTACATGGCTGTTGTATTTTAACCGATTGTCGACTATCACACCCAGGTGCGCATCTATGGAATTGAGTCCACCGACCCTGATCACGATACGCCGGACTTTTTTTCGGTTGCTGACAAGTACTACCTAAGTCTTGTAGTGAGCCAGCTTCAAATTGACATCAGCCTTCGAGGCTTCCACGATGCCCATTGTCTCTGCTGTCAACATTTCCAGTTCTTCGAGAGTCTCGCCGGTTATCGCCAGAACAACCTCATCTGCAAAGCCGACGATCTCGACTCCCCTGGGCAGATGCAGTCCTAACACTCCGTTGGACGTTATATTCTAGAACGTTGGGCCGGGTATGAAACCCTGAGGTACTCTTGCCGTGGCCTTAATCGACCTCTGCCATATGTTCGTTTCGTAGGCCAGTACTCGGTTCTGGAAGTAACTTTTCAGAACCTTGCGCAGATAATCCGAAACCCGAATGTTGAACGCTTTCTTCACGTCTATCGTTCTCTTTTTCTTCAATGTCCACTTTCAGCGTAGTTCTTCAGCCTGTTAAGGATGACCCTTTCCAGAAATTTACCAAAAGTATTCAGTAGTCATATAGGCCGATACGATTCTTGATCTCCTGGTGACTTCCCTGGTATTGGCAGCAACACCAGCTTGTGGATCTTCCATCTGTCCGGAAAGCAGCCTTCGTCCAGGTATTTCTGTAGAACTATCCTGAACATGTCGAGAAACATGTCAGGATCACAGTCTTCAATGCCACGTTGGAAATACCGTCCGGACGAGGTTCTTTCTTCGCTTTCAGCCCTTTCGCCACTATAAGGAGCTCGTCGTTGGAGACTGCCACCAGCATTTCTACCGTCTGCATAAAAGTACGGTGTAGCGGCCATGCGGTTGGGTCGCACCTAGCGAAAATTTTTCAATTCGTCAGCTTACATTTCCGCTGGCATCGTTGGGCCCTTGATCTTCGCCATCACGACACGGTAAGTGTTGCCCCATTGGCTAGCGTCTACTTCTCTGCACAGCTCCTTGTAGCCGGTGGACTTACTAAGCACTATCTTGCGTTTAAAAGCGTCCCCAACCTCCCGGAATGTCACCTTACACTCTTCTCAGTCTCAAATATTGCTCTCTGAACACATCTTCCGGCTTTTAGACAGGCAGCACGGATGATGCTGAGCCTTCCTTTCCCACTGTCGAGGCTCCTTTGCGGAATCCGAGCTGCATCTTGGACAGACTGCGCTCTTCGATTTCAGTCCCTTCAACGCTACTGCGAGCTCATTGTTAGTCACTTGCCGATCGTCCGTGTTTACTCCTTCTACTTCGCCGTACAGTGTCGGTGGACAGGTATGTAGTTGGATCGTACTTCGGGAGGAGACCTTCACCGATTATCTTCAGCTTATCCGAGCACATTTCGGCTGGCGTCGACAGGTCCTTTATTTTCGCCATCACGACTCGGTACGCGTCGCCCCATGGATTGGCGTCTACTTCTCAACATAGCTCATTGTGACAATCTGACTTGCTAACTTTGATCCTCCGATTTCAAGCGACTCTAGCTTCCCGAAACACTGCCGTCAGCTGCGTGCAACCTCTCGCAAAACGGATCATCTCCCCTGGATCTATCCGGTCCTATGCAAGAACCTGACAAATGTCCAAAATCCAAACACTTGAAGCTTTTTTCCGGATGTGCTTTATGGAAGAAACTTATCTGTACCTATTTATTGATGTGCGTATTTGTTTTTATCCAAAGATACAAACACGTTTAGCTCTGGAGATGGAAGGTGATAGCTCAATTATACATACAACGACCCATTTCAAGAATGTCTGGTCTTACAAGTATATTCTGAGATCGCCCTAATGCATAATAAGCACCGCACATCGAAAAACCTGTGCCCTTAGCCTCAGCATATTAATGATTAATCCACGTAGTAGTGAGGTCAGAAATCTAGTTCTTCAAAAAAGTTCCTGTTTTTCGTCATTTTATTAAAATATAAAACATTATCCGTGGAAATGGTATGGAGACCATACCTGTGCTCTTAGCCTCAGCATATTAATGATTAATCCACGTAGTAGTGAGGTCAGAAATCTAGTTCTTCAAAAAAGTTCCTGTTTTTCGTCATTTTATTAAAATATAAAACATTGTCCGTGGAAATGGTATGGAGCCCATACCATGTTCTCGACGAAACTCGAGGGTAACCACCGTCCCCGAACCATTGCATAGGGCTATCAGCCTTGCCAGCTGGTGATCTGATGTGATGCAGATTAATATTATATTCTGATACCTATATGGTCAAATGTCTTAGGCTATCAACTGCATCTCATTTCAAATCACCTCGACCTCACGACGACTGACCTGACTTGTGTGACCGATACCGTCAGATATGGGCACAACAAGCATTGATTGACACACGCATAGATTCTCCCTTCCTCAAAACATGTCTGAAACTTGACAAGAACGCAATTTTCTCTCCCGAGAGGTACTGAATGCTTCACCCGCACAATTACTCCAGACGGCGGTAGTATAATTTTATTACAAGGACGTCGTTGCTACTAATACCTTCCAGTAAAACCGTTTTCATTCTCCCAGCGCTCTCACTCTCTATCACCAGATCTCTCGCATGGGCAAAAGCTCATAGAAACTTGTATTGCTTTTTTGCCGAAAGCTCAAGCATCATGCTCTCATGTACCTGCTTACGGAGAGGAAAACAGAGCTGCTCGCAGGAAGTGCTTTTCATTCAGAGATTTCTGCATGCATGCGCGCATTCATGAGCACTGATTCATAACGATATCGTTGATTGTTTATTTGTTTTCTCCCATTGCTGCCATATACACCACACCACTAAAGCCGTCATCAGTCATCAGACGATATAGGATCCGTTGGATCGGTTTGCACTATATACAGTCTCATATAATGTAAACGGAAAAGAGAACGGATATCGCCCCTTACACGAGACCATATACTGCTTCAGGACGGTATGTGTATCATGAATCCAAAATATTTTCCAACCATTTATTGTCAGTGATCCGTGTACTGACAATAATACTGGGTCATGTAGGATACACTGACAATGTGGGACTGAAGGCTACATCACCTTTCACGTATATACTTGTATCGGTCAGTTGGTGAGTGAGCAAACTATGTGAAGGGACAATTTTATCATCATTTTAAGGAACAATTTTTTCTAGTATTCCGGTACTTCATTACGATCTAATATTTTTGAGTATGTTAATTTACATTTTGCTGCGGTTGACTGAATTTAAATCAAAACTGACAGTTGGGACAATCTCATTGTTATATGATCAGCCTAGGAAGAGAGCACGAGAAGAGAAATGTAATTAAATTTAACCCTAGAACGGTTTTATGGGGTACATTTGTACCCAAGAGCTATTTGCAATCTTTGTTATTCGGTTACGGTTTATTTAAACTGCAAATAATCTTTATCATAAATCAATTTCATTATTAAACTTCCATTAAATCAGGTGCAATCTATTTGTTTCACTTGACCGACAGTTTGTCTGGGGTACAACAGATCGGACGCCCAGTTTGTCTGGGGTACAAATGTACCCCATAAAATTGTTTACGTTAATGTTTTGTCGTATGTACACAATTCAGAAAATTGATTATATCTTTTTGCCTTTCTCAGATAGAAAGGTTATGCAATCACTCTGAAAAACGTCAACCTAATCCCGGCCCGGAGGGCCGAGTGTCATATCCCATTCGACTCAGTTCGTCGAGATCGGAAAAAGTCTGTATGTGTGTGTATGTGTGTGTGTATGTGTGTATGTGTGTATGTGTGTGTATGTGTGTGTATGTGTGTGTGTATGTATGTGCGTATGTGTCAAATAATGTCACTCATTTTTCTCAGAGATGGCTGGACCGATTTGCCCAAACTTAGTCTCAAATGAAAGGTGCAACCTTCCCATCGGCTGCTATTGAATATTGGATCGATCGGAATTCTGGTTCCGGAATTACGGGTTTCAGAATGAGGTCACACAGAAATTTCTCATATAAACTATAGGAAAAATTAAAAATAGAATTTTTATTTTTGATGCTAAATGTGTTCAAGGTGCATGAAACGTCGAGATTTGATGCAAACTCGAAAAAAAATTTGACTACGATTCACTTTTTTGGATTTTGGCACATTTTTGCCTTTCTCATATAGAAAGGTTATGCAATCACTCTGAAAAACGTCAACCTAATCCCGGCCAAATTTTTTTTTTCGACTCGTTTAGGGTTTCTGGATTTTAACAGGGGCGTAGTTGATGGTTTTTCGGAGAGGGGTTACACCCCCCCCCCCTCTACTGTTCGCGTCCCTCCTTTCAAAAGTCCCTCCTTTCAAAATAAATCACCCCTCACACCACCACCCCATCCAGCCCTCATACTCCTCCCTTTCAACCCCATCATCTTTAAACCACCACTATATCACAAAGCATACCAATTTAAGCTGGGGAGTCGTTCGTTCATGGGACTTTCGCCCTCTTCACATACCCAGCCCCGCATGACAAAATGAGTTAGCAAGCAGATAACATTGATCTAATGCTGATTAGGCTAATGGAGTATGATATTTTTTTGTTTCAAGTGTTTCACCGTCGACACGTAGCTCATCAAGTTCGTGGCTGGCATGCCATTGTGTATAAGTGCAAGGTGTACTAAGAATGTGATGGACATTTCCACGATTATGTTGAACATAAAAAGCCTCCGTGCCATAGTTTAGAGAAATGAGAAAGGCACAATTGCACCGCTAGGTGGATTAAAACAGGTTTTTATAAGCAAAATATATGTACATAATAAGCGAGAAACTTATGTAAAATTGTATAAGCTTTAACATTGCTGAACAATTCTATTTGATTTATATAATAAAGCTAATAATTGATATAATAAAGCTAGCAAAGAAACTAGAAAATGCGCTTGGATCGTTATCGTAATTTTTGCTTTTGCGAATGCAAGAGATAAAACATATTCGTGAATATGATTTGTATATAATACCGACCACTCAATTCGCCATCTTCTGTAGTCCAGGCTCTGGAACACACTTAATTTATATACACATACAATGCACTGGCTCTACCTGTCCCTTTGACGCCTTCCTGTTTTATCACCATTCCTGTATATTTACTGTTTGTATTAGTGTTAAGTGTTCAAAAAAGCATCGGAATAAATACACACTTTGACTGTTTTTAAAATTATTTACTATTTTTTTCAAAAGGAAAATCTTCACGATGCCGAATAGATGGTCAAAATGAACTGAAATTTTCCAGAGTATTTTGACGTATTTTAAAGACTTGTTTAAAAAAAAATAAATATTACTTCATATAACAGACAAAACATGATTTTTTTTTGAACAGGCTGCTTTATGAATGATTTTAGAATAAAACTATCAAATGTTTTTATAAATTCAACAAAGATTAGACATATTAGAGCAATTTTAGTTTTGGGGTGCGAATGAAACTGTTGTAGGGTTAAATCTGTGACATAACAGGAGTATTGTGGCTACACCATGGATTTTTTTTTCAAATGGCAAATGTTCAAATAATTAATTAGTCCAAGTGTTTGCGTTTCGACTTCGTCTCTTCAGAACCACGGCACTTGACCAATACTACAATACTATGTCCCGTAAGCGAAAAGGTTTTGTTTGCTGATAAGACCTACTGAAATCGAACCTTGTTTTCAGCTAAGTAGGCGAATGCCAGCAAATACTATATTACTTCTAAGGAGAAAATTTGTTTCACGTCTTCGGTATCAACAGCTTGCTTCGTTGTTAAGAACCAAAATAATATCACAAATGCCCTGAAACGGTGAAATGCTCGTGTTTAAGCGCAACGAAAACTCGAATCGAGTGCCCCTATTGTTGCGCTACCTCAATGCGTTGAACAAAGATGGCAGACGCTGCTCTAACCAACGGTGTCAAACGGTTGTGGTGATAATAGAATCATGGCGAAAATAACCCTAGTAGATATTCGTGCGACTATACAACGGTCGGTCGGTTTTTCTCAACATTCGTTTGACCGTCGTTGTGCTACCAGCCAGCATCGGCCGTAGCAGAAAGAATGAAAAACTCCCCAAAAGCAGTTAGCCGAGGGCCGTCTGCAAAAGTGCCTTCGCTACCGATTAGGAACTGTCGTTCTGTGTAAGTTGCCCTTCCAGCGTCTGGTTCGTAAAATTGCGCAAAACTTCAAAATCGATCTGCGCTTCCAGAGCTCAGCCAGCCTAATGGCTCCCAAGAAGCCAGCAAGGTCTACCTGGTCGGTTTACTCGAGAATACGAGATGGTGTGCTTTCCACGCCAAACTAGTAACCATCATGTCGAAAGACATCAAGCCGGCTCGCCGGATCCGCCGTTATTGGACCAATTATGTCTCCCACAATAAAATAAATCTGACCATTGATTTATTTAACTGAAATTTTCATTTTACATTGCATTACAAAAAATTACATTGCATTACAAAAAATAGCCGCCCTTCTCTTCTGCTGACTTTAATTATTTTCGATCTTGATACTGCGCGGCGGCAGCACTGGTTTGCTAGTACATTTTACCCAAAAGTTTCTTCGGTGTGTGTGTGTTGTTTTCAAGAAAGTTATAGTTCAGTTTAAAAAATATGATACTCCAACGAAGGAGAGAGAAAGAATATCAAATGTAAACTCTTTATGCGAAAACAATGGTCGTCCTGAAAAGGGCAAATTTGGTTTTTTTCTCTCAATATTGTTTCACCTGACAACAAAAGAAAACTTAACTCTTTTCGGTTTGCTGGAATGGATGTTGGGAAACACACCATCCTGGGCAATGGCCGCGCCGGAGAGCAATTTTTCAGATGGGAGATAAACCTGGCCTTTTTGTTTCTACGCGCTGCGTTTCCTGCCAGCTCCAAAATTTCGGCGGCGAGATATTCCATTACGGACGCTTCGGCACCGACACGCTCGACGTAGTAGCCCTTTCTTAGCAAATGGTGGATTCGGACGACAGGAAACTGGAGACCGGCACGAAACGAGCGTGATTTTGGTTTCCCCTTCAACTTTTCTCCTTTACCGCATCCAGAGGTAGCGAGCGTATGTTGGTGTAGCCAGCACCAGGGATGCGAACGGTACCGGTAAGCTACATTTTTTCCGGTACATTCACATTTGCACAAGCCGTACAGCTCGCTACAGCGACGCATCACTACTGCTCTTGCCAGAACGGTAGCCAATCCGAGTACACTTCTCCGTACAGCAGTAAAATACATTTTTATTTTGCTGCTGCACTCCAACTGCTCGGTGAGAGTGCGGCGTAGTAAAGTTTGCTCTCTCGATGTTGAAATGTAGTCTTCGGCCATCCAACAAGGTCAAATAATATAAACCAACTAAAATCATAACCCTTTTTGTTCAAGATTTGCTGCTCGGTGCATGAAATTAGCGATAACCAATCACGAACTGGTTTTGGTCGGGCGTTTTAAAATCCGGTGTTTAGTTGTGTATGCTACTCTCTAACCATCAGGAACGAAAATAATTCCCTCTGCTAGTAGTAGGTAACGACACAAACTGATTCATCCATCAGCCATGTACTGCTCATAAATATTTCTTTCTCACTATTGTACAGCCCTTTGATGAGACGCCCTGTTCGCTCTAAACAGCTCAAAATGAATGATAATTAAACAAATCTGTAGCGGAACTATATTTGAAACTTTTCATAATTTAAGTGTTCGGTTGGTGCACCATGTTGACGGCACTGACCGAGATAAGCTAAAATTTTTCACCATTTCCGAGTAGTCTTCGAATGATTTTTCCAAACAGCTTTTCGTTATTAATGCATGTCACAAACATTCCTAAATTTAATACAACATTGTTGGTTAAATTCATGCAGTACAGTTTCAAACCTTACACGATTTTCCTTCTAAATTTTGAAAAGGGGCCCCTATATTGAAAGGTAAATCATTAGTCACGACAAAAGTCACATCAAAGTTACGTGAAAAGAAATGTAAATATTTTATACCCCACTTTTCACATATATTGTACATGAATGTCATGTAATCTGTATCTAATAGATGTTTTCAACCAAGAACCTGCATTAGTGTTCGTGAGTGCGGTCGACAAGAACTCAATCACCTTCTGAAGGGATGATTGAAATTGTAAAATCGGATAAATTCTATATTTTGTTGTATTAGTTGGTACTAGTTTTTATTCATAAAACGTTTATTTGACACGGCATTTGCAAAAGCTTTTTTACGCCGGGTTTTTTTTACATAACATGTTACAAAAGTTCTTGGGTTGGTACTAGTTGGTATGGGGCGTCTCGATAAAATTTGCATAAGGGTGTATACAATGATCAATGGAATTTCACGTAAAATTAACCTGCCGAAAAGGTTTTTAATATTTATGCGTCGTATTCATATCAATAGGGTACGATGATTTCTTAGGGAAAATGTGATATATTTTAAATAAAATAACAGAATCACAGTATGCTCATTGATTACAAATATAGTATTTTCTGTTTCGTTGTAAACTAGGGCATTTTCAGTTATGGATTCATAACGTCAACAGTTCTATAATATAAAACCGAAAATTTTACATATTGCTCAAAACTAAAACTAAAAATTTTGAAACTTGCTCTCCTCGTCAGCAGTTTTAGCGGGTGTTTCATTTCGTTGAAATTCATATTACGTCATATCTTCGGTATTATGGGGAGACCGGGGCTAGTTGGCGGTGTTTTCAGTTTTCAATTTTTATCGCTTTGATGTAGGTAGATCTTGCAAAATAGAACACGCGGCATGAAAGAGCAGACTGTTGGCAACATCTCTAAATTTTTTTAAAGTGTTTGATGCATTGTCTGAATTTTTAGAGACAAAAATATGTGACGCGAAAAACCCGCCAACTTACCCCGGCCCCGGGGTAAGTTGGCGGTATGTGACTATATGCCAAAAACTAAGCAATCAAATGGAGATTCAATTACTTCAAGGGTCCTTTTGGAAGGTGCTGATTGTCTTTTCGAGAAAACTGTATAGCAACCGACATTTGCTATTATATTTCAGTTTCAATACCCCGGCATTTTGGCTTCCTATTCAAAAGCAAATTTTCAAAATTCTTCATGCAATTAGCTGGAATAAATGTCTCCTACATTGGCGAGATACACAATAAAAAGATTTTCTTACTTTGGAGTGAATACCAGAAATAAAATTTTTTGATGCTTTTTTTGCACTGTAAATAGTACCGCCAACTTTTTAAAAATAACTTTTGTTTGTGGATAGATGTAATATCTATACGGATACTGAAAGCTCTTTTCACGCGCTATCGAAAAAAATAAACATTCGGGAAATAAATTGAAAATCACCCTAAATAAGGCAAAGTACTTAAAATTTAGAAAATTTACTTGATATGCTCGAAAACACAATATCACTTAAAACTTCCACCAAGCAAATCGTTTTGCAACAAAACCACATTGGATAACGGGTTTCACATAACTTGAGGTACACAAGAAAAGGCAGCGCTATATGTCCAATAGAAAGAGAAAAAAGAGATTCCGCCAACTTACCCCAACCGCCAACTAGCCCGGGGCTCCCCTACTAAACATAAAATCATTTTCCCATTGTCTGTCGGGTCTAACTACACTGAACAAAAATGATTGTAATATAGCGTATGATTTATCATATGAACGGCCTAAAAACTCGATGTTGACGATTTCGAATGGCAATCATTCAAAAAATAGTGAATTCAAGATCGAATGACTTCATATTTGAATTGGAATGAACAGGTTGTCGATTTTCAAATGATAAACATAACTGTAAAGGAATTGATTGCACTCGAAAAAGTAAACGATGGCGTTGATAATCATCATTCCAAATCACAGCAGTTCATCATTCGTATTTCATCTGTTTTCAGTGCTCGGGCTGAACCAAATGACAATCATTTGATGCGCGTAATGCGATTGGGAGAAGTTTTTCTTAGTTTTTTTTCTCTTTACTAGTAACATCATTTACTAAAACCACATCCGTTCACGAGAGCAAAAAAATATTTGTAATTTTATTAGTGTTAACGATAACCTGGTAGTGAAAACTGTTTTTCAGGTCTAGTAAAATAACAAATATTGTTAATAGTGTTTACTGGAAAAATACATCCAGTTCAAACGATTTATTTGTGCCCATTTTCGGACAATATCACTGGCATGGGGGTCTTGAGAGCATACAGGAAATCATCCGCGACGGTCTTGGAACTGCAAAAAGCAAACAACTGTGAAAGACGAGGCGAACGAAGTATTGGATAAGGTGTCAAAAAGACAAGAGGTAAAATGTTTGGCAAAGGTTTGTACACGGTCAGTTTCACAATCTGGTTAATCATTTTGGAATAGGACAGCGTTCATCGGATGCCAACTCTCTGTTAATTGGTGCCTACATCAATTGTGACGCCGAAATGGCCATTAAGTTTTGATATCCCAGTAAGAGCACAATGGATGTCATTGGGAACTACTGGTTCCGAAATATTACGGAGGTATATGGCGTCCACAACGAGTAGTTACGTGTGGCAACCCAAAAGTCTGGAAAATTTTCACGGGCCTGCTCGATTCTTGTTTTCAAGGCGGTCTCAGTCCCGCAATCAATACACTGAATTTTTGCACATTCGGGAGTTGAAGGATATGCCACATGCCACATGAGGAACTGATATGCGATCGGATTTGGTTCTATCCCGATGGCCGCGCCGGTTGGACTGTTGCCGCCGCTACATACGGAACGTGCCATATGCCATATATATTTAACCCAATATATTCCGAATCACTGTCGCGAGGAGAGTAATTTAAGAAGTATAGCTCCCATACCTCCGCATAGCTCAATGTGGTCCTGATGTTCGTGTGCCAACAAAGTAAAAGATCATGGCATGTTCGGTGATAATAGTGAGAAAAAGAAATTGCACATGTCCCTCGAACAAGAAACTAATAATGTTCAAAGACAATCCAAAATTTAGTAAAATTACACACTATACAAGACGTCCGGATTTCCAAACAAGATTTGATTGGATATTTGAAAACAGCGCATTCCCGTGGAGACCATTTTGAATAAACCTTTAGCAACTGGCGTCTCCTGCACCAACGATATATAAGTTCTTGACTTTGAAAAGCTCCGATGAATTCGAAACCAATGAAACCCTGGCCGAAGAAGTTGGTAGACCAGTGGACAAATTATACCTATAGCTATGACTCGCTAGATGTGGCCAACTTTGTATCTATTGTTCGTGAATGGAAGCAGACATGCTCCGCTAGCATATTTCCTCTATTCAAAGAGCTTGGCGTAATAGGTTCTCCGAAACGAATGTGACTAAAACGTAGTATTGATCCAATCGAACAGCAATTTTCAAATATCAGCGGCTCGTATCAATTTGTCCATTTTTACAGAAAAAGTAACAAACCGTTGAGTTCCTATATATTAATCAACTTCCAAACGACAATGTCCTGGATTTATTTAAGCTTGAGAAGACGGATGTTTTTCTTACATATACGATGGTATCAAATACGACATCATCGCACAGCCATATAGTTTTAGGTGTACCTATGAATTGCCGTCTCTTATTACCAAGAGTAATTTTCAAAAAAATACTTGGTTGGAAATGAAGTAAATCCAAACTACGCTAAATCTCGACTGACTGGATGCATCCTACGGGTAGCATCTTTTTAAATTCTCGTTGAATGTGAAGATATATCCTTGTACGATTTCGACAGCTAGGATCTGTGATAATTATATGGAGTATCATTGATCAATATTAATGTTTCAAAGGTTTTTTTCCATTTAATTCCACTATGTTTAATAGTGGAGTTAAATGGAAGAAAACCTTTGAAACATTACGTACATTCCACTAAGACCTCCGTTCGCGTATATATTGTGATCAATATTGTTTCTCTTTGTTCAAAGCCGTCCATCAGGATTCTTCTAATACCACGCATCTCAATGAAATAGAGTAAATCGGATGCTGCAAACTTCCGTAACTTCTTTCCGTAATATCCTAAGAGGAGAAAAAACGAACTATACTGAAGGGAGCAACGGAACCGGGTATCACCTCAGACTATTTACTATTTAAACAGATTTGAACTAAAAATGTTGTATTTGTATACCATATCTAGCCAAACATTTGAAAAGAACACATCTGTCAAACGTAAAAATAGAGAAAATTATAAAAGGAGTTTTGAATTTGTTTCAAATTCATTATAATCTTATTTAAAAAATTGTTACTATTTTATTTCGTTTGATTGCGTTAGATATATCTTACATTTGATTAATAACCGACAACAAATAAGTGTAGCATGGGATTTAACTTTAATAAATTTAATAGAATCGCATTGAAATGAATAGCTAAAGGCCAGTCAGCAGCTGACTTCATTCAGTAACATAAATTATGCTAAAGCTACAAGGTGCAGTGTCGCGACTCGATTCATTATGATTGGTAACTATACTAAGCAAAATTTAGAATGCAAAAGCCAACCTTTTATAGTACGGTAGCAAGTTTTAAGCATTTGATTTCTGTTTATGGATACGAATTTGTAAAATCTAGGCTGCGATAATATGTGAGTCCTACTTAAGGGGAATTGTTTAAATACAAACTCACCGAAAAGCAGCTATTAAATACTATTTAGAGATGTTTTCAAAAGTTTATTATAATATCCAATAGTTCTTAAATAAACCAATTAAAATAATATTCGTTTGCATCAATTTCATCACGCAGTATATAAAAACAAATTCCTTTGAACTGATGGTCTACCTAAAACCAAAAAACTATCGACTTGCTGTTCGAGCAACTTTCATTCAATTTTTTGATGACATGCATGCGAAAAAATATTTGGAGTAGTTCGATTTTCTTATTTGCTATATAAATTAAACATGAGACTATCTGATCGAATGGGACGTTTTAGTTGTTGAAAAATAAATGATCACATTTCAAAACAGAATGATTGCTATTTCGAATTTTACAACTTTTGCTTTTATCTTTTGTATGCCTATCATTTGATGTTTGCATACAAAGACGAAAAGTTGATTGCAACAAAAATCAAATGGCAGTCATCCAAAACACAACTGCCAATTCGATCGTGAACCGACAAATGGGCGAAACTAACAAATGTACACAAACAGAGATTTGATTAATATCTGAAAGAAGAGTAAAAATACTTTATAAAAAATATAAAAACTCATTTATAAACATTTCACACTTCATGAAAATCAATAAAAAACAAAACGGCGGATCCAACTTTCAACTGTAAACAAAAAGCCAGGCGGGTTACGCCTCTGCATTTCTAAGGTAGTGTATACAGGCGAAATTGACAGCATCATTGTTTACAAGGTCCGTAAACAGAATCGCCCTAAACAAAAACCAAGTGCTTGTTACGCCCAGGGGGAATAACAAATTTTCCCCTCCAGCGAGCACGGCGAAAGCCACATTTGATTTTTGTTTTTTGGCGACACTGCAGGGCGAAATTGAGAGTCGTCAAAACAAGAGGGCGACTCAAAAATGGCCTAATCAACATTTCATAACAACACTGGGCGAAATATTTTTTTTTCAATTTTATCAACGAAAACGTTATTATATAAAACATTTTAGTTATGCTTTCGAAAACTAGTATTGTTTCAAAGTGTTTCTATACATTTGAAGGCGCAGTGTGCAAACACTGTTAAAATACGATTTAATTTTCTGAACCGAATTTTCAAAGCTATTTTTCTCGATTCGATATCATTGCGACTTCGGCCCTTTGGTCGATTCATGATCGAATTGTTAAAGGGCCAGGTCAACAAGAATATCATTCGATTTAACGCTACGGTTTTGGTACAGTGTATTCGAACTTATAAAACAAAACGCCCTACACTGAACAAAAATGATTGCAATATAGCGTATGATTTATCATATGAACGGCCTAAAAACTCGATGTTGCCGATTTCAAATGACAATCATTCAAAAAATAGTGAATTCAAGATCGAATGACTTCATATTTGAATTGGAATGAACAGGTTGTCGATTTTCAAATGATAAACATAACTGTAAAGGAATTGATTGCACTCGAAAAAGTAAACGATGGCGTTGATAATCATCACTCCAAATCACAGCAGCTCATCATTCGTATTTCATCTGTTTTCAGTGCTCGGGCTGAACCAAATGACAATCATTTGATGCGCGCAATGCGATTGGGAGAAGTTTTTCTTAGTTTTTTTTTCTCTTTACTAGTAACAGCATTTACTAAAACCACATCCGTTCACGAGAGCAAAAAATTATTTGTAACTTTATTAGTGTTAACGATTACCTGGTAGTGAAAACTGTTTTTCAGGTCAAGAAAAATAACAAATATTGTTAATAGTGTTTACTGGAAAATACATCCAGCTCAAACGATTTATTTGTGCCCATTTTCGGACAATATCACTGGCATGGGGGTCTTGAGAGCATACAGGAAATCATCCGCGATGGTCTTGGAACTGCAAAAAGCAAACAACTGTGAAAGACGAGGCGAACGAAGTATTGGATAAGGTGTCAAAAAGACAAGAGGTAAAATGTTTGGCAAAGGTTTGTACACGGTCAGTTTCACGATCTGGTTAATCATTTTAGAATAGGACAGCGTTCATCGGATGCCAACTCTCTGTTAATTGGTGCCTACATCAATGAGTTGCAGGATATGCCACATGCCACATGAGGAACCGATATGCGATCGGATTTGGTTCTATCCCGATGACCGCGCCGGCTGGACTGTTGCCGCC
Source organism: Topomyia yanbarensis (assembly GCF_030247195.1). NCBI lineage: Eukaryota > Metazoa > Arthropoda > Insecta > Diptera > Culicidae > Topomyia > Topomyia yanbarensis. The sequence continues at coordinate 394,932,536 of NC_080671.1, read as the reverse complement.
GCTACACACGGAACGTGCCATATGGCATATATATTTAACCCAATATATTCCGATTCACTGTCGCGAGGAGAGGGATTTAAGAAGTATAGCTCCCATTCCTCCGCATAGCTCAATGTGATCCTGATGTTCGTAAAGTAAAAGTAAAAGATCATGGCATGTTCGGTGATAATAGTGAGAAAAAGAAATTGCACATGTCCCTCGAACAAGAAACTAATAATGTTCAAAGACAATCCAAAATTTAGTAAAATTACACACTATACAAGACGTCCGGATTTCCAAACAAGATTTGATTGGATATTTGAAAACAGCGCATTCCCGTGGAGACCATTTTGAATAAACCTTTAGCAACTGGCGTCTCCTGCACCAACGAGATATAAGTTCTTGACTTTGAAAAGCTCCGATGAATTCGAAACCAATGAAACCCTGGCCGAAGAAGTTGGTAGACCAGTGAACAAATTATACCTACAGCTATGACTCGCTAGATGTGGCCAACTTTGTATCTATTGTTCGTGAATGGAAGCAGACATGCTCCGCTAGCATATTTCCTCTATTCAAAGAGCTTGGCGTAATAGGTTCTCCGAAACGAATGTGACTAAAACGTAGTATTGATCCAATCGAACAGCAATTTTCAAATATCAGCGGCTCGTATCAATTTGTCCATTTTTACAGAAAAAGTAACAGTAACAGTTCCTATATATTAATCAACTTCCAAACGACAATGTCCTGGATTTATTTAAGCTTGAGAAGACGGATGTTTTTCTTATATATACGATGGTATCAAATACGACATCATCGCACAGACATATAGTTTTAGGTGTACCTATGAATTGCCGTCTCTTATTACCAAGAGTAATTTTCAAAAAAATACTTGGTTGGAAATGAAGTAAATCCAAACTACGCTAAATCTCGACTGACTGGATGCATGCTACGGGTAGCATCTTTTTAAATTCTCGTTGAATGTGAAGATATATCCTTGTACGATTTCGACAGCTAGGATCTGTGATAATTATATGGAGTATCATTGATCAATATTAATGTTTCAAAGGTTTTCTTCCATTTAATTCCACTATGTTTAATAGTGGAGTTAAATGGAAGAAAACCTTTGAAACATAACGTACATTCCACTAAGACCTCCGTTCGCGTATATATTGTGATCAATATTGTTGCTCTTTGTTCAAAGTCGTCCATCAGGATTCTTCTAATACCACGCATCTCAAAAAAATAGAGCAAATCGGATGCCGCAAACTTCCGTAACTTCTTTCCGTAATATCCTAAGAGGAGAACAAACGAACTATACTGAAGGGAGCAACGGAACCGGGTATCACCTCAGACTATTTACTATTTAAACAGATTTGAACTAAAAATGTTGTATTTGTATACCATATCTAGCCAAACATTTGAAAAGAACCCATCTGGAGGAGAAGTTTTGAATTTGTTTCAAATTCATTATAATCTTATTTAAAAAATTGTTACTATTTTATTTAGTTTGATTGCGTTAGATATATCTTACATTTGATTAATAACCGACAACAAATAAGTGTAGCATGGGATTTAACTTTAATAAATTTAATAGAATCGCATTCAAATGAATAGCTAAAGGCCAGTCAGCAGCTGACTTCATTCAGTAACATAAATTATGCTAAAGCTACAAGGTGCAGTGTCGCGACTCGATTCATTATGATTGACAACTATACTAAGCAAAATTTGGAATGCAAAAACCATCTTTTTATAGTACGGTAGCAAGTTTTAAGCATTTGATTTGTGTTTATGGATAAGAATTTGTAAAATCTAGGCTACGATAATATGTGAGTCCTACTTAAGGGGATTTTTTTAAATACAAACTCACCGAAAAGCAGCTATTAGATACTATTTAGAGATGTTTTCAAAAGTTAATTATAATAGTCAATAGTTCTTAAATAAACCAATTAAAATAATATTCGTTTGCATCAATTTCATCATGAAGTATATAAAAACAAATTCCTTTGAACTGATGGTCTACCTAAAACCAAAAAACTATCGACTTGCTGTTCGAGCAACTTTCATTCAATTTTTTGATGACATGCATGCGAAAAAATATTTGGAGTAGCTCGATTTTCTTATTTCCTATATAAATTAACCATGAGACTATCTGATCGAATGTGACGTTTTAGTTGTTGAAAAATAAATGATCACATTTCAAAACAGAATGATTGCTATTTCGAATTTTACAACTTTTGCTTTTATCTTTTGTATGCCTATCATTTGATGTTTGCATATAAAGACGAAAAATTGATTGCAACAAAAATCAAATGGCAGTCATCCAAAACACAACTGCCAATTGTTAAAGGGCCAGGTCAACAAGAATATCATTCGATTTAACGCTACAGTTTTGGTACAGTGTACTGAGAATTTGAAACTCCTACACTGATAAAAATTCATACTATAAAACCATATGAAGTTTAACATCATTTTCATGTGCACTTGCATGTTGGAAAACAAATCAAATGATTTCCTTTCGAATTTCACATGAAAATCTATTAAAACGCAGTTCATGTGATATTTCAAATCAAATTCATACAACTTCCACATGCATACGATACGTTTTAACCATTGGATGTTGGTTGCCATGCTGTTGAGTTGCATTGTATTAACTTTTCACATAGCACTCATGTGAAAAACATATAGAGCTTATCCATATGTAAAACAATTGATTTCACCGATTCTTCTGCCCATTAAAAAAATCCAGGGGTAACACTAATCAATATTCACGTACAATTCATTTGGAAATCTTAGTCAATGGAATTTCTAATGATGTTTATATGATTTTCACACAATGTTCGCAAAATATTCCACTTGAAAATCATATTGTCCACACTTTATTAGATATTGAATTAGCAGACCTTTTCATGTCTTTTACAATTTATTTAATTCAAGTGTTTTCCATATGATATCTATTTTTTCAGTGTATATAAAATACAACGCTGCATGGTCTTAAATTATCAATTATATTGTCTATAATCGAGCATTTCGTCGAGTTTTTGCTATATGGGAAACATTGGAGTGCGACCGAAACAAAAACAAACGTCAAAATGATTTCTTACTCGCACTGATGCCAATTAGATGGGCGCGTAATTTAACGCACGGCTGAAAAGTCGCAATGTGGATTTAAGAAAAGATTCGCAATACTAAATTATTTTATTAATAGCTTTTAGTCCGAAGCAACATTTTAGGTTCCAGTACATTCTTAGTTGGTATTGTCTATCTCGAGATAATCTAGCATTTCGTCGAGTTCTTGCTATATGGAATACACACGAGTGCGATCGAAACAAAAACAAACGTCAAAACGTTTTCTCACTCGCGCTGATGCGAACTAGATGGGCGCGTAACTCAACGCACGGGGCGGTGGCGCATGGCTGACAATTCGCAATGTGGATTTAAGAAAAGATTCGCAATAGCTTGCTAATTATGAAAATCGAAAACAATACAAAAAAATAGAGCAATCCACTTAGTGATACGATTGTGCCTTGCTCGGTTGGAATTTTAACTCAATTATGCGCCTTATATTTTCGAGATCAGAAGGAGGCTATATCGTACCATAAACCTTTTTTGAATTACTCTAATTTCTTATAAATGTTGGAGTGATTGAAAAGCCTCTTTATTGTTTAACTTCGCAACAATACACCTTGGGTGTTTCAAATATACTCTTTAATTGCAATACCTTAAAATATACAGTTTAAAAATGAACAAAGGTAATTCGAATATTCTGAGTTAGCTTTTGTTGGCATTGAATAAATCAGTGGCGTAGCCAGAAATTTGGTTTGGAGGGGGTTTTGATAAAAATCGCAAATTTTTTGAAAAAATGCTAAAATTTAATATGAGTTTGATAAATTATTGAAAACTCAAAAACATAAGTAGTCTAACAGATGTCATTCCAGTCTATAAACAAGAAGGATCAACATGGAACAGTTTTCAAACCTCTATAGATTATTTTCTTGTATAATATGTCAATGAAGTCAAAAATTGCGATCTTTTAAAGTGGGATAAATGATCTAAAAAATTTGCAACGTTCAAGATCACCTAATATAATAATCCTTGACTTTGAAGGTTTGACAACTTCGGGAAGTTATCAACATAAAACAGCGCCTGCTTTGATATAGAAATTTTAGTGATTAACTCTCATAGAGGTAATTATGGTGAATTAATTTTTCAAACATATTAAGAGACATGGTGCCTTCAGCAAAGTTTTTGATAATGTCATTTCAAACAATTTTGTTGAAAATATGAAGGCTACATGAATTCAACATATAGGGATTTAAATGGACTGGGCCTGCTATATTTCTTCTTAGTGAAGAAAAATTTAGGTGAAAACTATTTTTTTCTGCGCTACGGATAAAATTGTTTGAAACAATCATTGCGAGTTGAGAAAACAAAACCTATAACTAAATTATGGATGGATGGAACTGAAACTTGCGTTTCGACATCTCATCAGAATCCGACACTAACTTGGTGGGCGGACTAAGCTAGCGCCGAATTGATGCTAGCTCCTGAAAATGGAATCACTCTTTGTGTTTTGAGTCTAGGGTTACCACCTCTCCGGGTTTGACCCGGAGACTCCGGTTTTCGGAAGCGATCTCCGGGCCTCCGGGTTTTACATCAATTTCTCCAGGTTTGCTGGGAAGAAGAATAATTTAATGTTTTTGGAATTAATTGATTCTTTACAAAATATTTAAAAAGTCTAGGTTAACTATTACTCTGGTTCAGATTTATTTTGCCCGACTAACCCTTCGTTTCAAGGTGGCGAAGATGAGTTCACCAAATATTGCTGATTTCTTCCACAAAGCAATGAAAGTGAAAAACAAATCAAATTTACAACAAATCAAGAAAAGTAATTTTTCGCTGCATGCTAAAATTGAAATGTTGCATCCCACTAAGTCGTTCAACATAATGTGAAAAAGTTATTTTGCAGCAATTTTACCAAATCAATTCACTGTTAGTGGTGCTTCTCACCAGCTGCACCATTGTATGACAGATATTTGTTCTAATCCAACTGACTAAGTCAACATCATTTATGGCGAACTCTGATGATGAATAACCGACACCACATAGTGCTTCTCATGTAATGTAGCAAGCCTGCCTTCTTTGCTCTCCTTTTCCTGTTAGTTATGGAGAAGAGTAATGCTCGTTCGACTTATCCTCCACAGCGAGAGTGGCTGGTGCTTTTGTATTCTTGGCACTTAGTCGGGGAAGTAAAATACCACACCAAATTAAACCGACAAAACCGTTCTCAAATGTGGAAAATTTACAGTTTCACTTTAACATAGTAATAAAAATGTAAGTAATGCTCTAAAATGCCGAGCAATCGCTTTAATTCCAATTTCTTTTAGTTCCACACAAAATCCAATACCCCCCAGGTCAGTGAAAATCTCCGGGTCAAAGTGTCTCCAGAGGTGGCAACCCTATTTGAGTCCTTTTAATATCTGGGAATTATTGTGTAAACTTCAAAGGCACCTTGAACGCAATGTGAATTTATTATTTAATCACCGCAGAAGAGATTTATCAAATACAGTAATTTCAGAATAGCTTGTGTAAAGGTTTTCTACTACTATATTTCGATACTCTGAATATGTGGGATATTTATGTCTTTGACAAAGTTGTTTGAAATAGCACTTTCGAAAACTTTGCTGGAGACATTAAGTCTCGACCCAAATTTGGTTGAAGACTAATTCTTGTCTATAATTACTTCTAGGAGAATTAACCGTCAAAATTATTCTATCAGCAGATGAACAGTTTTACGTTTTGAAATTCTTCAATGTTACTTAACATCGAAATTTGGCAGTTTCGAATGAATGTGATCGTGACCGTTAAAAATTTATCGAGCATTAATTTTACTTTTCTTCATTAGTCAACCTCACAACTTGCAGTACTAGTACGTAGCACTCAAAATTTTAGTACGCCATTCATTGCATCCTGCTAAGAGGCTATTCATATAGTTGATAATACAACAAAAATCCAATGCTCATAAAACCGATCCTGACCTGCTAGAGACAAAATTACACCAGCTTTCAACTAGTTTCTGAAATGTTATTCTTGTTGTTAACCATATTGAATTGTTGTCTAAACTCTACACAATCTCAAAAAATACATTTTCAGCAAATGTTGAAATGTATGTAAGTTTTCGATAAACAAGCTTATGTTTTATATGCAATCAACCTATTCAAATTTAGATTCCCATTCGAAAAATTGTCTCTAATCCATATTTTGAAGCATCTTTCCAAAAAAGAGCTCATAATAATTCAGATAGTTATTTTATTTTACATTGACGTAATTTGACAACTATGGGATTTTGGCTAAGAGATAAGTTACAAGATCCCCTTCCCAGTGATGTCCCAATCCTCTGTGCAGTAAAGAGAAATTGAAATTACTCCCCACACTCTGGCAAGCAAAACGAGAGCGCTTCTCTTTCGCTCATATACACCACCGTATTTGATATGTGTAAGCGCACGTTGATGGCAGAGGTAAATTTTCATACACCCAACACTGGAACGATCTAGAGTGTGGAGAAGAGCTCTTGAAATTCTCTGTGGCGCGCTCAGATAAATTCGCCACCGCGCGCGCCCCAGAGTCGCTGTGGTGTATTCACTGGCGTGGTTTCACTGGCGTGTATTCACTGGCGTGTGATCTTTGGTTTGTTTTCGTCTTAGAAGCGGCAGTGCGGGCGAGATTGATTTAATTTGCACAGTTTGTTGCGTTGTGTTGTGTGGATGGCGGTGGCTTATTTCAAGCTTATATATTTTCTACTGAAGATTTCATAGTTGCTTGGTAAAGCTTGCGAGTTTATAGAGTGTTGTTACACTACCGTGGGAAACCTGAAGTATTCGAGCCTAGGGGCAAACAAGGAAAACGTTTTACGTATCAATGTATCGGCTGGTATAAACAAAGTTTTATAATGATCTGTAGTATCAGATTAATCGTATAACAGATGTAAGACGGGATTTGTACATCCACATTAGGAACGGCCTATTTTTTGTTCGACTAAATAACTCAATGGTAATTTAACTTATCTTATCCGATGTCCAACTTTTCCGAGATAAAGTCCACATAAAACAAGATAACGTTCACGAGAATTCACATTGTTACTTGTTTTTTTTTCTGTAGCGCGTTATTAAAAATAATGACGTGCCAATTTAGAAGCGCTTCTATTTGACCGGTACAGTGCTTTCAAGGGGTTACAACACTGTAGATTTTTTAAAACATTTAATTTTTATTTATTGGTTGAATTTTGTTTACTGGTGCTTTAGGATGCTGAAAATGATATTCCAAAAAATGAATCGCGAAAACAATAAATAAATATTCAAATTTTTCGCAACGCCTCTTATGTATACCTCGAGTATACTGAAAACGTTAACCGTGTTTTTCTCGAAATATTTTTTTTTTGATCTGGCCGGAAATGTAACTCGAACAAATGATTTTTGATGAGCCTAAAATTTTTACAGCATGTTCAAGATTACTTTCTCCAGCGATGTACGTGGGATAATTTTTTGATAAGCAAATTTTGTGTCGATTTTTAACACATTTTCAGCGTTTTTCGACTAAAAAATGTGCCTTTTCGCGAAAAATCAAGACATAGAAAAAATCTTACGTATGCTGCTTGCTGTCGTTCTAAGAAGTTTAAAAAGCTTTGTTTTTTGGCTCTGAATCAAAAATTACGGGACATAGAGTTCCGGCCGTGGACCGCTTCCAAAAAAAAACTCCCCGACGGGAAAGTGCTGCACAGCCGCCATCTTGTGACGAAATTACTCGAATAAATCATTTTTTTGCAATAAAGTAATGTTATATATCTCATTAACCCTCTGGAAGTCGCGCTTATGGCCCACTGAACGAGCAGCCGCTGATGCTTTAAGACGGGTTCGCTAGATTTTCAGAGCAGCGTGCACTGCCGGAAAGTTAAACAAGATCTCGATTCATCTCATTATTGCGTCAATAAAAATTCCCGAAATATGCCTATTTTTCGTGCTCTATAGTGGTGTAACCCCTCAATAATTAGTTCTGGAATCTTTTGACGGCATTTTTCTTCTGTGCCATCATTTACATAAATTAGCTGGTTTTCTCTCGAATTTCCATGCGATGGAATAATAAGAGAGAGAATTAAAATTAAAACCTAACATGTTCGGGTACGAGTATAGCAAAGAAGTTCAAAATGGCAAATCCACCGTCTTTGCAGTACATACTAAATTGTTCCAAAGAACGTTTATCTGTTTACCGTGTTTTTATAATTTGTAAAACTTATAATATTAAGTTTATGTATCAGAGGATGTTTATGACCTCACCGAATAAAAATCTTCTTGTGTAAACCTTGAACCTATAGTTGATTTCGTGACGCGAGGATGTGCTTTTGTTTTCATTTCGATCCGAAAAAGAAATACGATCTACGTTTATCCCAAAAATTAACGTAAACTTCGTATTCTATACATATATTAATCAATTCACCTGTAAGTATTCATGCATACACTTCGAATCGAGTACATTTCCGTGATTTTTATTCTTAGTCCAATTAGGTGATTCAAATTTTCTGATAAAAAGAAATATATGATTTGATTCCTGATGAAATAAGTTTTTATGGATATTTAGTAATATTATATCAGACAATACTAATTATCCTCAACATATTCCATTTTCTTCTCAAAATTTATCAATTTCGAATGCTCTAGTAATGCTAACAAAGTAAATACATAATAGTTCAATAGTTCCGCACTTAAGGTGTGAGTCGCATTTTAGTCATGCTTGGGTCAGTAAAAGCCAAATATTTTACGCTTTTTGGCTATTCTCGAGCGACGTAGCGATACAAAAAATATTTCGTTCTAATTCTAATATAAAATTTTTGAAAATCTACACTTGTACTGCATTACAACGATAGCATTAGTTAGACTAATAATATAGTGCAATAAAAGCAGAATGTTGAAAGTTGTTCTACGTGTCTTATGAACTGCCCTAGAATTTTAATTGCAAATATGGGAAATCATTCAACGTATCTTTGGTATGTGTGCAAAGAACTAGAATATTTGAGTGAAAATTCTGCTAAAAAATCGATGAAAAGTTCTATGGGCGATGTCAATATATTAAACGAAAGCATTTAATCCCAAAAATGATAACAAATGTTAAGATTGTTTATTAACCAATTTATGTATGTGAAACTTCTTGTACCATTACCACTACCATGTATCATTAATATAGCCATTGCTAATTACGGGTCCTATGGGACATGCAACTATAGATACATTAGCTCAACTATATATTACTTTCATACTCGGTCATACAAACAACGGGTTGTTAAGAACCGGCCACCATACCAGAATTTGCTTTTATCCATATATATATTTTGACAACATACCATTCAAGCACCATTTTAATTCTTTTCCATTTTAATTCTGTCGATTGATGAATTTTTTTACACGATGGCTTCTGAAGAAAGCTTCGTTGACACTGAAGTAGCCTGACGCTTTATCCTATTGATCTATCGCCGTAATATTATAGAACGTAGTTTTTTATATCATGTTAATCTACAGGTTTTTGGAATCTCGAAAATCCCCTGTTCGAAGATCGTGCAAGATGTTTTCATAAGGCGAACTTTTTTCTATATTTTCGTTGATATAAAAGTTCACAAGCGATCTTTTCTTCTTCCGATATTTGCTTGAACCGAATAATGTTCCCAAACATTGGCACTCTTGAAGTTCACTGACGATTTTTTCCGTAGCGATATTTTATATCAGTAAACTTTTTATTAGAAAATCGGCGAGGAAAAGATTCTGTTGTGAACATTGATATTTTGATATTTTCCCAACACTACCTTTTTGATAAAACACCTCATTCAAGAAAGTTATAATGAGGAATAATTTATCACACAAAAATCGCTTGTTTAAACTTGAGGAAACACCTTACTTGTTACTTGAAGATACGAAAATTTCATAGAGATTGACAGAGATTCCGACAGATACTACCAGATACCTAATACTTTGTTTTGCTGTTGATATTACGTGCAATGAATCCGTGCATTATAATTACGGTTTAAAATTCTAACTGACGCAAAAATCTAGAATACGTATAATAAACATTGTTGCTGCTGACCCATTTATAACATCCTTTTATGGAACACAAGATTCATTGTTCATTTAAAATAAGCGTGAACACTAGTGGCCTTTTTTCTTGACCCCGAAACTGAGCCAATTTATTTCGCTCATTGACGCGCAGACTCCCGGTCCTAGCTCCTATGCTCTTGAAACATTCGCTTTCGCCTGCTGTTTAAACGATTTCCACACAAAATAATAGACAAATAAACAAATGAATAACGGGTGTACGCTCAATTGTGATGTTGTATGTACAGTGGCGTAGCCAAGGGGGGGTTTTGGGGGTTAAAACCCCCTCCAAACCATAATATTTGAATTGAAGAAAAAAAAGTTTGATGCTGACTAGTTTATTAAATATTCAAATAATAATTTTGGAAGTTTATTATCTGTTCATTACATTGAGAACCTAATGTTTTAAACGTTATGGGGACTTCTTGTAAATAGTGAGAATCTTGTAACTAATATTTTAGTGAGGATCCTGTAGTTGATAAGTCATGTAAATATCAAGCAAAATAGCTCAATGAAAACGCCTACATAGAAACTGATGAAAAATGGCGTTTTACGCTTGTCTCTAACAGGTCAGAATCGGTTTTTTGTGTATTTATATGAAGTGCCACTAGCTAAAATTTGCAATAAAAAAAATTTAAAATTTTTCACGTTTTCGCTATTTATGATGTATATTTGGGTATCGAATTGAATGGCGCCAAGATTCCATGATTTGGAAGCCCTCAGTTTTTGGAGGTTTAGTATTTAGCAGCATAATTTTGTTGATTAATTTTTCCAGTTGGATGCATTACTAATTCCAATTAAATTTTAGTTCGAGACTTGGAGTCTTCAGAAAAGTTTTCAAGAATGTTATTGCAAATAGCTTGGTTGAAGATATGAATGCAACCCGTATTTGTGCATTATAGGCCATACTTCACTACGAATTCCCTTACTAACGGCTATAGGCGGCAACAAAGAATTTGGGAGAACATCTTGTAGATGACGTTTACTATCCTAGTATGTAAAAGTGACTTCAACGCCACTTTGGTCAAATTTAACTTTTTCGCATTTTTAAGTTCACTACGAAAATAAAAAATTACCTGTTGAAATGCGTAAAGCAAAGTGGCGAAAGCATGCTTTTACCCGCACCATGCAAGATTTGAAAATTTATTTCCTGAAAAATAAACTGGATGGCGTTTACGTCACCTTTGCATACAAGGGCAGTTCAGTAATGTGATTAATCGGTAATTAGTTGCAAAAATCCCGCTTAGCACCATTTTTATAGATGGGACATACTACTCCCTACCTCCTATACTTCGGTGAAATCTCCTCCTTCCAGATCTTCAAAAGCACCCAGTGGAGTGCTCTAGCCAATTCCTCTAATCTGTGCTTGAATAGCTCACATGACAGTTGATCATTTCCAGCGGTTCAACCGGCCTATTTTTTCATGAATCTTAGGCAGATCCGGAATCTGTCGTCGACTGCGCGCGTCTCCAAGCTGATTCTTGCAATACTCTTGTTGTCTACTGCTTCGCTGTTTAGGTGTTCGTCATAATATACTTATCAATCGTGAGAATTTCTGCACATTATTTATAAAATGTACAGATTATCATGTGCGATAACAGGTTTATACAATGTCCCCGGCCTATCAGGATGTTTGTGTCACCGATGACGAGATTAACATTCCGCCATAGGCAGCTATCATAGACATGCTTCAGCTGCACATAAAATGCATCTTTCTCGGCTTCGTGAGGTCAGTGCACATTGATAATGCCCTAGTCGAAGAAATGGCCTTTGATCAACACTACACACATCCATTCGCTGATCGTCTGCCACTTGATCACGCGTTGGCGAATTTTGCCCAGCTCTTGTGCCGTCGCTCGATCCCCGCATTTCCGCACCTTCTGCACCGTCTATCAAAGCTCCTCCAATGCTACGGTTTCAAAGTTGCGAGTTTTCAGCTCATCCTTTTCTCCTTGATTGTTAGTAAAGTGCTGTCTCGTAGTCCGCCACCCAACATAACTGACACCTGCGACAGGTATTTAGTTCTGCCTACGGTAGGGTTATAGCGCCCATGCCCGCTCACACCAACCCATTTCGCTATTGCTGCAGAGCACGGTAGTACCCAGTCGATCGCGGCCTACAGATTAAATGTCATCAATAGACCCGCCAACATTTTTGAAAAATCTAAGATTTTCTTCAAAACCCCCTCCAAACCAAATTTCTGGCTACGCCACTGTGTATGTAAATTAATTATCGTCACAAGCGTATATCTAATTTTACTGAATATGTCAAGCCTGTCGACGAAATCTAAGATTTCGTTTTAAACTTGTAGGATTAAGTTATAATAAAACTATCAATACTTATAACACGAGTTTGCATATCAGGTGCCTCTGGTCATTATAAAACTCTCTATACGATGATACGTAAAAAGTTTTCCCAATTTGCTCCGAGGACCGAGTACTTTTAGTTTTGCAGGTAGTGTAACAATACTTTATAAACTCGTTCGCTTTACCAAGCAACTTGTATGAAATGTTCAGTAGAAAATAATATAAGCTTGAAATAAGCTACCACCATCCACACAGCAAATGCAAATCAAATCAATCTCACTCGCAATGCCGCTTGTAAGACGAAAACAAACCAAAGATCACACGCCAGTGAATACACGCCAGTGAAACCACGCCAGTGAATACACCACAGCGACTCTGGGGCGCGCGCGGTGGTGACTTTATCTGAGCGCGCCACAGAGAATTGAAAGAGCAAGAGAGCACGGTTATCTCGCACCCAACTACCTCAACACCAGCGCACACTTGAAATCGGTCTATACAGCTCCGAAAGAAAGAGCGTTCTGCTTTTTTCTGTGGTGTGTGATCATTGTATCCTCTGTGTAGGCATCACACTTACGCGCCAGTGCATCACTAGGGTGAAATGCCATCACTGGGGCCCTTCCCACAATTTTCCAAAAGTTCTCATGACGCTTTAAACACAGTTCTCAATGTAGTGATCAGAGAATATTTTTCCAAAAATATTTTGTGGAATATTAAATTAAATTCGTCAGCATCAATTTTTTTTTTCATTCCAATTAATTTTGGTTTGGGGGGGGGGGGTTTAACCCCCAACCCCCCCCCCCCCTGGCTACGCCACTGGAATAAATCCATGCAAATTATGGTGTACCGATAACTTTAACCGCGTTTTTCTCGAAACCCATTTTTTTTAGCAGGTCGGAAATGTGACTCGAACAAATGACTAGATCATTCTGAAATTTTCACAGCGTATTCAAAAATTAATTTTTCCTGGGGCCGCACGTAGCATTTTTTATTGCATTTTTTTTTTAAACAGGGACCATCCTTAAATGACGTAGCATTATATGGGGGAGGGGGAGTTTTGTATGTTGTGATGATGTGTGACGACAGGGGAGTAGGGGGTCATGTTATGCTACGTAGCTTTTGTAAAGGGGAACAACTAACATCGTTTTTTATTTGAAAAAAAAATTACGAGGACAAGGGGGGAGAGTTACCGTCAAGCTACGTAATTAACAGGGGGTATTTAGAGGTTTGTGATGAAATGCTACGATGGGGGAGGGGGGTGTTAAAATCACTCAAAAAATGCTACGCCATTTATGGATGGTCCCATAGGCAATTTTGTGTCCATATTTATGGCATTTTCAGCGTTCTGCTATCGAAAAGTGTGTCATTTCGTAAAAAATCAAAATGCTTTTGCAAATGCCGTGTCAAATAAACGATTTATGCAAAAATGCCAATCCGACATTCACCCGGAAATTGACTCATTCTATACGTTATTCTACTTTGAATGAAACTGCGCTACTTGACGAATGAAAAAATTTAAAGTCTCGTAACTAGAACTGAATAAAAAAGAGGCTATGCAGAAGTTAAATTTGAGTAAATACGTACTCGATTCGGTTAAGCCTCAAAAAGGCTAGGGGCCTCAGAGGCCCGGCTAGCTACAGTTCGCTAGTTTCAATGAACTTGTAATTAGAAATACAAATTATCGAGCGTTTTCGGAGTTTCGATTTTCTAACTGGTAAAACGAAAAAAAAATAGGTTTTTGATTTCATTGGGTCTTAGGAGCAATGCTTCTTTAAGTCACAATTTAGACTTGCTTTTTTGAGAGTTAAGAGTGGAACAACTCGTAAAATGAGTAATATGCAGAAAGCAATAAGCATTGACATTCGTCAAATGTTACCAATAGTGTCACTCGAACCGAAGACTGTATATCAAGAAGACTATAGCAGCTCTGTCCAGAATCTGGAGACAGTAACAGCAACGCCACTTGCGGGTAAAGTTGGTACTTCCCGTAGTGATGCACACACACATATACATCTTTAGATTTAAGCTTCCTACCTTCCTCCAATAGAGGCGCTGTAACCTGTGTCACTTCTCGTTTGTACGGGGGAAGGAAAGAGATATCAGTCTTCTTAATATGTAGTCTTCGCTCGAACTCGACATTGTACAGGTGCTACACGATTATTCTGATTGAGTCTGGATCTGAGTAATTAGGGTTTTCATTCACTGAGTTATCTTAAACGAGCGTGTGGAGTTGTGGACACCATTACCTGACATTTTCCGTAGCATCAACAATAGCACCATTAGTCAGTAAAATGTTAACCACTTCGGTGTGCCCATTTTGTGTTGCAAAGTGCAATGGCGTAAAATCCTTATTATCTGGAGCCTCGATGGAGGCACCTTTATCTAGCAAAGATTTAACAACTTCGGAATGCCCATTTTGTGCTGCAAAGTGCAATGCTGTTCTACTGCAAATTTCCGTTGCATCGACTTTAGCACCTTTAATCAGTAAAGTGTTAACCACTTCGATGTGACCATGTTGTGCTGCAAAGTGCAATGGTGTCCAACTGTGAAGTTCTGTAGCGTTGACTTCAGCACCTTTAGCCAGTAAAGTATTAACCACTTCGATATGACCGTTTTCAGCTGCAAAATGTAATGCTGAAAAACCTATAACGGTTGTAGCATCGATGGCGGCACTTTTAGTCAGTAAAATGTGTACCACTTCGGTGTGACCACGTTGTGCTGCAGTGTGCAACGGTGTCAAACTGCCATATCCCTTAGCTTCAACATTGGCATCTTTAGTCAGTAAATCGTTAACCACTTCGATGTGCCCGTTTAGTGCTGCAAGGTGCAATGGCGTAAAATACTTATTCGTTGTAGCATCGATGGAGGCACATTTAGTCAGTAAAGCGTTAAC
Source organism: Topomyia yanbarensis (assembly GCF_030247195.1). Classification (NCBI taxonomy): domain Eukaryota; kingdom Metazoa; phylum Arthropoda; class Insecta; order Diptera; family Culicidae; genus Topomyia; species Topomyia yanbarensis. The sequence goes on along the minus strand of NC_080671.1, from coordinate 394,917,231 downwards.
CACTTCGGTGTGTCCATTTTGTGCTGCAAAGTGCAATGGCGTAGAACCCTTTTTAGTTGCTGCATCGATGGAGTCACATTTAGTCAGTAAAGCGTTAACCACTTCAATGTGACCATTTTGTGCGGCTAAGTGCAACGGTGTCCAATTGTCAATTTCCGTTGCATCGACCTTAGCACATTTAGTCAGTAAAGCGTTAACCACTTCGATGTGACCATTTTGTGCTGCTAAGTGCAATGGTGTCCAACTGTCAATTTCCGTTGCATCAACTTTAGCACTTTTAGTCAGTAATGCGTTAACCACATCGATGTGACCATTTTGTGCTGCGAAATGCAATGGCGAATATTTTTTTTTAGTTGTTGCATCGATGGAGGCCCCTTTATTCAGTAAAATGTTAACCACTTTGATGTGGCCATATTGTGCTGAAACGTGCAATGGCGAAATACCCTCATTTGTGACAACATCGACGGAGGCACAATTTGTCAGCAAAGCGCAAACCACTTCGGTGTGACCATTTAGCGCTGCCACGTGTAGTGGTGTCCAACTGTTAATTAGCGTGACATCGACTTTGGCACCTTTAGTCAATAAAATGTTAACTACTTCGGTGTGGCCATTTTGTGCTGCAAAATGCAATGGCGTATAACCCTTATTAGTCGTTGCTGCTTCGATGGAGGCACCTTTAGACAGTAAACTGTTAACCACTTGGATGTGGCCACTTTGTGCTGCAACGTGCAATGACGAAAGTCCCTCATTGGTGACAGCATCGACAGAGGCACAATTTGTCAGCAAAGTGTATACCACTTCGGTGTGACCATTTAGCGCTGCCACATGTAGTGGTGTCCAGCCATCAATTTGCGTTGCATCGACTTTAGCACCTTTAGTCAGTAAAGTGTTAACCACTTCGGTGAGGCCATTTTGTGCTGCAACGTGCAATGATGTAAAACCTCCATTAGTTGTAACATCGATTGGGACACCTCTAGTCAGCAAAGTTTTAACCACTTCTGTGTGACCGTTTAGCACTGCAAAGTGCAATGGTGTCCAACTGTCATTTCTCGTAGCATCAACGTTTGCACCTTTAGTCAGCAAAGCGTTAACTATTTCGATGTGACCCGCTCGTGCAGCAAAGTGCAATGGTGTCCAACCATTTTTGTGTGTTACATCGATTAAATTATATTTTTGTAATGTAGTTTCGCATATCAAAAACTCTATAACTTTCAAACTCCCACATTCAGCCGCAATGTGTATTGGCAGCTTACCTTCATGATTTTCGGACTTCATCAAATCATTATCATGATAATATTCAAATATGTTTATACTATCACCTCTGGCTGCATAGTGAAGAATGTTGCAGTGATTAAAATCTTTTGCGTTTTTATCTGCTCCGATTTGTATATATTTAAGTACATTTTCAAGAATGTTTGCCTCTGCAGCAGCAAACATCTTCTGTTGAATGGTTATTAACTCAATTTTGTCGCGAACACTCTGCTTCCATTCTTGGAACGAGGAATTTGGTTGAGCAATTTTCTTGCAATCACAACTTCCCAGTAAGCTGCTTTTATTTTTAAATATCTCTTGAATATTACAAACAACTGCTATTGATGGGTTGGATGGTAAAATGCACGGTAAGGCATTACCGTGTGCCAAAAAATTGCGCATCTGCTTTCCAGTCAGGATTGGAATGTTCTTGTCTAAGTATGATGCGGTACTTCGTGTACCGGCGTCTAAAAGAGATAATTTTTCCTCCAAATATGCAAAAATATCCAGCAATAAAATTTCAAGAGCAGCATTCCTTATTTTTACTGTATAGATACAGTTTGCTGAAACTAAATTTTGCAACATTTCTAATCGCTCATGGAAATGTTGTGTGTACTTCAATTCTTTTTCTTTCCTAATATCACCCACAGCCGTTTCGATCTTTTTCAGTATGGGTCTCCTCATTTTCGAAAACAATTTTATCACACTTTCATAGAATGATTTCAAATCTGCTAAGTCGAGATATTTCTGCGCTTTTTTCAGAAACTCTCCATACGTTGAACGATTATCAGTTCGTTTCTCGCGATCACACTTTAAACTTTCCATATGTTTCGTGAATTGTATTTTCTCTTTATTATCAAAGCTTGCGGTCTCCACGATCTGATCGAAAAGAGAATTGATGGTATCGTCGACGCACGTGTGATTTGTTTTTGGTTTGAGTGCATATCTATACTTCTCGATACAGTCAATTTTATTATTTTTTAGTTTTGCAATATTAAAAAGTTTATCATAAAATCCAAATATTTCATTTCGTGAAAGTTTCGCTTCAATACTGCGGAACAGTTTGTGTATATTGACAAACAAATCACCTGATTCAAATAATTTGGTATGTGTCTCGATTATTGTTAACAAATCGTCCACAAATAAAACTGGAACTGAATTCAAATGTTCTATCAAACACTTCAATGACGAAACGTATCTTGTGGGAGTATCAGACATACTATTTCTGGCCAATTCAAGAGTTTCTTGTATCTTGACCACTAAACCTTCCTGGTAATGCGTTAAATCTGGCACGTACATACGTACGCTATATAGAAAGTCTTCGGTTAGTATATCTATTTTTGAGCTATGCCGTTGCAAATCAATATTCTCTATATCTACGTTATTTAATATTCGAACAAATTTGGCTTGCGCTGACGCAGACTGCTCACTATTGGTTAGTTGTTTATGTGCCATAATTAACATTTGTTGTTTTCTATCGAGCATGACATCTTGGATGACATTGGCTAGTTGTTTTAATCCCTCTGTCAAATCAGGTTTCATCCGACGAGCTTCCTCGCGTTTTTCGTATACGTAATTATTATCTACGATTGCGTGTGACAAATGATCACGCAATTCGATCAAAGCTTTCCTCTGATTTCTATGGAAACTAGAAAGCAGGATGTCACTTACTATCTCCGATAGATGTGGAGATAGCGGAGTATTTTTCAAATATTCGCCCATGACCTGTAGAGCTCTTTCGGCTGCAAGACAGTGCAAGTTATCATCCTCGACATCGGTTAGAGCTAGTTCTACATAGTACTTGATTCGTTCTAATACGTAAATATCTTTGATTTGACCGTAATCAGAATACAGCCCTTCGAAGTCCTGATTTCTATCTAGGATATCTTTGATGTTTTCAACGCGTTTTCGACCAGTTTTACTTATGCATTTAGCAGGACCTGTGAGCGGTCTCAGGCTTTCTGTGACCCGTTGGAAAATTTTCATATATTTTAATAATCTTGTCTTGTCCAGGACCACATTGTAGAAAAAGTTGATTTCTTGTTGTTTGGTATAAGACAACACAAAAGCGCACAAACAAAATTCCATCTCTTCCCAAGGCAGCACGTTGTACGTTGATTTCAGCCGCCCTTTCAAAACATGGAGATTTTGTGCCATAATTCGGCACAGGAACAGAAATTTGTCGTCAACTTCCACGTTCTCCGGAGAGTATTCCTGGTTTAAGCGATCCAAGTCTTCGATAACCATGTCGATTCGGTCATTAATATCATCGTTATCGAAATCGTTGGCAACTTTTTCAGAATAGAAACGTAGGTGAATAAGTTTTTCCTCCACAAATTCCTCAACTTTTTCGTCGAGCGATATGTTCTTTAATTTTAATTCTTCATACGCATCGGAAAGTGGATTGCTAATATCATGACTCGGCAACTTGTCAATCAGTGTTTTGACGAGCTCAACATTTCCAGAACGTACGGCATAGTAAAACGCATTGTGACTCTCCTCGTCAAGCTCGGTTGACTCAAAGTGCTGCAATGTTTCGGATCGTTTCAGATTTTGCAGAAACTTTAGATCATTTCTTTTACATGCCGAAATGATACGTTGTATGTCCAATACTGATCCTGACTCGCTCATTATTTCATTATTGCATTATTCCATGTTGAGTGTCCTCCAAAGTAAATGGGATCAGTTATGTCGCTTCCGCCAGTTTATTGAGTCTACGATGGATAAATGGGGTAAGCTTTAAAATTGAATACTAACATTAATAGGTAAGAAATATAGAATGTAGTTTCGAAGAGAATACACACGGATATAAATTCTTGCAGGGTCTATACAGTTTGACAAAAAATAACCCGAGCAAAAGAAACAAAACCCATTGACCACGGGGTTTGACATTGGTGTCTGAAATGGGTTGAACCCTAGGGGCAAATCACTCTAGAAATGTATAACAAATTTGCATCAAATTAGAAAAAATGCATTTAATTTTCATTTTTGCATCAACTTTGCACTCCCTCGCAGAAAATTTTGTTTAACAAACGTCCTACGCTGATTCACTTTGTTCGACGTTTTGTTGAATGTAGGGCTGATTTTTTGTAGGGTTTTGACGTCTTACACGCAACGCAAAATACATTGCACGCAACGCAAAATACATTACGAATTTCTATTTTGATGGAAAGAAATGCATTTAATTTAGCTGATTTTTAAAAATGTATCACAAGTGATCTGCCCCTAGGTTGAACCCATGAAAATGCCATTACCATGCTGTGGTAGACCTCAAAGTTAGCAAAATGACATACAAAATATCTATCAAACGAAACCATATATCGCATTGAAAACATGTGAAGTTCCAAAAAGATACATGCGAAGATTCCCTATGAGTTATTTCAATGATATTAGTATTGTTCTGCTGAGATACACGCCAAATTCAAAGATAGAATAACGAGTATCCAATCTCACTTAATAAATAAAATATGTTTGATTGTATGGGAAGCATGTAGGTTATGGGCACTTCAGAAATTCTTATCAAGTTATCATTGCCGGAGAAACTGATAAGACTATTCAAGAGAAAACAAATATACAATTTTTCGTAACAAATGCACGGGCAAGCTTATCAACATTATCATAGAATTAGATGAAATGATAACGGGAGTGTTCAAATAAAAAAATGGAATCCTAAACCAATATGAAAACTTGATATACTAGCTTCCTTGAATACCCACTTAAAAACTCAGCGGCTCACGTCTCTTATCAATAACTATGCTTTGCGTCAACAGACTGCTTGTTCCAACAATGCCCGACTATGAAAAGTTGTTCTCTTATTACTTTTGATGGAATCATCCAATTCCATTAATGGAATGCCGTTATAAAGCCTAAATTAATACTCTATTCACGTCGGGAATTAATAGATTGAATTGGTTGATCAAATGTTTTCGTTAGTGAATATTTCCGAGGGGCAAGCACAAGCAGGTTTGAGTGCGTCGTACTGTAAATACCAACATGTTTTGAATATAGTTTAAGTAATGAAAATATTGAACAATACTTCAAATATACTTAATAAGGTACTTAATGTAATTAATGTCGATGTGTACGTACTTAAATTATTTAAAGCACATCTTGACGGTAATAAAAATATTTTACATATCTAAAGTACGAAGGCGCTGTACTTAAAATCGTTTCAGTAATTAAAGTACAATGAACTTTATGCGTATTTTTTAAATCTTTGCCATACTTAATGTACTTTATGATACCTACAGTAACTGCGCACTTCGTGGTATTGAAGATTTAGTGCTTGCCCCTCGGGAATTTCTCTCAACGAACGATGCAAATGAATAATACACACCAAACGAATAGAACATTGCATGACAATGTGTAACCTAAACCTCTCTATTTTGACAGTTCTGGGAACTAGAGAATTTTTAATTCCCCCACATCACAAAAAAACTGGTTACGGATTGCCTTTAAATTCTAATACCTTGTAAACAGTCTTGCTGAACTATCACTTATTTCTGTTGATTGTATCATCATGCAACGTTCTACGCCCGAATCTGCTGTCCATTCCTTGTTTACATTGCTGTATGTTCATTTTAGCCATTCATAAATAAATAATAATACCGTGAAATTATCAGACTGATCACTCTGGAAAACTTCAAACGCATGCGCTCTGTACTTACCTTAGTAAATGCATATAGAACCAAGTCACATCATCTATAGACAAAATATATGCGAAGAACAAAATCACACTACTTTAGCTGCCGGCACAACCAACCACCAAATGAAGCTGTTATCGAATGTTTCTTTAGTGCACTGTCCAACAGTCGGTGTGTGGTCTGAAACAGAGATAATGCTTATAGAGAGATGCGCGAAGACTGAAACCAACAGCTACAATCGAACAAGGAAAACGTCACTTCAGAATAATTGTTATACCGTTGAGTTTTGCATGGATTCGTATTTTTTCCGGTAATTTTGGAAAATTTAAGCTACTTTCCGAGGGGAACGTCACTTCAGAATAATTGCATGAATGCATCGATTTTGCATTTCATTTTCATTTTTTTCAGCAATTTCAGAAAATTTAAACAATTTTCTATCACATCGAGTATTGCTAAAATATTTGAAAAAAATTCAACAAATTAATCCAATCTCAATCCAATTTTGCTCGAATTCCAATCAATTTGATGTAACTGGCAACTCTGCATGCTCTATTTTCGAAACTTTAAATAATTCTGGCAACAAAATTTATGTTTCTGTTTTGATTTGTTCCTGTTCCTGCTGCTGGCAATGTTTTGTTTTGATTTTATCGAGCACTGAAACTGTCAAAACGTGAAATTCGAGCAATTCAATTTATTTTTTATGACACATTTCAAACCATCCTCGGCCATTCCAAACCATTATCAAGTAATGTCGGAAATTCGAATCCATTTTGATCTAACCAATACCAATTTTTTAAATCTAATCAGAGTTTTAAATTATAAGTTTATTTCATCAACAAATCACGGCGTGTTGTTCCCCTCGGATTCGATTCAGAAATTTATTCAAAATATTTTAACTCACTATCACAATACTTTCAAAAAAATTAATTCAACAGAATGCAACATTTGACAAGTCTTCTGCTCGATTGGAATGACATTGACAGGTCTCGTGCTCGATTTGAATGACACTGACAGATAAATGGTAAACAAACGATTGACGTGTCGAGTCTTTATCCAGAAGGATTCAGTGTCGTTACTTTGAGGACCATCCATAAATGACGTAGCATTATATGGGAAAGGTGGAAGTTTTGCATTTTGTGATGATGTGTGACGACAGGGGGGTTGGGGGTCATGTCATGCTACGTAGCTTTTATAAAGGGGAATAGGGATTGACCTGAAGTCACGACAACCTTACCCGTTTCATCTAACTAACATCGTTTTTTATATTTTTTTTAATTGTTCACGGGGACAAGGGGGGAGGGTTACCGTCAAGCTACGTAATTACCTTAATTAGAGGTTTGTAACGAAATGCTACGATGGGGGAGGGGGTGTTAAAAATCATCCAAAAAATGCTAATGGATGATCCCTTGCATGGGCTTCCTCTTGTACTTTCCCTCTCAAAACCCTCATGTCCGTTTAACTGCACTTTTTAACAGTCCGTTTGGCTGCAATTTTTGACACTTCGCTAGTCTGTGTAACCTCGACTATCAATACCTGCACTACAGAGATTGAAATCTAAATAGAAAACGAGATAGTGGATGAAAATCATTGGATTAAGGGGTTATATACAAAGTTGTGGCAAAAACGTGAGCTAAGTTCGTGATTTTTTAAGTTTTTTATGCAAATTTTATTTGGAAAAGCAAAAGACAGTTCGTTGGTAGCACTATCGTAAATAGAAACAACAAGTTGAATTAAAAAAAATATTCAAGGTTGTCGGAATTATGGCGCATACTCCGAAGCTTGTTTTTAGCAGAGGTTTGTGATGAACGCTCTCCAACCGCTCAATGGAAATCCAAAAACTAAAAAGATTATTGAAGAAAAATGTATTGTGGTGTACAGTCGTGATTCGCTGGTTTGGTCACAGCTCCTGTCCAACCAACGAATACGATTCACTAGTTGGACCGACTAACAAATGTCAAAAACTCTTAAAAGAAGACATTAGTAGTGTAAAAGATTGTTAGACAGATTGTCAAAGTAAATTTGACATGAGATTTTGACATTCAGATGCTTTTTAGTTGGATAATGGTCCAACTAGCGGAGGTTCAACGAAAAAGCGGTCCAGCTAAAAAGTGTCCAACCAGCGAATCACGACTGTACTATTTTTCCTTTCATTGAATTTATTTTTAATTTTAATAATTTCATTGCCCAACATGAATGCACCCTTTCGGTGTAAAATGTCGTTAATAAAAGCAAAAAAAGATTTGTCGGGAGACAAATTTATTTATCGAATTCAATAAAATTTATTTTTCGCTTCAATAATTTTTTTTATTAAAATTTAAAGAAAATTATTGAAATAAAAATGTATTCAATTTAAGCCGATAATTTTGTTGGTTAAAGTGCTAAACAAAAAATGGATAACAATAAATTGGATTCAATCACACATATTTTTAGTTTAAATTATGATAAATTTTCAAGCGCGTAATTTTATTTATTGAAGTTATTCCATATTTCTGTTGAACCTACAAATTTTTTTCGGTGTGTAGTCGGAAAACGCATAGAAAAATATGTTAGATGGCATCCCTGTTCTGGGTAGCATATCAGCCATCAGGTAACACTTTAGTGCAATGGCAGTACTAGATCATTGTAGACTTCTACGTTTTGTGGAACTTTTCTCACTTTGCTCCCGACAGTCGACTTGTGCGCTTTGCGTTTTTCTGCTGGTGGTTTTAGTTAATTTGTGGCTAATCCTGCTAATAAAATAATAGTTATAACAACTAAAACTTTGTTTTAGTGTTACATAAAGTTTTGAAGTGATAAACGAGTGATTATCAAAAGTGACAAAAAATGGAGGTAGCTAAGCCAGAAGTTAACGGTAATCCGCTACCGCAGCGGCAGCCGAACAACGCTGGACCGCAGCAGAAAGGTGGTCCTGGCAATCAGAACCAAGGTGGTGGTCCCGGTAACCAGAACAAAGGCGGAGGTCCCGGTAATCAGAATCAAGGCGGCGGTCCCGGTAATCAGAATCAAGGCGGTGGCGGTCCCGGTAATCAAAACCAAGGTGGCGGCGGTCCCGGTAATCAAAACCAAGGTGGCGGCGGTCCCGGTGGTAACCAGAACAGAGGTGGTCCCGGCAATCAGAACCAGGGCGGTCAGGGCAATCAGAACCAAGGTGGTAACCAACAGCGTAACCGGGGACAAAACCAGAACCGTGGTGGCGGAAACCAGCAGAATCAGCGCGGCGGATTCCAGAATCGATTCAACAATCGAAACCAACAGGGCGGTGGCGGCGGTTTTGGTAATCGGCAGAACAATCCGGACGGTGGCAACGATGGAAATAATCAGCAGCAAAACCGTCAAGGAGGACAGGGCAATCGTGGCGGTAACCGCAACCGCAACAGTCAAGGCGGCGATGTAAGTACATAATAGTAATTTGATAAAATTGTTTATTCGAAAAGTGCGTTTCAGTATGGAACAGCAGCGTCGATGACTAATTCTGTTTGTAATACAGAATTAATCCAAATTTGCAATCAAAAATGAGTGTCTTGCTTTTTAAAACAAATTACAAGTTAACTCTTGTGGCAGTAATGATGTTTTTAAATTACGGGCCATGTAAGTTACAATCAAATTGAATACGGCATCATTGGCACGCGTTCCAAAATGGCGGATGTTAATGGTATTATTCTACTAGGCATCATTGTGCTTGTCACTGGGAACCAGTTAAAAGAAAATTTTGTGTTGTCTAGCCAAATAAAGTGTATGATAAGAAAATCAGTCGTTCAATTTTGGTTTCGACGAAAAAAAATATTTGGTTTATTCAAACACTCGATTCTTGCCCCCAGTTGCTTTAAAGCAAAACAAAACTTGCTCCCGTTTACACGCGAAATTTTACACTCTACATCGGAGTACTTTCAGTTTCGCCCGGTGCTAGAACAAACCTATTAAATGATTAAATTAAAGTAAATATGCATTTTCCACTTTGGCTGATTGGCTTTGAATTATTCAAAAGGGCTAAATTATTTCCCGTCGGTGGGGAAATTCGCAAAAAAAAAATACGTTAATCTACATTACTACCTTTCGTATTGGCAAGCAAAAAAGTTTTCTGCATTTAAATTACAGCAAATTCATGGCAGTTTTTGTTTTGCTTCATGTAAAAATAAAAACGTAATAAGGGAAATTAGCAAAATAGCAAATTTTTTGAATCTTCTAGGCCCTTTTGAAAAGTTAATGTGATGTTCATGTAAATAAATATCTAAATCAAAAACATTTTCTAGGGCGATCAAAGCTTCGATCGGCGTCGCAGTGGTCCGGGGGAGCAGTATTTTATCAACGAAAGGCTGCGTATGCTGCAAGGACCGTTGTTGGATCTTCCGCCGATTGAAAGTGAGACACCAAAGTTTGCCGGTCGCAACCGGTTGTACATTGGCAATCTGACAAATGATGTAACCGAGGAGGAGCTGATCGAGCTGTTCAAACCGTACGGCGATATTACGGAGGTATTTATGAACAAAGATAAAAACTACGCCTTTGTGCGTGTAGATTATTTCTCGAACGCGGAGAAAGCTAAGAGAGAATTGGACGGAACATCGCGCAAGAATCGTATTTTAAGAGTACGCTTCGCTCCAAACGCGACCGCACTCCGCGTAAGAAATTTGACACCATTTGTCAGCAATGAGTTGCTGTATAAAGCATTTGAAGTATTCGGACCGTTGGAACGTGCCTCCGTTCAAATTGATGAACGTGGCAAATCCACTGGGGAAGGCATTGTCGAGTTCAAGATCAAACCATGCGCCATGGCCGCGTTGCGTTTCTGTACCGAACAGTGTTACATGCTGACCTCTTCTCTGCGTCCGGTCATTGTTGAACCGTATACTTATCAGGATGACACCGATGGTTTACCGGAGAAGTCGCTGAACAAAAAGATTCCTGACTTCATGCAGGCGCGTCAGGTAAGCGAATTGTGTGATGTCATACATTTCATTAGGTAGCATTTATTCTGGTTATCTATCAACAGCTTGGGCCACGTTTCGCTGAAATGGGTTCCTTCGAACACGAATATGGTCAGCGTTGGAAGCACATGCATGAATTGTTCAAGCAGAAGGCCGAAGCTCTAAAGCGAGAGATGATTATGGAGGAGGAAAAACTCGAAGCCCAGATGGAATTCGGTCGCTACGAACATGAGACCGAGCAGCTGCGCGAACGTAAGTGAAAATTGCACTAATGTTATGTCAAAATTAATCAGTAGGGTCTGTTTGTCTCTTGGAAGTTTTACACACATATGTCTGTTTGCCCTCATTGTAGGTAACTTTTTTCAGTTTAGTTTTGTTAAATTCAGTGGTTCAGTTTCTGAAAAATTTATGAAACGAGTCCCCTGTCCTGCTGCTAGGTTCTTGTCGTCTTACAAATGCTTCCCGTCTGTGATACACACAAAAACTATCGTTAATGTTTGTATTGTTTTTTTGCGCAGAACTCCGAATGCGCGAACAGGACCGTGACCGTCAAAAAGCCGAATGGGAGATGAAACAACGCCAGGCCGAAGAAGCCAAGGCACGCATGGAACTGCAGATGAAACTTAACGTTGAACAAATGCAAAACCGCATGAAACGCAGTAATGATGATTTGAATCGACGTCAGCAGGAAAATAATATGTTTATGCAGGTATGTTAATTGGATTTATCGATTTGATGAAGAAATAACAAAAGTTTGCTTTTCAGAATAAGGCCCTTGGCGGAGGTGGTGATCCCGTCATTATCGACGGAGGTAACGATGCCGGCGTCAATCCAACTGGTAACAAAATGGGCGGAATGGTAAGTCAATCCTTAACCTATTATGACTACACAGACAGCGGCAAGCGAAGAAAGAAGCGCTGTTTTCTGATCAACCATCTTGAAACATTAATCCATTTCGGATCACAGAATACAACAATTACAAAGCGGTTTCTTTTCCTAATTTGTTAGTTTCAAGAATCCGCCCTTTCAAAGACTCAGCTATCAAACTGAGGACGGCTTAACCGCTTATGTTTCTTAGTTTAAAATTCTTAAACTACATCTCACTAAAAATACTGGCTTCGATATATACGCTAGATACTACTCTACAGATACGATCACGATAAAAACAACTTTCGTTTTGCGAAGGACTATATTTGCAACGATTAACAATCATTACTGTGTAAGCGACTTTTTTTATACATTTGGTTACAACTTCATCGGAAAAAAAAGATTGATTATGATATCTCTGAAAAATGCGCATTAAGGAAACGTGACGCTAGCCCAGCATCTTCCACATTCCAAATAATGTAATTTATTATATCGTCAATTGTCTTGTCTTAGTGTAAACCCACAAGATATCGTATTCAATATAATTACAGGTCATGTCAATGCTGCACGAAGCATTGCATGAAACCTTTGACAATTCACAGCTGGGTCCTTCCTTAAAAGAACAGAAAAAACCGTGCAAAAAACGTCGTCTTTCGTTGGTCATATTCGTTTGGTGTTACAACCAAATCGACGATTTGGCGGACGTCGAACCCACCTGAGAAATGCTAGAAGCAATAAACAAAAATCGACTGATCAAAAACGTCTTTTGGAATGTCTAACAAACAAGGAAGGGGCCACATTCTTCATTTTTTATTTTTCGAACGAACCATTTTCTTGAATTTATTTTTTATCGGCAGCATACTTAAAGTCATTTCAACAACGTATGTAAAAATTCAATATTTTTCTTTTTGTATGAACCAAGCGACCCACACTCTCAATCTTCGGCACAGTAAAGCTAAAGCAATGTGCCATGTCAAATGAACCAATGAAATAAATAAGAAACAAAAATCTGCAAAAACGCGACTTCTAATTATACATTATAAAATTTAGTTTGTGACAAGTAAAACCTAAAAGTGTACACCCTGTTTATAGCACAATTATGCATTTTTAATTGGTGGGTGTTAAGTCAGACCGGACAGAATTTATTGATTTCGGGCAAAATGAATTTAAAGTTAGCTTCGCAGCATCCTTTACATTATAATTTAAAATTTATTTTAGTCATACATAACTCTTGCTTATTGTTACATATTTCAAATCTGGCAAAAGTCGTTGGTAGCTAAAGAAATTCTTTATCCAATGCTATCATTATCTCAATTGTTGATGTTTTACGATTTAGTCCGGTCTGACTTAACACCGACCAATTGGTTTGATCTATACAGTGAAGACCCGATTTTATCAGCATCCGATTTTATCTAGGGGAATTGTGGGAAAAACCGACACTGTGGGTAAAACCGACACCACACAACATTTCCCAGAAATCAAATTTTTATTCATTTCATAATGATACATTATTATTAGTACGTTTATTTAGAGCATTTAAAGAAAAATTGGATTTACGTTAGTACGCCAAATGTCATTAAAATAAACAAAATATACGACAGCAGCGTTCATACTTGTATGGATGTTAAATTTTGTTGGTAGATTTTAAGGTTTTAACCGAACAAAAACTTTTCAAATCATCACATTTTTCAGTACCTACCTGTCCTATGGGATCATTCATAAATTACGTAACGCAAAAATTGCCCAAAATTGACTCCCCTTCCCCCCATGTAACAAATTGTCACAAATTTAGTTATCCCCCCTCCCCTATTACGTAACAAATTCCTTGAAATTTTTTTTTCTTCGATGAAAACATGTTACGTAACGATCTAGCTTACTCCCCCTCCCCCCTATGTCACAATATGTAACAACTTCTCGAACCCCCTCCCCCCCTAAAAGCGTTACGTAATTTATGAATGGTCCCTATGATCAACTAGGTGCATTGAAGACGAGTTTGAGAAATTCAGTATTTTTAATCGCTTTTATAAAAAAATGTGCGCTGTTGGGGTAAAACCGACACCCTATGGTTAGGGTAAAACCGACACGCTGTTAAGATGGTTGTGTACACTTGCGATTCATTTCAAAATACTGGGGATCTTTGTGACACTTCAATTAGCCTATTAGAACACTATAGTATCAGCAGAAATATACAGAAATACTTTTATTGTGTTTATTTCTTGTAAGTCTCTTTAAAAATCAAAAATTGGAATTTTTGCTTATCTGATTCTATCGAAGCTGTTGCTATTTCTGCAAGAAGCTCATCAAACCGAATTTCTAGTGTTCTCTTGGTTTGTCATAGACGAACTATATCGCAATGAGACAATGATCTTATGTATACCCCAATAGATCGGTGATGATCAGAGTCCGAAAAATCAAATCTGAAAAAGATAGTTTTACTAAGAAGTGTGTGTGTCACTTATAAGTGAATGAATTCAATTAGCAGAACGTAGAACGCTTGCAAATCTTCTCTTACGAAATAAAATGACACTGGAGGTTGCAATGATGTGCGCAAGGATTATTTGGAAATACTCATCAATAAATAATCCTATAGCATAAAATACTCTTATTTATAGTACTACGCTTTCGAACTTTCTTCCCCTCACCTCATGATGAAGCAATAAAAAGCACATATTTGCATCATACATACTCACACTTCATTATTCACGCATATATTTCATTTTTAATAAAGATAAAGATTTTAATAAAGTGGAGAGAAAACAAATTAAAGGGGGTGTCGATCTTACCCTTATAGGGTGTCGGGTTTACCGGCAGTGCCTACAAAAAGTCACTTTGTTTTCCAAGTTTTACAACCAATAATTTTTAATGAAATTAATTTTTTGAAGCGCTGAAAAAATTAAGTCTTGTTAAGAATTTTCTGAAGAAGCATTCTGCATAAAAACTATAATTTTATTGGTTTGTGGCAACTTAGAAAAATTGTTAAGCTTAAGGTGTCGGTTTTAACCATAATTCCCCTACCCCCGATTTATCAGCTTTTTGACCCGATTTTATCAGCTTCATATGAAAAGTTTGATGGGCTCTAGCAACCGAACCAAATTGAATTCGAGTAAATCTTTCCTTGAGCATATTTTATTTATCTTAGAGATGCGAAATATGCAAAAAAAAAATATTTTTCGCTGTCAGAGCCCCTTAAGGGAAGTTTAAGCTAAATAATCAGGTAAGACTATGAGGCTATATCTAGGGACTAAAGAAGAATATTTTAATAGCTTCGGTTTCTTAAAAAGAAAGAAAAATGTATGTCCCGGTTTCATCAGCCTAAAATTCACCAAGGGGTCTTCACTGTATTTATGTATACTTTGTACCTATAAATTATAACAAAAATATCTGTAAATGCTTTTATTGCCTTGTTGCCTTTTGATTACTGCATCTGTTCTAAAGAAGACAATCTCACAGAAATTTAAAAGCAATATAATTCCATTTTTTTTCAAGATCAGCTCATGCTCAAAAGAAGATTGCAAAAGTATACTACATTGTGCATGTTTTAAGGAAAGCAATTTTTCTTTAATTTTTTATTTTAATTATCTTGGCACGGCTTATGTTTGTGAGTTCCTTTTATTATCTTAAAAGCGGAGCCATTAAAAAAAATTATAATCATAGTAAAGATTAAGACAACGCATGCACCATTACCTACAATAACGGGAAGCATAATTAGATCAGGTATCATTTCTAAATGTCACCTGAGGATGTCGTAGAAAATGATATCCACGAACTGCCTTGTGGATATCATTTTCTACGTCATTTTTCGGAAACTTCATTTGGCAAACTACAAATTGTGAATTTGTTTTGATTTTGGGTTCAAAAACAGATTTAAAAAACTTAACAATTAATATGAAAGCACTCGTAAGCACACATGCTACAATTCAAAAAAGAGTTCGTTTTGAAAATTATTAATAATATTCCTAAAATATTTCCACTAAGCTGCTAATGCACATAAGAAGGCATAGATGTCATAGATACAGATTCGCACTACGCGGGGAATTCATCCGATGTCCTACTTTTACTGGACAAGAGAAGTCACAAAATTCTCCGTTTTCCAAATAGCGCGAGAACAATTTTTGTGATAAAATTGAATTGATCTCCGTTCTAACCGGAGAAGCGGATAATTTATTTTAGTAAAAATAAACAAAAATTTTCAAAATTCACGCTAAATTATCCAGAAAACCAACAACAAAATAGGATAGACTAGTTTTGTCATGTTTTTCATATGCGCCAGCAAGACAGCAAGCACAAAAGGGATACGGTGATAAACTCGTTAGTGCATTTTTGGCGAATTTATTTATCTGAAGAAGTGGTGCGAGAAGTTATGTGAATGCTAATAACTTGTCTAGTAAAAATGTGAGTTTTTATTTTCACAATGTTTAATTCTGCTGTTATACGCATAATTATCCTATGTATATAGGGAATCCCATAGGACCTGAGACACTAATGCGTATTACGGCAGAATTATCATTTACTGGACCATTCATTTCGGAATTTTGAACAGTTCTACTTTACATTATTCCTCAGGTAACTACAGGAGCATTTATTTTTTGCTTGATTTTTAATTTTTTGTTGTACTTTGAAGCTAATAGTTCGGTTTTACTAAAAAAAAATTGAAAATTATGACAAAAATTTTGTGAACAGCTCCTGTAGTTACCTGGACAAATATTTGAAAATGATCTGAATAATACCTAGTAATAGTAATTTTAGAATCTTATATTTTTTTTCGCTGGAAATACCTTACCGGATACCCCCTCCTTATACAAGTACTTTTTTCGCAAAGACCAAAAAAATATTGGCTATATAGTTGTCACATTAAGGCACACAAACCTAAATTAAATAAATTTCTACTGCTTTACAAAGGATTAAAATCAAATAAATTCCAAAAAAATATTTTCAAGCAGCTCATGAAAAAAAGCAATCTTTCAGATAACGACTTCTTAAAAGAGGAACGTCTTCTTAAAATAAGTTTAATACGCAATACCGATGATGTTATTGACTTGTCAAAGCATAGTATGCGGGGAAATGGTTTACCATGGAATAGATGGTATTACGACGTATAACCGCAAAAACCGGTTTATATGGAAGATATTATTGTAGCGGTCCCTTACAATCCGGACACATAAAACCAGGTATTTTTCGGGATTGATTTGATGTAGAAAATTGCGAAATTATTCCATCAGTTTCCGGATGAGTTCGCATTTTTGACGTAGGACTACGTCTTTGTTTTCGATATGGGGGTGCACTTTGCAAATTCTACAAAAATGGTATGTAACGAAAAGTGGTCCAATTTTAAACGCATATAATTCAGCCATTTCACGATAAATTTTCAATTTTTTTGCACAAATCGCCCCGAAATACTTCTAAGAATAGATTCCAATAGATAAACCCAAAGATTTTTATTATCATGGCATTACAAATTTAAATTATATACAACCTTGTCAATATATCGCGCATTTACACACAGAAGATAGCGCCTCGCAAGCCCGGTATGACAGATTTGTGTACCTAGCGCGCTACGCTTCTATGAATGACGTCACCATCGACTATTTAAAGAACGGATTTGGCCGGACAAGCTCAGTTGCCTGTTGAACGGCAGGCGGAGCAGATCACTGCGCTGTGTGTTTTCACAGCCAGTGAGTAGCTGAGTGAGAATTCCGTTGCACTGCTTGCTGTGCTGTGCTTTCTTTTGTGTTGTTCTCGTTTCCAGCACACTTTTATGTACAATCTCGAACACAGTTATTCGCTTGTACATTCGAGCTCCATTTGCAACCACGGCTAACATAGTATCGTGGTACTAGTTGTCTCTTTCGCTCTACCCATCATCATCAGCGTTGACTCATTTTGCTTTGTTCGCTTGGGTTCAATGTTTGAGGCGAATGTAGGAATATCTAATTTGTTGGCAGCGTTATTATATTCACAGATTTTTCTGTAATGTCAGGGATTTTTTTAACAATTTTTGACCACAGATGGTAGATTTTTGGCATTTTGATGAAAATTTCATAGATTTTTGAAAATATTGTGATTTTTCACAGATTTTTCGGAAATTTATCGCAGATTTTTCAGTTATCACAGATAGTAAAATGATATTTTTGACCAAACACAGATTTCAATGTGGCATCCCTGTTTGTTAACGGATGCATGCGTAACCTGCATGATAGCAATCTGTGCTTTCGTTGCGCAAAGACGAAAACTTTCTTAGCAACAAACTTACGCGGATCGATGGAAAGCACAGATATATGATTAAGACAACTGCATTCGCTTAATTTTCTATACATACTTAGAGAAAGTTAAAATGATGGCAAAATAAAACTAGAAAGCTTGGTCTGTACATGAAATGTGGTTATATTGCCTGAAATTTGATTTTTCTTCACCGGTCCGTGTTTATTACCACACACAATCGAAAAGTTTTTACAATTTTTAAAAGCTGATCTCGTGCTATAAAGATTTTGTTTCAGATATTAGTTCGGTCACGGATTTCTGTCTTCTTTCTTCAGATCTTCTCAAATAAGTTTAATTGGATTTGATCGCCTACTACAAATGAAATAACCAAGAAGGTTTGGTTCAATATGTAACATTCGATGATTGGTTATGCTTAAACTATTCGTAAGAAATATATTTGATTTATTATTACTCTAAATGTAGAAAATAAATATTTTACATTAAGTAGTATAGTCCTACGTCTAAAGTTCGTGCAACCCCATAGGGCTGCCCCTTGTAGTTTTTACAGGAAATTAGGAGCCATAAAGCGCAAAGCATAAAAATCATAAGTCGCTTCGATTTACTGTTGATGTCGGTTGTCACGGAAAAAAGATGGGCAAGTCTGTCTATGCCAAGACACATGCTGCTGAACTCGGGTGATTCGTAGTTATGCTGGCTAAGCTCGACCCTCATCAGCAAAAGACAAAAGCTAATCCCGTAAGATATTAAGCCTGTTCTAATGACCCTGCCACTTCTAGTTTTCCGATCTGTATACTTCACATCCTTGCTCTTGAGTACTATGGCTGTAATTTTCATAACTTTCCCTACCCAGTAATCTCTAGCTAATTAGAATGTCGTTCAAATGTAAAAAAGTTGATAATAGGGTTTCTTATATTTACCATTTGTTGTGGTCGACAAAACCGCAGTTATTGAACCCATAGTGGCCTAGATCTCGAAAAAAACAAGGTGCTGCATTCGAAAAATACCATCTGCTGCAATGAAACAAGTTAGAGCATTTATTTTCTCTTTGAAGCGTTTCTAGAATCTTTTGAAAAAATATTCGAGTACCGGTACTCGGGGCTTAAGTACTGCAGTACCGGTTCTCGCCAAAATGGGTCGGTACTACGAACCCTAGTCGTGGCGTAAATGAACCGCATTCATTGTCGTTGTTTGTATTTTAAAATATTAGTGCAAAATAAGGAAAGAGAAGCAATATCGCTCGCGACTAGTGGCTTTACTAGGGACAGTATTTTTTGTCATGCCACTGCATTGTTGTCGTACAGTGCTAGGCATCCTGCAGTATCGAACAGCAGTAGCGTCGTATGAGAAATGAGAATGTAGGAAAAATACCACAGCCGTAGAAACGGTAGGCATTTTGCATCCTTGTCAGGTAAACCTCAGCATCTATTTTTTTTTTCAACTCCAAACCGTCTGTGCAGTGTCTTGAGTTGTCCTTTCAGTTTTTTTAAGCTCCGTTTCATAATTACCCAATTACTTCACTGCCCATAAACGCATAAGAGCCCCATGCGGATTTTTGTCGAAAATGAGTTATCCGTTGGATTGTATTCTGTATCACCACTGAATCACACTGCACAAATAAGATTACCGGGTTTGTTCAGAAAATATCAAAAAAAAATACCAAAACATGGTTGTCCCATCCATTTAGCTCAATGGATGGAACAATCTTGAACAGCGTTTTTCTCGGCTTGCTGTTTTTCAACATGGGACTCTTATGCTGTTATGGGCAGTTCACCATTCGGCGGAATTGCGGACATTTTGGTGTACTGATACCGTTGTCGTTAAAAATCACGTTGTCTTCGCGGTACTATTGTAGCAATGTAGTATATACAGGTATGGCGAAGATGGCACTTTGCTATTCGTGAGATGAATCTTACATGAGTGGTGTGAGTGATCACAGAATAAATCGACTTGCTTTCGTCATACCGTTCGTTCTGCTCCCATTGAATCGTATGAACGCTATGACGTCGACCCGTTGTGCTTCTGGATTGTTTACATATTTTTGGTTGGCAACACTAGCAAACCGTGTGTTCTGCCACACCTATATACTGCCGTGATTCGCATAACAGTCCCATTTGCTATGGGTTTCCTATGCAGGTGGGACTGTTATGCATATCACGGCAGTATATACCTCATTGCTATTGTAGCACTTCCCGATTGTACCGGGGTAGCTAGCTAAATCTGACTAGAACTTCATTGGAACTTTGTGAGCCTTAATAAGTCCATTTCTCTAGGAGGTACCCTTACTTGTACAGCTTCCAGTCCTTCGTTTTCTTGGTACTAAATAGTTTGGTTTTGAATCCGCCGCTGCAAATTCCTTACCAGAGTATTAGTTCCTGAGTAAATTTATTGTCGAAAACCAAGTTGAATTTACTGAGAAAATTACCCGGAGCGGTGACCAGACAAAACTTTTGTCTGAAATTCACCTTTATATACTGCCGTTCTGCGCTTAATTGTCCCATGTTACTTTTTGATTATTTTAACTTTTTTGCATCAAACAGTCCTTTTTGAAGTATATTTTCAGAAAACACATCCAAATCATACAGCTTGTTCGAAGACTCAAGTCTGTTTGTTCCATTGTTGAAATTCTACGCATGTTTGTCCCACTACCAAAAAGCTCAAAATAATGTGCAATAAAACATAATTACGCAGCGTTTATTAAGGAAGCACATTAAACTAGATGTCAGGTACTGAAAACATTGGTGGAAAAATAAAGATTCATTAAAAAAGAGATGGCCGTGGTAATATTAAATACAGCAGTGAGATCAATCCTGTAATCTGCCACTAGAAGCATAACTGTCCCATGTGCTATGGGAATCCCTATACACATGAGACAATTATGCTTCTAGCGGCAATAATGCTCTTCATCACTGTCGTCGCATGGCGAACGGATCTATTTCCGATTTTGATGAAGCAAAAAATCTGTAACAAGAATACACTGTTGTAAACGAAATGAGCAATGAACATCGTTTGCACAGATCGTGGTGGGACTGATATGCGGAGAATATGCCGGTGCTGTCCGATTTCTCGGCATTACAGTCCCACTTAAAATTTTTCGGGAAAACTTACGTTAACTGGATTTTTATGATGAAAAACTGTATTGATTATATTGGAAACGATTGCCTCGAACGTAATTCGGGACAATAAAGCTTCATTTGTTGCACCGTTTCCCTCCAGAATTCTCATCTTCAATCGTGTTTTTCTCAGTTGCTAGTTTTGCAACATAGGACAATTGAGCGTAGAACGGCAGATAGGTTTCGTCTTCTATGAGGAGGCATGCGCTGTACTTCGTCAGAATCCGATGGTACCACTTCTGAGCGTGGACCTAACATAATCTAGAAACCTGCTCGCAGCAGACTGATCCTCTAGACGACTGGCACCGTATTTTGGTGCCATCCCGAACCAAAAGAGTCTCTAGTTCGATCAAGGTCGTTGAGTGTACTCTGTACTGTATATCAGAGCACCGTTGGGCTAGCTAGAGGCAAAACGCCATCAGTGGTTCCGGATCTGCCACCGCCTGCTCCAGAATGATATTGGGGGTGACAAAATGGATCACACGGATTCCGGCCTGCTGCCGCCGGAGAGTTCTTCTAAATGCGGGTTAGGATCACTTTGCATAGAACATTGAGAATGGTACATAGCAGCATAGTGTCTCGTTAGTGGTTTTTTTTCTTTTTGGGTACTTTCACTAAGATATACTGTATCCAGTCACCGGAAGAGTTGCGATGTCCTAGGTATTGCGAAATAAAGGATGCAACCGTTGAGCGGATACCATGGTATGAGTTATTTTAAGCATCTCACCTGATATGCGGTCGACTTCTGAGCGCGGTGGGCTGAATTGAATGTGTGCTCAGATTCAAAGAACTAAAGGGGTAGTTTCAAAAAAATTGAAATTAATTTTATTGATCTAAAATGTGATATGTCGAAATATGAAAGGGGACTGTATAGAAATGTTCCAGTTTTCAATTCTGTCGAAATGCCTTTTATGCAGTGGTGCAAAGTACTTTCAGCTCAATCAAACCCAACCATGATTCAAAATCAAAGCCTCCCTCAATCATTCACTTTCAAGTTGGCGGGATTTTCATGACAATCGTACGGCTTCATTTCAAATTGATGCTTTTTCATTCACCGACCAAAGCTGTCATCTGCTCTGTAGAAATTGAAAATGAATGGAAAATAATTGAGCAGGTCGGCTGTTTGAATGAATGATGCAAATCAATAACTGCGAATTGAACATAGGGACCATCCATAAATGACGTAGCAATATATGGGGGAGTTTTGTATTTTGTGACGATATGTGATGACAGGGGGGTAGGGGGTCATGTCATGCTACGTAGCTTTTTTAAAGGGAATAGGGGTTGACCTGGTTTCACGACAACCTTGTTCGTTTCATCTAACTAACATCGTTTTTTATTTGATTTTTTATTTTTTACGGGGACAAGGGGGGGGGGGGGAGGTGCGGTTACCGTCAAGCTACGTAATTCACTGGGTGGGTATTTGGTGGTTTGTGACTTAATGCTACAATGGGGGAGGGGGGTGTTAAAAATCACTCAAAAAATGCTACGTCATTTGCTACGTCATTTATGGATGATCCCATAGGGTCTGATTTGAGATTTGTTCCTCCTTCAAGTTCAAAACAACCTTCTGAAATGTTGACCCTGAACTGCCTATAATCACGAGCCAGTCCCCATGTAGAAGGTAATCCTTTCGAACATGGGACTGACTTGCGATTATGGGTAGTGAAGATGCTGAAAACTTCTACCTTGTTTTTACTGAAACCATTTTCTTCGAGCTCGAACAAATGATTTTGGATCAGTGTGCAATTTTCACAGTATATTCAAAATTACTTCATCCACAAATTTACATAGGATTTTATTCTTTCACGATTTCATATTTTTACGAAGAGTTTTGTGTCAATTTTATGACATTTTCAGTGCCTTTTTTACTAAGAATAACATCATTTCACGAAAAATCTGAACACGAAAAAAAATCTTCGCTTGCATTCGTTCTAAAGAATTGAAAAAACTTATTTTTGGCTCTAGCTCAAAAATTATGGAATATAGATTTTAGGACGTAGAGCATTTTTAAGAAAACTCTGAGTGCTGATTCAAATGGTCCTTAGTGACAAATGTAAATAAACTGAGTTATTTGCAGCACATTACACAGCTAACAAATGTCAAAAACCAGAACTCATTATGCCCTATATTTATAAAAATAACAAGCATTATACAAAAAGTCTCAAAATGTTCATATTTTAAAATTTTGCTCTTGAGACTTTTAAATGGACATATGCGTGAAATGTTTCAAAACTTCTGAAAGGATAAAGGTTCTATAAAAAAACGCATCTTACTAATGAGCTTGAAAACTACATTAGTACAAAACATTTCATATTTTTAGTGTTATTCACCTAAGGCGCATAGTCCTTAGACAATATTGATCTAATTATTTTATTAACACACATATTTGTTCTCAAATAAGGAATTGTTTTAGGTCTATGAAACTTTAAGGTTCAACTGAGAAAGCTTGGAAAATCGGCCATCTTGGAAAACGAACAAAGCAGTTTTTTAACACACCGTTGGAAAAATCTTCATGAAAATGAATCAGTAATACTCTACCAATGCCCCGCATACATTCTTTTTCATGAAGATTTTCCCAACGGTGTGAGAAAAAACTGCTTTTTTCGTTTTCCAAGATGGCTGCTTATTGAGGCATTCTCAGTTGCACCTTAAACTCGTTTTTCTCATTTCGAGCTGAATGACACTTAGGACCTTTTCAATAAGTACTCTTGATTTATTGTACATCACAATTAGTATTATAAATTCTTTTCACAGAATCTCGATTCATCTCTTTATTGTGTCGAGAAAATGTTCCAATATATGATTATTTTGTTTCGCGCTCAACTTTGATGTAACCCCTTAATAACTAATTCATTTATCTGAACTAAATTCTATCTGAACTGAAGAATATGATAATGCAATATGTTTCAGTTCTTATTCCGTCCGGAAAAAATATATAGCTTGCATGTAATTCTATTTGAATCGCCATATGTTTTGATTTCGCGATAGAAGCCCCTGGTTTTATCATTACCGAACCGGATCCTTTCCAAAGTCATGTTACTACAGAATATACGTAGACTATTACACGTAATCTTGCATTCCATAAACGCGCACTTCTCAAAATAGATGAAAAATTGATCACCATTGTCTTGATAAGCAGCACTGGATAATTTTACAAATCGTCTATGCTCCAAAAATTTACAGCGTATCCCCAGAAACTAAATTAGTGATACTAATTTGTCCCCCAGCAATAACTATTGCATTGAAAGCTGTTCCCTCAAAATTTCCACTTCACGGAATACCATATTCCAGAATGTACCCTTTCCGAGAAATGCATCTAGAACGAACGAATACCCAGTGCTAACCATTTCCCAGAAATTTATTTTGAATTTGGAAAAATCTTGATGGAAATCAATCGTCTTATTCAGAATATTGCCATCTTGCTCTTTTCGAAGAGCGCGTTACCAACAAATTTCAGAATTTATTTTAGACGATTTCGAGAAACCCTAAGGTAAATTACGTACCGTTTTTAGGGGGGGGGGGGGGTTGTTACGACATCGTGACATATGGGGGAGGTGGAATAAGCTAGAACGTTACGTAACATGTGTTACTGAACCTGCGATTCACTTGTCTAACCGCTTACTTGAACATTGAGATTTGTTCCTTCTTTAAAACATGAGCCGATCTTTGATTCTGTCAAACTTGTGATCTTCTCGTCTGCACGCGATTTACTCAAACTTAGGGTTTGATTTCTTCTTTTCAGCTTTCTTTGAATCTTGATTAAATTCGAAATAAATGCACGCAAAGGGTGTAAGTGGGTTTTGATAGCATTTATCCGTCTTTTGCATTTGAAATGTTTGGTACGCAAACTTACGATCGACCCGGTTTACTCAAACATAAGTCACTAAATAAGTATTTTCATACGTTATACCAAATGGTACTTAAACTATACGACTGTTATGTCAAGTGGTCAATTGCCGTACAGTGTTTTATGTTAAGTTGCAACTGAGAAAGCTTGGACAAGCTTCCATCTGAGGGTGGGCGTAGCGTAGTTGGTAAATCGATTGCCTTGTACGCAGCACACTTGGGTTCGAGTCCCGACCCCGCACATAAGGTTAGAAATTTTTCATAAGAGATTTTTCTAACCCGAAGAGGCGAATGACCTCAAGGTTAAAACCTCTATAAACGAAATAAAAAAAAGCTTCCATCTTGGAAAACGAAAAAAGTAGTTTTTTCACATCGTTGGAAAAATCTTCATCAATCACCAATACACTGATTCATTTTCATGATTCATTCTCGGTTGAACCTTAGACTATATTATGCCAAAAGATAACAGGCACTGATTATGTGCCAAAAGTGCAACACATGATACATGTTATAAAACTTTTTTTTTCTTTTTCTGAACTTGCGTTGTTCTTTTAAAACATTTGTTTAGATACATTTTTGAAGTGAAGCAGTGTTTTTTACAAACTTTCGAGATAGGTATAATACAAATGTTCGGTATATTACGGTCAATTATTCACCTAAACTGGTGGATTACTGAAAGTATCGGTATCGTCATTGAGTAAACAATTATCTGAATGGTTGACTCATGAGAATAAACTGGTCAACTTCAGTATTTTAGAAATTAAGAACGATTTCAAGTTGGTCGTGCGACTAT
This sequence comes from Topomyia yanbarensis, assembly GCF_030247195.1. Taxonomy (NCBI): domain Eukaryota; kingdom Metazoa; phylum Arthropoda; class Insecta; order Diptera; family Culicidae; genus Topomyia; species Topomyia yanbarensis. The sequence continues at coordinate 394,891,574 of NC_080671.1, read as the reverse complement.
CTACTGAAAAAAACACTATTTTATTATCCTCTCATTATTTAAACAATTATATGTATATGAATCAATCTACTGAAAACCACAGTCGCTTACACCGCAAACAATTGTTACTATGTCGTTGCAAATATTTCCTTCGCATTTCAAATTTCTAAATCCTTCCCCCAGTGAATAATTAAAAGAGTATGTGTGAACAAGAAAACGAGCATCATTCAGCAATGAATGGGATGAAACATTATGGATCGGCACGAGGATAACGCATCAATTGTTAAAACGATATGTCTGATACAAGTATTGTGCTGCATACTTTTTACATATTACTTTTTTATCTATGAGAAAACCACACTGTACGAATAACACATTATCTAATCTAGCATTAGTTAAAAAAAATTAAAAACTTGGGGATACTAATTTGGCTCAAATCGATTTAAAACTGTTGCGTCAGATTGGACGAACCAGAAGATTATTTGTAAATATTACTAGTTCCGTTCTATGTATTCGAAATCCTGCTGTATCCCGCTTGGAATCCGCATGTTTCAAAGGAATAGTATCAAGTTTTGAATCAAACATTTGCAGTAAAACTATAAATGAAGCTTGAAATCGGCCGTCTCTGGTCTCATGAAAAATCAGTTTCGAGTTCTTTATTTTTTTGATCAGCAAATTTATCCAAAATTATATATGGGGATGTAGGATGAACAAATAACAATGTCTTAACGAGCTAAAGAATAAAAATTATGGTTTATATATGAGACGCGTTCTCGCCGACAATACTAATGCCACAGATCGGTTATTCCCGAAAGTACTGCAATGACAGCGTTCGAAATATTATTAGAAATTGATAAGGGGTGATGCTTCTTTAGAAAATCATTTTAAATCTCTATAATTATGCATGCTGATATGCGAAAAATTTTCGGTCTCTGGTAACAACATGTATTGTACCAACATTCTTTCCTTCCCAGCACACATCTGCATTGATCATTACCATACGTACGATGAATGTACCATTTTACACGGCCTTAAAAAACTGCAAACAACAAATATGCCACTACAGTCGTTTACTTCGACATACTTATTTTATACCCTTGAACTATTGTTCCACATGTAGGTTTTCCTTCATTCTTTTCTTATCTGAAAATATAATTCATAAATCAATAAAGTATGCATTGAACAAATAGCATACAGATATATTTTTCGAGAAGAAGTTTATTTGTATGTTATGAAAAGGCAAGGAATGTGCTGCTGTGGGAATTAAAAATACGATGCAATAAAAAAAACTTTTAATCCAAACTTCTACCGATTCCAATATATGAGATTTTTAACCATTAAAATATTATAATTTTGAAATACTTAAAAACAATTTATTTGAACAAGTTCGTAAACATTGACGTTTCTCTCCACAAATTAAAAACGAATCTTGATATTACTATGATACAGCCGTCATCAAATCTCAAAAACAATATGAGTATTAATATTTATTCGATGAAAAAAGTATTACGGTATGGCTCATGCCACATAAAACATTGTTTTTACTCAAATATTTTAAAAGGATTTAACATGAAACAGACCATGTTTTTACTCAAATATTTTAAAAAGCTTAAACATGAAACAGGCCATATGAGCGTCCTTTTCCATGCTTATTCATTCACCTTGAAACTAATAAAAAAATTAACTTATGTTTGCAATTTCCTATGGGTAATTTCAAACTGGGGCACATGTAAACTAAGAATATATGGCGAAATCTAACCAAAAATGTAGAAATAAGGATATGTTTTTTTCTTCTAAAAACCTTAGACATTTTTTATTCAAAATCATGAAATTGTTTTGTATTTAAAACATCTCTGAACAGGGAAAACGCTTGATGTGTACCTGTTCCATTCCACCAAGCCTTTGTGAGTAATACATGCTGAACTGCTAACATTTATTATAACTTAAATAAACCAAGGAATCAATGCTCGAATTCTTGGCAACTATCCTTTCTCGTAACATGCTTGTATGACATATTCAGATTGAAGCGATATCACCGTGCACGTTTTATACTATATGCGCATTTGTCAAACATAAAGAACAATAAATCTACAATTGAGTCTTCTTACGAACACATACTTCATCAGCCTTTGTGTTTAGGAACCTGATTGTGTTCACTGTCCCAAAAATGGCTGATTTCAACCGCGTATGATGCAGTGGTATTTTTCCTCTCGCCACTCGAACCATCGGACAAGCCGATTGTTAGCGCGAACCAGTAGACGATCCCATAATTGCGCATCTCAAATGTTCTAAACTTCTGTCACATTTTTATCACTATATTCGTTTAACCAATTCAAACTGTAATTTCACTAGGAGGTTCGTGATTATGAACATGGTCAAAATAGACAGTCGCTCTTTAACAACGAAGAAGGCGGTGGCGGTGGCGACGGCGACCAGCAACAAAACCAGCAAGGCGGTGGTGCAGGTGGTCCACAAAATGCGGGAAATGCTTTTGGCATGGGAAATCGCAACTGGATGAACAACAACAATCGTAATAGTGATGACTTCCAGAGCAAAAGAAGACGGTTCTAAATTGCAAAAAGAGCACCCAACAACAAGAATTTGACATTCGCTTTTAAATATATACAAACGATACAATTTGATAATTGATCTGCAACATCAAATGCTACTGCATTCATTATGACGGATGCACACTAGGCAGTGTGCAAGCATTTGCAACGTCGAGTTGAGATTATGTTCGGAGGAACATATTGTTCTTGGGATCATCCACCCACGTATTTGCAATACATACATACTATTTAAAGACAACAGACCATTTTTTCCCCAGATGAAGAATAACATGTAAGATTGCAACTTTAAGAAATCACTGTGTAATAACAATATAAATTATATTCACTAGAAACAATAACTCTTGGTACTTCTAACGATTTTATTCTCCGACATCTCTTATCAACGGGGGGATTGGGTTAAACATTAATAAATAAAAGAAGCTATGTCCTAAAATCATCGTAAGAAAATGTCAACTTCGTTGAAGAATGATAACAGATCTTATTATGTAGTTGCTGAACGCTCCTGAGCGATAGTTTACCTAATAGAATTGAAATAGCTACCCTAGTAACAATTGGAATTGTATGGCACTCTTAAAACTTATATTGTATCTGTAAGTAAGCTATAGAACTTCAATTGTTATTTGGGTATTATAACGATCAACATATGTGCATGATTTTAATTCTCGTACTTGAATATTAAAAATTATCGATCATAAATTGCAAAAAAGCTTTAGAACTATGTATTATCTTTTATTCTCGTGTTTCTTAGGAACTTTGAACTCTGACTACATTCATTTAACCCTCTCGAAGTTGTGTAGTGAACTGAGCGCGTCAAGTTCAGAAATTCGTTTGAAATCGTCCTAGAGCACCAGGCGATCATTAGCGCTACTTCCGGAGGGTTAAGGGGATGGTACCATCTTGGAGACACGAAAACGGAATTTATTTTAATATAAAATAAATATTTCTGAAATAGTGTATTAACGTATTTTTTTTCTTTTATCGATGGAATTCCTGTTTAATTTGTGTAATAGTATACAGACTGACGGCACCAGCTCCAATCAGTCAAATTCGTAAAACGGTGGAACTAATCTGGAAAAACGGCCAAACCTCCATGAGGTTTTTGACACCAAAAACACCCTCATGTTTGCGATGAATGCGAGATTCGATCGAATAGTAATCCCATTTGATTTTACTGCCATAAACGAGAATACGAACCACATTCGTACGAATCTTGGATTCTTCGTAACCAAGAATAAAAGTGATAGTCCTGTAATTGTAAGGTTGGGTTAAAATTTGATATCCGAACAAAATATTCTGTGAAGGGTCGTTGTTTCTCATTAAATTTGTAGTACATTATAATTTGAGCACATTTACCGTAGATACTACAGTGATGATCCATTTTTGTCATTATCCCCAAGGTGTATTTTATACTGACAAAATTGGGACCTATTATTTTGTTTCTTTTTAATACACCAAGGTTGTTAAAATGTTTTTCGTTAGTCCCTAGACATAACCTCATAACCCTTCCTTATTACTAATACTAAATATTTAGTATAAATTTCCCTTCCAGTGCGAAATTCAAACAAATCGCTATTTTCAGTTTCGCATATTTCGCATCTAGTAGATAAGGATTTATCAAAATTGGCTTGGATCGTTTGCTACAGATCATCAGACGTGTGAGGTCGGGGGTAAACATAATCGGTTGCTGATAAAAACGGATCTTCACTGTATGTAGGTTTGGCTTCATATTTCTATTAAAACGATGTAATTGAGGACCTGATCCCATATTAAGTTTTTAGCTTTGTTCTAAACTAACCGCGTTACACAATTTTGAAATAATAGAACGATTTTTTAGTAAAATTTTTTCGCGCATTAAATATCATTTCAATAGACACGTTTTGGCAGCCATGCTTTCAATTTTCAGACGCCTTCTTGTGTTTAGGGAAACAAAATTAAAATGAAGCTGCGATGTCTGTCTGAAAAATTGCTTGCACACTTGGGAGATTGTGGCTCATAGATAAGCGGAATGATCCGCGGGTTTACCCCGTAAAGCACAAAACACTTTAGGCATACGGTCTTTAGGTATAGTATACGTTAAGCATAATGGAGATCAAATATTAAATATGATGTCCAATTGTTAAAACTAATTTTTATCGGTTAAGGGCGTCGATTGCTAAACGGGTTAAAATTTGCACTTAGTCGACCGTGAATTAAACTGCTGGCGGCTGGTCATGCTCGATCAACATTTTATACAGCTTCATAAGCAAGTGGTCCTTGCATAAAATAAAATAGCAACTAAAATGTTTGGGCAAGGAAAAACTCCGTTTATGTTTAGGGTAATTTAGGGAGAGATGACGCACATTTTTAAAAATCGATCCTGCATCAAAGTAAACCATTCAATAATTGATGAAAATTTTTTTATCAATTGCGACAAGTTTCTAAAATACTGTGAAATGGTTTTTGTAATGAAAAAAAAATTCATCAAATTTCCAACATTTTACAAAAAAAGGTCATTGCGGGAGAGATGCCGCATGTGCGGGTGAGACGCCGCACCGTGGTCACAAACTGAAAAATGGTGAACAAAAGTATTTTTTGGCTCTCATTGATGTTTTTGTGATTAAGTGTCTTTAGCTGAGTTTCATGAAGTTTGATTACACCTATAAATCGGCTAGCACCTTCACTTTTCTTAAGGGGGTACTATTATTTCCAGAAACATTTTTTTATTCAATATTTTAAAAATATTTTTCTTTCTCAACCTTGTGTAACGGTTAAGTTGGAGTAACTTAATTCAGGGCACTATTTATCAATATGCTTGTACGAGCGATATACATATCTATGTGTTGATAGAAGTTCCTTAAAAGCACTGTTTGGCTGTTTCTCCCAATGAATTTATACAACTTAGGTTTGTTCTTGAAAGATTCATTTTGAAAAAGCTTCAATTCGTTAATATTTTCGCTTTTATCTCAATATTAACATCACTACAAATCAATGCGTTCACGAAAATTAGTGTCTGAAACTTTAAAGAATAAACCGAAGTAACTAATACTTAGATACATATCGCCCGTTTAAATATATAGATAAATATAATCATAATCCTATATGTCACTGTGTTAGGTCCGTTAGTTTGTGGATATACCTTATTAAGAACCTATACCTGACGCAAATGATCATTTAATGACATTCCGAGGTGAAAAAAATACATTTTAGCTATGCATCCTCTTCCATTGAGTGCGGCATCTCACCCGAAATTTTGATGCTGCATCTCTCCCAATTGTAGGGGAGAGATGCCGCACGACGACATTTTCCTCTAAAATTGTGGATGATCGTGCTCATGATCAGAATGCCTTCTAAAAGGTCCCAGCTATTCAACTGATACAAGATTTACCAAAAAAAATCTAACAATAAAAAAAACGAAATTTTAATGTGGTGCTGAAAAAGTTTCGGCACTCCGTGATGCAAAACGCACAAAATCATTAATAAAATGTTCTTGAGTAATTAAAAAGGATTATTTTACATCTCTAGAGTTATAATTCTTCGAAAGACAAACTCACAATATCATATTACCGCATAAAAGTGACCCCATATACGAGATATAGAGAGTGCGGCATCTCTCCTGACGCGGCATCTCTCCCGAAATTACCCTATTTCATTCAATAGTTTTGCTTGACCTCGAGAGACAGTACAATACCAATACTGTCATGGAAAGGGGACTTACGTGTAAAAGCGACGCGAAGTTTTGAATAGAGATCCGATTTTCCGTTATAATTCAGCGCATAAAGAAAAGAACATTGCATTGCTCCAAAATTAAAAAATAAATCGGAGTATTAACGAATCCTTCAGTTTTGGGGAAAGTGAGACAATATGATCACTCTAAGGGTTAAGGCTAATATTTCTATAGCAAAACAAACTAATATTCCCAAATATCACCCTAGGTAGAATGCAACATATTCTTCACATACAGTTTCCAAACATGCCGAAATATTTCCAAAATCTTTTAAAATAATCTTTGTATGTAATGACCGACTCATGGCATAAAGATTAAGTTGTATAAAAGTAATATTTAATTGCAAAGTTTAAAATGAATTTACGTATTTTATTAATAATTTTATTGTCATTGTTTTTTGTGATATATTTTGGCGCCCTATTCTCACAGACACGTCACCAGGTGACTAGAAGGAATTTTGCTGCTAGTCACTAAGGGACGTGACTGTGAGAAAAGGGCCTCAGCTTACGAAATTCCTGTTATGGTTTGCTAATTCTATAATAAAACAAGTTACATTTCTTCTTTTTTATAAATTATGCCTATTGACCATTATGCCTAACGTAAATTATGCCAATCGTCTATTATGCCTAACGTCCCGCACCCAAGTCGTTTTCCCCAACCTGAAGCACCAGTTATTTCTGGCGTGTTAATTTATCTAGCGTTCTGAAACTACTATCAACGTCTAGTATGTATCAACACCTACACTGATAATAAAAATGTAAATCTTATGTCTATTAATTTTTCACATACTGTGCTAAGTCAGACTAAGTGACATTGTATTGATCTCGAAAAAAACGAATTTAAAGTTTGAATCTCAGCATCCTTTACGTTATAAGTTAAAATTAATTTTTGCCATAATTCTTTCTTATTATAACATATTTGAAATCTGGCAGAATTCAAATGTAGACGAAGAAATTCTTTATCTAGTGCTATCATTACATTTTTTTTAATATTTTGCGACTTAGTCCGGTCTGATTTAACACCGACCATTTCATAACTATAAGGCCCATAAAATCCGATGCTATAACAAAACGCATATATAAATTATACAATTGACACATAGAAGGTATGTGTGCGCGTATGGATTTTTAAGTTCTTGAAGCAAATAGAATTTACGTTCAGATTTTTATCAGTGTAGTATCGTCTAGTATAATTGTAATAAATTCCGAACTTTTTTCATCCTGGGATGGGACTCACAGATAGATATTTTCTTTTTGTTTTTTCTTCCATTTCCCATATTGCTTACATACTCTCTCATTGTGGATCACATATTATATATAACTTGCTGCATTTTAGATTTAGTTTTCTTTTGTCCCTACGCGGGTCCCGCCTCAGGTGAAAAACTCCATGAAAAATCTTTCTATAGGTACATTTAGACCAAAAATGTATTGTAAAGTATATCGAGCACAAAGGTGAGTACATTATACTTAATAACATAGTTTCGGAACTGTACACCGTGTTCAATATGATCGTATTCACATGCTCGACATCGTCAATTGCATCTTCGTGTAAGCACTACGAATGTGCGTAAGAGCCGATTTCTTCACCGTTTAAACCTGGCTTAGGTGCTATGCAAAGGTGAAGAAATCGGCCCTAAGACGAGTAGATTTAAAGCCATCGATTATTTTTATTTTGTTCTTATCCTACACGTTTTTCAAGCTAAATGGACCTAAATAACACATTCTGAAAGTTTATCCAAATGTATTGAACACGGTGTATTTTGTTCATTAATATTTCAGAACGCTATAAATAAAAATTTAATGGGCAATACAGATTTGATATTAAAAAAAAATCTTCGAAAAATCTAATTTTTTCAAGTGTTTTGGGGAAATTCTCTTTACGGATCAGGAATAATTTGAAATCTTATGAAAACTTCAATCACAATTTTCTCGAAATCATGCTTTCATAGTCGGTACAATGAAGATCTCAAAAACGGTAAAAGTATTCCACTTCCTTTTTGCGTTAAAAAGCTTTAAGCGGAGCTTCTGTAAATGAGACAGAGAACCGATTATTTTTTCTCTTCATTATTAGAAAATATATTCATTCTGAAATATGCATGAAAAAATTTAGATCCATTTCTTAAAAATTGGGGTAAATCCGAAATTGTTATCGCATCAGTTTCTTCCTTTGACTTATGGAATTCAATAAGCGTTTTTTATTGAAAACCATACTTTCTAAACTAACGTACACGGAAATTTAAGAAAGGCACAATCGATTTTAAAGATTTACAGCCTTATTCTCTATTACGACGTATCGCTTTTTCGATATTGGCATTTTGCTGCAAAGCTCAATTACCTGCTGCGACATCTACAGATTACAGTGAAGACCCGTTTTTATCAGTCCCTTGGCGAATTTTAAGCTGATAAAACAGGGACGTTGATAAAATCGGGACATATTTTTTCTGTATTTTCAATAAAACGAACCTCTTAAAATATTCTTCGGTCCTTAGATATAGCCTCGCAACTTTTTCTGATTATTTACTTTAAGTTCCCCTTAAGGGGGTCTGAGAATGCAAAATTTAAAAAAATATTTTTATTTTTTTCATTTTTCGGATCTCTAAGAGGAGAAATATATGCCCAAGAAAGGATTTACTCAAATTCAACTTAGTTCGTCTGCTAGAGCCCATCGAACTACCAACTAACAATTTTCATATGAAGCTGATAAAAACGGGTCAAAAAGCTGATAAAATAGCATAAACAAGATAAGTTGGATGTTTGTGCGTTTTTCATATCTGCGATACGTAATGTGATGTAATTTTTTAATGTTTTTCCATAAATACGCATCAATTATAGTAAATAATGGACTCAGAGGGGAAGAAAAACAATTTGGAAGTTAATGATAATAGTTTTACATTTCTTATAAAAGAAATGTATAGAATTCGCTCAAACTTTCAAGATTTTTTCCGAGGCCTGGAGGGCCGAGTCTTACATACCAATCGACTCAGCTCGACGATTTGGGACAATGTCTGTGTGTGTGTGTGTGTGTCTGTGTGTGTGTATGTAACGGACAAATTCTCATTCGTGTTTCTCAGCAATGGCTGAACCGATCTTATCCAAACCAATTTTAAATGAAAGAACTAAAAAACAGTATGAACGCTATTAATTTGTTTTTGATTCTGATGTTTAGTTTCCAAGATATGAATGCTTGAATGCGTAAAAATGGCGTTTTTTGCAGTTTTTTTGAATTATCTGCCGAAATTGACAATATAGATTAACAATTTATATGTTCTTAGACAGCTTTAACGAATACCTTTCGAACAAGCTATAGATTGTAGAAATCGGACTATTATCAAAAGAGATATTTAACATTAAATGCGGACGAAAGATTTTTATCATTTCCCATTGCCAGAAATATGACCAAAAACATATAATCTATTATTAACGCCAAAACGCGGCTTATTTTAGGTCAATAGTATCTTCGGAGAATTTAATGGAGGTAATATGGCCTTTCTTTTGGTATTGTGCTTTTGCCCCCTATGAGTGAGATATTTTCACAAATTTTCTTGGAAGTGATTATATCGAAATGGTGTCTTCAGCAAATTTGTAGCTCTTACTTTTGCGAATAACTTTACTAAAGACTTTAAATATTTATTTTGAATACTTTAAAAGTTATGGCTTGTTGTTTGTTGATTACTCTTTGTCGCCCATTTATTGTTCAATATAGTAATAATCCATTGAAATAAGCTAAACATTATTTCGATAAAACGACTTTTGTATTTCATTTTACTATCTACAACCGCTAGAAATAATCACCGAACACTTCCAAGTTGTCTGGAAGGAACTTGATACCTTATCAGTACAAAAATGTTCATTTGTGCGAACCTTCTCACTGCAATTTTTCTAACTTATAACCATCGGATCGATCTGAAACATATCGGAAAATGAAAAGCGAAAAAAATAACTCCAAGCAACGGCGTAGCCAAGAGAAGGTTTTGGGGTTTAACACCGTACAACAAACTTTATTTAATAGGAAGCGAAGTTAAAATTGATTTAATGTCTATGAAACATAGAACTGCTCACCAAAAAAATGCATAACTTTCAACATTTGCCAAAAATGTTTTTGCCTTTCTCATTCACTCTAAAATTCGTCAATCTAATCCCGACCCGGAGGACCGAGTGTCATATGCCAATCGACTGAGTTCGTCGAGATCGGAAAATGTCTGTGTGTGTATGTATGTGTGTATGTGGAAAAAAATTTAACCTCTGTTTCTCAGAGATGGCTGGACCGATTTACACAAAGTTAGTCTCAAATGAAAGGTACAACCTTCCCATCGGCTGCTATTGAATTTTTTATTGATTGGACTTCCGGTTCCGGAGTTACGAGTTGAAGAGTGCAATCACACAGCAAATTCTCATATAAACTGAAATGAAAAAATTTCAAAATCAAATTTGTATTTTTGATGCCAAATGACTTTAAAATGCATGAAACATTGAGATGTTTGGCAAAAATGGACTTTTTTGGACTTTAGTACATTTTTGCCTTTCTCATATAGAAAGGTTATGCAATCACTCTAAAAATCGTCAATCATACCGGCCCGGAGGGAGTATGCAGTGAGGGGTTGCTACTTTAAAATTAAAACTAATTTAAAATTTCTTAACAAGTTGAAAATTTTCGGCAGGACCTGGACCTTCCGGATCTTTCTCCATGATCCGCCGCTGGTTTCAAGCGATGTTTCAGTATCACATAGTATCTCAAGATCGTGGCTGTCGATCCATTGTATGTATGTGCAAATCGTACTGAACATGTAATATTCATTTCCACCATTGTATTGAACATAATCAGCCATGGAATCGTAGTCTGGACAAATGAGACAAGCACAATTGCACCACTAGATGGATTAAAACAGGTTTTTATTTTGGGAATGCGTCGATTTGAGACGAAAACGTAATATGATTAATAACGAGGATAACACTTTCCGAATGTAGAGAGAAATTTATGAAAAATGACGATTTCCATTCGACTCTAGCAGGTTCTGATCGATTTTGATGAGCATTTGATTTTTGTTGTATGACCAATTGTATGTATAGGTCAAATGTTTAAAAACAGTAATTTAAGGTCAAGATAACATCATTTTGAAACCGCCAATTTCGGAGGTTTAGTATCTTCAATAAGTTTTACAAACGTTAAACAGTGCATCATTTGATAAAATAATTTTGACGGTATATCGTCCAAGAAGTATTTATGGTGAATTTTCTCAGGTTAATATTCATGACTACAATAAAATCTCAACAAATTCGCTAAAGACACGAACCTTGTTACTATTTTCTGGAAAATAATTCTGCATAATTTTAAAACTTCAAAAATTATGGTTTCGGAATTATGCCGTTTGGACAGTAAGATCGATTTTCACCAAACCCCCGCCAAACCGAATTTCTGGCTACGCCGCTGACTTCAAGTAAGTAGAAACAAAGTCGTTCTACACTCGTTCACAAGAAACTTCTTCGAATGCTGAATATCTATTATAATACATTGACACCCCTATTGTATCAGCCAAATATGAATTGCCAAATATGATTTTTTTATTGCATCGAACTACAACAATTTTTAGGTAACTTTCAAGAGGTTATTTTATAGGCTTCTTCCAAAATTTGGCGAACCTATTCCAATTCGTATACCAATTAATTGGTATACTTAAGGGTTTATATGTTGCAGATAGAGAAAATACTGAAATTTTCAGCTTTTTTCCTACACAATATTACGAAAGCTTATTAAACAATTTTTCCTAATAAGTTTGTGAAAATTATAAACTATTTGAAATTTTTTAATAGTTTAATTTTTTATTTAACCGTGATTTTTTAATAAATAGTGACCATCGCTTCACAACGTAGTCTATTTTTCATGGCTTGCGGTGAGCACGATCTCTCGAATTGCTGAACTGAAAATTATGGAATAGAAAATAATTTTTAGTGTTCTTTACAGATTTAACTCGCCGCGCAGATAGCTCTGAATTAGACCCGCTGGTGCCCTAAGACGATTTCGCTAGATTTTCGGAGCACTGTGCACCCAGTGCATTAACGCAAGTGACGGAAGGCTATCGAAAAGTTTCGTGAAAATGAAAATTCCAGTAATGATGATGATTTCCCCAAACGGTTCGTTTTCGAGAGGTTTTTATTCGTTCTTTGGCATTAGGATTAGCGATAATAATTCAAATCAAGGATACTACTGGGAAGTCACCTTTAGAAAAAGTCGATGTCGAAGTAAAATTTGGAACTATGCACGCATGCACTTCAGAGATAACGTGATATCAGGAGCTGCGATTTCATTTCAACGCTTTTTTGTGAAAAGGGCGATACTCACAAATGTAAACATAAGGCTTTTTTCATACATGCGAATGATAAATAAATAACCCCTTTAGGAAAATTCAGTTTACCCACCACAATTTAGATATTTTATTAACAGAGCATTAACAATAATTCGTTGGAATGTCTATTTTATGGGCCATTTTTTCGCTTTCCCATTGATTTGGTTTGAGATTTCTAGCACTGATGTTGTCCTATGCTGATTTGAGCGATTCTCTGAGTCCTGCCACTATCCCATGTAGTATAAGTTATCAAAAACATCGCGAAACATTAAGTTCTAAATGTTCTCAAACGATATAATATCCAAAGAGAGTGATAAGAGTTATAAGAAATGTCTCATCACACTGTTAGGTGGATTAAAAGCGTTTTTAGTAAGTCGTGATTCGCTGGTTAGGCCACAGCCTTGTCCAACTAACGAATTTGATTCGCTAGTTGGACCGACTGACAAATGTCAAAAACTCTCCAAAGGAGCAGTGTAAATGCATCTGTTCACATCTCTAAATATTGTCAGATTGATTGTCAAAGTAAATTTGACATGAGATTTTGGCGGTCAGATGCTTTTTAGTTGGACAACGGTCCAACTAGCGGATGTCCAACCAAAAAACGGTCCAGTTAAAAACTAGTGGTGGGTAATGTCCGGGACATAACCGTGATGTTGACGTAGGACTATTCGTTGGAGTATAATATTGAAATTCGGCTTATACTTCTTTCAAATGGTTAAACTTACCCATTAATTTTGATTTACCCGGCTTACCGGTTCGGTAATCTATTTAGTAAAACAATAAGAGTTAAAAGTTTGCGGTAAATTTCTGCCGATAAACGATGGAATGCTGACTAGTTCAGTTATTCGGAATTTAAATTTTGCGGACTACTAGTAAAAGTGGTATGATTTAGTCAAGATTTTTAAAGGTTTTACAAAAAACTTTCACACTAAATAATTGTTTTACGTCGATATTCTGGTTATGTTTTAGACTCAAATATCATTTTATATAATGATGTCAACAAGCAATGTTTTTGTATAATAGATTGGAGCGTTTTGAAGAGGTTAGTGGGGGTGACAACATAAAATCGTGTACGTTTTACAACAATTCTCCTTAACCTCGCCAAACGACGAAGTTGAGCAGCAGAGGGTTGTTATTTGAAGGAGATAAAAGACTACTACGGGTATATCTGTCAAACTTTAGCTTCGGTTGTTCAAAAAGAAACCTTGTACATTTCACTGATGTTAAATTGTATATAACCAAGAACGACAAACCAGTGGTAAATACCGAAACAAATCTAGCAAACCAGCAAGTTTTAGCAAAGCAATCGCGATTAAACTCTGAAATTAATTACGATAATATTACAACTGTCAGCAAAAGTACAGTAAAAAGCCCACTTTTGGGAACTATTTTTTAGGCGATTTTCAAACGATGGAATACGTATAAAATGGCATCAGCATCCTTGGTCCGTTTCTCAGAATCAATATAATAATGAAAATGGCCTGCGGATGGTGAAAAGTATCTGAGCGCAACGAAAACTCGAATCGAATGCTATCATTCAGTATCGCACTACCACTGACAGACGTTAATCCAATGAAATGCTTCAAATTGACAGGATATTCGAAATAGAGCGAAAATATGCTCATTACCCTATTTTGCGCTGAAAAATTATTAAATTTCAAACGATTTGAAGGACAACTCGATTAGCTAATAGCGGCAAATTCTCTCAATTGCCCCCTTTGTTGCCTGCTACTTGAAAGTCTTTTCCCTGATCTTGTGAAATGCTTTCCAGTCTCGACAATATTGTGCAGAAAGGAGGCAGTATTTGGCAACCATAGTTATGACATACTTTTTTTTATTTCGATTATAGAGGCTTTAACCTTAAGGTCATTCGCCTCTTCGGGTTAGACAAATCTCTTATGAAAAATTTCTAACCCTATGTGCGGGGTCGGGACTCGAACCCAGGTTCGCTGCGTACAAGGCAATCGATTTACCAACTACGCTACGCCCACCCCCTAGTTATGACATACGCAGTTGCCGAAGCAATGCAGAAATCTTTTCTTCTGATCCACTCTGCAAAAGTACGCAGGCTGGTCTGGTCAGCAAACATGCAGAACGATCGACTCCGCGTTGACGGCTGTGTTAGGGAAGCGCATGCTCCCATGAGAAAAAATTCAGTTCTTCCGCAGGAATCGAAAATACACTTTTCAATTAAATGTTCAATGAATACAATGAAATTGGTAAAAAATCTTTAAGTTGGGTATTGTTACGTTGAATGGTAAATAAAAAATAAAAATAATTTAATAACAGGGTGGCGATTTCTGGAAAAAAAACCTGGAAAATCAGGGAATTTCAGGGAATTCTATTTGACCTGGAAAAACCTGGAATTCTCAGGGAATTTGTATTCAAATCAGGGAGAAATTTCGACCTGGTGTTAATATTTTTTTTAAATGCAACTGGAAAATATTGGCTCAAATATTCGGTTGAACGCACTTACTCCCCTCAACACATTTTATACTAGGGAGAATAACAATATTCGATTCATCTCATAATTACAACTTCTCACAACAATGGTTATATGGGTCAGCCCCCGTCAGATTTACAACCAAAATTGGAATTCCTCCCAAATTCTTTTCTTGCATTCTTTAGCTAAAAACAATTAACACAATTAAAATTTAGCTAAAAATAATTAACAATGAGATATCTTTTGATTTCCGTTTGGACCGCACATATTATTTCTATTTCGCATTTCTTTCAACCCATTTTTGAAAGCGCATTTAACATGTCAACGAATTATGTATTTGTAAAAAAATTCATTTTTGGTTGAATATATCAAGAGATCTATGTGTTTTTAGGTTTTCATATTTTGTCGCGAACAAACTTTACATTGAAAATTGACCTAAGAATGAGTTACGACCACCTTCAAGGGTGTTTGGAATATAATAGAGTATGTTTAAACGGTGCCTACTTAACCCTCCGGAAGTCGCGCATGACAATTAATGAGCAGCCGCAGTTGCCCAAAGACAATTCGCTAGCTTTTCAGAGCAGCGTGCACTCAGTGCACCAGCGCGACTGCCGGAAGATTAACGGAAGATCCCAGACTCATCACCATTTCCACACAGACTAAAATACATGACACTATGAGGAAATTCATCCCCAAAATGTCAATCCGCTTATTTTTCCAGAACACTAGCTCCTCCTTTTATACACGGTCCCATACACTCATTTGCTTGTCGGTCATCCCTCGAGCCTGGTAACAATTTTTCAGGTTTGGAAATATTTAAATTACATGACAGTTAAAAGACCAAAAGTGGTTTAATTGAAATGGAAGATACAAAAAGTTTAAAACTAACTAAAAATAAAAAAAAAATAGTGTAAGCTCAAACGATAGACATTGAAAAATGTTAATTTAATTTGATTTGTTTGAGCACTCTGGAAAATTTATAAAAAGGTCTGGAAAAACCTGGAAAATCAGAGAATTTCATTTTCACAAATGAGTCGACACCCTGTAAATGCAAAGTTATTGCCGTGTCAAACTGAAAATTTGTCATTACTTTTATGACGGTAGGTACATAAAGGATTTTTCAACAATCATTGAAATTATGTCAAATTATGCTTGGCAAGATTTGAAATAACTTTGAAGTGTAATCACGACACCCCGGTTATGTCGCAGACATTAGTAACCCATCTTTTTAGCTCTAATGAAGCAAACAAACAACAAAGTACCGTCAAACGGGGTGGCTTGCAACACTTCAACATCTTTCTGTTCGGATAAATTTAACAACGGCAATAATAATGTTTACAATTAAGCACTATAGCTGTCAAATGTTAGCATATGTTAGATAATCATGTACCACAAGTCATTAGTTTCAGTTTCTTTAATGCGACAGGGTAACCCCCTTGAAAAGACTATAAATATGGTCCGTGCCAATTTTCACAACAATCAAAACACCATCAAAAGGTCTCAATAACCCATAAATACACCGAAATATGGTTTTTATATTGAATCCATCGGACCATGGCCGTTTGAAATAATAGTGTGTATAGTATTTAAAATAACATTTTAAAAGTTTAACCTACAAATAGAATATAAAATTGCTCATTGAATATAGAACAGTACCAGGAAGTCATCTTTACGCGAACTTGCTTCTCTAGCAGTGCTAGAAAATCCTCAATTTTTATTTTCCTATACTCAACTGTATTTTCCTAGCATTTATAATACGATTGCTTGTAAAAAAATAATCGTTGACAGTGTAAAATAATAGGTTTTATCTGTTTTCAATAATATTTTAAGTTAACAAAGATATAGTATAATTTTCGCTGTTCACTGAAACTATCCCTGACAGTATCTTTCCAGTGGAATCTAGTCACGTTAATTGCGATAACCTCAGTTCTATGAATAATAATTGCAACTATTATACTGAAATGAAGAGTTCAAGCCCCAATAGCCATTCTGTCCTTTGTGGGTAAATCAGGACTAAATCGAATGTTACAGCTGTTCAAAAAGTATGTTTGTAAACAACATGGACATGAATTTTAAATAAAATAAATTCAATTAAATTAAACGTCAAAATTTTAGTACAAATATACTGCATTAGACTTCAATGAAGTTCATGTGTTGCAAGTAACCCCATATGCAGGGTTACTTGCAACAGGCATAATGTTGAATATTATCACAGATAACAGACGTTTAGGCTAGAACAAAATTTCTTCAAAAACCTGTGTAAACTTTCAAATTGATAAACGTTGGAAATCCGTGTTTCACTATTGCCATCTGCGCAACTGTTTGCTATACGTGTTTGACAGCTGCACTCTAACTGCATTGTATCTATCACTGCGCCATCTACAAACGTTTGCCAAACGTGTTTCAGACGTCTGCTTTATTTGGAATCTCAGTAGCGGGTATTTACACACGATTCAAATCGAGCCTAAACGTCTGTTATCTGTGATATTATTAAACTTTTAACCTTTTTAAGTATACCGCTTTGAAGTTGAAAAATGTTGCAAGTAACCCTAGTTTTACGGTATAAATATATCTTTTAATTCAACTCTTTGCCAGTTTTTGTTTGGTTGACCCTGAAAAGCGCCGATGATGGGGTGTGGCATCCGGCGACGACTTACTTCGAGCTGGTATACTTGTTAACGGCATTGAGTTCTTTGCGACCGGTCTCACGAACACTAATGAAGCTTCCTGGTTGAAAACAATCCCATTTACTTTTGCCGTCTTTGTTTATTATTTTCCACCAGCTTGTGATGTAGTATTTGTGTCATGTGGCGTGTACGTACATGGGCCGTAGAAAAGTCTATTAGTACCTTCCGATACGGCATGTTTGGTAAGCTTATCCGGTAAAAGGAAACGAACGGCAGTCTTTACCTCGCGTCAGACTAGAAGCCTCGTTCGCAATGCACTCGAAAATTTTCACGAAGTGGCTCATGATGCTGATTGCCTTCGACTAGACTCTGGTGTCCGTATGGACTTGCAATTGTAGAACCTTGTAGAAGTAAATACCTTGCGGCGTCGCTTTCGCATAGGGTTGTGGTACCGGTAATACCGGTACCGAAAATCCCAGGAATACCGACCCATTTTTGGTACCGTAATACCGGTACTGAACAAAAGCCAGTACCGGTATTTTCGGTACCATACAATTTTTTTGTGAAAATTATGTAGGCTCTCTAGGGGGACCTGTTTCAATATATCGGTCTGCAAGATGACTTTTAATTATATTAATTTCCTTCTAGATAAATCGTTGAGCTAACACCTTTGTGAGGGAATGAGGTGGGACTATCATCATAATAATTCTAGAAGTTAAACATTACTAGCTACCGTTGTACTGAACGGTATTTTTACATTCCTGCTTTATTTTGTCGAAATTAAATTTTAACGATCTTGTACTAAATTTCAAAATATTCACATCTAGCGTAAGAGACAGAAACATTTTCTATGCATTTGTTATTAGCGACATTCTGATTGGTTTCCATTATTTACTGGGTGGCGCGTAAAAAGACTATGGTCTAAGTCATGTCTGTATTTGGTTTGCTCTTAAAACTTTATTCACAAAAGAACGAACAGCGATTTAGTAGCTAACAAATTTAGACTTGGTGAAAGACTTCAAATGGGGCGATTTGTAATTATTGGTGATCGGAAAATTCAGCAAAACTCTCTAGCTTACAGGAAAGCAAGGGTTGAAACCAATTTACAGAAAAGCAAGAGAGGAAATGCGAGCAACCTGCTCGGATTTACTGCCATTCTCGCTTTGATTTACTGTTGTTAATAGGGTTTCTTATATTTACACATCTTTTGAAGTCGACATAAGTCGCACCGCTTAGCAGTTATTGTTTTCAAAGTGGCCTATATTTCGAAATAAAAGAAGGTGCCGCATACGAAAAATATTTTCTACTGAAATAAGCATGCCATTAAAAAGCAATTAAAAACAATTAACATGTTTTTTTTTGATCAACACAAATCAATCATCTAAGAATAGGGTCATCAGTTTGAGCATTCAATTGAAGCTTTTTCTTAATTAAAAAAAAAAAAATTCGAGTACCAGTACTTTACCGGTACTGAGGGCTTCAGTACCGTAGTACCGGTTCTAGCCAAAAAGGGTCGGTACTGCGAACCCTACTTTCGCATCTTCTCCTTTCAGGGTGTTCTTCTGTGCCTTGCCGCGTCAATTTTTTTTGCTGATTTTTGTATGGAAAAAGTCAAAAAACATGATAAAGTAAGCTTACCCTATTCATAGGGTTCTAGAGTACCACGCACCAAACCTTTATTGTGCATAGTTTAAACAGTTAAAAAAGTGCGTGTTCGTGCATTTTGGTTTGCACCTTTTTTCTTATACGTAGTTGAAGTTGGCGTAAAAAAATGTAAAAATCTTCAATAACTTTGAAACGAATGAGTATTTTTACATATAGTCTTCGACAATATTATGTAGTTTTGATACCTACACATTTGTCTTGAACATAGTTTGAACGAAAAGTCACAATAAAAAAAGTTATATTAAAAAAATTAGATTTAGGGGGGTCGCCATAGAAAACGCCTTATAACTCGATAACCTTTAGTCCTACAAGCTCAAGTTCTTCAACAATATTCTTCACTATGAGCATTTCTAAAACTTTGTTGAAGACAGCAACTTTCTACGTCGTCAGTATAAAAAGTTAATTTTTTTAGTTCGATCATAGTAAGCCATGCCTAATTTCAATTGTTATCAGATTGTGGAAAATATTCATACAAACAATTCTTCTAAAGACACCCTGTGAACATATTAGATGGTTTGGCCTCTAGTAAATTAAGTTCACGTTTTTGGCGTTTCCGACCACTGCACTATGGTCCCAAAACTGTATTTAGGAAGACAAAACTGTTTGCGCCAAAACCGTTGGTTTTAGATATATAGTATCCTCGGGAAACTTTCTTTGAACTTTCTTGCCGATTTTTTTATATTAGTTGAATTAGGGTGGTCCTTGTGGTTAGGGTGTTCAAAGTATCAACTTATTAGATATGTAAAATTCAGCTACATAATGTTCTACAAAGTTATAAATCAATCAAATTGAAGCAAATTTTCTTAAGAAACTATGTGGCTATCCCTAGTGGTTCATGTGCTATGATTTTTGCAATATTTAAGGTGGGGTGGCTCTTTAAAAATTGGTTTTCTATTAATATCTTTTTATGTGTTAATTTCTCGCTAATACTATGTTCTAGAGGTTTTTAGAACTTTTGTAAGTACATATTTTTGCCCAAGCAATGAAGTTTTTATCTCTTTTGTTTGCATAGTTACAGGCGATTTTCAAAACAAAAATGGTTTTTTTCAAAGCTTCCAACATTGCAAATGGATTTTCAATCTTTTAATTTCATTTGAAAGATCGGAACTTTTGTAGTTTTTGGTGAAAAAACTGCGGGAGCGTTATTTCTGTAAAATAAATAATTAATTTTTGAAAATGGCGTAATTTTCAACAAAAATCTTTCATAACTTTTCAAATAGACGAGATAATAACTTTGTTGCTTCAGCAAAAATATTCGCCATACAAAGTTCTAAAAGTGCTGCAAACAAAGTATTTACGATAAATCAATGTATGAAGTGACAAATGAGAAATAGTGATTTTAAGGGGTCACGTTTTCAACGTTCAATTTCTTATGGGAAAATCAACTGAGAAATAGTCAATGTGTGTTATAATGAAAATCTATTGAATATGTGACACTGTTTGAAAACACAACATTTTACCGTACAACTACATGTTAGCGTGAATTCACAATAGTGTTAATAGCGTACTATAGTAAACTTTAAATAAAAGTTATCTATTACGGGGCCAATAAATCAAGTACCATCATCATATATAGATGCTAGGGAATTATGCTTTATGAGGTATTTTACCAGTTCGCGGTTAGCGATTTTCAGACCTCTTACTTTTATTTGTTTTGAAGTAACATAAAATTGAGAATCTTTCCTTAACTTACCCACAGCCGTCATTATTGTCGATAATTAATTTATACTTTCAAACATTGCATAAATGTTGGAAAAGCATACAAAAATTTCCGCTGCTATAAAAAAACTCGTTTCAAGATTTTATTTTAAGATAACAAGACGTGAACTAAAACATTTTCTTTCTAGCACTCGTTTTGAGCACTAGTCCAAACCAAAAAGGATTTACTTAAGTGAGCATAGATAACTTTTGTTGGTCGATTTAGAATTAATGATAGTTTGCAGCTAACACTACTGTAAATCCACTGTACTATTTAGATGTACGGTAGATTGTTCTTTCAAAAACGTTTACAAATCCAATAGAATTGCCATGACATTCGGTATTATCACACTCAATGACTATTTTTCAGTTGATTTTACCATAAGAGATTGAGCGATGAAAACGTGACCCCTTAAAATCACTATTTCTTATTTGTCACTTCATACATTGATTTATCGTAAATACTTTGTTTGCAGCACTTTTAGAACTTTGTATGGCGAATATTTTTGCTGATGTAACAAAGTTATTATCTCGTCTATTTGAAAAGTTATGAACGATTTTTGTTGAAAAATACACCATTTTCAAAAATTAATTATTTATTGTACAGAAATAACGCTTCCGCAGTTTTTTCACCAAAAACTAGAAAAGTTCCGATCTTTCAAATGAAATTAAAAGATTGAAAATCCATTTGCAATGTTGGAAGATATATAGCTTTGAAAAAAACCATTTTTGTTTTGAAAATCGCCTGTAACTATGCAAACAAAAGAGATAGAAACTTCATCGCTTCGGCAAAAATGTGTATTTACAAAAGTTCTAAAAACCTCTTGAACAAAGTATTAGCGAGAAATTAACACATAAAAAGATATTAATAGAAAACCAATTTTTAAAGAGCCACCCTACCTTAAATATTGCAAAAATCATAGCTCATGAACCAATAGAGATAGCCACATAGTTTCTTCAGTAAAGTTGCTTCAATTTGATTGATTTATAACTTTGTAGAACATTATGTAGCTGAATTTTACATATCTAAGAAGTTGATGCTTTGAACACCCTAACCACAAGGACCACCCTAATTCAACTAATATAAAAAAAATCGGAAAGAAAGTTCTAAGAAAGTTTGCCGAAGATACTATATATCTAAAACCAACGGTTTAGGCGCAAACAGTTTTGTCTTCCTAAATACAGCATAGTGCACTGTGCAGTGGACCGTTTGTTATTTTGTTCTGGGGGATACACCGAATTTAGGTTCCCGCTAGGCAGTAGGCATGATGGTCACTCGCTTGATGTGGATAGGGACCGTACACTAATTACGTAAGGCATTTTTAGAACATTCCAACCTCCCTCTCCCCCCAGATAAGAATTCGTAAGATTTTGACGAACTCCCCCTCCCCCCTACATAAGATCTTATCATGATTTTCGTAATTAAAAATCATATTGTTAATTCATTAAATAAGATAGCGAAAACGATACTTATAAAATTATTTCAAGAAAATTCATGACAAAATTTAACTGCAATCATCTGTAGTAATTTTATTTCCATCCTAGTACAACAACTATTGGGTGATATTTAGAAAAGCCAATCTGGTCCATATAATCTGCTTCGCTATATTCCACGTCCTTTGAATCTATTTTCTTGTGATGCAGAGCTCAAAAGAATTTATAACCTGTTCTGGCATGAATTTATTCTGAGCTCCAACTGCGATGATTATCGTACGCATAGCTCCAATATCTTCGAATTTTCTTGAAGTAAAATACAGTTCACACTCTGGAAATATTCGGCCCACAAGATCTGTCACAATCACATGACAGGACATTTTCCGAATACCTTGCGGTTTAAGCATAAGCATAAGCATAAGAGATCGCCCGTAGTTGCTACTCCGTTATTGACCAGAACCAAATTAGGTTGCAAAATGTTGATTGGAACAACATGCTTGGGAATAACATGATGAGCCACATTGTACAATCTATTCCGATCCCTGCATGCTGATCAATACCGACGCCGGCTACGTCCGAATGCAGATCTTCTGGGAAAGGAAGGAATGTTAGTCCGATACATGTTGCTACTAGAGACCGAGGAATCCTCTGCATCTCCACATGTATCACAGGAAGGGGAGAGTTGTTAGTAAGTGTGCCAATAGCGTTATCATGTAATAATTGCTCTGGGCAGCCGGCTGCCGAGAATTTGGGAAATTTATCATTTGTTGTATTAATACGATTAGCAAAATAAGCAACTTGAACTCCGGATAGCCGGCTATAAGGAGCACTGCTTATATTTTTTAATAATATTCAATCACGCGACGAATTTATTCGTGGTTTCTATCGTGTCGGTGCTGATTTTACCCGGCGATCGTTTGAATAAAATGAGGAATCTTATACCGAAGGTTCATCAGACTCTTCCATAGGTGTCGCGGAGTTGGTAGTTTGGAAGGAAATAGGGTCTAGGATTCGCTCCAAGCAAGCGATGCGACCTGTAAAGCATAGTTTATTAGGGATCATCCATAAATGACGTAGCATTTTTTGAGCAATTTCCACCAGCCCCCTCCCCCATCGTAGCTTTTCATCACAAACCTCTAAATACCCCCTGGTAATTACGTAGCTTGACGGTAACTCTCCCCCCCCCTGTCCCCGTGATTTTTTTAAATAAAAACCGATGTTAGTTATTCCCCTTTGAAAAAGCTACATAGCCTGACATGACCCCCTACCCTCCCGTCGTCACAAAAAAAAATGTCCAAAACTATTGATTGTCAACTACCAATAACTCTCCCTTCAATATAAAACACTCCCGAAAAGTTGACAAAAAATTCGATTTATACACATCGTCGGACCCCCCCCCCCTTTCCTTAGAAAATGTCCAAACTATCCATTTTCAACTGCCAACAACATGTCCTTCAATAGTTATTTATTTCTAAACAATTGAAATTTAACCGCATCAACTTCAACTCCAATAAACGGGAAAGTAACGCAAAATGTATCGCGATAACCACCGATGAATTATCGACGATGACGATGAATCCGACGATACATTATCGTTAACGGAGTTTCCGATGACGTTGACGGGTGGTTAACGTTGTCGACGATGACGATTAATTATCGATTAACAACCCTGAACCTTAAGGTTCGCCCAGGTTAAGTCTTCGGTACGGAACAATACCTCGGCCTAGGAACTTCTAGCATGTTGTTAGTCGCCTCTTACGACATGGGAGCAGTTCCCAGAGGTTCTATTCTTGGCTGAAATAGTGCAAAAAGATTTCAGCCCGCCGGACACCACACGGCTTATTTTCCGAATACCTTGCGGTTTGAACAAAAAGTATGAATAGAAGGATATTGGACCATCAACACGAAGAGTGTCAGCACTTCTCAACTTGTAAGGCATACTGTGACCCCAGTTCCCGAACAGACCAATGTGCCACCAAGCGTCAAGAAATTGATGTAACTGCTCTAACACCATGGACAATTAAGACGCTCCTCACAATGGCAACAATAAACAAAATTACATAATTAATTTAACAGTCATATCCTGTTGTTGCAGAACACTTCAATTCCAGGTCCACCCTTCCTTGGCCATGATGTACAATATATGCTAATTTTGTTTGATATAGAAAATGTTCATGGCACAAATAATAAATAATTCTTGTGAAGAATATTTTTCTTATTGATTTCATTTTCATACTTTTTTATGATATTACGTAAGAAAGAACAAACCCTCCCTCCCCCTCAGATAAGAATTTGTAAGATATTTTGAAACTCCCCCTCCCCCTATGTGGAAAATATTCATACAAACAATTAGTGTATGGCCCCATAGCGTACAGATTGGTATCCTCGAACAACTTAACCAGGTAGGCCTTGCTGGCTTCTTAAAGGGCTATTATGGCTGAGTTCTGGAAGCGTAGATCAGTTTTGAAATCCTGCGCAATCTCACGGACCAGAGGCTGGAAGAGCAGCCTGCGGATTAGTAGCTCTGTCGACTTCTGAGAGCGATGAATTTCGCGCAGAGCGACGATAGTTCCTGATTGGCAGCGATAGGGCAGTAGTCAATTGGTGGTCAGAATGCAGCTTCTCGATAAGCAGCACACGTAGGTGTGTTCTGCTCTATGGCTTAGACAAGTCTGGCTTTGAGAAAAACTGTGACACCCATATTTATAGTTTCTAGTATTAATGTTGATTCGCATTAAAAGTAGTTTTTGAACTATTTAAACAAGTTTTACATAGCAAACAAGGTATCGAAAGGAAGCGTTGAAAGTTTTCCTTTCGATTAATGAAACAAGATTGGCATTTCGTTTAGCAGGAGAAAAGTTATTAAGGTTCAAAGTGTTCGTAACGCTCCCATTTTGAAAATTTTAAAATAACACCCAGTATAGTAAAGAAAGACGTAAGTCCTACGTCAAAAGTGTCCAACCAGCGAATCACGAGTATAGATACACTCAAGTTAAACATAAGAAATCTTCGAAAATGTATTTATTGTGCATCCAGGTTAGGGTACACAACCGCCCGAGTTAGGAATATTTAAACAACCAATCAAAGCATAACCAGTATAAATTCACTTTTGGCAAGAATTAGCTCTCATTTCGAACATACACTCAAAAAAAAGTAAACGTTATGCCTATTGATTTTACACATAGATTTTTGCAATTAACGGAGGCATATAGACACTATTTGCTGGCACATAAACCTAATGTGCGCATTTACAAAAAATATTAATTCTACATTCACATTTCATAATCATTAGGCACATAAAACCCCATTCTATAACAATATGCACAAATAACTTATGTGTGTGCATACATAGTTTATACAGTTGACACATAGAAGGTATGTGTGCGCGTAATAACAATAGCATTTCTTCTTCATATGAATTTTAAGCGGTTTGAAGCAAATAGAATTAACGTTTGGATTTTTTTCAGTGTACACAACTTTCTACGAAGTGTTTTTATACCGGTTCAGAAAGAAAAATTTAAAAACATGCTATATTATCCCTGTTTTGCATAATAAATCTATTACCATCTTGAAGGATATTAGTTTTCTTCCGCTTCACTTTAATTTTTTTTATACAACTAAGGCCAATTTTCTTAAAAATGCAAAAATTACATAAATTTGCTACTGATCTGATCCACCCCAAGCATGTAGCGCTCCCTACATATATTTTCTACGTAAAGATACCAATAACGATAACAAAACCAAACTAGAGTCTGTATACAATATAGAGTCCCGTACAGAGAAATGCGCAACACTGCGTAGAATACAGACTTTTTTTTCTGGCAACCGGAATCTTTGCTGTAACTTTGAGTGACTTTGATCAAAAATAAATTCATACTGAATGAAAAATTTAGCAATTTTATCGTGGCAAACGGAGCATCCCAGCGAAAACCTTTTCAAACGTTATTTCATATGATTTATTCAATGCTATTTAATCAGTGAATAACGTGTTTAAATTTATTCAAAGAATTCGAGCCAACGCAGGACTCAGGTTATTTTAAACGGATTTTTTTTCGATGAACTTGACACTCGAATAGAACAGTAACAAAACCATGTCACTGTGACAGAACAATAATAACCATTTGCAGTGAAGTACAATGTTATACTATAGTACCACAACAAGACTTTTACAGTAACTAGAGTTGGTTATGTATTGATTTTTATTTTTGAATGTTGTTTAACAAATCATTTTGTTCCACGCATTTAACATTTAATGCTACTTTACTGTATCATTGTTTGTTGGAAACTGAAATTAATTATTACTTGAAATTTTAGTGTAAATTTATTGCAAGAACACTGCTTGAATAACGTCCAACTGCTCTTCAATTTGAAGATAACTTGAAGGTTCCTACTTTATCACAGTTCATGCTGAAATTCCTTCATCATCCTATAATATAAAATGGTTGATAAACTTAACCGAAGGCATCCGTAAATCAATCAAATCAGATCAAAAAGAGTATAATGAACAGATGGAAGAAAAAGTAAACCAGGTAGATAATACCAAATATTGCCTGGGTCTAAAATGTCTTCCTTTCTTCAGGTGGATCTTGTGGAGTTGGAGCACAGACTAACAGACATAACACTCGAAAACAATGTTTCGTCCGCTTTAACGGTCATTTTAAATATATTTGTAGTTGGGACTGTGGCCACATTTGCAATTATGGCGCCACTGACATATGAGCAAGCGTATGGGGAATAGACCACTAGTGAAAAATTGTTCTTAAACCTGAGGGGTAACCCACCAGCAAATGAGTGTTTGGGACTGTGAATAAAAGGTGGAGCTAGTGTTCTGGGAAAACTGTCGGATCGATGTTTTTTGAGGGAATTCCCTCATAGTGTTATGTCTGTTAGTCTGTGGTTGGAGTACAGGTCGGACTCGATTATCCGGGGAAAATGATTCGATTATCCGGGTGTTTTGAAAAAATATCAAATTTCAACTATAATGTCTTATTATAGTGCTAATTCGATTATTGCAGTCAATAGAACATTTTTTCGGGCAATTGGGAGGTCTAGAAATAACCTCCTCTCAAATTTTAACCTACCTCAAAAATAGCTTATATACGAGCTATTTCGCGCAAATTAACCTAAACAAACCAAAACTTGGAATCGACCTTCATGGATTCAAACCAGTTTCGAAGAAATTGTTCATTTAGAGCCAATATATAATAACCTAAATTGTTGTGTCTTTTGAACAGCCTTTCAGTCCATGGGAACACTCTTAATTTTAACAAATTGCTTAAATTTTTTTTTCTTCGGAATATATCTGTGATACTGTTTGCATTAGAATAAATCAGCGAGATAATTTTTTGAAATATTTGTTCAAGGAATCCAAAAAAAAAGTTTTTAGCGCCAGTATTGCCAAATGCAATTTTTTAATTTTACACTAAAAGTACATTTTTTCTCGTGATGCACATATCAGTTACTGCAGGACACATAAAATGTCATTATACCTACATTGCTTAGTTGGTTTCTGGCTATCTCTTGGGATGAGGATGACATGCTTCTCAGGATTCTGTTCGGATACTTTCCAGCATTCTGATCGAAGTTTCTTAGCATCCCAATGGAATCTATTTTAGATTTTCGATTGAATTTTTATCCGTATTTCTACGTTTTTTTCTCTGAATTTTGATGCAGGATTCTAGAGTAAAGCTTCTTAAATGTCCAGGGCCGCCGAGAGGGGTGGGAACGGGGTGTTTCCTCCCGGGTCCGGAGTTTTGAAGGAGGCCCGGATTTTTAACGAAAACTAAAATTTTGGCCAATACTTTCAAAAAAATTCAATATCTTGTGTATGATTTTAAAAACAACAGCATATTGGATATCAAATATATGTATTTGTACCCAATTAGAATATCAGATCAGGGCGGGCATAGCGTAGTTGGTACATCGACTGCCATGTACGCAGCTCATCTGGGTTCGATTCCTAACCTCGCACATTGGAATGGAGAATTTTTTAAAGAAAATTTTCTAACTTGAATGAAGAAGTGAATGGCCCTAAGATTAAAATTTCTAAAATCGAAAAAAAATTAGATCAGACTTGCTAGGGGTAAAAAATAATGATTTGATTAGAAGTCATGAGGTTGTCTTCAAATTTCGTCAATATGAAATCGATTTTTTTATCTATTGTCATGTCTTCGCAACTGCTGGGTAATTATCAAAAGTAATTAGAAAGAAAGAGAAAACTTCTCAACCTTCTATTTAGGGTTGCCACACCGGTTTTTTTAGGCAAATTCCGGGTCTTTGTTCATGTAATTCGGATTTCGCCTGGTTGAATCCAGTGGATTATTTTGTAATTTTTTCTTCAACAGGAACTCTCAGCATCATTTTATAAATCGTCTAGCACACAGTCATCATAAACATCATCATTCTCGGGTTGCAGACCCTAATCGATAAGTAGGACCCCTCTCGGCGTAGGCCAATATATTTAAAAAGTGCTCACCACCATTTGGGTTCAGATTCACTTTACCCCACAGGACCTTCACTTCAATGGATCAACGGATTATATGCTCCTCACAAAGATTCTTGAAAGACACTGAAGTGTGATTTTACGCTCCGCGTTTGTTTACTGTAGAGCAGAGCACAGTTCACTTGGCTGGTGCTTTTTGATTTTTTGCAGATATTCAAGGATGTGAAGTACTGCCTAAATGTTATATTAAACACTTTTCTTTTTTGATGTCTCGCATATTGATACAAACACTGATGAAGGCTGCAAGTCGTGGTATATCTGCAATTTCAACATTCTGCTTTTTATCTATTTCCATTGTTACCATATTTTTATTTGATCCTGCTTTTCACGCTGTTTATTTTTACATTTTTATCCATACCACTCACCTTAATTTTTAGTCATTGCTGAGTTTTTCCATTTTTTTTTTTGCAATTTTTCCATTCTATTTTATTTTTTTCTGTTGTTTCATATTTTAATACCCTGCTTTTTCATTTGTTTCATTTGTCATTCTATCCAACTTTTAAAATTAGTCTATTAGTTCTATTCATTCTTATCATTCCCATTTTCTTTTTTCTCTATGTATTTTTGCATTTTATCATTCTAAAATGTCTCATTGTCCCTTTATCTACATTTCTCGTATTTTGGTACATGTTTTCTAGTTTTTAGCTTTCTGTTTTCCGTAGTTTTATTTTTCTCATTGCTAATTTAGTATGATTTTTCAATTTTTTACGCATGTTCCTTAATCTTTCATTTTGTTCATTTTTGTTATTCTTCATTTTTCCATATAACCTATTTTGAAAGTGTTTTTTTCTGTTGGCCATTTTCCAGTAGGTTTGCTTTTTCATATTTTTTTATTTTTCTAGAAAACATTAGATTTATTTTTTTGCCATTATGCGCATTTTTTCTCCGTTTTACATTTAGGCTGTTGTTTGAATCTCTGTCAAGTTTCACTTCTAATGTTGTTTTCCATTCTTTAAATAATCTAATCTATTTTTTCAATTTTGTGTGTTTCTATGGTATACCATTTTAGTTTTATACTATTTTTATTTTCCATTTTGTCCGCTTTTGCTCAATTCATTTTTTTAATTTCTCTTCATGTTTATTTTATTTTTGTCTTTTATATCTATTTCACTACTTTTATGCATTCTTAACGCATTATTCACTAATATTTCCTGTTTTTAATGTTGAATATATTTTATTATTTTCGAACTTTTCAGTTTTATGCATTTTTATTTTATATCAATGTTCGTATTTTTTAGTTGTTTTTTTTCATTTCCGTTGATTCTCAAAATTTTTCAACATCTGCCGATTTTTTTTTATAATTTTCACCATTTGTTGAACAATGTTCGACTTTTTTAATCTTTGTAATTTGATTGTCTAGTTTCTTGTTTTCTTTTATCGATTCTTACCGGTTTTGTTTTGGTTTTTGTTTTCGATTATACATTTTTTGACAATTGACTTTAATTTGTTTATGTGGTTGATTTTGCGATTTTTAGTTTTTCTGTACACGCTTTCAATATAAAGTTTTTCCTTTATTTTGTTTTTTGTACAATTGAACAAAGGGAATTTTTGAATTTTTTTTTTGTTTAGATAATGTTTATAATTTTTGCAATGATGTACTACATTTTTAATCTTTCCATTTCTTTATTTTTACTAATACTATTGATGAAAAATTCCGCTTCAAAGTCACCAAAACGTATGAAGACGTATTCAAAATACTATAGAGTATTACCAGGCCTCCGTTTTTACCGCCATTGGCACTACGAACAACTAGAGCAAAAAACTAGTACATAACAATATAATTTCAGTGTAAAATAGGTACATAATATCAGTAAGTACAATGGATTTCAAACTTTAACTTTATGATGCACGGGCAATATACAGCGGTGGGGGCCCATACGTTGGACCCCCCGGGCCCATATTTCCTATCTACGGCCCTGTAAATGTCTGATGGAATCCTTCTCAAGATAGAATTCTGCTGAAGATTGATTTATTCTAGATACTAATAGAATCATGGTCCTATTTTCATTGAAATCCAGTGTAAATATCCTGCTCTGAGTTCCAGTAGACTTTAACACAATCTTGCTCTTCTCCTATCATCCCCTTCAACAATTGATTCCAGCTCAGAATTCCAATGGCATCTTTAACCCCCTCATGCCCTCTTGTTGGTAAACAACCACGTTTCTAAATGACTATAACTTTTGGTTTATACAACGACAAGTAAGGCTAATAAAATCGATGAAGATCTTTCATTTGAGCATTATAAGCTATAAATATTATCAGTAGAACAGAAGTTATTATATTAATCTGATTAGGTTCCGCTGAAGCAGTGCTGCCAGGGATAGTTTTTGTTAATGGGTAAAATGAAATTTTGGAATATTTTCTTAGCCTGGCAATATTGTTGAAGGGGGGGGGAAGGGGAGGAGTTGCTTCTCTAATCTTCCGGTCATCACATCGCATGCTTTGGTATTGTTAGTATGAATAACAAACATGAAGATGTGACACAAGGCGCCAACAGCGCACTAAAATCTTGTCAATCCTATTTTTCATTGGATTGTCTGCTCTAAATATATCACCAGGGGACCATTCATAAATGATGTTGGATATTGACAATAGGGGAAGAGCATCACGTAATGAGTTAAAAACTAAAAATGAATTTTAGACGTATCAGCGGATCAGGGATAAAAAAAACGAACAATATTGCTTATGAATGGCCCCCACACAACGAATATTCCATAACGAATATCACGTAACATCGGTGACAGAGCATCAAGGCCAAGTCCCCCCTGGGTCGTGCAAAACTGAAAAGCAACATCAATTTAGGCACAGATAGCAGACGTCCATTTATTTTCATTTTGTTTTGTTTTGTCTTTTCATTTGTTTCTCCCGCTATGATGTCTAAATCGATCGAGCGTTACGGCCCAGGAAACGGAAAACCAGTGGCCCAAACAGACCAGGAACAGGAGGGATGACTACGAACAAGGGAACGGACAACAGAGGATGTATCGTTTATCTATTTATTATAACTACGATACTAATCACAATTATTTTGCTTTTCTTGTTTCGTTTCAGCAAACCAAAATCTATACGGACTAGCACATACGAACAGTTAGGCTTTGTAGGTTTTCATCTTGACATAGTCTAGATGGGCGGATGAATGTCTGCCAGGGGGTGGGCTGAGAAATGACAATGACACTGTAGGAGAGGGCGCTGCGCCTGTGGCCTTCGACTGGCATGGTCCATTCTCATTGATTCGGAAGTCTTCTTGGCTGGTTGGTAGATATGTGCTCCTACTTGCAAGTTGATCAATTCGCTTGGGTGGGGGACATGTGGATCCTACTAGTTGTCGACTCTTTTGATGGTGAGTATGAGGCTAGTTCAGGAAAGGAGTGCAGGACTGGCACCTAAGAGATAGTTAATTATTCAGAACTTGTTCTTATGATTATTAAACTCGATCAAGCACACCGGCTCTCAGAAATGATAAGCAACCCTTTCGGGTCGGTGTGGTCTGTTCGAATCGAACCAGGCGGACATTCGTTTCGAGCAAACTTTATGTGGATAAATATTGCTTACGCCTTTATTGGCAGAGATTCTTTTAACGAAATTCTACAATACCTTCACTGGTATAGCTACTCAGGATAATAATAATAGAAAAAGTAAGGGTTTGCCTGGTCCATAATGTAATGAATATGTATATTGACTAGAACAGGGATAATCGAGTTATGTTATAAGATAGAGAAGAAGCAGCACAGTTGTAGGAAAAGTATTCGCGAGTAAGGACTAATAATACTGATAATATGTTTACCGTTTCAATTAATAGTCGATTGATCCGCCTCGGACCTAGGAGACAAAAAGGAGATTAGGAAGAGACAGAAGCGGATTCAATGCGAAATTTGCCAATATGACGTTGACCTCAAGGCGATGGTAGGATGATTTTCCATAGGATGACAGACTAGATGACACGACGTTACACGCTCTAAACTTGCGCCAAATAGTTTGTATGAATGTAAGCCCGTATGTATGCCTGTATGCATGGATGTGTATAGGACCAATGTATCCCTAAGCAACATGGAAGGACACCTCTGAGCCGCCAAAACGCTCATGGGAAGCCGGGTGCGCGGTCGTAGGTGTGACCATAAAGCACTGCACACACTGTCAAGTGCAACGGATAGACGATAGGTGTACAGTTAATGCACATAGGTTGCAGAAATAGGTTGTTGAGACAGCCCGATTGCACACTGATAAATAACAATAACAATAAATTTTCTTAGCCTGGCAATATTGTTGAAAATTGATAAAACTTTCTAACTTAGATTTTCCTCAATTACCTTTTTCATGCAATAGAACTAGATCGGAAGGTAAATATTGAGCAGCTTCTAGCACTGCAAAAGAAGCACCTCTCTTTATTAAACCAGGTTTTTCGTGTTTCTTGACGCCAACAGTTCTAAGGAAAAATAGTTTTGGTAGAAAAACGTTAGTCTAGAAATGGTTAACGAGATTCTGCCAAGAGACCCGGCCGTCACTGGAGGTGATTTCAATTCTTGGGTAGCTCAAGCAAAGATGGATGGTAGGCTATGTAAAGAGGGCGCCAGCAGTACTTCTCGCTGAGACGGTCGGGAACCCATAATCTACGTACCCAGTAGTCCTTCACTAGTGATAAGTTTGGGAGGGAGAGTTTGGGAAGACTACACGCGTAGTTATTACCTGACATTCCGGTACAACATTGGTCAACTAAATGATGTTACAAGGACAAGAACAAGGATCTCTTTGTGGGGGCGCAACACGCACTCTTCTAACTAGAATGAGTGTTAAGAGACATGTTACCTATGGTATGTAACACCACCACGTAAATTAAACAGTTTACTTACTAACTTTATTTTTTCTGGTATTCGAGTAATCGAATCATTTACCTTGGAAAATCGAAGCCCCGTGTAATCGAGTTTGACCTGTATTGCAAAAGACACACCTTATTAAAAAGTTTATCTTAGAATTCTTACACAAATAGCTTTAAACAACTGATACATACCGTTAACTCGTTACCAATATTAATAATAAATGAAAACTAACTGAAAATACAAGTCTTCAGGGTGTGATACAAGTCTGAAAAATCGACTAGGGCCAAAATAGGTACATTTACATTTACCATAATAGGAAAGTTTATCCTGACCATTTTATTGCCAATTTCACCACGAATTAATCTTAAATTCATAAAATAACGCAAAAAAGTTTGATTCGATTATCTGGGGTGAGATTTTTTTGAAATCCCCGGATAATCGAGTCCGACCTGTATTTCATTCGCGCGATATCCAGGCTCATGCCCAGCCACTATACCTTAGACGCTAATCTCTTTAGTATTAGGCGTACCGAGAAAAATCATTGCGTTTATGACAAGGATTACCAAAACATCGAGCATCATGCTGGATATCTCGGTGCTAGGTCTTCGTTATTTGACCAGCCAACGTCCCCCATGCTTTACTCCTTCGCAGAACCAATACCAACTGCTGTATTCTCCAATTATGTATGAAATGTATAATATAAATATTAATGTGATAATAAAGACGTTGTTTATGAATTAAACTAATTCCATGAGTGCATAACGAATAGTGGTTACTAATCACGTTTCACAAGTTTTCATATTCGTGCAATGATTTACGAGCGAAAAATAAGCCATTCCATTCAGCACATTGGCGAATTATCGTTTACCTATCTTCTTACACTATACCTAACTAGACGATAATTCGTTTCGCTCTTTCTGCATCCGTTGTATGTCTATGAAATGCTTTTTGTTTTATGAATTCAAAACTCAGGAACGAATAATCAAAAACACAAAAATTGTCTTAGGTATGGCATCAGACATAAAACCACAGACAAACTGACATAACACTCTGAAATTCACCATCGCTCATGTTGAAAACAATAATTTTATGCATATGTTAGTGTGCAGGAACGCCACACTTTGAGTGGTGGCGTTAGTGTGCATTCTTAGAAGTTCGCGCCTAGAAGTCGGGTAAATAGCTGTAAAAATGGGTCTCCGGTGTCCGGAGTTTGTGTTGTCAAAATAGAAAAAGTGTAACAATCAGAAAATCGTTTGCCGGTTTCCAAGCGCTTCTTCCATGTAATATGTAAATAGTTTTTCAAATGTTCAATAATGCAATAGATTTGTTTTCATTTGTGTACTTTGGACAAACTGATGGAATGATCAATCTCGAAAAAATCCAATAGATAAAAAATAGCCTATTGTGTGCCGATCACTTCCAGTCGATGGGAAATTTTGGATTTAGGGCAAAGCATAGGGAATGGTGATAGATGCTGCTGGAAACCTGGATGAGATGGAGAACCTAGATTTAATTCAGAACGTTCTGCAGATAAAGCATGTAAAACTAATATTTTCAAAAACGTGGTTCAATACACGATGGCAAGAAGGATTTTTTTGTAAATGCAAAACAAGATTATCGAACTGCAACGGAGTTTAGTTTATTTAGTTTTATTTGTTATTTCTTTGTATAACTCTCAATTTAATCATAAATAAAAAGCAATTAACATAACTTAATTAAATTCCCAAACGTCTTTCCCGTCAGATGTAAGTATATTTTTTTGAGGACCCTACCCTACATCTAGTCTAAAAAACGAAGATTAAGAACTGAAGAAAGACACATACGTTATTGTTCAATCCCTGATTATTTTTTGTTTGACACTTGCAGCAGATTTTAAAGTACAGATAAATTATAATTGTTTCAGTTTAATAAGTACTTTTAACTTGCGAACAGTAAAGCCATCTTCCTGATCATTGCAAACATCGCCTCGTTGGAAAAATTATGCTTTCTGGCAATTTAAGTCCAGAATTATGCGAGGCGGATAAAAATTACAATATATTGGTCTAGTTAGAGATGATATTTAACAGCACTTGACATGTTGGCTTCAGGCGGGAATGCAACGCGATAATGAAAAACTTAGCAATGGGAACAAGTTTACTTTCCACTCAAATTAAATTATAGATTCGATGGTATAGCATTGCCGCGCCAATCGTAAAATATATTTTCGGAAGTGAACCTTTACGTATAAAAAGATTCTCTTTGTGATGATTAGGCCCAACATATCGATAGCTTTTAAACAAACAAACTTTCACTATGAAACTTTTACCTGACAACGACGACCAGCGTCGCTATCTTCGACGAGGTGAGTAAAGAAGTTGAGCAGGAATGACGATAGGTAGCGGTAGTGGCAAGTAAAAAGAATTTTATAAATATCGATAGAAATTTTGTCTTTTTGCTCAATGTGTTATGTCTGTTTGTCTGTGATAAAACTATATAGGGTGCGATCATATCGTAGTTGGTAAATCGATTGTACGCAGCTCACCTGGGTTAGATTCTCAACCCCGCACATAGAGCTTCGACAAAACCTCTATAATCGAAATAAAAAGAGGAAAACCTGGCAGAGAGAGCAAATTGAAAATACAATGGAAAATATATTTCATTAAAATCAAAAAAGTATATGAACACAGCACTATAAGAACAAAATTTGATATCGTGTTTCACGAATATAAACTGAAATCAAAGTAAGTTCATAATTTTATACTTACTTCGAAATATGACTTTGATTTGCTGCAACTTTGATGTATAACTTACTCAGAATCGGCGGCAAATCAAATACGGCCAAGTCGGTTGTCCAATGTTATTGTAACCTACTAATTTAAAATTTAATCGTTTCCAAATTATGTTCTAATAGATATTTGATTAGTTGCAGGCCAATCAAAGGAATGTATTTCCCAGGAAGTCCCCTAGCAAGGTAATCATGAAAATATGTTTTTCTCATTAAAATAATTTTTATTGGTAAAATCAATTGTCTCTTGAGAAGTTACGATAGTATATGATGAGTATCATTAATTTAACAATCATCCATTTTTTCACAGGTTGCACAAACGGTGATTGATGTCAGTATCTGTACACTAGATACCAAGAAAATCTTCGGCCATCGTGTGTTATTTAAGAATATTTCATTGATATTCTTGTCAGCAGAACTTATCGACAGAGCATGCATCTAACGAAGCCAAGACTCGAAATGGTAAGATTTTGGTTTATATATAATTATTGTCACAGTGGCGTAGCCAGAAATTTGGTTTGGAGGGGGTTTTTGACGAAAATCATAGATTTTTCAAAAATGTTGGTGGGTCTATTGATGACATTTAATCTATAGGCCGCGATCGACTGGGTACTACCGTGTTCTGCAGTAGCAGTAACGAAATGGGATGGTGTGAGCGGGCATGAGCGCTATAACCCAATTGTAAGCAGAACTAAATACCTGTCGCAGGTGTCAGTTATGTTGGGTCTCGGACTACGAGACAGGTTAGGTCAAGTTCAACGAGTGGCCCAAAACACCACTTTACTAACAATCAACGAGAAAAGGATGAGCTGAAAACTCGCAACTTCGAAACCGTAGCATTGGAGGAGCTTTGCTAAACGGGGCAGAAGGTGTGGAAATGCGGGGATCAAGCGACGGCATAAGAGCTGGGCAAAATGCGCCAACGCGTGATCAAGTGGCAGGCGATCAGCGAAAGGATGTGTGTAGTGTGGATCAAAGGCCATTTCTTCGACTAGAGCATTATCAATGTGCACTGACCTTACGAAGCCGAGAAAGATTCATTTTATGCGCAGTTGAAGCATGCCTATGATAGCTGCCTATGGCGGAATGTTAAGCTCGTCATCGGTGACATAAACATCCTGATAGGCCGGGGGCATTGTATAATCCGGTTATCGCACAGGATAGCCTGTACACCTTATAAATAATGTGCAGGAATTTTCACGATTGATAAGTATATTTTGACGAACACCTAAATAGAGAAGCAGTAGACGACAAGAGTATTGCAAGAATCAGCTTGGAGACGCGCGCAGTCGACGACAGATTCCTGATCTACCTAAGATTCATGAAAAATAGGACGGTTGAAACGCTGGCAATGATCAACTGTCACGTGAGCTACTTAAACACAGAGTAGAGGAATTGGCTAGACAACTCCACTGGGTGCTTTTGAAGATTATTTTTAATTTTTATTTGAAGTCGTTTGCACTGAAAGATGCGAATTTTCGCAGTGAACTTAAAAATACGAAAAAGTTAAATTTGACCAAAGTGGCGTTGAAGTCACTTTTGCATACTAGGATAGTAAACGTCATCTACAAGGTGTTCTCCCATTTTTTTTTGTTGCCGCCTATAACCGTTAGTAAGGGAATTCGTGGTGCTATATGGGCTATAATGCACAAATACGGGTTGCATTCATATCTTCAACCAAACTATTTGCAATAACATTCTTGAAAACTTTGCTGAAGACAGTAAGTCGCGAACTGAATTTGATTGGAATTAGTAATGCATGCAACTGGAAGAAATAATCAACAAAATTATGCTGCTAAATACTAAACCTCTAAAAGCTGATGGTTTCCAAATTATGGAATCTTGGCGCCATTCAATTCGATACCCAAATATACATCATAAATAGCGAAAAACGTGACAAATTTTCAATTTTTTGATTACTAATCTTAGCTAATGGCACTTTATATAAGCGATAACCCAAAAAAATCAAATGCACATAAAAACCGATTCTGACCTGTTATAGACAAGCGTAAAAATCCATTTTTCATCAGTTTCTATGTAGGCGTTTTCATTGAGCTATTTTGCTTGATATTTACATGATTTATCAACTATAGGATCCTCACTAAAATATTAGTTACAAGATCCCATTCTCACAATTTACAAAAAGTCCCCATAACGGTTAAAACATTAGGTTCTCAATGTAATGAACATATAATAAACTTCCAAAATTATTATTTGAATATTTAAATAAACTAGCATCAAACTTTTTTTTCAATTCAAATATTTTGGTTTGGAGGGGGTTTTAACCCCCAAAACCCCCCCTTGGCTACGCCACTGTATTGTCACTTATACTATATTTAGAATACTTACCCACAGCATAAATCAGCTAGAATCATTATTTTTTCATAAATATTCCGCAGGCTCCTGAGACAGCAAAAGGTTGGCTAGCCTGGAATACCCTCGTCTACTTCTAATAAGTAGAAAACGAAACGAAAGGTAAGGTTTAAGTTTTCTCCTTATTATTTGAACAAGAAACTAAACATGATTTAATAATTTTGGTCCGTGTTTATGATGTGCTTCGATAAATTCTTCTAACAATACGGATTCAAAATTTCACGCTTGAACCATGTCAAATTTTTGAAGTCAAATAATGCATTCTGATGATCTTTCGTTACAGGTTTTCCTGCCATTCCAGCAGTTCGGTAGTGGGGAATGCAATGGAATTCATACACAGATGGTATATTGCATTGGATAAAAATGTTACAGTGCATCAGTTTTGCAATGAAAGGTAAGTTTGAAAAATTATCTGCAATGTAATGGCAAAACTCAACATCCACGATTCGTATAATACTTTGATTGACAATAGAGCCCCTGATGTCTCGAAGTATAATTTAAACACCATAATGTCATGATGTATGATAATGAGTCTAGAGTCTGCAGTTATGAAAACACCATAAACCCTTTTTTCTATTTATAGGTTTGCGCTTCGGATTACTATGGTCAGTCAATATACATTGTTTTAAATAAAATGAAATTTTATTTTACAACAAAACAAAAACCAACATTTTCTCTTTGAAAGAAATTCAGGAAATTTACAAAGCATCTTGTAGGAAATATAAATCTTCAGATCTTAATAACTAGTTAAGAACGTACTTAGTCTCTGTATTGGATCACGGATGTTTGCAAGGCATTCTATATGCTCGAGCATTACACCGCTAATTTGGAGGAACCCTGTTCGTTACCTGCACCAGCACCAGCGTTGGTCGGCTTCTTGGGTACATCCGTTCGTGGTCGTCGAAAAAGTAGAATGTGAGGTTCCGGGGCGTGCATCTGGAAACGGAGAATCAATAGATTCAGGTTTGTAAAATTTTAAAACTATTCAATTCTAGCTGTTAATCCAGAGAAAACTGAATTAACTCCTACTACTAGTAGAAATAAGAGGAATGAATATAAGAACAATTTCTCGGGTTGCTCAGGAGTAATTCTTTCTCCTGATACTGTGATAAAACTAGTATTTACCATATACATCACCCAGCCAGGCGACTGTTGAACACCTAGATTACGCCATTCCGTTTCGGTCATTAAATGCGATTTTGGAACGTTTCGTGCTAAATCCGAAGGAAGGATTACGTGGCGATATTCATACACGTCGTCGTAGTACTTCTCTGAATACTGGATCTGATCGGAAGGCATCGTGTTTTCAATATAATTGCTCAGCGAGAAAGTAATATTCGACGCTACAAACTTGATAAATTTCAGAAAATCGAAAAACAAACTTATTTAGAACTGAAAATCACGCTTTTTTGACGTCTAGCCCTGCAGCTGAAGATAACTTGGTCGATAAAGTAGAACCACGAGTGCGTCCAAGACAGCGATGCCAGATTTACAGACATGTCTGTATTTGACAGACTTTTGATGGTCTCCAGACGTTATCAGAAATCTACAGACTTTTCAGGTTGCACAGAGAATGCGCAAAATTCGCAAACGAAAAAAGCAGTTTTTTCCACACCGTATGTCAGATCTTCATAAAATCAATCAGCTTATGTAGAATGTTGTTACAGTACTGCTGATTGATTTTTATGAAGATCTGACATACGGTGTGGAAAAAAACTGCTTTTTTCGTTTGCGAATTTTGCGCATTCTCTGTGCAACCTTAAAAGTGTAACAGTGTTTAACAAAATTGCACTAGAATAATTTGATCAGAATACGAGTTATTTCTTCACAATAGTTTACTAATTTCAAGCTACTTTTGAAGTAGTAACCTAGTGTAAATAGGTTTTTCACAACCATCTACAGACTTTTACAGACATTTTAATTATTCTTCTACAGACATTTCACAAAAACATGTGGCATCTAGGTCTAGGGGCAGATCACTTGTGATGCATTTTTAAAAATCAGCGAAATCAAATGCATTTATTTCCATCAAAATAGAAATTCATAATGTATTTTGCGTTGCATGCAATGTTTTTGCGTTGCCTGTAATGTGGTTTGCGTTGCGTGTAAGACGTCAAAACCCCACAGAAAAACTAGCCCTACATTTAACAAAACGTCGAACAAAGTGGATCAGCGTAGGACGTTTGTTAAACAAACTTTTCTGCGAGGGAGAGCCAAGCTGATGCAAAAATGGAAATTAAATTCATTTTTTCCAAAGAGAATAGGGAAAGAGACGAATAGTGTGCAGCCAAAAATACCTTATTGAGCAGACCAATCGTGCAATGTAAATAAACATTACTCATGCCTGAGTTGGAGGAGATAAGTATTGTACTTCTATCAAAAAAGAAATTTGAATTTTCGTCAAAATTTAGTTCAATCGTGATTGTAAGGTGCATTCTAGAGTATATGTATGAGTAAAAATAAGCTTTAGAATTATTTCATCTCTTTGTTTCGAAATGCACATCGTTTGATAAACAAATCCATCGATCGACATACGGTTTGTTTTCAAAATATAATAGGAGTCATTTAAAGTGCTGCCTGTAGAAGCGGTTGCCAAAATTCTAGTGTTGAAATCATCATAAAGGGAGTGTTGCCGTTTTGACTGATTTTCACTCTTCGTCTCTTTCACTATTCTCTTTGATTTTTTCTAATTTGATGCAAATTTGTTATACATTCTTAGAGTGATCTGCCCCTAGTGCTAAGTGCATATCGGTGTGAACATATGAAGTTTGTTACAGTACCAGGAGAAACTGGAAGTACTCCAGAGAAAACAGGGAGAAAATCGTTCCTGTATTATCTTCTTTTCTTTTTCTTCTTCTGGTAGCAAATCGGAGTGAAAAGGAGCAAGAATTTTTTGCTCCAGAGCAACAGGGAGTGACTTCCGTGTACTGGAACAAACCTATTATTGTCGTTTGTTATTGTGTTCACAGTCTTTAGACGCTAGACCATCTTTATTTGACACTATCAGAAGCGTTTGACATGTGGAATTTCATCAGCTTTAGACTTTAATTTGTCTCGCCCAACTCTACGTCTACGATTATACAGAACCTTCAACGGACCCGTTAATTTCGACTGATTCCTTCATTGTTGTTTTTTTTCACTGTATTGTTATTATTTTTATCAAAAATTTTTAACGATTTGATTGTTAGCAATAAGTTTAGCATTAAGACATCATTGGGGCTTTGAATCACCGACGTGCCATATGGAACAAAAAATGCGTCAGATATATGTTAAATTAAAATACGTTGTTACACTAGCAGCATCTGTATACAGTCGTGATTCGCTGGTTGGGCCACAGCCTTGTCCAACTAACGAATTTGATTCGCTAGTTGGACCGACTGACAAATGTCAAAAACTCTCCAAAGGAGATGTTGGCAGTGTAAATGCATCTGTTCACATATCTAAATATTGTCAGATTGATTGTCAAAGTAAATTTGACACGAGATTTTGACGTTCAGATGCTTTTTAGTTGAACAATGGTCCAACTAGCGGAGATCCAACTAAAAAGCGGGCCAGTTAAAAAGTGTCCAACCAGCGAATCACGACTGTAATGGTTCGCGTGGTAGGCTTCGTCGATAATACAACAGTACGCAAAAGCCAATGTGTATCGACGTTGTACCAGGTAAGCTAGAACGAACAAACTTTCTTTTAGCATGTTGAAGATCGTTTTTCCAGCTTTTGTCGTGACTAACGACTTACCTTTCAATATAGGGGCCCCTTTTCAAAATTTCGGAAGAAAAATGATGTAAGATTTTGAACGCTTATATCTTTTGTTGTACTGAATGGATTTAATCAATTTCTTCGGCATTTTGTCGAAAATATTTGTACCAATGTTGTATTAAATTTTGGAATATGTAGGATATTCATTATCAAC
Organism: Topomyia yanbarensis; assembly: GCF_030247195.1. Taxonomy (NCBI): domain Eukaryota; kingdom Metazoa; phylum Arthropoda; class Insecta; order Diptera; family Culicidae; genus Topomyia; species Topomyia yanbarensis. Next base: position 394,848,749 of record NC_080671.1, on the reverse strand, counting down.
GGAAAAATAGTGTTTTGAAAAATCTTTCGAAAACGACTCGGAAAAGTGAAAATTTTCAGCCCATCCCGCACAGAGCCGTCAAAATGGTGCAGCAAATGAACAATAAAATAATGAAAAGTTTATATAAAGGTCCACTACATGTTTGTTCCTATGATTATTCGTATTGGGTTGCTTGACGAGAGCAGGTGGGGGAAAGCCGGGATATTAATTTTGGTTAAGCCATTAGAAGTCGGACGGAAAGGAAAGGCTCATGCACGCCACGAGAACGAGCGAGAAAGCGATAGTAGTGCATATTAGCGAAAGCGTTACGTACATTTTGAACCTTATTAACTTTTCTTCTACAAAACGGATTGCCAATCTTGTTTCATAAATCGGAAGGAAAACGTTCAATGCTTGCTACCGATACGTTCTTTGCTATATAAAATTTGTTTAAATAGTTCAAAAACTACTTTAAATGAAATCAACATTAATGATAAAACCTATAAATAGGGGTGTCGCAGCTTTTCTCAAAGCCAGACGTGTGTAAGACGCAGTGCATAACAGACGTGCGTGGTCGTGAGAAGCTGCATCGGACGACCAATCAAATCAGCTACCATCGGAGAGAAGAAGAAAAACGTTGGTGGAGGTGGTGGCGGTGAGAAGTCCAAAAAGCCAAAGGCTAAGAAACGCAGTCACTGAAAAGGCGGTAGTAACTGCCACTAAAAATGCCACCAAAACATCGAAGGCTGCAAAGCGTACTCATTCGGTGTGAGCTGCGAAAGGGGAAAGATCGTATGGATGTACGCAGTAAAAACAATCGTCGGCAAGGTTTGAATTGTTTTAAAAGATTCCCGTCTTGTATCAACATAGTTATCCACAAACCGTCCTTATTAGGACGAAGGCAAAATGGAAAAAGAATTTAATTAGAAAGTTTCTTTTATTAACTAGTATTAAGTTTGCGCTTGGTAATTCTGTACTTTTACCAGTGAATCATAAGAAAATGTTTTTCCAATCTACAAACCCGAAGGTTTTTGCAAATTCTTCCAAGAAAATCAGTGAATGTGGCAACTCTGCCACTAAGCGAAAACTAGACCAAAACGAATGATGAAAATATTTTCATTTATCGAACAAAAGGACGGCCTTCCATCTGCATTGTAAAGTCAATAAATAGGAACAGCTTGATGAAAAGTGTGCTCATTCGGTGTGAGCTGCGAAAGGGGAAAGATCGTACGGATGTACGCAGTTAAAACAATCGTCGGCAAGGTTTGAATTGTTTTAAAAGATTCCCGTCTTGAATCAACATAATTATCCACAAACCGTCCTTATTAGGACGAATGCAAAATGGAAAAAGAATTTAATTAGAAAGTTTCTTTTATTAACTAGTATTAAGTTTGCGCTTGGTAATTCTGTACTTTTACCAGTGAATCAGAAAATGTTTTTCTAATCTACAAACCCGAAGGTTTTTGCAAATCCTTCCAAAAAAATCAGTGAATGTGGCAACTCTACCACTAAGCGAAAGCTACACCAAAACGAATGATGAAAATATTTTCATTTATCGAACAAAAGGACGTCCTTCCATCTGCATTGTAAAGTCAATAAATAGGAACACCATGATGAAAACCGTGCTCATTCGGTGTGAGCTGCGAAAGGGGAAAGATCGTACGGATGTACGCAGTAAAAACAATCGTCGGCAAGGTTTGAATTGTTTTAAAAGATTCCCGTCTTGAATCAACATAGTTATCCACAAACCGTCCTTATTAGGACAAAGGCAAAATGGAAAAAGATGGGTTGGTAATGTATATGACATAACAGGGGTGTCGTGACCACACTTCGAAGTTATTTCAAATCTTGCAAAGCATAAATTGACATAATTTCAATGATTGTTCCTTTATGAATGAAATGACAAATTTTCAGGTCAACGCGGCAATAACTTTGCAATTTATAGAACAATTTTATATTTTTAGTTATCATATATTAACTGTCATCTCTTCCAAACAACTTAACCCTCTGCTGCCAACCACGTGGTTTTGCAGGGTTAAGGAGAATCATTGTAAAATGTCCAATACATGATTTTATGTTGTTACCTCCACTAAAACCACTTCAGAACACTCCCACCTGTCATACATGTACATTGTCTGCATGTTGAAATCATTATATGAAATTATTGACCTGTATTCAACGCGGAGAACTCGGTAATAAAATTGTTTTGCTGAATATACTAACGAACGGGATCCCCAGGAAAATTTCGCTGAGCCCGGTGAATCGAACTTAATGCGCAAAATTTAGCCATTTGAAGGCGATACAAGCAGAATTTTAAGAATATGAGCATCGCGGTTATGTCCCGGACATTACCCGCCCCTAGTTTTTCGCTAAGCGTGTTCATTTCTGTACGGAAAAGATTCCGATGGTTGTTTCGAGAGATTTTAACATTGATATTTCAAAGCAAGAAAATTGTTCATTTCATGAATGAATGTCTCAACGAGCTTAGAATCCAGCGCATCCCCTATCAACGCAGACGCCAACAACAAAGGTTCTTTTCAGAACCACCATAATTATTATAAAGAATAACTTGAAACATTCCCACATATTTCATTGAGTATCATTCGATTTGAATTACAAGTCAAACGAGTAGTCACGACACTCCGGTTATGTCCTAGACATTACCCACCCATCTTTTTTTATTATCCTATGTATGTACTATTTATCACAACCGAGGGGCGACTCACTCTAGTATTTTCGATCCATGTTGACGTATTGAGAGACGTATTTGTGTATTTTTCACGAAATGACATGTTTTTTGTGTATTGATTATTTCTCTCATAATTATTACGTATTAGCGCATTAAAAACGTATTTGTGTATTGTTTACGAAATGCAATGTATTATGCGTATTGGTGAAATATTTAATAATTCTTATGGATTAGTGTACTAAAACGTACAATTGTATGCAAGCATTGTATTTTTGTTGAATAATCAATTGAAACCGAATGTTACTGAATTTTGACGTTTAAATTGTAGAATTCAAGTAGAATAATTTCAGAAACGCAAATAATACAATTAGTACAAATGGAATTACCAGTGATTTTTCAAGATTAACGAACAATTAAGCATTATGCCAAATTTTATTTTTAGAGAATTAGTGACTTCTTCAGTTTGCTTCTACTGGTGATTCCCATTAGACGCATGTTAAAGAAATCACCAATTTGGACATGACATGAGAAGCAGGAAGCAGAGAGATTTACCAGATATGATGCTATTGTTAAACCAAGGCTGATGAACATGTAATTAAGGTTAATTATCTTTAGTTTGGTGAAAACTAATTAGGCTTGCTGAATTCTAATTTGGCTTACCCAATGTTAATTTTTTGAGCAACGCGGTATTATATTTAATCACTGCAGTATTATCTAAATTTATTTCAAAAATTGAGATGCTTCTTAGTAAAATTGTGATGCTCCTCAGTAAAATCAGCCGAAATTCCTTCTGGTTGTACTAGATTCGGTTGTGTCACTAGTGCCTGAATTCTGGCAGAATCCATCCGGAATTCCAACTGGACTTAGAGTTATGGCTGAACTCATTCCTGCAAGTTGATCGGAAGCGACTCGTAATTCGGATTCTTGTGTTTTGTATTATTTTTTATTATTTTGATTATAGAGGTTTTAACCTTAGGGTCATTCGCCTCTTTTCTGGTTAGAGTAATCTCTTGTGGAAAAATCTCTAACCCTATGTGCGGGGTTGGGAATCGAACCCAGGTGAGCTGCGTACAATATTGTGTTTTGCATTCTCAATCCATCGAGCGTTGGTTTCGATTCTATTCCCCCAACGAGTGTTGATTTATAATGCAACTTATATATCTAAACAAAATGATCCATCGCAATGTAAACTTCGAACTTGCAAGATTTCAGAGCTTCACTATTTAGGGTAAACTTTAAACCATTGTTTATGTCGTTAAAACAAGCGAATTCTTGATCAAAAATTTTCTACCGATGCTGGTAGGAAGTTTCGGATTTACCTATGTTCACGTCCCCTGGGAGTATTTTCAAATGTACGGGATGTTTATTTTATTTAAAGATTATGGGATTGTTCCTCTGAATCAAACTAACAAGAATTCTGATTGATTTCTGCCTAGTTGTCATTCTAATGTTTCACCGATTCTGAGTCCGTTTGCTGGGAGTCCCAATTATGAGAAAAGTAAACAATCCAGCTTGAAAAAAACATACGCTATGTCATAATAAGAAATATACTGAATTAGTTTCATTTGGCGTGAAATTAATGTAATATTTGTATGGCTTGTATCAACAGTGTATTACTTGACGAATTGGATTGTTATCGACGCATTGAAAAATATTTTCGGTACTAACGTATTTGTGTGTATTAGCGTATTTTCGACGTATTATCGACGTATTGAAAAATTCTTCCAGAAGTAACGTATTTTCAGTGCATTAGTGTATTGTCGGCGTATTAAATGTATTAAGGTGTATTGAAGCATTTCTCGTGTATTTTTTCAATTGGGTATTTTCAGTTCACTTTGAATGGGGAGTGAACTGCCCCTCGATCATAACTGTCCGCTACAAGTAAAAAAGTAACAGAATACTTGCATTTTCAATGAGTTCTGAATACTATTTTGATGCATATTACCACCACATACGCAGCTGAGGGAATTGCACACCTTCTGTAATATCAATATACTTATCGAGAAACCTGCCCATATTCAGACATGGCGGAGCGATCTGTCGTACTTTGACAGTAGTGATCGCTTCATTTCAAAACAATCGTTATTTTGTATGTATAGGACTCTTTTCGAATGCCTCTGTCATGTCGGTTCGTCGGTGTTTGAATTACCTGTTGGTGTATATATGACAAATACAAATACAAATTCCTCTAGAATAACAGAACGTTTTCATAATGTACAAAAATCAGTTTAATATCGTTTGATCAGATTGAAAAATGACACAGCAGTGTTTATTATTTTCAACAGTTTGCGTGTTTCCATGGTATTTCTAAAGCGTACCGACGCTAGAATTGAAGGGGTGAACCAAATCTTACGGTAGCTTTGTTCATCGGTTCACAGTGTGTGAACCATACATTTTCACTGATTTGTATGGAACCTAGTAATCTTTGATGAGACCATCTGACAACGCTGGCTGAGCCCCTTGAAAGTAAATATAAACATCCGGACGAGCATCCTGATTCTATGAAAAGAGAGAACATCCGGACGAGCATCCTGATTCTATGAAAAGAGAGAAAAAGCCGAACAAAATTTCGGATCTTCCGATTCGAATACTTAGGGACACTTTTTATCTCGAAACTACCGATAGAAAATAACCGAACCCAAACAAAACAGAAAAGCCAACAACGTCATTTGTTTGTGATTTTCTTCTTCATATCTCGCCTTATTTTTAAAAGGGCCAATAAACAAAATTTGGGATTTTCGTTTTATTTCATATTCAGGATCTCTATTCGAAGTATTTTCACCTGTAAAAACCAAAGCGCCATAAAAAAACATATCGCTATATTGAGTAAACGGCCAATATTAGTTTGGTGTGCGACAATACATTGGCCGTTTACTGGAGGAAACGGTCAATAAACATTTTTGTTTTGGTTTTTGGCCCCTTACTTTTTTTCGTTTGAAAATGACTTAAATACAATCAAACATCATTTCTAATAATCGAATGCTTCATTACAGAACAGAAAAAAAGCATTTTTCTTAGTATTCTCTTTCTTAAAATTTCAAATCATCGAAGAAATATGCAAAATATAAAAACAACAATGAATTCAACTACCCAGCAAATTAAACTAAAGCTTAAAACACATTGAGTATGTCCATAACTCTTTTTTAAACGCAAAAAATAAGTTTAGTAAAAGGCCAATAAATAATTTGACGTTTCAGCAAAGGACCAAAAAGCCACACGATTGAAGTAACAGGCCAATATACTTTTTGATTGAAATCTATCGAGTTTAATATCCAGTAAGCAATGTATGCTTGTCAAATACATAAAAAAAACCGTACAAGGTGCAAATTGCTTCAACATCATGATTGATAAATCAAATTGGGACAAATCATTAGAACTCGAACTTTTTTCAATCCTGTTCGTCTGATTTAATACTTTAATCAAATGTGCGTGAAATTATTCTATGAACATTTTAAATGTGTTCAGAATACTTTCTAAAACATAAAAACATACATAATAGCCAACAGCCAAAAAACATTTGATGTTTGGCAAAGGGCCTAAAGTAAACGGCCAACGTGCTATACAGTGAAAGTAAAGGGCCAATAATCTTTTTTGAGCAAAGATCTGCTCAAAACAAGTAAAATCTCCAGAAATTATTGCACGTTATCAAAATATAGATCAAACTACAACCAATGTGTGCATTGTTTTGACAAAATTCGCCCTTGTTTTGAAATAGCAGACTGAAATATATTAGCAAAATTTCAAACCCATTTTACTCGATTCAGTCATTTTGTTTATTGGCCCTTTAAAAAAAATGCGTGATATCCTCCTGTTTTATCGGCTTCGTCAAAGAAAAATGACAACCTTATTGCCTATTTCGTCTATAGATCTAGCTATAGATCTAGGGACAGATCACTCTAGAAATGTATAACAAATTTGCATCAAATTAGAAAAAAATGCATTTAATTTCCATTTTTGCATCAACTTTGCAATCCCTCGCAGAAAAGTTTGTTTAACAAACGTCCTACGCTGATTCACTTTGTTCGACGTTTTGTTGAATGTACACTCAAAAAAAAGTAAACGTTATGCCTATTGATTTTACACATAGATTTTTGCAATTAATTGCATATAGACACTATTTGCTGACACATAAACCTAATGTGTGTATTTACAAGAAATATTAATCTTACATTCACATTTCATAACAATTAGGTACATAAAACCATATTCTATAATAATATGCACATATAACTTATGTGTGCGCATACATAGTTTATACAGTTGACACATAGAAGGTATGTGAGCGCGTGATAACAAAGCATTTCTTCTTCATATGAATTTTAAGCGGTTTGAAGCAAATAGAATTAACGTTTGGATTTTTTTTCAGTGTAGGGCTAATTTTTTGTAGGGTTTTGACGTCTTATACGCAACGCAAAATATATTGCACGCAACGCAAAATACATTATGAATTTCTATTTTGATGGAAAGAAATGCATTTAATTTAGCTGATTTTTAAAAATGCATCACAAGTGATATGCCCCCAGCTATAGATAGACTTTCGTGCACATTTTAAAAGCAGAAAAATAAATATTCACACGATAAACTGCACGGAGAACAGCAAATGAACAAATCGATTATCTTTTGCACAATCCTACAGAGGGCGTTAAATGTTGTTTTTGTTAGCCACTGCAAGAACCAAACTATGGTAGATACGGTGTGAGCATGTTTTCGTGTGACAAAATTATTTTGCTGTGAGTCTATTTGGGGGTAAAATTCGCAATACTCACCATAGAAAAAATGTGGCCACCTGTATCAATCTTGACTGATCTATCTTCTTCTCAGAGATGCCAAATTCGCAGACTTTTAGTTTTAGCTGCAGTTTTTTTCGATGACGCAGATATTTGCAGATTTTTTAGTTTGGTTGCAGATATTTACAGATTTTTGAAAATAAAGGCTTTTGGTTACACTAGTTTCAAATCTACAGGTTTTTCCTCCATAAGCTATTTCTCTCTACTTCTCTTAGGCTCAAAGTGCACTATTTTCATATAATATAACACCTTATCAATAAGTCATTTTTGGTCAACAATAGTTTTCCTGACATTTTTTGGTCTTCCCAGACTTTTAAAATTATTATTGCAAACATTTGAAAAAAGTATCTGGCATCCCTGCTTCTTCTTTACCATCCACAAATATTGTTTTAACTTCAACCACAGGGCAATCTAGACGTTAAACATGGTGTACATGCCGCAGGAAAAATACCGAATATTGAGTCCTTTTCATGCAGCTGAGGCCATGTCCCCGGTCAAACCATTCGGAATTTGATCCGGAATCCTGAATGGAGTCAGTAATCAGTATGGATTCCAGATCAAACGCAACAATCGATTCTAAAACCGATTGATTCGGAATCGGTTGTTGCATTTGATTTGGAAACCATACTGACTCCATTCAGAAATCCGAACCGGTTCCGGAATGAGTTTAACCCTTAAAAGCGCAAGTCATTTTTTTTGGATTTTTGTGAAAATTGTCTCACAGCTATATCACGTTAATGCGATAATTTTTAGACGATTTTCCGGATGTTGTTTTAAAACAACATTGCGCATTTAAGGACTAGGTCAGTGCACGACCAACAGACAAATTTCATGGGATTTTCGGTTGCCACCCCTCCGGGTTTGACCCAGAGACTCCGGTTTTCGGGAGCGATCTCCGGGTTTGGTGGGAAGAAGTTTAGGTTAATTTTTTTTGGAATTAATTGATTCTATACAAAATATTTAAAGTCTAAATTAACTATTACTCTGGTTCAGATTTATTTTTCCCGGCTAACCCTTCGTTTCAAGGTGGCGAAGAGATCACCAAATATTGCTAATTTCTTTCCATAGCAATGAAAATGAAAAACAAAGTTTACTACAAATTAACCTTCCGGAAGTCGCGCTAGTGCACTGAGTGCACGCTGCTCTGAAAATCTAGCGAAATCGTCTTAGGGGACCAGCGGCTGCTCGTTCGGTAAGCCATATGCGCGACTTCCGGAGGGTTAAGGAAAGTAGTATTTCGCCATGCGCTACAATTGAAATGTTGCATTCCACTAATTCGCTCAAAATGGTGTAAAAAAGTTATTTTACTGCAATTTTACCAAATCATTTCACTCTTAGTGGTGCTTATCACCCGCTGCATTAAGGTCTGGCAGATTTGTTCTAATCCAACTGACTAGGTCAACATCAAACGAGTTCTTGCGGTGTTGTTGCTACTCCAGCAGCGATCCTTAACTGGGCTAGGGAGGTGAATGTTGCCCCTTTGTTGCGAAATTAAAATTTGTTGGTGACGAATAACCGACACCACATAGTGTGATGTCGCAGCTCTGCCTCCTTTGCTCTCCTTCTTTTGTTAGTTGTGGAGGAGAGCAATGCTCGTTCGACCTCCACAGAGTAGCTGGTGCTTTTGTATTCTTGGCACTTAGTCGGGGAAGTGAAATACTACACCACATTAAACCGATAAAACCGTTCCCAAGTGTGAAAAATTTACAGTTTTACTTTAACGTGGTGATAAAAAGCGATTAAAGTGCTCTAAAATGCCTAGCAATCGCTTTGATTCCAATTTCTGTCTCGTTCCACTCAAAATCCACCACCCCCCAGATCAGTGAAAATCTCCGGGTCAAAGCCTCTCCAGAGGTGGCAACCCTATTGATAATCATCATTGTTTAAAAAAGCGATCCGTCGCAATGCAAAATAAAGTGCGATTCAGAGGATACATCAGGGCCCTATTCTCAGTCACGTGACTTAGTAACTTTTCTTCTAGTTACTAAGTGACATGACTGAGAATAGGTCCCCAGCTTCCGTCAATGGAGCTTCGAATGTTAATGTTTTGTGAATCTCCATTTAATTGCTTGTAACTAATTTTGAGGTACCGGTGACGTGTAAATCGTAATCGTGAACAATCTCACATACTTGAACAGAAAAAATTGAATACAATCATGCATTGCTTCAAACTATCATTTCAAGAGTACTTATTCAAAAGGTCCTAAGTGACATTGAGCTCGGACTGAGAAAAACGAGGCTGAAGTTTCATGGACCTAAAACAAATCCCTATTAGAGGACAAATATGTGTTTTGATGAAACAATTATGCCAATATAGTCTATGGACTATGCTCTTTAGGTAAATAATACTGAAAACATGAAATGTTTAGTGCTAATGTAGTTTTTAAGCGCTTTAAAATGATACGTCCTTTTGAAAATTATAGGACCTTTCACATAGGTCTTTTTTCGGGCCTAAGAATCATACGACGCTGCACATAGGGCTTTTTTCAGCAAAGGTAGCTCTTACGACGAATATTGAATATATTCAAAGTTTTCGACAAAATGAGCACCGGAATAAGAATGTTCTTCATTACTATGGTAAATAGTTGCACTGGATTTAACAGAAGTCTTGCAGAAAAAAATTGCCGGAAATTTTAGTTTATATTAACAAACCATTGGCTGGAAGTGGTTAAAACCAACGAATGGCATGTTACTTTAGAATAACTAAGCTTTCCAACTATCATTTAATTTATTATACTTTCTAAATTCAACTTCGAAAATAAGTCGCATGAACAAAGAAAATAATTTCTTTTGTTTTGATGCTTAGGACGTTTTTACTAGGTACCTATGTGCAGTAGGAAAAACATAGAATAAAATGAATCATGCGTCGTTTTTGCATGGCGCCTATGAACAGCTGCAGAGGTTTTGAAATGTTTCACGCATAGGTCCTTTCAATTTAAAAGGTCTCAAGTGCAAAATTTCAAAATATGATCATGAAAACTTTGCGACTTTTTATATAATGCTTGTTATTTTGATAAATACTGGGTATAATGAATCCTGGTTTTCGGTATTCGTTAGCTATGTTGTAATCATATGCTGCGCTGCAAATAACTCAGTTTGTTTACATTTGTCACTAAGGACCATTTGAATCAGCACTCTTGATTTTATTCTGCAAATATTTTTTTCATAACTAAATATTTAATTTCAATAATTTTTACAATCATTTTGTTTTAATTTCGATAAGACAATTATTGAAAAAGGACACGATAGTATTTTTATTGAAACAAATTTTATGGAATTCAGTAAATAAAGTTGTCTTCCGACCAATTCTATTTATTGAATAGTTATTAAAATACTATTCTCTTTTCTGTGTGCAAGTTTTGAAGTCATATTTTTGCTTCAGATGCTATATAACTTCAGAATTTCCTTCAAAGATAACAATGTGGGTTTTCTTATATGTTTTATTGTATACGTAAATAGAGCTAGTTACAGTTTATTTACAAAATATTGTACATTGGTTTCTGTTTGCTCAAAACAAGCATAGTAGTCTCAAGCTCCATTTCCGCAAACCTAGAAAAAAAAGAATATTCGTTTAATGATTGGTTATACAGCGAACTACTAGATTGGTATAGATAAATACGAATTTCAGAGTTCGTTTTATCAATCACCGAATCGATCAGTCGGGAAAAGAAGACATTATTTAAAAGGATATCATCATTGGTTTCGAGAATACACTGCCGTTCTACGCATAATATTCATACATATAAGTAAACAAAGCATGGGACTAATAAGCGTATGACGGCAGTACAGCTATTGTACGATTTTTCAACCTTTAAATGGCGGGCGAAACGTTGAATTCCGTCAACTTGGTTCTATTTGTTTGTTTAATGGTCATAATACCATTAAATTAAATAACGTCCGATGAGAAATATCGTACAATAACTACGTAAAACAAACGCATATTAGTCATACCTCTTCCGGAGGATTTAGAACATCTGCAATGCAATCACACGATGAAACCCAGCTATAAAAGATGGAAATAAAAAACAACTAAATTAGAATAATGTCCGTGATGAAATAGGAAACTAAATGGTCGTAATATGACAATACATCAGTAATTGGAATAGCTAATCAACTAATATCATAAACACGGACCAATTAGTTTCATCATTTGACAATATAGACTCAACGTACGAAATGTCACTGATAATATCATGGGTTTTTATAAGATTTAAGGGGTTTGAAAAACAAATAATAGGTATACTTTCTTCAACTCCGATTTTGCACAATATTTAATCAATGACATTCGAAATTGGAAATAGATAATAACGATATGATGATATAGGTAAGGTAAACTTACGTTTCGAAACAGCAGCTTTGTGACGCATCATTCTGTAATATTAAAAGGACAATTTTTAAGTAAAAGCAAATTAAAGAATTATATATATGATACGCGCGCGCCCTTATAGCAATTTCTTTCGCGATCAGACAAATAAATCGAAATTTATTTGCAGCCTAGTTGTTACTATCATTTGAATACTCAAACGGTAATTATTATCATCATTGGAAAGAGGTTGCTTTGCTATATATATGACGCACTAATTATGGTAAATTGAACAAATTTAACATACCTTAGACGCTTGACTTTCATCGGATACCCCACGAACGAGATGACTGAATTGAAGAAAAACTGAAAACGAAATTTAATCAGAATGTATTAATCGACATTAAAAAAATTTAAAGCTGAAGGTTTCAAGTATGAATATTTGTTTCAGTAATGGTTAAGAGAAATAATCAAAGAATATCATAAACACGGACCAAAATTTTCATCATTGTTAAGATGTTGCTCGAGGATAAACTTAAAATTGGAGCTTTGCACAAGATCTTACCTTATTTTGCTTCATGTCATACACGCCATGAAGTAATCGAGAATGTAACTGGCCTTGTGTTGTTCCAGGAGCCTGCGGAATATATATGAGAATATTAAGTTCTAGTTCTAAAATTAGTAAAGTGGAAAAATATTTTAAATATAGTCAGAAAGTGGCAATGATAGTAATAATCAAAAAAAATCATAAACACGGACCAACATTATCATCATAGTTTTTCATATTAACATACAACATACCGAACCAACAACTCACCGTTTCAATTCTCGACCTCGTTACATATAGAACGCTCTGTCGATAGCTTCTGCTGCAAGCAAAACAACGACTTAATGATCCACGCTGCACTACTTCTTGACCGAACAGTTTTTCGGTACGATGGAACGGATTAGTGTACAGATACTGGCATCGATCATTTGTTCTCAGAAGACCTGTGAACAAGTGTGCAAAAACAAAACATGTTAACTCTATTGAATTTTTTTTTTGAAAGATGATAGTCATATACAAAATGGTATCAGACAAACAAACCAAAGTTTATTTGCAGCCAAGTTGTTACTATCATGACTTCTCAAACGGTAATTATTTTCATCATACAAAAACAAAACTATCGTGAAAAATTATTTTCATATTTACCTTTCTTGAGGACTTCCTAGGGAATAGATTCCTCTGCATGGCCTGCAACTAATCAAACATCTATTAGAAAATATTCTGCAAACGCTTAAATACTAATATACTGGGACAAAATTGAACAATCTGCTCGGCAGTGTTTGATTCGCCAGCGATACTAATCTCACTTTTCTCTCTTGTTTTTAATGTGTGCAAGACTAACGCCGAAATATAACAAAAACACCGGAATTCACATAGCATTCTTAACTTTGAAAAATGTGTATTCACTTGAGTCAAGAGATTGGCATTATAGCGGGGGATGTTTAGTCACAAAACTGATAACCTTAGCAGAATAACAAACATCAAACGAGTAGTTTATCGACGAGAAAGTTAATGAACTTTCAGTTTTGCTTTTAAGAGATGGGGCTAAGGTATCACATTTGGGTTAGATAAATAGTTGCTATAATGCACAGAATAGATTATAAAGTTTGATTGCTGTCAAAACATGTGAATTTATTGTCCGGTACTGAAAGCGACTTATAGGCGTGTCTATTTAGGCACCATGAGTAAACTTCGTAACATATGTTTAACATATGTAGTTAAAAATTCAGTTAAATACTATTGAACCTAAACTGCAATTGCGAATAACGTTTATTCATTGAACATTTGCTCAAAAATCTGCAAATCGTTTCTGTACTACGTTTTAAGATAATAGGCAGGCTTAACATAATTTCCTGGATCAACGTGGGAAAAAGTCAAACGGTTATATGCCCGTTGAAAAGAAAATTCTTTACTAGACACCATATATTGCGATCTGTTTATGTACTCCAACTCAAAACTGGAACTCAGTATGTATTGTACGTTACGCGTATCACACCAGATTCAAAATAACTTAATGATTTTTTTTTTATTTGTATTTTTGGTGTGGTGTGATAAATCAGAGATATTGGGAAGAAACCAGAAATGTAATTGAGCATATTGCTAAACCTCCTTTTCTCATGTTGATCCAAATTTGACACAATGACGGCAAAATGTAATAGATTACTCGACAATAGATTAGCTGAATTACGATCTAATTCATGTGTCATTTGATATTAGGTAGAACTACTTGTCCACAGTAGAACACGTGCGTTATTTCAGATTAATGAAAGCTCCACTTGAAAAAATATAGAAAGTACAATATGGAGGAAAATGGAGATCTCTACAAATTCAAAAATATAAGGTTAAATTAGGGCAGATATAAATTTCAAGCAAAAATATAAATTATAACGAATATGCTATGGTTTTGAGCTGTTCCAAAGGTTTTAGCAAATAATTTCAATAACTACAAAGATAATATCCTGATTGTCGAGTTAAGAAATTTTGGCGCATGAATGAGATCTAGCGTTTATAGAATTTTTTTCCTAATATTAGTCGCGGAACTGAATGACACGTTCGGAATAGTGCCGTTCTACGCATGATTGTCCCATGTATATAGGGAATCCCGTCGAACATGGGACAAATATGCTTATAATGGGTGAATAGCCTGCAGCTAATTTTTTCTAAGTTGTATAATACATTATTCAGTTGAGGCTTCAGACTGATAGCTGTAATAACGAGTTATTACTATTCCGGATTGAGATACAATACATAGAATTTTACACAAACACGTACGTTGATTGTTTCTTGATAACTGAGTCATCCCGGCACAACATGATACCTGAATGGTAAGTAGAATAATTAACTAATTAAACATTTACCTATTATATTGTTGACAGTTTACGAGATTCACAGCTAATTGGTTTCTAGAACATCGGCTATTCACACGTTCGTACGTGAGATCCATTACAAATTCATTCCTTTTAGTACAGCAGAATACACTTTGGGATCCATTTCACAGCCGAAAGTTAGACTCAGGCCGATTTCCGCCTTATCCACATTGGGTTTTTCTTTTACGATTAGCTGAAACACAACACGAACTGCCTTCCCTTGTTGTATACAAAGACTTCCCCCTCTCCCTTCAACAGGTGAACTTTTCCACTCTCAGGAGGAATTAGTAGCAAGCAAAGACCCGAAATATACACGAAACGATACTTTCTCAAACATCCACTTAATCAGAATTTCTTGTGGATGTGAAAACATCCAGAAAACCACTCCCATAGCATTCGACTTAAAGGCTACTCGAATATTTGTTTGCATTCGTTGAACGGTGGAAAGCGAACATGATTTCTTCATTTATCCATAAAGCAGTTGAGTGCTAACTGATTGGTGTCAATGTTTTGTTCTGCGCGTTGAATATAAACATTTCCGACATTTTTGTAGAGAGTTATTACTGTTACCCACATTTATGTCCAATGCAAAATTAAAATTGCCAGATTTTTTTTAAAATATTGCAATAAATTGGGTAACAAGGTTGTTGCCCCTTCCACGAATAAACAAAAAAGAAACTTTAACAAAAGTTTTTTCATGATGGAACGGATATGTTTTATAAGTAGAACCATGCAAGCATTTCTGAAAAAAAATTGTAAAATAGGTATATGATCATATGTCCTTTGCCAATTGTTAGACTCATTGAGAGTGAGTTTTTTTATAACAAGTAAAAATTGTGAAATAATCGAAAACTTGAATCGAACTTCGCTATTTTCACCCAACTAATTACCATTGATTCAATACATTCAACAATAATGATAGCCAAATCCCCCTACTAGGTTAGGTATAATGTAGACGATTTGGAGTAAAAATACAGTAATGCAAATTGAGATTTTAAATGCAAAAGTGCAGGTGTTATGAGAATTAGTTAGTAACAGCTAGTATGAACTGAGCTAGGAAGTTCATGGGTTCATGGGTGTTCCGAATAATGACCGAATGTTTTGGAGATTTTTCTGTTGGTTGCACATTGCCTACCCTTATCCTGTCTCCTTGGATACTCACTGCACAAACACATCTCCCTCGACTTGGTAGTCAGACTGCAGGGTCTTTTTCTATTCCAGGCTCCCTGCTAAGCTTTATTTGAACGAGTCTGTTTTGGCATTTGCACTACATACCCAGTTTACTTTAGTACGCCGTGTTCTCTATTATGCGATATTAGAATGTTGGTAGACCCAATTACAACGTCGGCGCCATTGTCAAACTTTCTTCTATGTCTTCAGGTATTGAGCGACAAATTCTTGCCTCAAGCCCACCGAGTATTCGATATTCTATCTCCTAATATCTATGCAACATGACCGCAAGGCACAACATGGAGTATCATCAATTCGTACAGAACAAGAATTGTGCATCCGTAGGCTACGAGACTTCCGCTATTTCCACAAACCGTAAAATGTTATTCTAACGTCAGCAATATATCTTCTGACCTCGTGTCTAATATCCCATCGTTTGTATCTTCCACCATGTACTTTGCCTTGTTAGAGTTTATGGTCAATCCGATTCTCACAGCCTTATTTTTAAAAGGCAAAATTGCCACGTTCACTGCTCTGTGATCGACGCCAGTGATGCCGGTGGCATCCACAAAGATAAGAAGCATGCAAGATCTCGAGATGATAGTTCCTTTGTACAGCCTCGTATCGCCCCTTCAAATTCGATAACTGAATCGCAGGCTGCTTTGAAAACCACAAACAGAAGATAAAATATGATTCGTCGTTTAGGAGGATTCAGCTGATGGGCGCGCAGTACCTCGATGATGATGATAAAAATTATCCTTATTTCGGGGTAGTTGTCGATGGCTAACATGTCTGTTTTAAGTTACACAAAAAATACATCTTTCATCTGTAGAGCTAATTAATTTACGATAATGAAATGAGGCCATTCAACCAGTCCGAAAACATTTCCAAAACATCCCAATCACGCAATGAATTACTTCATACAGCCGCTTACTCTCTGCCAAGAATTGATCCACAGAATCTCCTGTTCCCATGCCATAGGCAGCGAATGCCACTCTCTAGTTATAGGCTGAACTTATTTAGCGCTCTTGAAATTTAAACACTATTTTTTAACGCTTTTTTATTTTTATTTCATAAATTGTTTTCTTTTGTTTATTTACTACATGGATATTTTGTATTTCTTTTATTCATCATTTCTATTGAATTTGATAGGATTTAATGTTGAGTATAGAATACACGACCTATAATCGGTGTTCTGGTTGTAAATCGCCCGAGAACTGACAAACGAGATAAAATTTGAATCAACCAACCCTATCCGTATCCGAATAGATGAACAAATGCGATGAACAGAGACAAGAACCGCTGTTCTAACCAACGGGAACCAACGAGCACAATGCCGTTCTACGCATATATGTTCCATATATATAACGATTCCCATAGAACATGGGACAATTATGTATATAGAGGTAGTACAGATGAATAGGGTAGAGCAGCAAATAAGGTTACATTTCATTGGGTGCTGTGTTTTGTTCCCGTCTGCAGGTTACGGAACATTAGCTGACTACGCAAACCATAGCTATTCGTAGCTGCAACGCAACTTTCTATCTCACGGTTAACATCGTCATTACATGCCAGCAGACTTTCAAGATATGTGAATTCGTTGACAACCTCGTACCGTACTTCATTTTTTACCTCGGAATCAACACCGTTACACCGCTCTCTAGCAGTTAGCATGTACTTTGAGTTTAAAATCAGTCAGATTCTCGCAGCCTCTTTCAAGACACAAATACATCCTCCAGTGCTCTACGACACCTTTATACGCCAATGACACCTTTATACATCAGGCCTTCGTATCACACCTATGTTGAACTATAGATTAGAGCGTGCATCGCCCGGTTTCAGTCCATCTAACGTCGGCTATTTTGACGCTTAATTTTGGTCTATCCTGCTCCAGACGAATCATCTTAATTGCGTCGGAAATCCAAGTTCAAACAGCACCACAAATTGTTTCCTTTCACTGAATCATACACGGTCTTGAAGTCTACTATCAGATGCAGAATTCGAAAGTTGTATTCCCGACATTTATCCAAACTTTGTCACAGCATAAACATCTGATCTGTCGTTGCTAGTCCTTCTAAAAAACCCGCATTGGTATTCATCGATTAAGAATTCAGTTCATAAAATAGTTTACTAAACAGAACATGGGAGAGTATGTTATAGGCGGTATCGAGAACCGTTATGGCTCGATAGTCATTCAAGTTTATCTCCCTTCTTGTTGATAGGACACATGAACCGATCCAATTAGTCCAAAGGCAATTCTTCTTCCACCCAGATCGTAAAGATCAGATCACGCAGTAGGTTACTCCGTGCAGCCGCGCTCACTCTCGACATATTTGGTTATGAATCTAAAGGATTCAAATTTTTGTTAACGAATTTTGAAGACTTTTTGTGTAATCTTGACAAATAGCGCACTTTGCTACTGGACATTTTTTATGATGATAAAAGGTTAGAGTTAGAGGTTTTCTACATTCACGCACCGACTAAGCAAAAATAGTTAAATAGGTATTATCTAGACAGTTTAACATTTATTGAATGTTTTGATAACAGATGTAGAAAAGCGCTTTTCGTGGTATCATGACTGAAAGCCATTAGTGTTCCGAATTGGTCAAGAATCCTATTTGGGACAGGATCCTTAAAAATGTATGTATTATTTTCATTATAATCTGTTGTCCCATTGATGAAAGTCGACGCGTGTTACACTAATAAGTATCAAAAAAGCACATTATAAATAATAATTACGCATATTTTGCTAGAAAGGACGTCATTTTCAAATTCTTTCTCAGTTGTTTGTCTTGGAACTTGCATGGACTTGTTATTAGAAGGAATTTGGTAAACTATCATTTTCGGTCGTTAGAATATGATCATATACCTATTTTACATGTTTATTCAGATGTACTCCGAGCTAGAGAGCGAAGCACAACAGCATCAGTCTTCGGAAAGCATCAAACAATTATTGTTAGTATATTATAATTTACATGTTCAGTTAATGATGAGAATGAGTAGTTTTAAATTATGTTTGAGGAAAGATTGTAGCGAAAACAAGAAACGATTTAACCATTAGATGTTAAACCTTCATTAAATATCAGAATCATTCGAAATCACGGAAAGAACGAAAAGAATAATGTACTTCCCATAACCGCAAGTCAGTCCCATGATCTGCGATTATAAAGAGTATATTACAATTAGGAAAACAGTAAACAATTCAAGTGTGATTGTGTTAATGCGTTTGACTTTAATATTTTTGGGAAATACTCTCATTTTCATTTACATTTTACTTACGTGATTTTCAGAAACGAAAAACACTTAACTCAATCAAGTTGGTGGGAAAAGTTGTTTGAGATTTGAATTTTAGCAGAAGTTTGGCTGCTAATATCAAATTATTTTGAATAGCTTGCCAATTTTTATATATAATTGCTTAATCTAATATCTTAATCTGAGGATCAGATTTCTAACTACGCATTAACCAATGTTTGGCTTTAGGTGAGCAATACACAAAAATCGTGTCTTATTTATTTGATTAATCACACAGATAATCCCAATTTTGCTCAACTCATTCAATTTCGATGAATGTACGTGGAAATGTTTTAAGATAAATCGGACGTGAAGATTTTTTAGAATATATATCCAACCCAAAACGAACGGTTTCTTCTTATTCCACAATTCTACCAATCTACTGATTAATTTTTTGCATATAGATTGCAAATCTTCAAAATATTAATCAAGAAAAAATCTACAATCAGACGGTGTTCTTAATTAACAACCCCCCATTACGTTTATTTTAGTAACTTATGGGCCTAAAAATGTAACCAAAACATCAGGAGTCGGACTCAAGTTATAGTCGTAAAACAAAAATTTCCTTGAACAATTTATTTAAAGCCCTATATAGAAAATTTGATCAAGTAGATTTTGTTAAACCATTCGACGTTCTTACGTCACACATCAACATCAAAAATTGGAAAAAAAATAAAGGGTCATTGAACAACATGAAAAACAAACAAGATGCACAAGACATTTTCCACGATAAAAGAAATTTTCCCCGAACAAAATTCATAACTTTTCCACAGATGACACAAAAAATTTGTTTATGCTGGATATTCGCCATAAGACTACGTCTTCATTCGTATCAACAAAGACGTGAATTTTTTTTATATATTTCTATTCGAATACACAAGCTTAAATTCCCACACATTCAACCCTTCCTTTGGACATTAAATTTCATACTGAAAAACTGTAACATTCACACACGACCAGACACATTCAAATACACAACCAATTCACACATGCACAGAAATTCTGTCCAAGCACATGATGCCGTTTCAGTTCAACGATGCAGTAAAACAACCTGAAAAATAAACTGTTACATTAGTAGAAGATTATCATTTCGAAAGTAAGATAAAATCGCCCAAAATTCTGTGCATTCTATTATTAATTGGCTAATATGCATATTGTAATACACATAATACTTCCACTCTCCGCATAATTGTCCCATGGGATAATTATGCTTTTAGCGGCGGTATATTCAATGACATATCTTGTTTAACGTATGCAATGGATTATAGAACTTATGTGAGAGAGGGAGGCGACGCGTAAGCACGGGCACAGAATTGAGAGCTTACCTTTCGGTGTTAGATCAGGACTAATTACTATCGTTAATTTTATCTAACTTGAGCAAATAGGGTTGATTAATCCCCAGCTATTGTTTAAACTACAGCTGATTGAACACTAGGTTTTAAAATGTGTTGTATTGTCAGTTTACCTCCTGCATATTATATTTATTTTTTGTCATATCACTTTCTGGGGTCTGGTTAAACCGAACCTAGTTAAACTATTGAAATTGAACTACTAAGTTTACTATAAGACAATGTTGAATTTTAGATGAAAAATTTATGCCTATCCAACATATTTTTTACTAAAAATTTAGCATTGTTTCTTCCTGGATTTGCTCAGATTTCAATCAAAACACAAATGCGACAAAGTTCAAAATTTTCGCAAACTGATTTGGTTGCAATCCCTTTGATATTACACTTTAAACAAGAAATTTGGAGATTCCTATCGGTATGGCTTGCTGTAGGATTATGCTACAAATACTAAAATAGAACTAGTACGTGTCTATCTTCCTCATCAAGGGCATGTCCATCTTTCTCGTAGCGGATAGTTATTGGTTTACACAAAATAATTCGTTAACAGACAATTTAGATTCTAAACCACAAATGTCACTGTTAACAATAAGACCTGTACATTAGAAATGTAGATTCGAATTAGGATTTATTATTCTAAACGACGCAATTTCAAATCAAACCCTGTTTATCAATTACTGCCGCTATACGCATAATGCGTATAGCGGCAGTTTAGATGCTTGCGGAACGCCACTCTGCCATTCCAGGAAAATTTACCTCCCCGGTTAACCCTAGAATGCACAATGTAGTATTAAAACAACATTGTGAGATTATTCTCAAATGCATCACAGTCGTATTGAAGCTGAGACAATTTGAATTTTCGCAAAATTTAAAAAAAAATCTTTTTCAGCTAGGAATCGTTTGTGTCATTCGAACCAGAATTCAGAACTGCTTTCCAGATGGATTTTCCTGGTTCCCTTTTGATCGTTCCGTTCTGTCATTCTTTTCACTCTTATTAGAATTCGAACATGACTCTTCCGAATACATCTTTTGATTCATTACGGAAGCGATTTAAGGGGGTGGCCGGGTGTAGGGAGCTAAAAGTAATGATCGGTTATTTTTTGAAACCGATAAAAAATACTCAACCTTCGTAAAATTTTGAAACGGTTGCGACACCATAAGTTACTAAGCAACTTTACCCTTGTCCAGACATGCTGCAGACTCAGGTGATTCGCCTTTAATGCCAAAATATCCTGACATCTGCGGTAGAAGACAAAAGATTAGTCGGTAAAAGCATGCTCATATGACCCTATTCCACGCTTTTCTAAACTTTTTTTCTTAAACTCCTTGCTCTTACTTGAGTAGCTCTTAATAAGGAAAAATATTTGACACCTTCCAGTCCCTTGCTAATTAAATGTCAACATAAAAAAGGAAAACTTGACTCACTCTTAGTCGTTAATAAAAAAGAAAAAAAAAGTTAAAAAGAAATGTTTCATATCTTGTTTCGCTTATATCTAAAGCAAATAAAATCATAAAACTGCAACAGTTATTTTCGGGATAAATTAATGAATTTAACGTACTTTAGAAAACATTAAAAATGTTCAGACGGTGGTTAGCTATTTTCATCCGCGTCCCTTATCACCTATTTTTATTAGGTCATTCATCAACAGTGCTATCAGTACAGTATGTAATTTGAAATGTTTAATTTGATGGCATAGTAAGAGAAAACGCATTCACCGGGCGATGCCAATCGAACCAACATTTATTTGGACTGAGCAAACTAATATCTATGCTTGTTTGGTGTTTATTTGACCACCTAGGGAACTAATCCACAGGGCATGAACTGTGAATGGAGAAAACGCATGGTTTTGTCTGAGCGGAATGATGATTTAATCATGTATGAGGATTGGGAATTGACAATTCGCGACTAAAATACGAAAACCAGTGATCAATTTCCTTCAGTCATAATCCGCACGAAAAACGAATATTTCATTTTCATGTCCATTATTTTACTTTTAGTTCATTAAATCATGTTCATGTTTTTTTTTCTTATTGTATTGAGTTTTTTTATATACTGTTGAGTATTACATGCACTAATATAAGTAACTAGCTAATACCCATCGCGCATTGCTGCGATATTCAACGAAATAGAAGGAAAACACAATTTGTTCCAAAGTGCCATCTGGCAAGCAGGTAATCCCTAACCAATATCACACAAACACGCCCCATAACAAATACCTACTATGTATATTTTTTTACGGAAATCGGTTAAGCCGTTTGGGAGTCTATAAATCATATACATAAAAACTTTGACTTTTATATAGATAGATTGTCATGTAAACCATACATCATGGCCTTGATTTTTGTGTTAAAAGGTGACAAAACCAGGTGTTCCTTCTTTATTTCTTGCATCTGCTGAATTTTCTGGCTTTGACATATTGTTGTTTTAAATTAGTAAATTAGTTTTCCCTGCTTCCATGTCGCAAGAAGCGACAAAAACGGGAATCGCTATATTTTAAATTAGTAGATTAAATCTGATCATTATTGTCTATTCGTGACAAACCTACTTGCTTCAGTTTCTACTGGTTAAGATAACAATAAAACACGCGCGCGTTGTTCGTATGTCCGTCATACAAAGTAACGTTTTCAGTAAAATAATGCTTATCTTGTACAGCTCATTTTTTCATATCCCTGTCGCGAAAACAATTTGTTTTCCACACTCATTTTTCCCTATTCGAAATTTTTTGTTGCTCTTCCTTGTCTTCGGTAAACATAATATTTGAGTAAAGTATAATTCTCGACAAACATATGATTACGGTGAAAAAGCCAACTGTCAAAATTATCTTTAAAGGGAAATTTCGGACAAACCGTTACTGGTCGAAAACCGTTCACTGCACTAAATGCAAGAGAAAACTTTCCACTTTTGTTTACTACCAACATCTGTGATCGGCGAGTGATCGTTTTTCCGGAATTTTCAATCAAAGTGAATTTTGAAAGTTGACTTTTACACCGAATCCTAAAATCTTGAATAGCACGCGAACTAGAGCACAATGTTTTGAATCCTTATCTCTGCTTACAATATTCCTTCTCCCGCGACACTTGTGGAGTGCGCAGTAGTATATACGGCCTCTAGCAAAAGCAAGTGACGGACTAACATTCCTTTCCTTTCCTGCTGCGATCTATGATCAGGCCTGAACGGTGCCGATGTTGATAAGTAAACAACTTGTGGTTACCAGGAGTTGTACATTGAAGGTTGATTTCTTCCCAGGCATTATCAGCTATTGATTAACTGTGCAATTTCAACTAACCCTGATCAATAACGGAGTAGCAACCAGAGTTGGTCACACAAGCTCAACCTTTAGAAAATATAAAAAAATAGCTGTTCAATAATGACTCTGGTTCGTTTGCAAGTAAATTTGATTCTGATGAAAATGATCTTGATTTGTCTTAGTCAATAACCTTTTTCTCGCCAGATAGAACAAATCGGAAATTGTGGGAAAACCGCGAACACCAAATTAACAAGTCATTCCCCACTACCACGTTTGACCTGTTTGCTTGGCACTCAATTTCTACGAAATATTTTGGATTTAGATTCTGGAATTCGTATGAGTTATTCTTAGGCGGTTTATCTATTGATTTAGCAGTAACGGGTAAAACGGGCCACCCCCTTAAGCGAAAGCCATTTTCGGCTCATAATTTCTGAGAAAAATGCGTAAATACAAGCTCCTGAAGCTTTTCGTATTTTGCACTCTAATATTAATATTCAAATATGATCATTTGAATCCTTCCTGAGACACGTTTTTTTTAAATTAGGCAAGCCAAATATTACTTACGAGCTATTGTAGGTAAAAATATTAAATTGGGTTCTTCTCCCTTGCTGAACGTAGTACATTAATTTCTTATTTATCAATGTTTTCCCATACGCTCCCCCTATTCATGTATGCAGAAGTGACGTAAACGCCACTTTGGACTAATTTTACTTTTCTATGCAACAATTTGCATCTTTTAGTGAAAGCGACTTTTAATAAAAATAACCCCTTTAAACGCGAAAAACAACGCGACAGGGTCCTGCTTTTGCCAGAATTACGAAATACCAAAATTGGTTTCCCGAGAAATGTTCTCAGTGACGTTTACGTCACATTTGCATAAAAGTGCAGCCCCTGTTGATGAATGTCGGAGTATAAAATCGCTGAACGCAATCAGAATTATTGTTTGTAATGAATATCATTTATATTGTTATTACACAGTGATTTCTTACGTTGCAATCTTACATGGTAGTCTCAATCTAGGAATAAAAAATATTTTTTGACGTCTTTAAATAGTACTGCAAATACGTTGGGTGGATAAGTGTACTCCAACCAGACCAAGAACAATATGTTGTCCTCTGAACATAAACTCCAACTTATTCTCCTAATTTCACCCGCAAATGATGTGACATCGCGGCGTGCGCATTCACTATAGCGAATGCATTTGCGGTTTTCTAGATGCAGATCCATTATCAAAACTGTCCAATAAATTATGGATATTTAAAAGCGAATTTGAAATTCTTGTTGGGCGTGCGCATATCTCAATTTAAAACCGTCTTCTTTTGCTCTGGAAGTCATCATTATTGCGACGATCATTGTTGTTGTTCATCCAGTTGCGATTATTGTTACCGCCGAAAGCATTACGCTGTTGCCCGCCTCCGCCGCCTTGCTGCTGGCCGCCATCATCGTTGTTAAAGCGCGACTGTCTATTTTGACCATGATCATAATCACGAATCTCCTAGTGGAATTACAGTTTGAATTGGGTAAACGAATATAACGATTAAAGTTTGTCAGGGAGTATGTATTTGGGAGAGGCGCGCAATCATTGAATCGCTTGATGCTTCGAGACAACAATCGCGGCATGTATACTGGGTAAAGTTAGAGTGGCGAGAAGAAAGATATCACTGTCGAAAAACGGCACGAGATTATTCAAGACAGGATCAACCATTTTTAAGACAGTGAACGTGAACGGGTACAAGTTCCGATTCCAAGGTATACAGCTGACCAAGTATGTGTTCGTAAGAAGACTGTATATGTAGATTTCTTGTCATTTATGATCGACAAATACGCACAGAGAATAAAACGGCACGATGATATCGCTTCAATCTGAATATGTCATACAAGCATGTTACGAGAAAAGAAGAATCCGTAGCTAAATTAATGGAGTTTAAAATCAATGCATTCGAACATTGATTCATTGGTTCACCCATATTATAGCTACTTTTAGCACATAACTTCATAGAATTAATTATTGACGCCCTACGCGCGTCAGTCGACTCGATTGCAAATTTCGTGATCTTGCTTAAAACAGATGAAACAATCCCTTTAGAGAATTTTGATATGTTTCAACAGA
This sequence comes from Topomyia yanbarensis, assembly GCF_030247195.1. Classification (NCBI taxonomy): domain Eukaryota; kingdom Metazoa; phylum Arthropoda; class Insecta; order Diptera; family Culicidae; genus Topomyia; species Topomyia yanbarensis. Next base: position 394,822,913 of record NC_080671.1, on the reverse strand, counting down.
CTACCATCGATTCTTAGCATATAGGACAATACAAATAAAATTACGAATGCCAAAATTACATCGTTTCGATATCAGCAGTAGAATTATTTAGAAAGTAATGTTTTTAATTATTTAGAAAGTAATGTTTATAACATTCAAAATTCGGTTTGGATAATAGTCAATGATCAAACTCCAAATATTTAAGAACATGTTAGTTCGAGTTTTTGATATTTAGCCGCATCATATATTCGTTTTCGATCAATCAATTCGAAAATTCGAATCGCGCTTCCATTTCTTAATCCTGCCATTCGAGTCGATCCGCTGAACAGATGACTAAACCGCTACTTTTAGTAATAGCATAAGAAACAGAAAAAGAAACAATCTATGCACGGAATTATCAGCATTATTTTCTTTCATAATGTACAGGTTCTGTTTCAAAAACTCCAGCGATTTTTTACGACTTATTTATAAAACAATTTCTGACTCAATTTACTTTTTCAAACGTTTCGCTCTCCTAGCAGGCTCAGTGCAGAAAGACCAAATAGCGTAGAAAGCTCGTCGTAGCTTTTTACCAACTGTTTTGGGCATGCCAATTTATTCGATCAACTTGTCTATCGACATCGAAAAACTGACTCACTTTTTGGACAGAACCATCAGCATTTGAGTGACCCCATTTGGCATATTGAACGTTGGTATAATGGACATTTGGCTTAACATCTATTGGGTGCTGAAGTTACGTTGGGCATAATGAACAAATAGCATAGCTAACGGAAGCGTTGATAAAGGAGTATACTTTGATTAATACACAAACTTCGAATTATATATTTGTAAAGAAGCGAACATTACTATTCTGTACATATTGATGAATAAATATTATAAGAAAAGCGTGGTGAACCCTCTTTATCAATAACGCAATTATACATCTGTATTCTGCTGTAATACTGTGCACGTTACTCTTTATTCAAGTTATCGAATAACGGATATCTTACTTGTTAAATTAAGATCAAGTAACTCAAAGAACCCTTTTAACCCTCAAAAAGGCAAGCGGGTCTCAGAGGCCCGGCACGTTACAATTTTTTAGTTACAAAAAAATGTGTATGCAGTATAAGCTTGGGCATGGAAATATTGATAAGTAGCTTTGAAATCTATAACAAAAATAAAGAATTGTGAAATTTTCATCTATGGAGTGATGCGCAGCTATGTTTGAATTTTTTACATGCACAAAAAGGCAAGCCGGGCCTGGCAGGCCCGGTGTGCATGCAATATTTACTACGAATACCACGAGTTTTATACATTAATATTTATCTGAAAAAAAAAAACATTTTGATGAGTTCATCTTCATATTGGTAGGAATTTTTTCATGTTTTGATTGATTTTATCTTTTTACCTTTTCTTATAAGAAAAAAAAATCTTGAAAGTTTTAGCGAATTCTATACATTTCTTTAATAAGAAATGCAAAAATAGCATACGATAATGATGTGTGTCATATTTTTTTTGGGTAAATACTTTTATTTCACCCACTGTGGTCTACTTGACAATTATTTGGATATAACATAACCTAACTCTGTCGTTATTGTCTATTTTTGTTGTCTATTCTTTGTGTTATAGTTGTCGTAATTATTCAAATTGTAGGATCTAAAACAACAAAAAATTGAAATGGCTATAAGACGATATGCCCATGTTTTCAATCGTCTCAAAGAATCTAAAATAATGGAAGAAATTCGAGCAAATTCAACAGCAGACGATTCCGAAACTGATTTGCAAAGCGAGGAAGAAGATGTGAATGATATTACTTCCGACGATGAATCTGATGCAGACTCGGAAGAAAAATCTGAATATGTACACTCAGGTTTTTTTTTACGCGGGGGATACGAGCCGCGTAAATGAAAACCGCGTAAATGAAAACCGCGTAAATTTCAAAATCCGCGTAAATGAAAACCGCGTTAATTTCAAAAACCGCGTAAATGAAAACCGCGTAAATTTCAAAATCCGCGTAAATGAAAACCGCGTAAATTTCAAAATCCGCGTAAATGAAGACCACTTAAATTTAAGAATCCGCGATAAAGGGAACCTCATTGATGGATACCGCGTAAATTCCAAAATCCGCGTAAATGAAAACAGCGTAAATTTCAAAAACCGCGTAAATGATTACCGCGTAAATTTCAAAAACCGCGTAAATGAAAACCGCGTAAATTTCAAAATCCGCGTAAATGAAAACCGCGTAAATTTCAAAATCCGCGTAAAAAAACCGCGTAAAAAAATACCGCGCAAAAAAAAACCGCGTAAAAAAAACTTGAGTGTACTCCGTTTATGCATCAGAAGAAATTAATAGCAATCCAGAAACATTTATTGGTCGTGTTCAAACAAAATGGAGCTCAGAACCAATCGACAGTCGACGTGATCTTCCGAGTACTCACCTTTTGGAAAAATTGACCTTGTTACATCTATCGCCTTTTACGCTGAAATCGGGATTTGCTGCGTGTTCGTACTCATCATCCTGTAATTCCGGAACCGGAAGTCGGATCAATTAGAAATTCAACAAAGCCAATGCTGTACCTTTCATTTGATACCAAGTTTGTAAAAATCGGTAAAGAATTCGCTGAGAAATAGGTATGACATTAACTTAGCAACTTGTAAGTTCCCCGGGGCATCAAAAATCGCCATAGCTGGCCAATGTGGTCGAAGTGCCTTCGGTGGGTCATTAATAATCTAGACATGCAAAGCCAAGTAATGTTGCACATATTTTCACATATATATCAGTTTTTATGGAAATTTGCTGTGTGATTGTACTCTTCAACACGTAACTCCAGAACCGAAAGTCGGATCAATAAAAAAAAATCAATAGCGACCGATGGGAAGGCTATACCTTTCATTTGAGACTAAATTTGTACAAATCGGTCCAGCCACCTCTGGGAAAAATCGGTGAGATTGTTTGCCACACACATACATCCATACATACATACACACATACAGACATTTTACGATCTCGACGAACTGAGTCGAATGGTATAAGAGATTTGGCCCTGCGGGTCTCGGTTAAAAAGTCGAAATTTCGACCGATTGCATAACCTTTCTATATGAGTACGGCAAAAAGGAGCTTGAATTTAGACGGGCCTGAGAGGCCCGGCTTGCCCTTTAATGTTAGGATTTCAGCTTGCCGTCACAAGGGTTAATGTGCCTCTCCCCAATAAGTATTCTGTCAAAAGTCCATTATGCCAAATATCCCTATCGTCCATTATGCCATATGAGGTATACTCAGCATTTGGTGAGCGCTAGTTGTCGTCGACAGCCTTCCGATTATCTTGCAACATCTTGTGCCACTCGATACAGTGAAAACCCGTTTTTATCAGCCCTTGTGGTGTATGTTAGATTGATAAAATGGAAGCAATGACAAAACATATTGAACTATTTCTTTTAAAAAACCAATGCTGTAAAAATATTTTTCTTTAATCCGTAGACATAGCCTTATAACCATGGCTGGCTGACAAAATCGAGTCAAAAAGCTGATAAAATAGGGGGCTGATAAAAACGGGTCTTCGCTGTAGTAGTTTTGTGAGTCCCATTGCGTTCTTTCTGGAAGCTTTTCTAGATATGTTTACCCTCACAATTTTCACCTAGTCATATTTTCTGCGATTAGCGGACATTTATGCAAAATGTAATCGTTACTCAATCAGTATTCATTTTCAAAACATTCAAGATATACCATGTATGTCAGTAACATACAGAAAAGATTTCACGCGCATGGAATAATGTACAATCTTTACTTTTCATCATTGATTTCATTACATGTATTGGTTGGTTTCATTTCGACTAGGCTATGGCTACAATAGATCGTCCATCCATTTACTTATGCTGAAATTTTCATTTTTATACTAAGATTCTTACTCAGGTCTAGCTGAGTCCGAAATGATCATTGGAGAGTAACACATTTGGGATCTTGCTACCGAAGGCCAAGGCATCCGTTGCATCTCTAAATGTATAATTCTAACGATTTAGGATCATTTCGTAAAAGAAAACTATTCATATTCAGTACATACTAATGAAGCTGTGACTTTTCTTCGTAGTAACAACTTTTTTTATCGCAAGGATACAGTGATCGGTGTGAAGAGTTATAGCGCAATTAATTGTCACAATTTCAAAAAGTGACATTAATTTCATCAATCATGCATAACGTAGTTTAGAAATAGAATGCCTTGTACGTTTTGGTTCGATTTACAACCGTTACACTTAACGAGTTCAATACTTATCTAACCCGAGAAAAGAAAAGACCCCTTTAAAATCAATTCGCTTTTCTTTGTCGAATTTCACTTTTATCAGGGTTCGAAAATTTTCAAACTACCCTCGTATGTTTAGTGTGAAGAGATTGGGAGCACGTCGTTTGGCATAAGTTCATTTAGCATAAATTCATTTGGCATAATGTTCATTTGGTATAACAGCAGCCGATACATGCTTTCGTTTGGCATAATGTTCATCTGGCGATAATGGTTGACGCCTAATGTGGCTATCCCACATCGCTTTAACTTTGACGCTACCCGACTTCGCTCCACTCTGTCGGACTTGAACTAATTGATAGCGCCTATGTTTGAGTAATCCGGGCAAACGAAAAGATTACAGGTTTGCTTGCAAGGGGCCACCGCTTCCAACGGCGGATCGGCGGCCACTAAACCCGGATGGTCTCGCTTATGCAACAAAGCCAAGGGCCATGTTTGAAAGAATAATCCACCCTTATGTTTAAGTAAACCGATCAAACGAGCAGTTCAACAGTTTGCTTGCGAACTTATTTGGCATGAAGATTCGAAGAACTGTTCATGTTTGAAAGAAGAAGTCAACCCCTAACTTTGGTAAACCGGGCAAACGAATGGATCACCAGTCCACTTTCGAGGGCTATTTGGTACACAAATTTAGTGAACAGCTCATGACTGAAAGAAGGAATCAACCCTGATGTTCTGGCAAATATATACATAATTTTTTCAAATACATAAGGGAAGATTCCTTCTTTCAGACATGAGCAATTCTATGAATTTGTACACCAAATAGCCCTCGCAAGTAAACTAGTGATCCACTCGTTCGCCCGGTTTACTCAAGCTTAGGGGTTGATTCCTTATTTTAAATATGAGCAGTTCTTTGGATCTATATACCAAATAGGCCTTTTTGTCGTATACCAGAGACCAAATATCCCAAGCGGTGCAAAGTCGCTGAGGATATGCCAGGCGAGGTGCCCGCCGACCCGCCGTCGGAAGCGGCTACCCTCACAAGCAAACATGATCCACTCGTTTGCCCGGGTTACTCAAGCATAGGGGCTATCAACTAATTTAAGTCCGACGGAGCAGAGCGATGTCGGATAGCGCTATATTGAAAGCGATGTGGCGTAGCCACATTTTGCGTCAACGCCTAATATAACAGAGATTTCAATGTATATTTCAAATTATGCCAAACGACCATTATGCCAAATGAACTTATGCCAAACGACTTGCTCCCGAGAGATTTTCGCTGCATTCTCTCAGACAGCATCGGACTACGTACGGGGTTTTTTCTTTTAATACAGATTTTTGATACATAGAACAGAAGTAGTATTCACAAATATCTATTGGGTGCGACTATAAAACACGAACTCACCCAAAAAACCAAGTAAACTAAGGATAGGTATAGGGTTTACAAATACCACCTTTTTGAGAGACTTCTAACGGAAATAAAATTAGATAATGTGTTAGTCGTATCGTTGCCTTTCCTTGGATAAAATGGTTATTAGAAACGTATAAAATACAACACTTGTATCAGACATATCGTTTTAACAATTGATGCGTTATCGTCGTGCCGATCAATAATGTTTCATCATCATGGAATGATGGCTTGTTTTCTTGTTCACACATACCTACTCTTTAATGTGTTCACCAGAGGGAGGATTTGGAAGCTTGGACGCGGAGAATATATTTGCAATGATTGAGTGACAATTGATCCTGGTAAGCGACTACCGTGGTTTCCAGTAGATTCTTGTGTATGCCTGCTATTAGGCTAGTTTTAATTAGTTTGGAGAGACGTTGTTCAGCATGACACGAATGCCTTAACTGTCCAAATCAGTTGAATCAAATTCTTACGAATAACCTAAAATAACTTTAGATGCGAATAATAATTGTCCATTTAACGTGAGTCACAGAGATTATGGTGGACATTTAGAGCTATTAATACAGTGCAGCTACATTGGAGAATCGTTCTTCAGCTTCAATCTTAACCAATCCGTCCTGTGTGTAGCTAACCGCGATTTATCGACAATAATTTCGCGATGTTCCTTGAAAATGTTTATCGTTTCGGAAAATAACACCATGCACAATGTAATTTGAGATGGGCGTGTATGGGTATTTTCGTACTCGGACCCGAACAATATTTTTGCAAGTTTACCCGAACCGCACCCGGACTAAAAAATAAATAAATAAACCCATACCCCCCGCATTAAAAATCTTAAAACCCGTAAACAACCCGATCCAGAAAGAGTAGGGGAGTCCGGTGCTAGTTGGCGGCTAGTTTTAACACTTTGAATCAGTGTTTAATTTTTTATTTCTTCGTCTTCTGTAGATCTTACACTATCGAAACATACAATCATTCATGTAATAGATTAAAGCTCACTGTAAATAACACAAAATCATTAAAATTAAGAGAATTCACTTATTACTTTCGAAAACCAGTATCGCTCACAGGTCATACAAAACAAAATGTAATGCAACATAAACACATTGGAGAATGTATTGCACATTACGAGTGATAGTGCCATATGTTTAATACAAACGGAAAAAGGGGGACTCTACAACCTTACCCCTTCCGCCAACTAGCCCCGGGCACTCCGAATATTAGTTTAGCTTTCGGCATACACCTTTTTTATTTGTGTGAACCAAGGATAGATATACCACAGTTCTAGATTCCCTTCGGCGTCATCATCATATGATGCGGGAAACGCCGAAATTATCAATAATTACAATGTAGTTTGTGAGATGCGAAGAAATAGCCTTTCCCAAAACTATTTTATCGTATCTATGATGCTATATGAGACTTGTTGTAGTAAATGATCAATAAGATCATTTCACATGCTGCAAAATTTTCCAAATTATTGACTCCCAGTCCAAAATCTATGAATAGCCCGTAAACTCGATACACTCTCACGTCTCACCTATGGGACGAAGTGTTATATGTGCAAATGAGAAAATTATGGTTATTTAAAAAAAAGACAGCGAGGCCCGTACCCGGAACAAATATTTTTTGAGGTAGGGGAAAGTGAGGCAATATCGCCATGTGGGGCGAGTTGAGCACCCCCGTTTTCCAAAAATCTATGAACAATTTTCAATTTTTTTTGTTTGCACGAATGCTCCGTCAATCACCATTAGATGATGTAATACTTCAATTGCGACAAAAAACAAACAGCACAACGCCAAAGGAAGTTATGTTAAGGGTGAACAGAGAATGGTGCAAAAATCGAAAACGAAAAAACATTTTTTTTCTACGCTGTGTACTAGATCTTCATGAAAACCAATCAGCACTACTCAGTACTAATAATCTATATAAGCTGATTGAACTGACGGTGAAGAAAAAACTGCTTTTTCCGTTTTCGATTTTCGTACTATTCTATGTTCCTCCTTAAACGATTTGCGTCTTGCAACAGCTGTTGCCATAAGACACTAGGCGGATTAAAATAGGTCTTATCATTATTTAGTGAGGCTACTGAAAGCGTCAAAGCAACCCCCATTCATTCAATGAAGATTCCATTCGCTTCCGATTATTGCAAGAGAACGTGCAAACTGGAATCAATGAAATCAAATTTGAGAACATTGTTCATTATAGTGAAATTAATATATTTGTACAATATTCAATCAAATAGGTCACGGATTTTTAAATGAATACTTACTCCGTTCAGCACGACTCGTATCAGGTAAATTTTCTGTAGTACAAAAAAGAGTTTGGATCTTTTGTAATTCTGCTTAATGATGACACAGAACCCTCCCTAATCGACCACCCAACGAGCAGGGATTATACAATTGCCCTTCTTGCCTCGGTAATCCTAGAGTCTGGTATTCTTTAGAAGCCCATCTATCAAAAAATACCAAAGGGGTTTAATTTATCCCCCTTTGACCAAATGATTTGTTAGGAGCAGTAGCGACAAAGCAAAAAATATACACATCTCATAATTAATACAGAACTGTAGAAAACTCAAAATCAATCCTTTCTTCGATTGGGCGTAACCAGATAAGATGAATATGTCGCTTACACAGTAAAAATTGTCAATCGTTGCAAACATAGTCCTTCGCAAAACGGAAATCAGTGCATTATCGGTGCAGTAGAGAACAATAGTTCGAAGCCACTGTGTTCAGTGCGCGCGATACTTAGAAGATAACAACTAGAGGCTGTTAATTGAAACAACGTAAAATAACTGGTTAAGCGACATCAGTTGAGAGTTAACGATTAACTGTCTCAAATCAAGAATCTTCGACTGTACAGAGTCTGGAAAGTAACACATTCAGGAAAAGAACCAGTTGTGTAACGTTGTATTCTGCGATCCGAGTTGGATTAGTCTCTCAAATTGGTTTATTAGAAAACAGCATTTCTTTCTTCGTTTGCCGCTGTATGCGTATCCAAAAGGAGTAAAAGATCGACTTACCATTCCGCCAAAGTTACCAGCATTACCGCCACCTCCACCGCCCATGAGATCGAATGGTCGGCGATTGTTATCGGCATTATCCATACCACCGCCGAGTTGTTGATTCTGAAACGAATATTTTTTTGGTTTTTTCTTCTCTTGCTTCGAGTTGTTAAATCCAACAAGCATACCTGCATAAAGACATTATTCTCCTGTTGACGCCGATGCAACTCATCATCGGTACGTTTGATGCGGTTCTGCATTTCTTCAACGTCAAGTTTCATCTGCAGATCGTTACGTGTCTTGGCTTCCGTGGCCTGGCGTTCCTTCATTTCCCATTCGGCTTTTTGGCGGTCGCGATCCTGCTCACGCATACGAAGTTCTACACAAAGAAAACAAAAACCATTACCGACAGTTCTGGTAGTCTAGAACGTAAAACATAGGTATGATCAACACTTCCAAGACGAATCGAACCAAACAGCCGGACCGGGGGTTCGTTTTAAGAACTTGACAGAAACAAACGGGCGAATGGCTTGCTTTTGGTATAAAACTGTCAGACTTTTAATCGATCACAATTATGGTGTCGTACGAACTTAACATTAGTAAACAATTAATTAGTTTCTAGAGTGAGGACAAACATAAGACACATGTGTAAAATTTCCAAGGAACAAACGAACCCCGGGTGATTATGGCCTAATCAAACCAGAGCTGAACACACGTTAATAAAATAAACGCAATTTCAACATACGTTCTCGCAGCTGCTCGGTCTCATGCTCGTAGCGAGCGAACTCCATTTGGGCTTCAAGCTTTTCCTCCTCCATGATCATCTCGCGCTTTAGAGCTTCGGCCTTCTGCTTGTACAGCTCATGCATGTGCTTCCAACGCTGACCGTATTCGTGTTCGAAAGATCCTACTTCAGCGAAACGCGGCCCAACCTGTTGATAAATTTAACCAGAGTAAGCTCAACCAGTATCTGCAGAGCCGCAAAGTTCACTTACCTGGCGGGACTTCAGGAACTCCGGGAATTTCTTGTTCAGCGATTTCTCCGGTAAACCATCGGTGTCATCCTGGTAAGTGTAGGGTTCAACAATACACGGCCGCAGAGAAGAGGTTATGAAGTAGCACTTCTCAGTGCAGTAACGCAAGGCGGACATAGCGCCTGGTTTATTCTTGAACTCGACAATACCTTCACCAGTAGATTTACCACGCTCATCGATCTGAACGGAGGCACGCTCCAGCGGTCCGAATACTTCAAAGGCTTTGTACAGCAACTCATTGCTGACAAACGGTGTCAAATTTCTTACGCGAAGTGCGGTCGCATTTGGGGCGAAGCGTACTCTTAAAATACGATTCTTGCGCGATGTTCCGTCTAGTTCTCTCTTGGCTTTTTCCGCGTTCGAGAAGTAGTCTACGCGCACAAAGGCGTAATTTTTATCTTTGTTCATGAACAACTCGCTAATGTCACCGTACGGTTTGAACAACTCAACTAGCTCCTCCTCGGTTACATCATTTGTCAGGTTACCAATGTACAGCCGGTTCCTACCGGAAAATTTAACTGTCTCATTTTCAATTGGTGGAATATCCAGCAACGGTCCCTGCAGCATGCGCAGCTTTTCGTTGATAAAGTACTGCTCGCCCGGGCCCATGCGGCGCCGATCAAAGTTTTGATCGCCCTAGAATACATATTTGGGTTAGATATTTGGAAAGAACATATGTTTCAATACAGCTTGCGATTAATTTTCACTGTTGTCGAAGAGTGTACTAGTTTTACTTGCCCAGATAAAATAGGGCGGCACAGTTGGTGCACTCCACGAATTCCGTGCACATTAACCGATATTTTTTGTTCAATGGTAAATCGGGTGAGTGAAATAAAAATCTTTATTTATCCGTGCTTAGCTCCGATGCAAATAGCGCGATTAGTCAGTCAAAATATGTACCGTCGCGTCCAACGCTATAAATAAAAAATATTTGCCACCGTCTAATGAAGTTGCGCCACTTTCCTTCCCGTGCTTATGCCAAATGACTATTATGCCAAACGACTGTATGCCAAACGGGCTTATGTCAAATGGCCTGACACCGGTTATTTAATAATGATGTTTCACTACAAATAAACGTAGTGGAATTAAATGGTAAAACCTGTTGTAAGTGATAAACGCATTCCTCTAAGACCTCCGTTCGCGTGTATGTTGTGAAACATGGATTAATTATGCGTAGAACGGAAGTTAGTAAACTGCCAAAAAAGTGAGCTTAACTCTAGACAAACTTATGATTAGAGCGAAAAAGCCAACTGTCAAAATTCATCTTGAGAAGAAATGCCGGAAGACCCGTAATTGACCGAACACAGCTGACATCAGTTAACGGAACTTTAACAAGCCATAGTTTGTCCGGAATTTACCCCAAAAGAGAATTTACATCGGTTAAGGCTCAAGAAACCTTTTTAAGCATGTATAAGAATTGAAATTATGTTCAGCTTTGACACCAGTTTATTCATTCAATACTCAAAAAGAAGAACATCAGTCGATTCATTAGATTATCACAATTCAAACTATGCAAAATAGTTGGTAGAAAAAGAATTGGAATAAAGTCATTTGGCATAAGGTCATTTGGCATAACTGCCATTTGGCATAACGGTTATTTGGCATAATGGTCATTTGGCATTATTTTGAGAATTGATTACACTGAAGGTCATTTGGCATAACTGACATTTGGCATAATGGTCATTTGGCATAATTTTGAGAATAGATCACACTGCAGATCATTTTGCATAATGGACATTTGGCATAAGTCATTTGGCATAACGGACATTTGGCATAATTTTGAGAAGTGATCACACTGGAGGTCATTTGCCATTTTTTCAACTACAGGGGAAACACAATTTAAAACTGTTCGAGAAGGCAGGTAATTCGGGATAGTTTTAAGCCGTGCTACTGCTAAAGATCTTTCCGTACAAATATTTTTATGTTAAAGAAAACAGTAATTTAGCATAACGGTCGTTTGGCATAGGCATATGTAGTGATAAAGTTATTGATTACCAGGATGTTTTTTGAGTATATCCTTTTTTGTATGTATTATGTATTTTGATTGTATGTTGACAATAACGTTCATCGTTCGAGGGAAAGTTAGTTATGCAGTTGTAAGCAGCTGTTGATGTTGTTGATCACATGTTTGAGCATAACGGCAACTATCTGAATATTCAAATGACTTTAAATGAGTTTGTTTACCAATACAGTAATGTTTCGATTATATCACTATGTGTTTATATCAATACTCGTTTATATCACCCTCGATTATATCACGGTTTTATCTCGATTATATCACGCTTTTTGAAAAACAGACAAGGCACACTACGTTTTGATCCAATCAAGCCGCATGTTGTGTCCTGGCACTTTAAAGATATTTTTACAATTGATTTGCTTATTTACATGTAGGGTAATGAGCCTATTATTGGGTATCGGACTATTGCGATAAGGGTTTGTATATGATGAGGTCGGTCAAAAAGTCGAACTATTTATTCTTTTATCTAAAAGTATAGATTCTTAAGAATATATCTGAAATTTTATAGAGGTCTAAGCAGTAGAGGCAAAGTTATGGCGCTGTTCACCGTGGGCGGAGGGCGTGGCGCGAAACTTTAAACGTGAATCTCTCAATCTTCTTAAAATCTTGTTTTTCCAAAAACGTTGTTGCAATGACTAGGATTGCCGAAATATCTTTCGGCTGATTCCAATTTTTGTTTTAATTTCTTCGTAACTTATTTGCCGTGTCCTTAAGGGGGCGTCTGGAGCAGCGGGTAAAAAATAGACTTCTTTTTTATTTGCTTAATTGTTAGTTATCCGCAGGAAAATCTAACAAAATAATGAGAAAAACAAGATACGCAAGATATGGTAGGTATGCAGAGATATGCATTTTCTCTTGAATTGATGTGAATACTTTTCTTTTGGAAGGACAACATCAACGATTGGATATGGGACTATTTCTGTGGATGCTGACACAACGAGAACTGAATCATAGGCCCTTCGAATGGACTGATTTTAATAGTCAAGATATTTGCCCAAAACCTTAACGTGCCAGATTCCTTCAAGTTTAGTTTTGGGTGGTTCAACAATTTTAAGAAACAGTACGGGATACGTAAAGTGAAGCTGTGTGGGGAAAAATTATCCGCTGATACAATATCATTTGACCCAATGCGTTGAACAAAGATGTCGGACGCTGCTCTAACCAACGGCTTCAAGTGGGTAGTATGATAATAGAAACATGGCAAAAATAGTCACATTACCCTACTATGATTTATTTTTTTTGACTAACTTTAACTTTTTAATACTTTTTGTTAATAGAAATACATGGATTAATGCTTGAATGTAATTTTTTGTTTTGTTTTGAATATATCACGCTTCAAATATATCACGCTAAAATACAGACCGACCGTGATATAATCGAAACATTACTGTAATTTTAAAGTTGAACTTGAACCACAATTAATTAGATTATTCTTCTTTACCAATTAATAAAACAACATTTAAGACTAATGTGGCTACGCCACATCGCTTCAAGCCGCGCGCTGTCCGACTTCGCTGTCGCTCCGTCGGACTTAAACTAATTTGTAGCCCCTATGTTTGAGTAATCCGGGGAAACGTGTGGATGACAGATTTGCTTGCGAGGGGCCGCCACTTGCGAGGGTAGGTCGACGGCCACCTCGTTCAGCGGATCCTCAGCGGCTTTGCGCCGCTTCGGATCCTTGGTCTTGGTTATGCGGCAAAGCCGCCTTGCGCTGGCTTATATAAGTTGACTCAATAAATCATTGTTAGAGAAACTTGACGAAATCTACACATGATGAAGTAAATAATTCGAAAAAAACAGCTCATGATATAAAGAAAGATAATAAGGATAACTTTAATTATTGTAACATTGTATGGAAAACCAAAACTCATTGGCGATCATAATAATAATAGCCAAAACAAAACATACGTCGGGTGGATCGCGGTTCTACAATATACTTTACTAAAACGTATATCATAGCAAAGAATCCATAATTGCAAGAATTAAAAAGCACAAAAATTTCAAAAATGAAACTGAAAAGAACTGCTCATATTTAAAAGAAGGCAAAATCAGTTATAAAATGTTAAAAATTCACTCGAAATTTATATTTAGATTATTAGGTAATAGATAACACATTATTATTGCTTAGTGTAGCTTTAACCTTATGGGTCATTCACCTGATAAACTACTCATTCGTATGTTATGCCAAATGACTTTCAGTGAGATCACTTAGTTAAAATGTCCGTCATGCCAAATATCCATTATGCCAAATGATCGTTATGCCAAATGACCTTCAGTGTGATCAATTCTCAAAATTATGCCAAATGACCATTATGCCAAATGACCGTTATGCCAAATGTCCGTTATGCCAAACGACCTTCAGTGTAATCAATTCTAAAAATTCTGCCAAATGACCATTATGCCAAATGACCTTCAGTGTGGCCAATTCTCTAAATTATGACAAATGACCATTATGCCAAACAAAATGTTATGCCAAATGTCCATTATGCCAAATGACCTTATGCCAAATGACTTTATGCCAAATGGTCCGCTCCCTTATTCGCAAAACATGATTAATTTAGCAGGACATTACGTTATTTGATCCTTATATCAAGCATTTGTCCATAAATGAGTATATAAAATGGGAGCTATTTTTTCAGACGCCATTTCCCAAACATTAACTTGTGTTTAGTGCCATAAGAAATGTTAACACGTCGATTTAACAAACACAAAACAGATTCAAGATAATCTACGTAAGGTGTATGTACTCAGGTTTTTTTTGCGCGGGGATACAGGCCGCGTAAATTAAAACCGCGTAAATTTCAAAATCCGCGTAAATGAAGACCGCGTAAATTTAAGAATCCGCGTTAATGGAAACCTCGTTAAGCGAAAATTCAAAAACCGCGTGAATTAAAAAATCCGCGCAGATTCAAAAAACAACGTAAAAAAATACCGTGCAAAAAATCCGCGTGAAAAAAGTAAAGCATAATGAATGCTGCAAGATGAGTAAGATATATAATAAGAATGTGTTAAACTTGTCACCGATTTATGAATATACAAAATTCTAAAAAAAATATCAGTCAATTTATTAGATAATCATGATTTGCATTATGCAAAATAGTTGTTGGAAAAAACTTTTGACCTATCTGAATGGTGCTTTACATTGGTTTGAAAAAAAAAAATACCCGCCTAAAAGAGGCAGTTTCCACCGAGGGTTTACCTGCCTCAAATTACAGAAAAGCGTATTCGACAAAGAATGCAAACCAAAGCAGATTCAAAGAATGTGTCAGGCTACTAATACTCCTATATCTACATACGGAGCTTGATAAGGGTCCATCCATAAATGACATAGCATTATATGGGGGAGGGGGAGTTTTGTGTTTTGTGATGATGTGTAACGACAGGGGGTAGGGGGTAGCTTTTTTAAAGGGGAATAGGAGTTGACCTAATGCCACGACAATCTTACCCGTTTCATCTAACATCGTTTTTTTACGAGACAAGGGGGGGGGGGGAGGTTTACCGTCAAGCTACGTAATTACCAGGGAGAATTTTAAGGTTTATGACGAAATGCTACGATGGGGGAGGGGAGTGTTAAAAATCACTCAAAAAATGCTACGTCATTTATGGATATAGCCTAATAGACAAAACCTTTTTTCCACACAATTGGTTGAGGTCGTTGAGTTACTTTATACACAGTGTCAAAACTGCAGCCAAGCGAGCATGATGCCCAGTTTACATTAGTGCTGGTTGCCATCTGCTGGTGCCAGCATGCTGCCAACCAGCACGCTACCAGCATAATGTAAACGCTTGCCAGCAGCTGGCACCAGCAGATGGCATGCGTTTACATTATGCTGGTAGCATGCTGGTTGCCAGCATGCTGGCATCAGCAGATGGGAACCAGCACTAATGTCAACGCTACATGATGTAGAGTTGACATTAGTGCTGGTTGCCATCTGCTGGTGCCATCATGCTGGCAACCAGTACGCTACCAGCATAATGTAAACGTATGCCATCTGCTGGTACCAGCTGCTGACAAGCGTTGACATTATGCTGGTAGCATGCTGGTTGCCAGCATGCTGGCACCAGCACTAATGTAAACTGGGCATGAGGGTATTGTGAGGGGAAGTAAAGAGGGTAGCCCATGCAAAGCTTATGCCCAGTTTACATTAGTGCTGGTTGCCATCTGCTGGTGTCAGCATGCTGACAACCAGCACGCTACCAGCATAATGTAAACGCTTGCCAGCAGCTGGCACCAGCAGATGGCATGCGTTTACATCATGCTGGTAGCTTGCTGGTTGCCAGCATGCTGGCATCAGCAGATGGCAACCAGCACTAATGTCAACGCTACATAAATTACGAAAATTGCATTCAAGGGCACTACTAAAAAAAAGAGGGCAACCACAGATAACAGACGTTTAGGCTCGATTCGAAACGTGTGTAAATACCCGCTACTGAAATTCTGAATAAAGCAGACCCTGAAATACGTTTGGCAAGCATTTATAGGTGGATCGACGATATGCAGTTGGAGTGCAACTGTCAAACGCGTATAGCAAACCAGAGCTGCCATTTATACAGATTTATCTGTATAATACAGATTTTTAAGTGCAGATACCGATACAGAAAACAGATTTATACAGGTTTTTGGAAATTTCAATTGACAACGTTATTGGCAGACCCTTCCTACAGCCGTTTTCATTAAGAATAGCCATTTCTTCAACAATTTATTGTCGAATTAACCATAACACTTTCCATATTCAAAAAATCATAAACTCTTAAGCCGGGAAATGTACGGATTACTTCAAAGTTCTCATTTTAAACCCCTTTTTAATGTTTGAATTTATAGTAGACAATACTTAAAGCTTTTAAATACGCATCAATCATCAAAATTATTTTTCTTTAATGAATTCAGACAAATACAGATTTTTTATAACGAGGATACAGATATTCAATGAAATCATCTGGCAGCTCTGTAGCAAACAGTTGCGTAGATGGCAATGGCGGATTTCCAACGTTTATCAATTTGAAAGTTTACAGTTTTAGGAAACTTTGTTGTAGCCTAAATGGGACCTGTGGGACAACGAAAACTAGAATCTTTGGCCCAAAATTTCGCACAATAATTTGCCAATGCGTTGATCAATTCGATCGTGATCCGACAAATGGGCGTAACTAACAAATGTACACAAACAGAGATTTGATTAATATCTGAAAGAGGAGTAAAAATACTTTATAAAAAATATAAAAACTCATTTATAAATGTTTCACACTTCATGAAAATCAATAAAAAACAAAACGGCGGATCCGACTTTCAACTGTAAACAAAATGCCAGGCGGGTTACGCCTCTGCATTTCTAAGGTAGTGTATACAGGCGAAATTGACATCATCATTGTTTACAAGGTCCGTAAACAGAATCGCCCTAAACAAAAACCAAAATGCTTGTTACGCCCAAGGGGAATAACAAATTTTCCCCTCCAGCGAGCACGGCGAAAGCCACATTTGATTTTTGTTTTATGGCGACACTGCAGGGCGAAATTGAGAGTCGTCAAAACAAGAGGGCGACTCAAAAATGGCCTAATCAACATTTCATAACAACATTCGGCGAAATAATTTTTTTTCAATTTTATCAACGAAATCGTTATTATATAAAACATTTTAGTTATGCTTCCGAAAACTAGTATTGTTTTAATGTGTTGCAATATATTTGAAAGCGAAGTATGCAATCACTGTTAAAATACGATTTAATTTTCTGAAGCGAATTTTCAAAGCTATTTTTCTCGATTCGATATCATTGCGACTTCGGCCCTTTGGTCGATTCATGATCGAATTGTGACAGACGCTGCTCAAACCAGAAGCTTCAAATGGGTAGGGAGAAAATACACATTAGATTTTCTTCAATTTGTTGTATGGCGTTTAACTAGTGCTGGCAAACAAAACGGAGAGAACATCCTGAACCGTACAGTGAGGCCCAAAATGCGTGTGCGAGCAAAGATGAAAATGAGGGTTCTATATACGTAATTTGTATTTTTTAAGCACAACGTAAACTTGTCAATTGCAGAACTGCCCATAATCGCAAGTCAGTCCTATGTTCTATGGAATTCCCTATCTACATGGGACTGACTTGCGATTACAGGCAGAGAAGCTTTGTGTCAAGTCAAGGAATTTATTATGAAAAAGTTGTTAAGTTTGAGTAAACAAACTAGTGATGAAATCTCTTGAGCGCCGCGGCGTAACGACTTCCACCTTCACTTAAAAACTGTTCTCTTCCTCTCTGTAACCCACAATGAAGATATTCCTGAGCCGAATAAAGTTCACCGCAATATTGCTTATGACACAATAAACTTGATTCTAATCGCACTGCGCACTTACCATTCTTTGAAATTCTTCTCACAGACTGGTTATTTTGACTAATCTGATTATGAAAATACTATCTCTATCATTTGAAATACAAATATAAAAACAACAGCTCGCAGTTTTTTGAGATCACTCGCACTTTGAAAGTGCGGAGACCAGGTGGGTGGGAAGCGCGCAAAAATTTTGTTTAGAATGATCATTCCCTCTCCATCGTTTCACGTCACGGTCGATTTAAGCCAAATTTACAGCTATCCGATCCGTTTAAGTGTCGGTTGCATGGACACCAATATTCTTTCATACAAATCAAATGCGAGCATTCACACTTGTCCGGCACGGCATCGTCCCGGACAAGTGTGAATGCTCGCATTTGAAGTGTATGAAATAATATTGGCGTCCGTGCACGGTACTGAGCCGTAACTGAATCGGATAGGATAGGTGTAAATTCGGCTTTAAGCCAAATTCACACATTTCCGATCCGATCCAGTATCATGCACAGACAGCTAATACTCTTTCATACATCTCGAATGCGAGCATTCACACTTGTCCGGCACGGTGACGTGGTGCAAGCGTAAAGCCAAATTTACACCTTTCCGATCCGATTCAGTGACTGTTCAGTACCGTGCACGGACGCCAATATTCTTTCATATATAATTCAAATGCGAGCATTCACACTTGTCCGGGACGTTACCGTGCCGGACAAGTGTGAATGCCATCATTTGATTTGTATGAAAGAATATTGGTGTCCGTGCACGGAACTGATCCGGCATTGAAACGAATCGGATAGGTGTAAATAGTGCTTAAAGCACTATTTAAGCCGTATTTATACCTATCCGATCCGTTTCAGTGCCGGTGCAGTTCCGTGCACGGACGCCAATATTATTTCATACAAATCAAATGCAAGCGTTCACACTTGTCCGGCACGGCACCGTCCCGGACAAGTGTGAATGCTTGCATTTGAAGTGTATGAAAGAATTTTGGCGTCCGTGCACGAAACTGAACCCGCACTGAAACGGATTGGATAGGTGTAAATTCGGCTTTACACCTATCCAATCCTTTTCAGTGCCGGTTCAGTACCGTGCACGGGCATCAATATTCTTTCATACAACGCAAATGCGAGCATTCACACTTGCCCGACACAGCACCCTCCCGGACAAGTGTGAATGCTCGCATTTTATTGTATGAAAGAATATTGGCATCCGTGCACGATACTGAACCGTCACTGAATCGGATCGGAAGGGTGTAAATTTGGCTTAAAGTACGATTCACACGATACATCAGGCTTCCGTCACCGGCAAGGAACGTCAAGATTAGTTACATGCAGTTAAATGGAAGCATTCACACCAGAGCTTAAAAAATTGACATCGCTGCGTGAACTTGAAAGAAAATGAAATTCAATTCATGCCCGCTGCGATGAATGAAATTTTTGGTTCGTTTCCATTGTCATTCCTTCTCCCGACGCAGCGCTTTCAGGTACGGACATGTTCGGTTTCAGAAGCAAAGTGAATTGTATTTCTATGGTAGCTCTCAGAGGGACTATCGATCAAAAGTGCACCAGATATAGATTGCGCAGTTCACTTATGCTCGAAAATGTAGAAGATGCTAACTTCTGTCTTGAAATTGTCTACATAAAAACAAATGAATGCTTTGGTTGGTGAATTAATTTATATTTCCTTTGCACTCAAGCATTCGATTCTGCATGAAATTTCATTCAGTTGCAAAGTGAATGAATGAAGGAGGCGTTGAATCTGAATGTCGATTTCGGTAAATGCAAGCAGAAATAGGTAACTGATTTTGAAATTTCGTAACACTGATTCACACACATCGTTTTCGGAACGTTTTGACGTACGGCACGTGTGAACCGGCAGAGAAAAGTAAAACTTATCCTGACGAAATGGTGACTTTCCGTCGACGTTGACGGAAGCTGATGTATCGTCGGAATCGTCCTTAAATGCTCGCATTTAGTGTGTAAAAGAATATTGGCGTTCGTACACGTTACCGAACCGTCACTGAAACGAATCAGATACATAAATACAGCGAAAAACCCGTTTTTATCAACCCCTTTGTCTATTTTAGGCTGACAAAATGGGGGCATTTTTTTCCTTGCTTTTTAACTAACCGAAGCTGTTAAAATATCCTTCTGTAGCCCCTGCATGCAGCTCCATAACCCTCTCTGATTTGCTATTACTTTCCTTTAAGGAGTTATTTCAGTGCAAAATCAAAAACGTTTTCATTTTTACGTATTTTGCTTCTTTAAGGACATGCTGAATAGAGCCACAAGGTGGCAGCTAAAATGGCTACCGTCATTTCTGCTTCTTCTTTTTATTTCATCGTCAAAATCAAAACATTGCATTGGCGCGCAAGACAAAATCTTTTGTAACTTGAGTGTCTTATCTCAGATTGCTTAGAAATTGTATCACTGTATGCAGGCATGTTAGCACAAGCTGATGAATAGGTTCTCTTCACGGAATTTTGATTCGTTTGGGAAATTTGTACCTTTTTATTTTTCAAAACAAATGAAACACGTGGTGCAAAAAACAGTCAGCTGATTGCTGAACGATACGCTTGTGTGTGTGCCATCTCATATCGGTATAGTCAGCCCCCTGCTAGGCAGCCATTTTGTCCTAGCCAACATCTGCCTTTGTTCAAATCAAAACAACCCAATGCTATTGCACAGGCGACATGGGCCTAGATGCAGCTAGGCCCACATATGTTGACTACTGTCAAAGTCTGTATATCTCCATAGAGGATGACAGGAGTGACACCCTCCTGGGTATAGTACTTTCTAGCCGCACACAGATGCTGAACGTAACCCGAACATAGCCGAACATAACCGAACCTTTGTTGTGATTTTGGCATCGCTTCACCTTAAGAAAAGTATGCTCCAAAAAGGGTTTACTCGAATTTAACTTATGGCATATTCGTTTTTGACAGTGCACTACACCGGTGTAGTCGGTGCTACACTCATTCAAACTTGGGTGTAATCAGTCTATCTCTTTCTTTGCACTACACCGGTGTAGCACCAAGAAAAAACGAAAACGCCATTAGTTCGTCTGTTAGCGCTCATAAAATATTAAATATTTTATGAGCGCTAACAGACGAACTAAGTTGAAATTTTCTTCATATTTTAGCTGATAAAATCGGGGTAGACGAAACCGGGTCTTCACTGTAGCGCTTTAAAATGCCTTTTCACATTTGCGAATGAAAACGCTACTAGACCGTGCATGCGATTTGTTACAGCCAGATGAGTATGAATATAAAAAGATATATCGTCCCACGACGAAGAAAGTAGGTAGCATATCGATGACGTGTCGTCGTCGGAAAAACTTGCTCTATCGTGGCAATCTGAGGTACTGAAACATGATCTTTGAAAATGTATTTATAGGCTTTAAAAAGTGACGGATAAAACTAGGAGAGAAACAAAAGTATCATAAAATTAAGAGTAAGCATTTTATCATTTTTCAATATAAATGCTAAGAACATCCACCATCTTGGAACGCGTGCTAGTGATTTGTAAATTTGGTACCCAACATCGCATAGGCCGCCATCTTGAAAAATGCGGCCTTATTGATTTTTATCTGAAGAAAATTCACTTTTCACCCGAACCAAATTATTCAATGACTATTACTTACATCGCCGCTTTGATTGTTGCGGTTCCTGTTACCGCCACGGTTTCCCTGGCCACCTTGGCGGCCTTGCTGTTGATTGTTTCCTTCATTGCCACCGTCTGGATTGTTCTGTCGATTACCACCGCCTCCGCCGCCCTGCTGATTTCGATTGTTAAATCGGTTCTGGTTTCCACCGCGGTTTTTGTTCTGGTTTCCGCCGCCGCCACCTCGATTCTGGTTCTGTCCTCGGTTGCCCTGCTGATTGCCGCCTTGATTCTGGTTACCGGAACCACCACCTTGATTCTGGTTACCGGGGCCACCACCTTTGTTCTGGTTACCGGGACCACCGCCACCTTGGTTCTGATTACCACCGCCTTGGTTCTGGTTACCAGGGCCTTTGTTCTGGTTACCGGCACCACCGCCTTGATTCTGGTTACCAGCGCCTTTATTCTGGTTACCGGCACCACCGCCTTTGTTCTGGTTACCGGCACCACCTTGGTTCTGATTACCTTTCTGTTGCGCTCCAGCGTTGCCACTGTTCGGCTGCCGCTGAGGTAGCGGATTACCGTTAACCTCTGGCTTAGCTACCTCCATTTGCTGTCAGATATCTCTCTGAATCACTCGTTTACCACTTGAAACGTTATATAACACGCAAAGCTTTAGTTTTATGTTAATCTTCCTAGGATTGGCCACAACTTAACCAAAATCACTAGCGGAACAACACAATGCGAACAGGTCAACAGTCGGGAGCAAAGTGAGAAACGTTCCCCAATCATGATCACGCAAAGAGGTGTGGAAAGTCTACACAAATCTTGTACCGCTTTTTTGTACTAAAAGACCATACACTGCAAATAATATACACTTTTTTCGAAGATATTTGACACATAAGATTTAATGCTGTTTTCGGTTTTAGAATCGAGCCCTACACGGTAAAAAAAACTTTTCCCATTTTATGTACACGGTTAAATAAAACAACCTGCAGAATAAGTTCTTTTGACTTACTTTTGAGTTGTGCGTCGCTTTCGCACTTATTAGTGTTGTCAAAAACAAAAAGAGAAATTCGACTCAGTCGAGGTCTTCCGTGGAGGAAGGTACTTTTGAGTTGTTTGGGGTGAACTCAAAATTAGGTAAATTCAACTTAAATTTGAGTATAAAAAACCTATCAATGAGTTGTAATTTTTGCCGTGGTTAAATGGAAACTACCTTCAACACGGTTTACCTAATTTTAAGTTCCCCCACGATACCACGAGATTGAGTCAAAGGAACTCAATTTTAGGTAGTTTTTCGTTTCCGTGTATTCAAATTGCCCATTTTCGGAAGTTATTCGAGCTGTCAAAAAATGGGTATTTTTTTGTTTCTAACAATGAGTACTTTATATCCATTTCACAACTACTCGATCCGTAATGTCAATGGGTATATTGATCTTGATAATGGGTGAAAAATCCTTAAGCATTATTTCAAGCGAGTTAACCTGAAAACTAAGGATCGTAGTGGAACCTGCAAATTATCGCCCTGCATCGGAGTCCGTGGCGGAAACGGAACATTTCGGCAATGCTCCGAAAACAACGTCTGTTTAGACTACTAAGGATGTTGAAAATATACGCCAGTTCGGCATTTTTAGAGCAGCCAAAAGATCCAGCCATCAAAAATATATCCAGTAGGCGGTTTTATTATGTTAAGTAGTTTTAGAATAGGATTTCTATCTAGATTCCTATACTTTTATGAGGAAACTATAATGTAAAATGAATGTTTTTTTATTTTTTTTAAATTCAGAAATAATTCTATTGATAGTATTTTTCATTCTGGCGCGAATTTCATGAATGGGTATTTTTTACGCATTTTGTTGTAACAGTTCTGGGAAAAATAATGGGTGAAACATACCCAGGTTGACGTACAAGGTCTGTACTCATTTATGGGTACAAACGCTTTACCCATTTAATGGGTTATTCCACTTTTATTGAAAATGAGTAGTTTTCTACGCATTAATGGGTACTTGATTTTATCAGTGTAGGTTCGCTCTAATGTTTACAGTTTCCATATAAAAGTGACAGCTCCGAGCGAACCTAGAACAACTCTGATTTAACCACACACTGAGAATTCATGAAGTTTCCATTTATCCTTTAATAAAATTCACGCGTGTTTTTTGAAAAGGGCCAATAAGCATACTGTCAAAATTCATTTTGAAGGGAAATTCCGGACAAACCATTAATCGCAGATTATAAGTCAAAGCAGTAGACGACAGAGAAAACTTTTCTCTTTCATAAAATGTTAACATCCGTTCTCGGCGAGTTACGGTTTGTCCGGAATTTGCGCTCAAAGTGAATTTTGACAGCATGCTTATTGGCCGTTTACAAAAAACACGCGAGAATTACACTTCAAAAATAAGTGTGCCGCCTTATCACATGATTGCCTGTCATCACATTTAAATTTTAAGTGTAAGCGTATTAAATTATAAATGTGTTAAGGACGACTCAGACGATACATCAGCTTCCGTCAACGTCAACGGAACGTCACCGTTCCGTCAGGATAAGTTACATGCAGCTAAATGGAGGCATTCACACACAACATCAACGGCACGGAACGGTGACGTTCCGTTGACGTTGATGGAAGTTGATGTATCGTCTGAATCGCGCTTTACCCATGAAATCCATGTTTTTGACAATTTCTGCAACACAAAGTGTCATCGCAATTAAATTTTAAGTGTATGCGTATTGAGTCGTAAATGTTTGTCTCATCACTGTAAATAATGTGCACTTATTTACGAAGAGATTCCACTCATAAGACTTAAGTTGCAAGCCATATCGAAAACTTAAAAATTTTCCTTTTGCACTTTAATAAAATTAAATTTAAAAGAAGTGTCCTACGCGATGGCATGATCGACTGTCATCAAATTTAAATCAATTTCAGCAACATTAAGTGTGAAACCACTTAAAAATAAGTTGACTTTTACACAACAGTAATTTGAGGAAACATGGCAGCGCAAAAACATGCAGAAATATTAAATTCAAGATTTGCATAGCATATTTTGAAGGCTTTGCATGGTAAGTAAATTTATTTAAAATGTTTACATGATTGAACACCAAGGGATCACTGTGTTTTGTAGAATAAAGGAAGAGGCACGTTAGGGATAAACCACTTTCAATCATTGTAATATATGTAAGATTCACGTACTTATTCTTTTTTATGTGTAATTTTATGTTTAGTTCTAAGTTAAGTTGTATATTTTAAATTCAAATAAAATATATTTAATTAAACTTAAAAATCTTTGATGTCATATATATATATACATATATATATATATATATATATATATATATATATATATATATATATATATATATATATATATATATATATATATATATATATATATATATATATATATATATATATATATATATATATATATATATATATATATATATATATATATATATATATAAATTTTTATATATATATATATATATATATATATATATATATATATATATATATATATATATATATATATATATATATATATATATATATATATATATATATATATATATATATATATATATATATATATATATATATATATATATATATATATAAATTTTCTCCCCATTTGTAAATTAACATTTTTGCACATATATTTTATAAGACATGATATAATATTCAAGTTGATGCAAATGTTCTGTACAAAATACACGCAGAAAAAAATTAGTAAAAATAAACAAAATTTGATATAGTGACAAACAAGATTCAGGTTTGATTTAATCAATACTGTTGGTTGAAATTACCAACAAATTCATTTGTTGGCGTTTCAGTAGTTTCAACAAATATATCGTTTGAAACAACAAAATCATGATAAGTTTAACCGAACAAACAAGTTCGAAGTAACATAAACAAATCTTTTGTATTAACCAAAGGAGAGAACAACTCAAATTTAGTTGAAACTAAACAAAGATTCTGTTGATTTTTAACAAAGGGATCAGTTAGATCTAACAAATTTTATTTTGATTCAACAATGTTTCTATTTAAAATGTAAACAGAAGTATTTGTTGAACTAAACCAAATACATGTTACGAAAAACGCCCATTTCAATTTGAAACAGTCATTCGCCACGTTTTAGATTCAACTAAACGTTTTGTTGATTCAAAAAGATCTGATTCTTCTGCGTGTATTATGCAGTAAATGAAAAATGGCAACCCAGTTAAGGACGATTCAGACGATACATTAGCTTCCGTCAACGTCAACGGAACATCACCGTTCCGTTAGGATAAGTGACAGTGACACAACCAGATATCTGCTATGCCGCCATGATTTCAAAGCCAACATCTAAAACGTCGCGTTAGGGTCGATCCACAATGAACATAATCGATTTCATTCGACACAATTTTGTGATGGTCGAGTTCTTTTAATTTGTTGGTGCACCATAGTGTAAAGCTTTTGTTATTCACCGACATGTCCAAAACAACACATTTCTTCAATTAGCTGTCCAATATTTTCGCTTTTTAACAAATGTCTAAAAATTGAGTCATGCCGTGCGGTATCTCACCAGTGAAAATCAAGCTTCGAGCAAAACGAGCAGAACAATTTGAACTGTCAGTGGGGCCCATAATTTGTGTGCCCGCTGAGATGTTGACTTATGTCAGTTCAATACAAATGGTATAGTGATGCCATATACGTGGACGCAACCGATTTTAGTTGGAATTGGTTGTGTCACTGGAGCTGGGATACAACACGCAGAATTTTATTTATGCATCGATATCATACTTTTCTATCTTTTTTCTTCTGCTGTAAATTGTATGCATTGGACATATTCGGTCTATCCACTCATTGAATGCTTACTAGAAGTTTATGCATGAAAATTACAGCAGAAGAAAAGAGACGGGAATAGAAAGTATGCTAACTATGCATGTTTTTGTTTCTCAGTGTAGTTTGAACCAGCCAGAATGCCGGCTCATTTCAGGCTGAACTTTACTGAGACCCAGCGTCAGTGTTGCTAGATATACCGACTTATCATATTTACCGAGGGGAACGTCACTTCAGAATAATTGTTATATTCCGTTCGATTTTGCAGGAATTTTCATTTTTTCGGCAATTTTAGATAATTTAAACAATTTTCTATCACATCGAGTATTGCTAAAATATTTGAAAAAAAATCAACAAATTTATCCAATCTCAATCCAATTTTGCTCGAATTCCGATCAATTTGATGTAACTGGAAACTCTGCATGCTCTATTATCGAAACTTTCAATAATTCTGTAGTTATTTAACGATTTGTTTTCTTCCACCAGCCACAGGTGGAGGAAAACAAATCGAAAATAGCTTTTCGGTCGGATTTTTTTTATGATGGAACCTGACCAACCAGTATAGGCTTATCCAGCTGCGTTGGTACTGTGCTGTTTTGACGTTTGGATTGGGAGGAAAACAAACCACTCCTGGGGTTAAGGGGAGGGCGGTAGTATAAAATTGCGAGATCTTGGTGTGCGTATTTCAAACGTCAGATATCTACACAGTACGTCTCCTGAATAAGTTTTATAGCGACACAGAGCATTTCAACACCATTATAAATACTTCAGGCAAGCTATTTCGAACGTTTAAATTGGCCGAGTTTTATATATGTCAGCTGGAGGAAAACAAAACCCCAATTAGTGTGTGTGAAAGGAATTGCATAGAACTCTACAGCGACAAGGTCTACCCCAAAAAAGTTTAGGCAGACTTCAATTGGACAAAAAATGATTAGAACGGGAATTTGAAAAAATTGAATCCTCTTGTATTGTTGGACATACAAAACGGCGATGAACACGGTATGGATTTTAGTTGCATTTTTCCCTCACTTGTTTATGTACTTTCTCACATTTACAGTTAAATGGCCAGGCTCCGACAGGTGTGGTTTCTGCGCTGGTCTATGTAGAGCACTCTTTCGGCGCGTGCTTGCCGTTACGGGAGAACGAAAGGAACAAATCAGGTGCACCCTGACGATGCCAAATTTCTTCATTGCCTCGCTAGTGCAATCTAACTACATTACATGTTACAAATGCCGCCGAACCCTCATACAGCAGCTAATTATTTTCGAAAGCTGCGGAAGATGCTGATGAATTAAACATTTTCCTTTGGAATTAAAAACCGAAATGCGCATCAAGGGAGAGAACGGGAAGATTTACGTTATTAGGGGGTTGGGAGAGGAAAAAGTAGAAATGGGTGATTTGTAGAGTGTTTTCGTCGATTTATGGATCCGGATCACAAGATGAAACAAAATAGTTCGAAGGGAGAAAAGGGATCTGATGGTTTGCCGCTAAAGAAGGATCGTTTATTACCCGTTCGGAACCGATGTCCATATTGTAATAAAGAGTTTGCGGACAAGTACCTGATGACGACGCACATTCGATGGCACACGAGTAGGTTAAGGTTTTACTGATTTTCTTTTCTGTAAATTCCAATTATATACTGTTTACTGTTACAGGTGAAAAGTCCTTCAAATGTGTCCCCACTGTTCGAAAACATTCTCTCAATCGATAACGCTGAAGATACACGTCAGGTTGCATACCCGGGAAAACTCCGTACGTGTGCGAATACTGCGACCGAGGGTTCACTCAATCCTACAATCTGACGGTGCACCTGCGAACCCAACACAACCAGATAATGGTATAGGACGCGAAGTCGACATGCTGCTCGAGCACAAATGTCGAGTATGTAGCAAGGTCTACCGATCGGCGAAAAGTTTCCGACTGCACGAGAAGTTGCATGCCACCGGGAAACTGTTCGATTGTCGCGATTGTGGTAAAAAGTATAACACATATGTGGCCAAATGCAAGGCTTCTAATACCTGAAAAAGATGTACTATTGTAAAATATGCAGCCAAACATTCAAGCATCAGCAAAGTGGGGTGTACCACATGAGCAAAGAGCAACAAAAACAAACACAAACGGTTCGACAGAGGTTTTGAGAGATCTGGAGACGGACGAAGGAGAGGCGATTTGCCGAAGCTAAAACAACTTTCTCGTTCCCAAATTGTTAAAGCTACCAAGCACAACACCGGGCAACTTGAGCAATTTTTCCTGAGCATGTTTTTGGCAAGTGGTGAGGATAGTGTACGCGTTTATTGGGTAGTATTTGGCGCACCAACATTAGTAGCGTAAATATCCAGCGCCAGACGCAGGTTCCGTTTGATGGATTCGATGGAATCGCTATCGACAGACTCTTCATCATCTCGACTTCCATGAGCTCATTCAGTACTTTATGATAAAATAACAATAGTCAACCCAGGCTACGGTCCGACCAGGATGTAGAATTCAACTAGATACATTCGACAATAATACCACGCAAGACTGCAGTATACTCAACTGCTATATGCTTTTCAAGAGCAGCTGATTCTTGGTGAACTATCGGAAAGGATTCAAAAGAAATGGCATTTGCTTACTTTTCAGCATGTATCAAACAATTGAATTCAAATAGTTTGTACTTCTCCGATTTATTTGACGCATGATTTTCCTGGAAAGACAAATACCAACAATACCAAAATAGCGCCGATTTTTTTTAACGTGGCGAATGAATAGACCTTTCTTGTCAGACCTAACCCCTATTTTTCTTATTTTTAATCAAAAGAGTTTACTTTTTTAAGAACAATTCTCTTGAGAATAGATTTTTAAAACGTTTCTTGACTTTTTTATGATTTTTTGAAAATTGAAAATTGCAAGAATGTTGAATATTTTTTTCACCAAATCAAGAATGGTGGGACACTAAATATCCGTTTCGGCAGCACTGTGTTCTATATTTCTGATTAAATTATCGGCAACACTGCAGATGAAGTGGTGAAACGCGGTACATTATTCATTAATGACTATAAACAAACCGAGTGAATATCATACTGTCAAATTTTATTTTTTGACTTTTCATGGTACTCGAGTTGAACAAAATTTAATACTTATTGGACAAACCGAAACAATTGTCCCCAATCGAACACAGTTTGATCTGTAGTGAATAGAATGTGGTTCGGCGTGAGACGAAAATGAGTCAGGTTCCAAGCCTAACGGCAAAGTGGCCAAGTGAAGCTGAGCTGGAGTTGAGGCTGATAGTAGGATGCGAGAAACCTGCTTGTAGCAAACCAGGGAAAACGCAGAATAACAGCCTGGCGGATTTGCACCGATTGCTTGCATTTACATTGACTGGTTCCAATTGATTTGCTGCAAGCAGGTTTCTTGAATGTTGCATCTTAATATTAGTACTGGCTCCAGCTGAATTTATCATCGCCACTCTGTTGTAAGGTGGCTGCGACGACAAACAAATACAATAATGATTACCAAGTTGATGATTTAAATTCACTACTCTTAAAATAACAAAATCTGATTTACATGCATATCGCTAGCCTCATTTGATAATATTCCGATTGCATGATTCGTAGAGTTTTCAGCGGTGCTCAACCTGACTGATCTACCTGTCGAATGCCGGAGGAGCTTAACACTGCTGTACGTAACCCTTAAACGCATACTGTTGCCATTTGCCAATATACCGAATTTTGTGATATAAAGCCTCTATGAGAGGTATATATCGCATCTATCCCGAAAAACGAAATTCATGCATTTAGGGAGTAATAGAAATTCGGAGTTGTCGTGCATCGCGGAAGTTCCTGTAGCGTACCGGGGAAGTTCTAATTGAGCATGCAAGTAGAAATATCAGATTCAAAGGAACACTTTTGTACAATTCTGACAAAAAGTGCAAACCCTTGGCCAAACTAGTACATAGAACTGCACAGTGCATATGAATTAAAAATTCTGAGATTACTATAAAAACATAATGCCAAACTTGGGTGCAACCAATATTTTTTATGCTAACGCTATAAGCATACCTTCCTGTGCCCTACATAAACGATTGTCCAGATAAATAAATCATCGTTTTACTCCGTAAAAAATAATTTAATAACCGGCAGAGAAGATGCACAATACATTTTTTGAGCGCATAAATTTAAAAAATGCAAAATATTGAGACTATACTAGGTTTGTTCTAGTATCAATAGAACCTGGAAGTACTCCGGAGCAAGCGGAGAAAATCGTTCCTGTATTGTCTTCTTCTTTTTTGTCTTTCTGGTAGCAAATCGGAGTAAAAAGGAGCAAGTATTTTTTGGTCCTGCTTGCTCCGGAGCAACTTCCGTGTACTGGAACAAACCTACTATTGCCATAACAATACT
Source organism: Topomyia yanbarensis (assembly GCF_030247195.1). Taxonomy (NCBI): domain Eukaryota; kingdom Metazoa; phylum Arthropoda; class Insecta; order Diptera; family Culicidae; genus Topomyia; species Topomyia yanbarensis. The sequence goes on along the minus strand of NC_080671.1, from coordinate 394,792,151 downwards.
CTATTCTCCCCGAAATGCAGGCAGATACGATGTCTAGTCCTTGTCCGATAATAAGTGAACCAAACGTTACCGGCGATAAAATTTTCGTCCTGGTTGAATTTGTCCATATCTATTCTGAGTGCGCAATAATTATGTTTTTCTGTTCAGGAAAATCTCGTTGGTTTCGCAGATTAATACCAGTGCACTCACAACACATTCTACTGATTCAAACTATTCGGAATCCAGCTCAAATGCAACAACCGATTCCGCGCTCGATCGGAATAGGTCGTTGGATTTGAACTGGAATCCATACAGAACTCCGAACCGGTTCCGGAATGGGTTTTGACCGAATGTTTATCTCATATCATTAATAAATGCTGCTCAATAGGGAGAAGCACTTTGCTTCTTCTAGAGATTATAATCAATATGTCTGCAAGCTTGATAGTCACTATGAACGATTCATACCTGAAAATGTTTTGGAACTGAATGTATGATAAGTGAATCGCGTGGACCTGACGAGAAACGAATGATAGCAGGAACATCCAGGATAACAAGATTTGAGCTGCTGCTGGTATTTCATCTTCATTTCGCTTGATAGAAAGCGATAGATTCGTTCTAAAAATCATTTCAATGCATTCATAATTACCAATAATGCCAAGAATCACTAGATTTTTGGGCTTGGACTCGTGGGCACGAGAATAACCATCTGCCCATCTGATCTGAATAACCAACAATACGCTGCGACAAAAATTTACCCGCTTATTTCTAAAGCTATATTTCAATAGTACAGACTATCTATCCAACTACTGAAACCCATAAAAATTTGTCCTAATCTTAACATCTGTACTGAAGGTCCATTACCGTCATGACAAAATGAGTACTGCTGTTAGATTCCATAGATAAAAACGATTATTCAAACAATTTACTAATTGTAATTAATCACAATATATTAATAACTATTATCTCTGTGATAAAACAAAAATCTACTCTATGCAAACAACAAATATCATTCCGAATCGCCGTTGTTTTTCCCTGCCAACTTGAACTAGACAACTATCGCTTCCAAAATGATCTCGCGATGAAATAGAATTTGCATATTTCTTCTGCTCGCCCGTCCTTCCTGGAATGTACAATGCCCTACATTCTTATCAATCCTGTCAAATCTTGTAAACTGTTCATCGTCTGTGCAGAGCACTGTTTTGTAGTTGCCGGACAAATCTACGCCAATGCGAAAATCGGAGAAACTTTTGCTGTAATGGAAGTGAAACACGAACCATAAATTGTGCTGTTGAAAAACGTCAACCTTGTCGTCCTCATGTTTGCGTTAACATACACCGATAGGCAGTCTAGCCAAAGGAAACACTCTTCGGTGTGGTTCATGGTACGATCAAAATTGTTAAGGAATCAGTATTTCAACAACTTGTCATTGCCAATGGTGGCAAGCGTAGACTTATCCCGCGATCGATGATCATGTTCGGTGCTGAAGTTGTCGACATATTTGTGTACATATCCTTATCCATCAGTCAGGAATAAATTGTTTTATCGCCTACCGATGCATGATCGTGCGATATGCCAATGCGTTTTTCATCCGGCGCCGATGGTCAATGTATGAACCGCAATCGCCAATACCACGTGAGTGGTACAGTATTGAAGTAATCTCATCGAAGCGATAGCCGTCGAAGTTGTACTCGTCATGCCACCAGCGTAGGTTCGACAGTAAAAATCGAAGTACTTCGTATCTGTTCAAACCACATTTAGTTAGTTTATCTATGAAAACTTGTAGATCCCACGAAGCAATAACTTACTCTGAATAATTAAATAAACGACCGTCCTAGTGCCTTCAAGCACGGGAAGTAGCACGAATTGGTTCCATCTAACTGGTTCCTCTAGCATTCCATAGCGGCTACTGGTAACGGAGAAACTTATTTACTTATCATCTGATAACCAAAACATGTTTTGATTTTCTTTCAAACAACATGCACAGTAAAAAATTGTCGGTCGAAATAAGTTTGTCGCTCGTAGGAAAAAAACAACCTACACGTGCTTTTATTTTTAAAATAAAGCTTATTTTTATCAGTATTCTTCAATAGCCTAAACTTTTTTAATAATTATTTTTGTTTAGGTTGAAAGTTTTACTTTCAACTTAACAGCATGTGTTGGTTGTTTTTGCTTAGAGCAGACACTAACTTTTAACAATTTTTTTTTCTATGTGCATCGAAAGACGGGAAAAATAAGGCTTTTGACAAGATGAATGAATTATTTTATCATCAGTGATGCCAGTTTCCTTTATACAATAGCCAAAAGTGGAAATATAAAAGTCTGTAGATTGTCACAAAAATCTTCAATAAACTTGAAGCAAAAATGTAGTGTGTCGATATTTTAAATGATCAAAAACATTGAAGACTGGTTAAAATTAGCTGGTATATGTTTTGTTCTGCGAAATAAACGTAATCTGCAAAAAATCTGCAGCGAAACTGCAAAATCTGCAGAGCTTCTAATATATATGCATATCTGGCATCTTTATAACCTAATTTTAGTATTAACCACTGGAAATTCATCCAAATGGTGTGAAATGATGGGGAAACAAGGCAAGTTAGGTAATCAGAATATGGGGTTAAACAAGCACTTCGCATTATTTTTGATTTTTTCAATAGTTAGAGGTACCAAATCATCGCGGCAATATGCAGTAACGAATCGGGAATAAAAAATAAAGCGATCCAGCATATAAAACTTTTTTACGAGAAAGGTCTATTATTTAAAGTCACGTAAATAAAACAATCAATCAATCAGCCGAATTTCAAACCTTAACTTTTTTTTTCGTTTTGACAACAAATTCTGTCAAAACAAATCAGTTTCGCGTACGGCGCATTTTGCTATCCTGAATGAGCAAAGCACGTTTGTCAAACTTCTCCATCAACAAATTTGACAAATTTCTCCATTAACAAGTTTGACAAACTTCTCCATCAACAAGTTTGACAAACTTCTCCATCGACAAGTTTGACAAACTGCAGCGTTACGCTGTTTGAAGTTTTGACAAAGTGGTCAGTACACTGTTTGACAAATAGACAAATAATCGCTTTGACAAACACGAATGAAAAATTTGGCAAATTGTGTTTGATCAAATATTTGAAGATCCAGTACACAGCAGTTCAAATTTATTTCACGAAAGATGTCAAATATTTGACGTTATTACAAACAGTGTACTGGTAGCTTTATAAAACGAATTTAATTATGGCTAGTTGGACCAACTGACAAATGTCAAAAACTCTCCAAAGAAGACATTAGATTGTTAGATAGATTGTCAAAGTCAATTTGACATGAGATTTTGACGTCCAGATGCTTTTTAGTTGGACAATGGTCCAACTAGCGGAGGTCCAACTAAAAAGCGGTCCAGTTAAAAAGTGTCCAACCAGCGAATCCCGACTGTAAACTCCCTCTCTTTCGTTTTTCGCTGGAGGGAGATGCATTCATAGATTTAAAATTTCCTAGGTAATGCAAGTGCTCCGTGTAATTTTCCAAACCGAATTCATGCCCTAATCAACATCGTATGATATAAGAGCCTAACGAGGTCGTTAGGCTCTTATATCATACGATGTTCAGGGTATCATCCTAAGGGCAGATCACTCTAGAAATATATAACAAATTTGCACCAAATTACAAAAAATGCATTTTATTTCCATTTTTGCATCAACTTTGCACTCTCTCGTAGAAAAGTTTGTTTAGCAAACGTCCTACCAAATACAAATATGTTAATACGGAATGCTCTGATAATTTTTCGAGGACACATTTTATAACCCAGGTACAGCGATAAAGGTACACTGTCAGAGTGACAGCATACTTTGAGGAAACTGCTAAGATGTTTGAAAAATTTTGACATTTAATTTCGATTGTGTTTTGATTTCGTCCAAATCTTCGGACTAAGAATTAATATTTCGGGTACCATCACTAGTACGGAGCAGATTTCCTCCAGAAGTGTAATTGTATAGACTCACGTTCAGCGGAAAGGTACCAACTTTGGAAATTCACATTGCGAAAAACGTATAAGAATTTCCGAAAGTCTGCGAGACTCGTTTGAACAGTTTTCTACGCTTGAATTTAAACTTTTTTTTATTGCAAACATAAGTCTAAGTTGTAACAGTTAAGATAGTGTCCGTGATCGACTTATTTGCTCGATATACTCAAATATAGGGGTTAGGTTTAGATAGCACACAAGAAGCACTTTCTGGGGCATAATACAGCATAAGTTAGGTGGAACATTAGGTGTTTCCTAAAATAAGTAATTTAAAACAATTAAAAACAACCATTTTCGAAAATGCTGCGATTCGGAACAATTACCAATATTACAGTTTCCAAAATGCCATGTATTTTACCGGTTCACAAAGAAATCCAGGTTGAAAATGAGTGATGTCAAAATCTTTATTTGTAAACCAGCCAGGTTACAGGTTTGGTAAAAATGGACAGTTCCTGTCCTTGCTGGGTAGTTTATCATGTATTATTATACATGATTAATTTCGTCCAAGCATCGTGCCTTGACTACATGGCGGGATTATGTTCAAGCTTAAGAAATTAAGTTTAATTTTTAAATTCACCACACAAATAATGAAAACTACATTTTTTTCTGCAAAATGCTAATGTTGCGTCAAAAAGATGGGTGGGTAATGTCTGCGACATAACCAGAGAGATGTAGAATACATAAGGAACCCGTTCTTCAAATATGTTGATACTCATTGGAATTTTCGGACAAAAGGTGATTTGGGCGAGGAATATTTCAAATTATTCTTTACAAAAATGATGGTGGTCCTGAAAAGGACCGTTTTTGTTGGCGTTGTTGGCCTTGGTGAGGGAGATGGCTAACGATGAAATGAATTGTTAGCATGAGGAAGTCGCATAGTACTGGCCAATGGCAGAACAGATAATAATTGATTCCTGAAAATCAATTTTTCTTTATTCATGTAAATTATATATACTTACAAATCTAATAGAAGATTCCTGGTCATATTTCTGAATCATTAGTGCGAACATTGTGTAATTTGGTTAAGTAACCGGAGCGTCGTGATTTCAATTCGAGACGTTAATTTAAATCTAATAATATTCAACAGAATCACGTTTGAATGGGAAATTTTCAAATAATTCTCTATGGTAATAATGGTGGTTCTGAAAAGAACCTTTGGTATCGGCTTTGGGTTTGATCGTGATGCGCTGGATCGTTGGATATATTTAGCATGATAGTTTCTCTTAAACACATGCAATTGAAGCAACACTGATCACTAGAGGGATGGTGAGGGAACACGCACATTCGTTTTGGTAATTCTGATAATAACAGTAGAAAGGAATGGAAAAGCAGTGCACGAAACGAGCGAGAGGATAATTTAAATTTTTGTTCCCTGTGCAAGCTACTTCTTTCCACACAACGTATTATGTTGCTTGTTGAAAATTTGTTACACATCTTAAAATGAAAGTTTCAGTTTAACTCTCACTAGAACGCAATTGATTGGTCCTGAAAAGAACCGTTGCTTTTATTGTAATTTACGCCCACTCCCAGCGGACACTGTGAGCCAGTTTGATTTCTTTTGCGAGAAAGTTACGTACTTGGCGCTCTATTTTGTATCCTCAACAAACCGACCAAGTAGGCATCACTGGCTTCATTACGCCTGAGTTTTGTAAGCGTAGCTCGAATTTGAAGTAACACACAACCTTACGAACCAGACGCTGGAATGTTATCCAGCGGATTAGTTGCTCCGTTGCCCTTTAGTTGGGGCGAAATACTGGCATGGCGACAGTTCCTGATCGGTAGTTAGTTGCGATGGGCTACCAGTAGCTGGGGCACTTTTGCGGACCGTCATCATTGCCAACTGCTTTCCTCCGGTAGACTGGCTGCTTGCTAGTGCTTCAACGAATACGAATGATGAGAAAAACTGACCGACCAATATTCATATATGAAAACACGAGAAAGCACTACTATCGCTCTCTCGCTCGTTTTCGTGCCATTCCTGTCCCTTTCCTTTCCGTTCGGCTACCAATACTAGCATAACCAAAACGAATATTCTGTCTTTCCATCGCCTTCAATCTAGTGGCCAGTGCTAGCAAACTTGCATGTTCAGTTTTTCAATAACAACATTCCAACAATATTTTCAAAGAATGTTGCAGATTTGAAAAGAAGGAAGGAAAAGATTTTCACAAATTTAATTTCTTTTGTCTTATTTGTTAGCGCTGATACTGGCCATGGGATGGTGGGGGAACATCCACATTCGTTTTAGTTATGATGGTATTAGCAGCAGAAAGGAATGGAAAAGCAGTGCACGAAAACGAGCGAGAGAGGATAATTTAAATTCTCTTTCTTTCGTTCCACACATCGTATTTCATATATAGCTTTCTGAAAATTATTTGTTATACACCATAAAATGTAAATTTCAGTTTAACTCTTATTAGAACACAATTAATTGGTCCTGTAAAGAACCGTTGTTTTATTGCGGGAGCATAATTCAGACGCACTCCCCGCGGACACGTTGAGCCAATTTAATGTATTTGGCCTAAAAGTTATGCGCTTGGCGCACTATTTTGCATTCTCGAACAAACCGACCAAGTAGGCATCGTTGGCTTCTCGGGGCATCATTACGACTGAGCTTAGCTCGACTTTGCAGTCCTGCACAATCTCACGGCCCAGACGCTGGAACGATATCCTACAGATTAGTTGCTCTGTTGCCCTTTAGTTGCGGCGAAATTCTTGCAGGGCGACAGTTCCTGATCGCGTTGCGATGAGTCACCAGTAGCTGGGGCACTTTTTCCGACCGTCGTCATCGCCAACTGCTTTCCTCCGGTGGACTGGCTGCTTGCTAGTGCTTGAACTTGAACGAATACGAATGATGAGAAAAACTGACCGACAGATATTTTTATAATCGCGCTAATATGCACTACTATCGCTTTCTCGCTCGTTCTCGTGCCGTGCATGAGCCTTTCCTTTCCGTCCGGCTTCTAATGGCCTAACCAAAGGAATATGCCGTCTTTCCCCCACCAACTGCTCTCGTCAAGCAACCCAATGCGAATAATCATAGGAACAAACATGTAGTGGACCTATATATAAACTTTTCATTATTTTATTGTTCGGTTGGTCTACCAAAGTGACGGCTCTGTGCGGGATGGGCTGAAAATTTTCACTTTTCCGAGTCGTTTTCGAAAGATTTTTCAAAACATAATTTTTTGTTATTAGTGCATGTTATACATACTTCAAATTTTAATACAGCATAGAGGAACATATTTTCAACAAATTGGTCTAAAAATCAAATCATTCTGTTAAGTATGATAAAAGTTATTAACGTTCAAAATCTGACGCGGCGCCGCAGCCGATATTTTGAAACGGGACCCCTATATTGAAAGCTTAAATGTATTCTACATTAAAATAAAAATGAAAACAAGCAGTTTGCTTGGATTAGATATCGTTGCCAGTTTTAATTATTTTTAACAATTGTGAACTGTCAAGAGAAAACGGATGCATTGGGTAGTAAAATTAGCCTCCTTGGTGAGCCAAAAACTGAAGATGCATTTGTATGGGACCTTGGCGTATTTAATTTGTATTTGGTCCTACGCTGATTCACTTTGTTCGACGTTTTGTTGAATGTAGGGCTAATTTTTGTAGGGTTTTGACGTCTTGCACGCAACGCAAAATACATTGCACGCAACGCAAAATACATTACGAATTTCTATTTTGATGGAAAGAAATGCATTTAATTTTGCTGATTTTTAAAAATGCATCACAAGTGATCTGCCCCTAGGTATCATCCAAACAATATGTGGAATCGTTGCACTATATGGGTTCAAGTTCGTGTATATTTTTTTTATTAGGTTGGTATTTTCAATAAACTGTCGGAAGCAAGCGAACCTGTGATCCACTCGTTTGCCCGGCTTACTCAAACATAGGGGCTATCCTTAAGGTTAGTTTACAGTTCGGGAAATGGCTCACGCGATTTCGCACGGGGTTTTCGTCGGGATTTGATCAGGGAAAATTTCCCGACGAGATCTCTCCAAACTGTCAAACCAAAAACTCTGCTGCTTCTTAAAAATAGAAACAGTATCAAACTTGCAGCAAATTGCAAACCTTATAAAAATACTATTTTCCCCGTCGGAAACAATTTGTGTTGAATTGTTCCCGGCCGGATTTCTGTGTGGAGAGTTTTAAAATTCCGTGATGTTTCCCGCGGTTGGGTTTACACTTCAGGAAAACTGTCATTTTTGTGTACACTTATTTCCCGTCCCGAGATTTGAAATCCCGAGTTCCATTTAAAATACACAGGGACCCAAATCCTGTGACACGTTTTCCGAACTGTAAACTTGCCTTTAGTTTAAGTCCGACTGAGCGGTAACGAAGTCGGACAGCACGCGTGAAAGCGATGTGGTGTAGCCACATTGGGTGGTGAAAACAAAATAAAATTGGCAACGCTAGCAAAATGTAAACACAAATGAACACTCCGGATGAACCTATCGTCAATTGACATTGCGACGAATTTTGATTTGGGTCAATAATATGGGCCCTAAATTGAGTTCTACAAGATGACGACACGAATGAACTCATGATGAATGAAGTTCATGTTTGACAATTCTCGGTGGTTTTACTTTATCCGTTGCGTGAGTGCGAGTGCAACGGGAGCTTATCTGTTACATTCGGCGACTCGCGTAACTCCCATGTAAACAAACCACCGAGAATTGCCAAACGAAGTTCATCCGGCTCATTTTGTAGGGTTATGTCGGTTGGTGTAAACTGCCGGACCCTGTAATAAACCGTGCAACCAGATTGCTTTTAGTCACTCCGCGGATCTTTACATTTAATACCATCGTCTTTGGTTACAAGCTGTCACAATCTAGTACTTCTCGTAGGTTTTCTTATTTAGTACACCTCGGAGAATGTAGTGCTAAAAATAAACATTTTCCATCAAAACTGGGCAAGTATTTTTCGTATTCTTGAAAAGATTTATATTTCCTAGTTATATCCATTTTAATTTACAGTAAGTTTCGCTTTACTTGGAAGCTGAACTATACGGTTCTCATTTAATGTTCTTACAGTGTCAATTCGTGCGGTAGACTAATCGTTCTGGATACTCTGTGAAGTCTAGAAGCACCACCCACAGTTCAGTAACTTTTACTGCTGGTGGGGGTGGTGCTAATATACATACTTCCTGTTTTCACTTATCGTCGGAGTGGTAGGAAGCACGAAACGCCAGCATTTTCGAAAAAGGAAAAAATTAACATCTGGCGAGTAGCGCAAAATGGGCAACCCAAGCTTGACATATGAGATTTTACTCTACTTGAACTCATTCTACTTCGGGATGTTTGCAGCATGCGAGCTGGGAATGATGTCCCTCAAGGCAGTGAGTCTACCTTATCCACAAGCGAGTCTAATGAGAGATACATGCGTGCTGATCTCACTTTGCCTGATCGAGACCGTACGAGTTGTTCTCGGTCGGAGGGGCACCCTCAGTGACCATGGTAAGTGCTCATTCTCCCGATAAAAAATAAAATAACGTTTGTTCTATTGCAGGATGGCAGGTCATATTATCTGTTTTTTTGACGATTCCTTCCGGATTAGGAATAAGTTATCTCTTGCTTTATCAATTCAAATTGTTCCGCCTCGAATTTATCCTATGTGCCTTAATGTTAACTTTACAGACAACAGAGCTGCTGTTTGCGTTACTGTTCGTATTCACACTCTGCCGTCCAGTCTCGTACGATTAGGCTCGCTGTCTGTCTTGAGTTACTCGAATTGGTTTCAAATACAAGCATATTGATACAAATCAATGTTGCTGCGAAAACAGTAAACCTCAATCAATCCTCAAAAAAATCTGCAATACAGGACGTTGGAATATCATCGCGATCCATTGATAGTTGACCTTATGTATCAATCAGCATAACGATACTTCACTAGAAGTTCGTCATTCAGCAGACAATGCCAGCTCAAAATTGAGATCGAACTCGTCGCGAACCATATTATCGAATTAATTAACTCCCTCGGAAGGCACAGTAGACAGGTGTTGTATCGTTAACGCACCTTTTCCGACTGATACTACACTCAAGCTTCACATGGTTTGGATAGTTCAGTTGTTTTAAAAAATATCAATTTGTAGATTTTATAAGTTATTTATTTGTAGCTCGTAGGTAATCGATCTGTAACAATTTAATTGCACTACAGTTAGTACGCGTGTTTTAAAAATTTGTAAAGCTAGTCACTCGACCAAAGATGATTTTTTTGTAACAACATTTCAATTGTCCTAGTTTAGAAACACAAACTTTTGAACTAGGATATATAAATAAAAAAACGGGTTTATGAACCTTTGATAAAAGATGTATAACAGCTGTGACAAAAGTAAAACATTTTTCAACGTTTGAAGGAAAGTTCTTTTACAATTGAAAAAAAAATAGGATTAAAGGTAGTTAATTGAAAAAGTAATCGAAAACTGCAATATATTCTGAACATGTTTTAGACAATTTACACCGAACAAAAAAATAATTAAATGTTTAACAAAAACGAACATTTCACATGCCATCTATTCCTAACTATTGATATAAATTTAGGTAGCAATACTCCGTGTTATGAAAAATCCATAACATAAAAACTGTTTAGACGAATCAAACACTCAAACTACCAGCCTTCCAACGCAATTAACGTAGAATTTTCATCATATTTTGCGGTATCTGTGTCGGTAGTTGCTAGAAGAGAAGTTTTCTGAATTACCATTTACGCGTTTTTCCCTTTTCTACCTTTAATATACGACACCCATCGCCATGGCAGCCCGTAGACATTTTTAAGACAAGCAAGTGATGTTTTGTTATAACCTTCAACAAAAGACTTTTCAATAAAAAATATCTATGCCGAAAAGAAAAAAATGTTTTATCTCAAATATGGTATGTATTAGAAACTAGAGCGCTCTAGTTAGAGTGTGGCCATGACGTATCCAAACGAACATGAAATTTGACGCATTCGCAATGGAAATACGTCAGATTTCTGCTCGTTTGGATACGCCAAACTCGTCTTGGCCACACTCTAACTAGAGTGCTCTATTAGAAACCCAATGTGTGCTTACATCCCCTGAACATGTCTATGGTACATAATATTAGACGCTGGTCTCATAAGTATTGTACGTTTGAGCTCTGAAAACAAAGGATTCGTATAGTGTCAATATATGCGTCAGAATAATTTGACATATACTTCAACATTCCTTGGTTTGCAACTTCCTAATTCGACGAATTTTCAATCGAACTTCTTACGTGTACCCAGCCCACAGTTTTTTTAATTCTCTCCGAGCGTCTCTGTATTTATACCATCGTCTCTGGATTATTCATATCAATACAGAGATGCCAGATTTGCAGACAAGTCTGCAAATTCGCAGATTTTTAATTTAAGCTGCAGATTTTTTCGATGACGCAGATATTTGCAGATTTTCTAGTTTGGTTGCAGATATTTGCAGATTTTTTAGTTTGGTTGCAGATATTTACAGATTTTTGAATGTAAAGGCTTTTGGTTACACTAGCTTTCCTGACATTTTTTGTTCTTCCCAGACTCTTAAAATTATTATTGCAGACATTTGAAAAAAGTACCTGGCATCTCTGTATCAATATTTTGATTCAAAATATTGTTGTTTATCAATTAGATTAAAAACTGCTGTTCACTGTAAGGTTAAAAGAAACCATGTCCTCTCAACCAATCTGGTACACGGAAACTGAAATGTAATTTTAAACCAGCTTTACGTTCGACTTATATCATTCTCGTTTTTTCCTGATGCTACACCAGGGAAGTGCAAAAAAAGATGGACTGATTACGCTGATTACACCCAAGTTTGAATGAATCCAGCACCGACTAAACCGGTGTAGTGCACAGTCAAAAACGAAAATGCCATCACTGTAGAAGCTTAATTTCTGTTTGTTCCAGGCTAATCCGTGGAACCAGTGTGTGCCGAGATCGCCTTTCAGATGAATGTTTCTCTAACCTTACTGAGTACCTGTTCAAAACTATCGACAATCCGACCGAGACTTCAGCGGAGCACACCGCAAGCGACATCGAAACGCTTCAAAACGATAGTCAATTGAATGAGCAAGATTTCAAACTAGCCCTGCAAACTTTAGCGTATCTGGTGAGGCGTTCGCTAAAATTTATGTTAAAACCTTCGACTTTACAGTCGGATCTACGCAATCGACTACTGCTGGATGAGAATAAGAGCAATATTCTCGTTAAACATTGGATCCAAGCGACGAAGATAATACTCGACTCGTTAAAGCCTTCTGAAGGCGACCGGGGTAGCGAGGGCTCAGCATCCAATCAACTCGCGGATGTTTCGTGGAAGGTGCGAGCTCAACTGTCTTCCGAACCACGACAAAAGGATAAGCTGGCACTTGGTCAACTGGAACTGAAAACCACCAAAAAGGCAATCAATCTGGAGCTGAACAGTACCGAAATTGTCGATTTTTATAATCAGTTGGAGCGAATACAAGCGGAGCTGGATTCGTTGAAATCAAAAGCATGATAGATGTATCGAGAGCTTAACCGACGATATTTGTTGAATAAAACTTGATTAATTCCGTTCTTGTTAGAACCAAAACTATTCTATGGAAGCTGTCCTTCAATGTCAGCTGCTTTCTCCAAGCAGCCCAGATAAGCCGTGTAGTGTATCTCATTTGGCATAGGACGTTATGAATACAGCCTACAAGGAAGAACAATTGAAAACGTCGACTCGATCCGTGACTTGGAAGTTGAGCTTTTCCGACCATATCACCGCAACAACTGCTAAGGCTTTCGGAATGCTGGGCTTCTGAAAGCGGAACACCGCGGACTTCTGACTTCTTCGCACTAAAGGCACTTTACTGTGCCCTGGTTAGAAGTGTTCTGAAGTACGCTGTACAAGTGTGGGCACCATATCATGTTCAAAATGACCGACTAGAACATATAAAAAGATGTGCGATTTCCTCTCAGGAAACTCATGGTAATCTACTCAGTCTGCGGACTCTGGCGACTCACCGTATCTTTCTGCAGTTTTTGTTTTCGATTTGCTGTAAAGTAATATCGACAGTCCAGATCTTCACCCTTATTCTTGTTTACGACGAAGGCAAGGTTCGTTCGAAAGTGGTTTGTATTCCCGTTTACGACAGCAAAATCAAATGTGCTTTTTATTCGTTCGAATCGCATTCGAACGAATATCGCATTCGTCGTAAACAAGAATATGGGTGCTCGGGCGTTAATTTGTATGCGCCCCCTCGCGTTCTTCGTAACCCCACTCAGTTTTCTAGACACCGTATTGCATATGGACAAAATAATCCACTGGAAAGATGTTGCCGCAGATTTAACGAAACTTCTTCATTGTTTCATCTTAGCATTTCCAAGCATATGTTTAAGTTATTAATAGGAAATACAGGAGAACCCGGGGCTATTAAGTCCGTGGGGGTAATTCAGACCCCCTCGATTTCTTAGAAATTGTATGAATTTGTGACCGTCGTACATAGTCTTTTAGAAAGGAGATACAACGTGCTTAATTTTTTGCCATCCTCAAAATCAATATAATGGTAAAACCGTGATAAAAGCAACAAGTAAAAGAAGTATATTGGAAAGCTTTAGGCTCCTATTTTATGGATTCTATAACATTTCCCCGAAAACCATTCTCCAGAAAATAAAATGCCGAAGCTTTTTCCCCAGAAACATATTTTCCCAAAAGTACCAAATGCCTGAAAACTACTTTCCAGAAAGTATACTATAGATAGATTTAGACATGATGATAATTCACTGATACAATAAATGGTATATACTGATTGGATATGCTTACAGTTTGTTGGCCGTTACAATGCGTTTGAGTTCTTCAAATATGACCTATCCTTCATCTCTGAACCCAACTAGTGGCAGCGATTCATCCGAGTATTGCTCACCGAGTAGTCGGTTTTGTCATCCGTTGACGTGGTGATGCATAAGACCGATAAAAAACGAGAATTAAAATTAGAAAATTATGAAGTTTATTTTGTTATTGAGTGTTAATTTGATTTTTGACAAGAAAGAGTAGAAACAAGCAAAGATGGATGGAGTTAGAACACAAATATAGATTATTTTTAGTATGCTTGGATAATGTAAAGGGAGAGTAAATTTTATTTATTATTTTTATTTATTTATTTGTTCTAAATTAATTAAAAATTCCTAATAGCTAACTTATAACTAGATTTGGTGACATTAACGTCGAACAGATGTGAAGTTCCGTTGAATTTGTAGCAACATCTATCCACAGGATGGTATTGACCGTAAACAGTACGATGTCTAGGAATCCACAAAAGAGAACGGTTCCTTAGGGCGCGAGGACGTACAAACACATCCGTGCAAGAATATCTGGGCAGTCAATAGGTTTGTTCCAGTACCAGGAGAAACTGGAAGTACTCCGGAGCAAACAGGGAGAAAATCGTTCCTGTATTATCTTTTTGTCTTTTTCATCTTCTGGTAGCAAATCGGAGTGAAAAGGAGCAAGATTTTTTTGCTCCGGAGATACAGGGAGTGACTTCCGTGTACTGGAACAAACCTAATGTTATTACACAACATATCAAATATAAACATTCTTTGCAAGAATGTGCGGCGGAACTCTAACGTCGGTAACTCAAGCAGCATGCACCTATCGTTGTAGGGTGGTAGATGGGCAGGGTCGTTCCACGGCAAATTTCTTAGAGCGTATCGCACGAAACATCTTTGTACGCGTTCTAATCGGTTTATTTGGACGTTGTGATGTGGAGCCCACACTTGCACAGCATACTCCAAAATGCTTCGCACCAATCCGCAATATAGAGATTTTAGTGCGTAGAAATCGTTAAAGCCAGCGGTATTTCGGTTCAGGAAACCAAGTATTGCGAATGCCTTCGCCGTCGTTGCGGTGATGTGATCCGAGAAGCTAAGCTTTCTATCAAAAAGCACTCCCAAGTCACGAATGGAGTCCACTCTTTCGATGACGCGGCTTAGGAGCAAGTACTCATAATGAGATAGAGTGGATGATCGCCTGAAACTTATCATTTTAACGTTTGTCAACGTTTATCTGCATACCATTCAACAGGCACCATTGTTCAATATTAAGTACATCATCTTGAAGTGCAACAGAGTCAAGTCCAGAAGCAATGGAACGAAAAATCTTCAAATCGTCGGCGAAGAATAGTTTTCCAGATATGATACGAGCACAAATGTAGTTTATAAATAAAATAAAAATTAGCGGCCCTAGGTGACTTCCTTGAGGGACTCCGGTTGGCATGTCGAGCAAGCTAGAACGTGTTGAACCAATTTCAACGAAAGCACTCCGACTAGACAGATATGATTGCAACCATCCAGTTAACCACGCAGGAAATCCTAGTCTTTGCAGTTTCAGAAGAGCAATGTTGTGAGGTACTTTATCGAATGCTTTCGAGAAGTCAAAATATATTGCATCGGTTTGTTGACGCTTTTCAACAGAGGGAACCAATATGCTAGTGTACATCATCAAATTTGAAGTCGTAGAACGTTGCTTCACAAATCCATGCTGATTTTCGTCGATGATGTGAGAAGCAGCAGCGTACATCTCATTGTAAACGAATTTTTCAAGGACTTTAGCAAAACAGTTCAAAAGTGAGATTCCTCTGTAATTTTCAACATTATGAATGTCTCCAGTCTTGTGAATTGGAAATATAGCCGCTTGTTTCCATACACTCGGGAAGACGCTTTCAGTGATTGAGCGGTTAAAAATAATGCTGACCGGCAATGACAATGATCGTGCACATCCTTTTATGAATATCGGAGGCAAACAATCCGGGGCTGGTCCTTTCGATGGGTCGACACTGGATAGAGCTTTCAACACGTCTGCTTCAGTCATATTCAAGCTAGGGAGACTGATATTGTACGATGGTAATGTGTCTATATACTCTTGTGACGGAGAGATAGCTGGGTTGGTCTGCAAAAAGGTCTACGGATTCGGCTGTGGATTGCGCACTGGCATCTCCAAGATAAACATTTACGGGAATGCCACCAGCGCGTTTTCTACTGTTCACAAACTTCCAGAACGTCGAGGGGTTGTTCCGAAGGTTGCTTTGGACGTGACTTATATACTCGCTGAATGCACTATTCCGGGCTGTTTCGTATTGAAGTTCGGTTCGGCGAAGAACAGCTTTGTTTTCGTCGGTCTTATGACGGAAGTAACGCTTGTGATGTTTTCGGAGAATGTTGCGTAGACGACGAAGCTCGGAATTCCACCACGGATACTTGTAGTCCACCACGGATACTTGTAGTCCGTCTTCTCTGTTGACACGTTTCTTAGGAACCATGCGGCGCACAGAGGAGTAACAAGAACAAATTCTTGGCCAAAAACCAAAATATTTTTTTTTTCGATTTTTTTGTTTCGTTATATTTTTTTTTTACATACCTAAGAACCTACTGTATAACGTGGCAAAATTAGGAGTATATCAAAAATTGTTAAAGAATTTTTGCATGTATGCCCAATGGTGATATTATAATATCCCTTAAATATTTTAATCGTTTTCGTTATATATTCAGCAAAATCTCTTTCTAGTGATGATGACTGTATTAAATAAGACAATATTATTACAAACGTATTTCAACACAACCGTTTGTTTAACTTCAGTTTAAAACTAATTAAAAAAAGTAGACTTGCTGTGTATAGCACCAGCTTTAAAAAATACCCTTTTTAAACATTTTATTCCAAATTTGAACGATAATAAAGTTACATTATACGGCTAGATCCGGCAAAGCTACTGAAGCAGTATTACAAAGCAAGATTTCAGCTATACAAAAAATATTCGAACTCTTCCGATCTTGTCCGATCCACCAATCCCAAGCGATTTGAAAATAGTGAAATTTTTACTAATTCGAGGTACACCGAAATGCTGTAGGGCCAAACATTATGTATGCCAAAATGTATCTCTATGAAAATATGCACAGGCGTCCCTTTTCTTTTCCCTTTCCCACTGATCAAATGTTTATGCAACTGGAAAAACAAATGTATTCCCAACGATCACCTAGAAAATACTAGTATTCGAAAGGATATAGAAAATTGGCCTTTGCACTAGTAAGTGGGTAGATGCCAAATTGTTCCAAAAACTAGTAATTGTCTACTTTTAGTTCATATTAAAGCATAATAACAATTGCAGCAGCAAATAATTTTGGCCAGGATTCGACCCCAATTACTCCTGTGTGCGGCGTAGTATCTCGTATAGAGTTCCGTAGAACACAGCGACAGCATGATCCAGATCGTTTCCACTTAACAGATCGAACCAGTCAACAACATCGAAGGCCGCAGACACTTCTTCAAAATTACAGCGATTGAAGTCAAAATTGAGACCGTTGACGGATTCGGCAAAAGCGTCTTCTGTTTCAACTTGCATGTTAAACCTCAGCACGAAGGATTTATGGTGAGCGTCCACTTTGAGTATATAGGTCGAAGGCTCGAGAAGTTCGACTAAATCGTCGTAGTTCACGAATGCCAGATCGAGCGTCCGTCCATTTGCGTTAGTGAGCGAGTTGATTTGACACAGTCCCCCAGCGACTATCGTTTCCGTGATAGCTATCTCTTGTTCGGTTGTGGCATTTTCAGGCAGGTAACATTTGAGATCATCGTCGAATATCCATCTGAGATGGGGAAGGTTGTAATCACCTACAATAAGTACACTGTCTGAGCTACTAACTTTATCCAGAATTTGTTGAACTGCAGAGGAGTGGGCATTGTACAGGTCTGGACTGCTGTTCGGCCGCAGATATATACAACAAATATATAGAGCGCTATTTGGTAGTGAAATGCGCACAATAGCTTGTTCCAAGCATTCAAAACCAGGCATTTTTATTACAGTGCCCGTGAGATTATTTTTTAGCGCAATAAGAATGCCACCCCCGCGACGTAGTTGACTAGAGGAAGAGTTGCGCTCGCAACGATAGATTGCGTAGTTCATTGAAAGTTCCGAGTTATGTATGTCAGCACGCAGCCAGGCTTCTGTGAGAACAATAACATTATAATCGCAAGAGGAAAACGCCAGCAAGAAGTCCTGAGTTTTTGTTCTCATTCCTCGAACATTTTGATAGTAGACGGACAAGAAACCGTCCGACTTAGAATTGGAATTGGCGGCCGACTTAGGATTGGAATTGACGGCTTGAGTGGGCAGGCGAGGCAAAGTTGTGCCGATGAAGTGTCGGTTTGGAGCTTGGCTTATTTGAACACTGGCAGCATGTGGCGGAGCAGGCTTTGCTTTGCTGCCTTCGGTATTTCTGCTATCAGTTGAGGAGGGGTGGGATTCCAAAACCCCTTGATCGGGTTACCTTCGGACTCGCGGAATCGGATACCAACGGGCCATGTGGAAGCAGTCATCGCTTTGTCTTTTCTATCAATAGGCAATCCAACTTTGAAGGAAACAAATGTTAAAGTGCGCACATCTCGTCTTTTAGGAACCAGCTTGTGTACTTCGACGTTGTTGGTGTCCAGTCTTGACTTGACCATATCTGTTACCGTATCATCTAGTACCTATGGCATTACCCCGGACAGGTACAACCAAAACTTTGGCTCCTCATTCTGAGTAGAAGCTACTGTAATGATCTATAAAGTGGGAGAATATAGAGAATTTCTATACTAGGGGACCCCGGGGTTAGTTGGCGGTTGGGGTAAGTTGGCGGAATCCCTTTTTCTCTGTTTCTATTAGACATATAGCGCTGCCTCTTCTTGTGTTCCTAAAGTTATGTGAAACCCGTTATCCAATGTGGTTTTGTTGCAAAACGATTTGTTTGGTGGAAGTTGTGTGTTTTCGAGCATACCAAGTAAATTTTCTAAATTTTAAATACTTTTCAATCTATTTCCTGAATGATAATATTTTTCGATAGCGCGTGAAGAGAGCTTTCAGTATCCGTATAGATATTACATTCATATTCCACAAACAAAAGTTATTTTTTGAACAGTTTTTAATAAAATATGCGGTTGGGGTAAGTTGTCGGTGCTGCATACGGGGCAAGTTTGCGGTACTATTTACAGTGCAAAAAAGTCTTCAAAAAAATTATTTCTGGAATTCACTCCAAAGTAAGAAAAAAATTTTCTTGTGTATCTCGCCAATATAGGAGACATTTATTCCGGCCTATTGCATGAAGTATTTCCAAAATTTGCTTTTGAATAGTGAGTACGAGGCAAGGTCAAAATGCCGGGGTATTGAAACTGAAATATAATAGCAAATGTCCGTTAATATACAGTTTTCTCGAAAAGACATTCAGTACGTTCCAAAAGGACCCTTGAGGTTATTGAATCTCCATTTGATTGCTTAGTTTTTGGCGTATACTCAAATACCGCCAACTTACTTGTCTCTAAAAACGAAGACAATGCATCAAACACTTCAAAAAAAATCAGAGATGTTCCCAACAGCCTGCTCTTTCATATCGCGTGTTCTATTTTGCAAGATCTACCTATATTAAAGCGGGAAAAATTGAAAACTGAAAACACTGCCAACTAGCCCCGGTCTCCCCTACTGAGTAAATGAAAATAAATATATTAGCTACAGAAAGAAATAGATATTAAATGCACCTAATCTAGTTTTAGGTTTGATGATGTGGTTCACGTGGATTGGATTTCTTCAAAAACTACGTGTTTCAGTTTATTATGTTGAGCTAGTTGAGCATTAACTAGTGGCTGAACAGTATGTTTAAAAAAAGGTTCCATACATAAGAGATTGTCATCACTGTATCTGAAAACAGCGAATCCGATTCAATATAGACGAGTGTTACTCGTCATCTTCACGAACCAGAGCGACAGTTCGAGCGAGTTAAGAGATAAAAACACCCACTTTCAGTCTGATCATCTCTTATAGATGACAGTCCATTGATCTGAATTGAATGAATCGATCACTATGCCCAAGATCAAATGAGTCTTCGACCAGCTGAACCAATATGTCCCTCCATTCGAAAGTAGAAAGATTCATTTCAGCTGTCCGCCAAAACACTCCATCTAATGAGTATGAGTCATGAGATTCAGAGATCAAAGAACCAGTAGGGGAGAGAGGGTAACAGTGGAACACATTTTTTCAATGATTTATTTTTAGAGTAAGAAAACGTTTTTAATGTAGCTCAATATGATATATCGTTTCAAATATTAGTAAACAAACACATATCTTTTTTTTAGAGGATACGTTCAACAGAAAAAGCATTTTTTGAAAAAAATATGGTTGGTAGTAAAACGTTTCAGTGTACCTCACAGGTATGAACAATGAAACATGGCGTCGTCTTCAGTGAAACAGTATTTTATTAGAAAATCTTATCCAATAATAATTTTTTTTTTTTTATCCCTTTATGGGCAGCTAGGGCCGAGGGTGGTGGCTAACAGGTTTCATACATCCTTGACCTGACGGACAAAGCTATGGTGCCTTGAACACAGGCAACGCAGATCCAAGGCCATCATTGAAATGATAAGTTCTGCGTTTGAGATGTACTTCCCCCGGTTGCCAGACGTATGTATGTATGAATCTAATGTTCAGTCCTGGGTGGTGTATGCGTGGAAGGTGTGGTTTTTAGCGTTCGAGTCCAGGAGTGCATATCTGTCTGGGTTAGCGTGGGCGTTTACTAATTGTGTAATAGTGTGATCGCTAAAGGCTCGAGCATATGAATGCCAGCGTGTCTCCAACTTTGCGTGCATAAATCCGATTTTAGATCCGTGTTGCCATTCGCACATTCACGTATATTCTCGAACGATCGCGCGCGGACCGTGAATCTAATAATTAATTTTCAGTGTATGGTAGAGAAACGTGTTGTCCAGTGAATCGGTCCAACTGAAGGCATGAGTCTAGGCTGATCGAGAGTAGAGAATTCCGAACGTAGCCAGTCTATGATCGCGCGAGTGGTGGGTTAATGCTTGAGACCGCGGTTGTAAAGTTATAGGTGCTGAAAAGTTAACTTAAGTAAAGGGGTGTTGGCGAAATTGCGAGCGTAGGTGTGTGTGGATGATTGAAATTGTAATGTAAGTTCGCGTTTTTGACCAGGTTTGTGTTATCGCGAAAGTTAGCGGCGTTTGGACGTTTTGGATGTGAATGTATATGGGAGAATATGCAATTGACTGTGCTTATGAATATCAGTATGAACCCAACTCAAGATACAGTAATAAAAGGAAAAATAACATGCCGAATGTTTCTTTTTTTAGGTCAATAACCGTGCATTGAAGAATGCTCAAAAACTCTGAACTAGGCCCCATCGAGTCCAGTCTGTCCGTCTCGTCCTGTCGTGTCTGGGGTTTCCAGGTTACATGCATTCACCAGATGAGACTAGCTTATGTCAGCTTACTTGTGCACTGGTTTCGTAGAATCGAGGCGATCATCGAAATGATAGATCCTGCGAGTGAATGCACTTGGCCCAGTCACCTGTCAAGCTTTTGTGTATTTGTGTGTGTTGAGATATGTGTGGAGCCTGTAAATAATATTTTAATACGAATAATATTTTATACTTCAAAACAAGAAATGTGTAATATACTACTTGCAGTTTGTTGATCGTTCCTACTTATCTGATTCCATCGAGTATGAGAATACATCTCCATTGTTCTAAAACCTGGCGACGTCCGATGGCAGAGAAGAATCATTGTGGGCAGCAATGTTGCTCTTCTTGGATGGGTGAGCTCGAAAAGGTCATCACAAGAATATAAACGCATGAGACCGAAAATAAATAAAAAAAAATAAAGAGAAGAGTTAGTATTGTTATTGAGTATTAATAATATGCCGATTTTTTTCGAGAGTTGTCCTACTGGAACTGTAGAGCTAATTGATTTAATTAAGGCATGGACCTAGACTTCTGGAATCGAGGATAGAGACCTCCGGACGCGAACGACTCATGAATGCACGAGTGCGGGGGACTGTAGGTTCACGTTTGAGACCGCGTTTGAGTGATTACAAGTGCTGAGACGTCCACATTATCACAGGGATGTTATAATGTCTGGAAGAGCGCGAGTATAGGTTGCGTGGATGGTCGCGAAGGGCTCCAGCATTTTTATATTTGTTTGTCGCGTGTATGTGACTTTGCATTCGATTTTTATGTAGTTTCGCGCGAACACGGGCATTTGGAGGTTCACTCTCGAGACCGGGATTGTTAATTTATAAGTGCTAAACCGTTCACTTAGTCACCAGGGTGTTATACTTTTTACGAGATCGTGGGTGTGGTCGTGCGTGGATGATCGCGAAGGACTCGAGCGTTTGTATGTGGACGTTTTTGTCGCGTGTGCTAGTATGTAACTTCGCGTGGACACACCATTTTTATAAGCGTGCGGCCATTCGCATGTTCGCGCATTCTTCAACGATCGCACGTGGACGTCTTGTCTAGTTTTTATTTCTATTGGTCCAACTAAAGGCATGAATTTGAGCTACTATGATCAAGGGCGGAGACTTCCGGACGCGACCGATTCATGATTGCGCGAGCTTAGGTTCTTAGGTTCCAACGTTCACCTAATCAATCGGGGTGTTCGAATATTGACGAGATCGCGGGCGTTCGTATTTGTGACCAGGTTTGTGTTATCGCGTAGGCCACGTTTGTACGTTTGGAATGAGGTGCCTGCAGAGAGAATTGGGCCCTAAACCCACATTGTATATTATTTGACCATGGCAGTGGATAATAAAGGTCGCCAAGTTAAGTACTAAAATTGATCACAATGTAGCTTAACTAAAAAGAAAATAATCGTATCCCAAGTTTATGTGATATCATCACTGTAATACTGCTTTGGTGGAAAAGCCCCCGGACCACATCAAGGTACAGTATCATGCCGAGGGAGAAAATCTTATCCAATAATAATAATAATATAAAGTAATAAATAAAAGTATTTTTATGGTAACACAGAAAAGCATATTTAATATCATTAAACATTGCATCATTGCATAACATTCACGTCCTTTTTTCGTGGACAAAAGTGGATGTAGTGAAAGGCATAATCGGCGGTGCTTCGTTTAAAATTTATCGTAACTCTCGTTTCCTAGGATTGTCTAAACCTTTTGTTTGCTTCGCTTTCAGTTTGGATACAGGAACGCAGAGTTTGGATGTTCCACGTCCTTTTCTTTTTGTCGGATCGACAGGAACGAGAGTAGACGGTACACTGTCAGGAACTAAGACCATCGGACGCTCATTTGATGATCCGTTTATTTCCAGTGGTTCTTCTTTAATATTTATCTTCTTCCTTGCTGATTTTCCTGTTTTCTCCAAACGTTTCTGCTTGCATTGCTTAGCCTCAAGTTCTTTTTTTACAGATGTGTCGGTCGCAATCAAGCATCTACCTCTTGTTCGACGCTTTCCCAATTTTATATCCCTGCTAGGGAATCCACAAATATTTTCCGGGCGCACCAATGGCAATAGAGAATTTTCTTCTTTTTTTATTTGTACCACTGTTGTGATGCTCGCGCTATTCTTTTGAATTAGTTGCGGTAATTGTTCATTCAGTTCGTATTTAGATGTGTGTGATACTGCAGTGTCCGTGCTTTTTTCGACTGGAAAATCTGGTTGGAGTTCAGGTTGAGCATTAGATGGGTTTGCCCTTTCAGAAACAGCCGACGGTAGAAAATCAATGTCAGTGAAAATATGACGATTAAATGGGAATATTCCAGTTTTTTTGAATGCTGTAGAAATATTCTCGTTAGTCATACTTTTCCTGTACGCAACACCAACACATTCAGCTACGTTGTATATTGTCATAGGACACCCCGGAGTGCGCATTAGTAATGAATCAATAGCCGCATTGTAGTACAAACTGAACGATCGAAACACGCCAACGTCCAGAGGTTGTAGTTTATTGCTGCAGTGTGGAGGAATTGTCAAAATAGTAACACCGTTGTCTTTTGCCAGATCCAGCACTTTTATGGACAAATGGCTTCTTTTGAAGAATTTGTGTATTTTATGAAGTGCGTCAGCACTTCTACAAAGAGCTCGCGATTCATCCAACCTGATGGGTTCGCCAAACCTAAGGTTCCTGCAGGAGCACCGTTTAGCATATTGCTTCGAAAGTGCACACGAGGGAAAATCATTGCAGGTGGCAGATTGTTTCCTGTGGCACCGATAATCGCACATGTCGTTACTAAAGTTCCTCTTTCTCCACTGGTTACCTTGCTGACCTGTTTCTGTCCCTTTTGCGCAATTATTTTCGGTGATTTTTGAACCGTCATTGTTCCAGTCTCATCGAGGTTGTACACTCTGGTTCCATCAGCGAACTGAGGATATCTTTTCATAACGTCGTTCAACAAATCAAAAAACGCATCAACTTTTGTACGATTGAATGAGGAAGCTCTAGCCATGCTACAACCTTCGGGGCTTCGAAGAGACAAATTAGGATGTCGGCGCATGAAACCGTAAAGCCATTCTTTACCCGCTAACTTGCAGTGGTCCCATTTTGGAGGGTACTTTAAATTATTTGCAAAAGCCATTTCATAGGCTAGCTTCCTAACCTCAATCTTCGTCAATCCGTACATCATATTTGCACATCTGATAATGTATTCCGCCAAACTATCCTCAAGGGCAGTACTGAATATTTTGTTCACTGCATAATTCGGGCGCATCATCACCATTTCTTCCGCGTTTTGCCTCTGTTTTTTCACATATCTGTGTAGAGTGGCAAAGGACAAGTGTTTTTCCCTGGCTACTGAACGAATTTTCTCTCCCTGCAGGACTCTGAAAACGGCGTTCCGCATCAAATCCTCGGTAAAATTTCCGATGTTTGATTTTCGCTTGGGGTTCCGTGGCATCTGAAACAGATAAATGTTCTATATTGGGTGAAATTTTACAGTTTGTTTGATCTTACGGTTCTGAGTTTTTCGATCGTAAGATTCTTACCACCGCAGGATCATGCATCGGATAATGTTAAAAATCCGCCCCTTCGTGTACGGCGATGTAAACCTGCAATAATAACTTATTTTTTTTTTCCATACGTTTATTTGACACGGCATTTGCAAAAGCTTTTTACGCCAGTTTCTTTTTTTACATAGCACGTTACAAAAATCCTTAAGACTAATTTTAACTATACTAGTACTTTGTCTAAAACTAACACTGAAATCACTTTATTGTTTGCTTTTTTCCTTACATTGTTGTATTTCATAATGATCTAGTATTTTCGGGTGTATTTATTTACTTTTTTTCTGTTATTGTCTGAATTTAAAAACTAAATATTCTAGGACACCTTAATTGGTGAATGATTAGCCTTGGATGAGAGTATGAGGAGATGTATTTAATTAAATTTTGACAGACGCTGTTTTTAGAAAATGATAGATAAGTTCCATGTATAGAGGATCGCGATACGCCAGGATGTCTCTAACAGGAACATGGATTGGTCTACCTCGGACTTGTAAAGAATCTACTAATTGTGATCTGGCTTCACGATATTCAGTGCAGGACCAAACAACATGCTCAATGTCATGGTAACCCTCTCCACAAGCACAATGATTACCCTCAGCGAGCCCAATACGACGGAGATGCGCATTTAAAGTATAATGATTGGACATGAGCCTAGACATCACACGGATGAAGTCCCGACTTACATCCAATCCTTTGAACCATGCCTTCGTTGATACTTTAGGGATAATTGAGTGTAGCCATCGTCCCATATCTCCATTGTCCCAAGATGTTTGCCAACTAGCAAGTGTCCTCTGTCGAGAAGCGCTATAAAATTCATTGTAAGCGATGGGTCTTTCATATATTTCACCATCTAGTGCACCAATCTTGGCTAAATTATCAGCTTTCTCATTGCCCGCAATAGAGCAATGGGCGGGGAGCCACACTAGGGTAAATTTATAACATTTTCTTGTCAGGTTACTCAGAGATTCTCGTATCTTCCCCAAAAAGAATGGATCGTGATTATCAATCCTCTTTGAGCGTAGAGCTGCAATTGTGCTGAGACTATCAGTGAGGATAAAGTAATGGTTTGGGGGTAAAGTATTAATTATTTGAAAACTATAGTGAACTGCTGCTAGTTCCGCTATATAAACAGAGGCGGGTTCTGCAAGTTTGAGAGAAATTGAAAAATTATTGTTGAAAATACCGAAACCAGTGGCCTCACTGATTCGTGACCCATCAGTGTAAAACATTTTAAGGCAGTCTATGTGTTGATATTTACTTGTGAATATTTTAGGGATCTCCCGCGAGCGTAGATGATCCGGAATTCCACGAATCTCTGCTTGCATGGACGTGTCGAAGAATAAAGTGGATTCAGGAATATCTAGTATATTGACGTATGTGGGAACATACCTAGCAGGCGTTATTTCTTGTGACATGTGATTGAAATACACTGTCATGAATCTGGTTTGGGGTTGAAGCTCGACAAGTCTTTCAAAATTTTCAATTACCAGTGGGTTCATAACCTCACATCGAATAAGTAAACGAGAAGAGAGATCCCAGAATCGGTCTTTTAAAGGAAGAACTCCCGCTAGTACTTCAAGACTCATTGTATGGGTCGACTGCATGCAACCTAAGGCAATTCGTAAACAGCGATACTGTATCCGTTCCAGTTTAATAATGTGAGTGTTCGCAGCTGAACGGAAACAGATGCACCCATATTCCATTACTGAAAGTATTGTTGTTTGATACAATCTTATCATGTCACTTGGATGAGAACCCCACCATGATCCAGTTATTGTTCGCAGAAAATTTATCCTTTGTTGGCATTTCGTTATTAGATACCTAATGTGGCCTCCCCATGTGCCTTTAGAATCGAACCAAATTCCAAGGTATTTAAAAGTCAGGACTTGGGCTATCGTTCTACCAACCAACTGAAGCTGAAGCTGAGCTGGATCACGCTTCCTTGAGAAAACGACCAACTCTGTTTTCTCCGTAGAGAAATCGATGCCCAGCTTTAAAGCCCAAATTGATAAATTATCCAAGCTATCTTGCAATGGTTGTTGTAAATTTATAGCTTTTGGTCCTGTGGCAGAAACCACCCCATCATCTGCAAGTTGTCTTAAGGTGCATGGGCTGACAATACAATTATCAATGTCATTCACGTAAAAATTATAGAGAAGGGGGCTTAGACAAGAGCCTTGTGGGAGGCCCATGTAACTTATTCTGAGTGTCGCCAAATCGCCATATGAAAAATGCATGTGCTTTTCTGACAATAAATTGTATAAATAATTATTTAATATCGGTGAAAGACCACATTGATGTAGCTTCTCCGAGAGAACATCAATGGAGACTGAGTCGAATGCTCCTTTTATGTCTAAGAACACAGACGCCATTTGTTCTTTTTTTGCGTAAGCGAGTTGGATTTCTGACGAAAGTAGCGCCAGACAATCATTCGTTCCCTTTCCCCTCCGAAAACCAAACTGGGTATCTGATAGCAAGCCGTTCGCCTCGACCCAATTGTCGAGACGTCGTAGGATAATTTTTTCCAACAATTTCCTGATGCAGGATAGCATTGCAATCGGTCGATACGAGTTATGATCGGAGGCTGGCTTTCCCGGTTTTGGAATAGCGATAACTCTCACTTGTCTCCAGTCGTGCGGGACAATGTTCTGCTCAAGAAGCATATTGAATAAATTCAACAAGCGTCTTTTTGCTAGGTCAGGCAGATTCTTCACCAAGTTGAATTTAATTCTGTCTAGTCCCGGAGCATTATTGTTGCATGAGAGGAGTGCAATTGAGAATTCCATCATTGTCAAAGGCGAATCTATGAAATCGTTACTTGTGGGAGCATCGCGAGTGATTTTCTGCGCAGGAGCAGAATCTGGACAAATTTTCTTGGCAAAATTAAATATCCAACGATTCGAAAAATCTTCGCTTTCATTAGTCACGTTTCGATTCCTCATTCTTCTGGCTGTGTTCCAAAGAGTACTCATTGATGTTTCTCTTGACAAGCCATTAACGAAGTGTCTCCAATAACTAGATTTTTTGGCACGACGTATACTGTCAAATTTGTTTTGCAAAATGAAATAATTTTCGAAGTTCTCACGTATACCCCCTTTCTGTTTCATAATTTCTTTGTAGGCAACTTGTTTAGCTTCATATGCATCAGAGCACTCTTTGTCCCACCAAGGATTAGGGGGCCGTCTATTTATTGTCATTCCAGGATTGCATTTCGTTTGGGCTTGTTCTGCTGCTTCAATAATTAAACCCGCTAGGAATTCATATTCTTCGGTAGGGGGTAGCTCTTCTGTCGAAGCAAGAGAAGTGGAAATTAATGTTTCGTATGTTTTCCAATCAATATTTCGTGTTAAGTCATAAGGAACATTGATTGAATTCGTAAGGCCTAATTCACTGTTAATTGAAACAACGATTGGCAAATGATCGCTACCGTGAGGATCAGGTACAACCTTCCACGTGCAATCTAACCGAAGTGATGTCGAGCACAGAGATAGATCTAATGCACTTGGACGTGCAGGAGGTCTGGGGATGCGTGTTGTTTCGCCAGTATTTAAAACTGTCATATTAAATTCGTCACAAACATTGTATATCAAAGAGGATCGATTATCATTGTAGAGGGAACCCCACAATACTCCGTGCGAGTTGAAGTCTCCCAGTATCAGACGCGGAGCAGCCATGGATTCCACTACCTCAAAAATTTGACGTTGTCCAATTTGAACTTTGGGAGGTATATATATAGAAGCGATAGACATGTCTTTGCCTTTAATGTTCGTTTGGACAGCTACAGCCTCAATGCCCGCAAACAAGGGGATGTTAATTCTATAGAAAGAATAGCACTTTTTAATTCCTAGAAGCACTCCTCCATACGGGGTGTCTCGGTCTAGGCGAATAATGTTGAAATCATTTAAGTTGAAATTAATGTTTGAGGTAAGCCATGTTTCACATAGAGCAAAAGCATCGCATTTTAAATTATGCAGTAAAATTTTTAAGGAATCAATTTTAGGTATGATACTTCTGCAATTCCACTGTAAAACAGTGATGGAATCTTTCATTGGAGGAGGTGAATTACCCATTGAAAGATACAAGCGCTGCAAGGATGGGCCATTGAGCAATCAGCTGCTCTAAAAATGTTCTAATTGTTGGGAGGAAAGCTGAAAGTATACTCTTTAGTGGTTCAGAAATATTGAATGCTTTAAAAATCCAATCAACAATTTCAGAAAATTTCAATAATCCTACCCCCGGCTGAGGCTCAGAGGAAGTGGAAATTTTATTATTTCCAGTAATGGTGTTCTGTTTGGATTGTACGTTCGAAAAACCGGGCGGAATTGATTTCGGTTTTGAATCGGGATTTTTCGGTTTTGGGCGCAGTTTATCTATTGGTGGAGAAATTTTAAGGCCCTTTCTTGGCAGCTTGGGAAAAGAAGACTGTTTTCTTTTTCTGGAATTTCCGGGCAAAACAAATGATGTACCTTCGCACGCTCCGTCAGAGTCAGACTGTTCCGAAAATAGAGATGTGTAAGTGTTTTCTAAGAAGATGGGTTTAGGGGTAGCATTTTTCAACATTTCTGCATAGGAGCGCTTAGACCTCTCCTTCAAGGATCGTTTAATTTTATCCTCACGCAATTTATAAATGGGGCATGCAGGGAGCTCATGTGAGTTTTCTCCGCACATTAAACATTTTTCTGAATTTTCATTGCATGTATCTTCTTGATGAGAACCTCCACATTTGCCACACCGTGCCTTATTGGAACAGTAAGTGGCTGTGTGGCCAAGCTGTTTGCAATTAAGGCAATTCATTACACGAGGAATAAAAAGGCGAACAGGGAGACGAATCTTATCGATAATGACATAGTTGGGCAGCGCAGACCCAGCGAAAGTCACTCGAAATGAGTCAGACAGTCGATAAACTTTTTTATCTCCTTCGTGTGATACTGAATGCAATTGCTTGCATTCAAGTATCTTTACGTCTTTAAGTATGGTGTCTTTGAAACGACCAACCCCATGCTTAATTATGTCATCAACAGTCAAACTCGATTCTGTGATGACCCCATCAATTTCAATTTCCTTTGAAGGAATATACGCTCTATACTCACGCGTAAAAAGCTCGCAAGAAGCAATTGCATTGGCTTGTTTGAGACTACCAACGACAATGCGTATTTTATCTTTATTGACTTTGACGATCTCTTTTACATCCGAGAATCGCGAAGTCAAATCTTTAGAAATTTGAATAATATTTAGCGCCTTTACTTTACGCCTAATAAATACAATCCATGGTCCCGTTGACGACTCTGGGTAAATTTTAATTCTAGTCGGATTTACATTTTCAGCATAAGGCTTAGGGGGAGGGTCTGTTACTCGTTCTCCCATCTCTTCATCCATTTTACCTAGCAAGAAAAACTATCACAAAAGGAATGAAAAATATACCTGTTATACCTGTAGAACACACCTCATGTGTTACGTTGTAAACTCGGTGCCCGTTGTTTGACAATGTGACACTTGCTGTCCTTCTTCGTCGCGTTGCTTCTTCAGTAGAGAAATAGGCCTACCTGCAACACTTCAAAACTCTCTCCGGTTAAGCTGCTCGTCGGTATCACCACCACAAGCGCGCTCTCTCCGTTTCCACCGTCGCGGTAAACAAAGGTGGCTACCTGTGGCTTGCTGCGAAAATCCCACTGTCGATGCGGCACTTTTCGGTGCCACTTGTTTTCCTTATTCGTCGTACCACTTCTGCGGTAGACGAATAGAGCAAATGGGTCTACCTGTGACGCTTCCCCTCTCGTCGATTAGAATTGCCCGACGACACCAATACAATATATTTTTTCTGTGTGTACAGGCACGATCACTGTCGATTTCTGCCACCGCGGTAGGCAAATTCGTCTACCCGCGGTTTGCTGTCAAAACACCGAGGATGCCGTTGACCACGCCTCCGACGTATCAACTGTCGACTCACACTTAACAAACTGGTCTCTCTCTCTCTCTCCCACAAAAACGCATACAGCGTCTCGCACTCCGTCACTCTCTCGAGAACAAAACCTTCCACCTGGAGGCACAACCGTCTCGGCCGGTTGCAAAAACTGTTATGTTATAATAATAACTTATTAGAAGGGTACAAACTAAAGATAATTTACAAATTTCTTACGGTTTGGATTGCTGAAAGACGAACCGAATCACGTTTGATGATGGTAAACAAAAACAAAACAATTCTAGGGCAGAGTTGCCAGAATTTCTTTAGGCAGTTGAATTAAACTATATAATTTTTTCCAGTTTGCTAATTTTTGAGATTTTTATTTCCTGTCGACTGTAAAAAAGTACACGATTTTGAAGTTATTTGAAAAAAAAACTTTAAAATGCAGTAATTGATGTAAACAGAGCAACTACTTGAAAGTTTCTGCGTATTTTGATTGAAACAACGTTTTTATATTTGGCAACCAGACGAACGTTGGTATAGCTGTGTTAATATGTATGCACACAAACGAAAGCTCGCTATAGCGAAATATTTTACCAGGTTTCCACTGTTACCCATGCGTTCTTGTTCCATTGTTCCCCGATGGGTATTTTTTGAAAATAATGGAAATGCAAATAAACATGACTGGATAGTGAAAAACTACATTTGCAACAAATATTGATCTGTAAATTTGCTATACATTGCAATATATTGAAAATGTAACTCATAAACCGTAACTCCATAAAACAGAATAATGTATCGCATTGCTATTTTACTTTTGCTGTAGCGAAACAAACAAATAATTTAAAAGGGAGCTAGAAGTATCAGAAATCTTCCAAATTACAACAGCACCTGCATGAAATGTGATGAATGAAATGTGATGGAATAAGACGACTCTGTTTATGCATGCTCATGTTATATCGTATGTTTCACTGTTCCTGCTGATCCACTGTTACCCTCTCTCCCCTACTCGCTCGGATCTCCCACTCTTATCCACCACGCAAGAGAACGCGCCCTTAGGCTCATCACCGAAGCCCAGGGCGGTAATTTAAATTTAACGATATGCACCGTAATCAACAATCCACCAATCAGTTCGAACTTCTAAAATTGTCTCCTCAGTATACTTGATATACGGTAGAGTGCCAATATTCTTTTTTTATACCAAATATTTTAGAAATCCATGAAATGTCAAAATCTGGTGTCAATTCGAAAAAAAAACATTTTCTTTTGATTTTTGAGTTGG
The DNA here is from genome assembly GCF_030247195.1 of Topomyia yanbarensis. Classification (NCBI taxonomy): domain Eukaryota; kingdom Metazoa; phylum Arthropoda; class Insecta; order Diptera; family Culicidae; genus Topomyia; species Topomyia yanbarensis. The sequence continues at coordinate 394,760,180 of NC_080671.1, read as the reverse complement.
CGTTCGCGCTGTAATCATTTGTTTGTCGAGAGTTGCACTATTCTACTATCTCAACAGGGAAGGGTAGCCTGCGAGTAGGCCGTCCCGGTAAAACCTTGGCGTGCCTCCGGATACACTCAAAGCTCATCACCAAAATTAGTGGTACTAGGTTGCACCAATCTCGCGTTTAGATCGATTCGGTTCGAAAGAATCAACACGGCAAAGCATGGAGCTATATGGCTCATGGAAGTTCACATTTGGAGCTTAATGTCGGTTCTAAAACCCAACTCTGACCCAGCCGTTACAACCAGAGTTACACGAATCAATAAAAAAAGTTTTAGCATAGCAGACGAAGGTAGTCATCGCTGCCTTGACTCACATCTCTCACACGTATCGTTCAAGCAGCCGCAAAGAACCACCCGGGACGCTTCATTCCACTGTGTTCTTGTATAGTGCTGTTAAGAGAAAAATCCAACATTATATAAATAGTGATATATTACTATCTATAATTCAAACAGCGATACTTTTCCTGCCGCATAGCAAATCTGTATTTGATCATTTTTCCAAGTAGATAAACAGGATTATCAAATTACATCGAAGATTATTTTCAACCAATCATTTATAGTAGCTCAAATGTTCCTGATTCACGGCCACGGACGTTTCATTCCGCGATTTCCACCGCCAGATCTGCGCGGTGGTGACTGTCGAAAACCGGCCGGCACAACCGACGTCAACATGTTTATTTCATCAAAGTTTACCCCGCGGTGCGGATCCCGGAATGGATTACCTGCGCCTCTTTTGTCACGATTAGCTGGTAGCATCTGCCTAGCAGCCAATTCACGAGCAGTTGGATTCATAGGATTCGGACCAGCATAACGGTTAGCATTTCGTTCATTTCTTTCCATAAGTTCCGACACGTAATGAAGACCGGCGTTTAACTGTTGATTGCGCAATTCTGGAACATCTCGCTCTAGATTGTTCCTTAGGTTGGCCATCGTTCCTGACACATGGCGTTTCTTCATGTACTTCATGATTTCGTTTATTATCTTTACCTGGTTGACAGTCAGCTCGTTCATCGAATTAAGTTCACTGTCTCGATCGCGATCAGTCTGAACGCTAATTTCAATCATACGAGCTCGACTAGCCGTTTGGGTATTTACGGAAACGTAAGTTTTACTACGTCGTTGCACGCAGTCGATACAATTTAAGTCCTCCGTCTGTATTGAACGGTCAATAATTCGTTTCGTAGTTGCGCCGCCTCGAACAGGAACAATAGTAATAGCTTGAATCGTTCCCACATCTGCAGTCGAATTACTGTTTGTTTGTGCACTTATATGCTGTGCTAGACGTTGAGAGATATTACCCTCGTCCAAACCGAGTCGTTCGATCATCTGTTTCATTTTGTGGTTAATGTTGCGGAAAGGTTCACAAAGACTTACATCCTTGGACTTACTAGTGGAAGAATACAAAACATTCTGATCATTCCATATCAACGGAGAACGGTTGTCTAATTTCTTCAGATCTGTGTGATAGGTCGGAGCAACGTACAGGAATCGTGCGGATTGTACTTTTGTTTCCTGTTTGTCTAGAATAGATATGGCTTCTTTGATGTGCTGAATCACTGTGGAAATAGAAAATAAACAATCCCAAATAAAAAAGAAAGTCATGTTTCTAACTAACCTTTCTGATTAACCCGAGACGACTTTCTGCCATCATTTGGATTTTTCGAAGCCAAATAGTCGGATAGATTTATCTTGTTCTCTAAGAATAGCTGAAAATACACAAATTTTGTTAGTTTAAACCAGAAATACCTACTAAAAATACTTACTTGTGCCGTGATATCATCTTTCTTGTCCTGCTGCGCTCCCGCAGAATTCTGAAGATCTGTGGGTTTTTGAGCAGCAGCAGCTGCGGCTGCTGCTGCCATCATTGGATTCATTTGCATCATCATTGCCATCATAGGGTTCATCGTCATCATCATTTTGGGATCCGTCATCATTTGCATCATCGCTGTCATTTGATTCATCATGGCCGCAGGACCTTCAGTCGGTGTTTCTGCCGCTCTACGATGTGTACGCGAGCTGGATCGCGACCTAGAAGAGGAACGGCGACGACTTCGGCCACGATCACGACTACGTGAACTGCGACGTTTGCTGCGGCTTCTCCAAGGGCTTCTAGATCTTCTGCTCTCTCGTTCCCGGCTTCTTGAACGGTATCTGGATTGACTACGGGCATAGCGGAATGATGGTCGTCCAATGTCTTCCTCATCGTCTGAGTGCGACCGACGCAAATAAACCCCTGGACTTCGTGATCTCAGCCTACTCCTAGCCCTCTCAAAGTCCTCCCGGTCTTTGCGCAACTGTTCCTCGCGTTCTTCTTTCTCTCGGTCAAACTGGAAATACCTTTGAGAAGATTCACGTTCTACGGTACTATTTCTCGCTTCCTGAGTGGGACTGGATGGACTCTGAATGCGATTATTTTCCTCCAAGCGCTTCAAACGTGGATCCTTAGGTAAACCATCAGCAGGAATTACAACTACTGAATTTTCCGAAACCTGAATGGCATCTTCCTCTACAGTTATGACTTCACTTTCCATAGGAATAATAGCACAGTCGGGTGACTTCGCCCTCAATGATTCCGATACTTCTTCGGGTTTTGTTGCCGGCACCGGATCTGGTTCTGGCTCATCTCTTTTTTCCACTATAATTCTCGTCTCTTCAGGTGCAGGAGCAATATTCCAAGCCTCGTTAAATTTTCTCACCTTTTCAAGATCGTCCTCCTTTTTCTTCCGAGCCAGTTCTTCGGCAGCTTTCTTCGCTTCTTCACTTCCTTCCTGCAATTCGTCCATAACGTCGAAGCTATCAAGAACCTCATTCCAGAAATCAGCCGGTACACCATCATCGGCACTTTCATCGATAATGCTTGTTTTGGCCGCCATCTTTGTCTACTCCTGTTTGCTTATTCACTTGTATGCGGTTTTCAATTTCCACGATAAAATACAATGTACGCAAAGAGTTACTCACTCCGCTATTATATTTCAATGCATTACACGAAAATTACACAGGTTACAAGTCCAGCAGAGTACTTCTATGTACGATATTTTAAAATTTTCACAAGATGCAAAGAAACAGTGCGCACCACAAATACAACGTTTTCAATGCGGATTGCTGTATGTTCGATTCACCAAGACTTCACATTGATTGACAGGTTGAATTATACCCACAATTAATAAACTGTGAATTTTACCCACAATTTTAAAAGGCGAACCGAGTATCAGCGTTGCCAAATATACCGATTTGTCAGATCCACGGAGCAGAGATGCCAGATTTGAAGATTTGTCATTACGTTAGTAGTGTAAAAGATTCCTAATTAAAGAAAATTATACACGAACTTTAACCCATATAATCCAACGATTCCACATATTGTTTGGATTATATCCTGAACAGGTTGTTAGGCTGGGGGTTGTTAGATAGATTGTCAAAGTAAATTTGACATGAGATTTTGATGTTCTGATGCTTTTTAGTTGGACAATGGTCCAACTAGCGGTGGTCCAACTAAAAAGCGGTCCAGTTAAAGAGTGTCCAACCAGCGAATCACGACTGTACTGCGATTTCTGTTTAGCGTATAGTGATTCTGGAATTTATTCTTTATTCTATTTTAATTATGACATTAGGCTTTGACGCAGTTTTGTGAAATTTGTTCCATTTGAAAACAAAGTGTGATTTGAGTACAAGAAAAATCTTGCGGCTATATCGTTCGATAAATAGAAGTCCTCGAATTTATCCCAAAAGTTGACAAACTTGAACCTAAATCTCAATGAGTGCAGAAACAAATATATCTGTGACAGAAAAAAACTGTTCCTTTTTACTATATTCCAGCATCTTTGAAAAGAGTACTTTTCTCTATATAAACTGGCGGAATTATGTTCTTCCGGACTTTCTTAGCATTCAAGTTCTTCTCCACAAATCATTTTTTCACAAATGAAAATGTTTTTGGAATTCTGTTTGTTAACCAGTAACCCCAGAGTGAATCTAGAAAATTTGTTAAATTTTAATAGCTTTCTCGGTGGATTTTAGATCGAATTGTAATTTTCTACAAAGTTGTAGGCAATAAAATTATCCATCGCTACTGTCAAACTACAACATTGCTCTGCCATGTTTGAATCAGGGCAGGCTTCTCAATAAGTATATTGATATTACAGAAAGTGTGGAATTCACTCAGCTGCGTATGTAGTGGTATTATGCATCAATATAGTATTCAGAATTCATTGAAAATGCATGTATATTCTACTACTTTTTTGCTTTTAACGGAGTTTTGTGAAATAGTGTAGACATAAGGTAATAAAAAACTGGAAAAACGGTTTTTAACACCAATAAAAAAAATTGTTCGTTCTAGCATACCATATTTGTATTTGGTTCTAGCATACCTGTTACAACATCGATATACTTTGGATTTTGCGTAATGTGGTTTTATCGACGAAGACTATCACACGAACCATTATACAGATGCCGCTAGTGTAGCAACGCATTTTAATTTTTAATTTAAACAAATAGGACAACGTCCGACGCATTTTTTGTTCCATATGGCACGTCGGATCTTTGGTGGTAAACCTTCAAACAAAAAACTTTAAGATAAAAAGTTGTTCCCACCCGAATATTTTACATTTTGATTGAAATGAACGAGTGAAATCCATTCTATCACGTGCTGAAGTTGTAGAGATGCCGATTTTTTTCGAATAAAGTTGTTCTATACCAAACATATTTTTGTTTCCCAGTTTTTTAAATTTTAAAATTAAATTAAATTAAGAATACAAATTCTCTTTTGTTACATTATTCGATATAGCTGCACAACAGGGGCGATATTATGGAATCATTTCGAATCGACTTTTTCATACAAGCTTGCATACAATAAACCTTTCGTTTCGAGATGCGTAATGCCACCCCAGCTATGAGATTCGATCAAGGTTTCGATCACTGATTCAAACAATCAAGGATGCAAAAAACACAATTAGGTTCTTTACTGAAACACCTCACTTTTCTTGACAGTTCGATTGTACTGTTTACATGAACTTAGAAAAATTTGTGAACGACTAGATTTTCCCGAAGCATATCGTTAAGAAATTTTCGAAGTCCGTGTAAACAGTACAAGCGAACTGTCAAAAATGAACACTCCGTTCATTTGAGACATCACTGTAAAGTATTCAGTAGTTTTTAAATAGATATTAAAATCATATCTGAAAATATTCACTGTTAAGTTACGACCAAGACGGATACAGGTGTGCACATTTTTTTCTGTGTGTGAGTGCGGTTGTCATTTTTCTTTAATGAAGCCGAAAAAACAAGAGGATATGAAGAAGAAAAGCACAAACAGTTGACCTGGCGGACCCTTCTGTTGCCATAAGTTTTGTTTCGGTTCGGTCATAGTTAATTTAATCGGTTTTTTTTCTAGGTAATCTAGGTTCGGATGTTGATGTTCACTACAAGGGCCCCGGCCGCCATGCTTAATTTTGCAAGTATAATACTAATACACTCAAAAGTGTCAAATGTTCCCACACACTTAAAATCCATTACCTACCAGTAGGTAATTTTTATTTGCTGTCCTTATTTCACTGCCGGAAAACGAGGGAGAGGGAATGATTGTTTTACTCAAACTGCCACTAAACATAAAAGAAAAACCCAGTGTTGCATCGTTCAAAAATGCTCTAAAACTTCTGGCTTAACCATTTCATTTCAACTTACAATTAGTTACACTCCTTTTTGTTTATTTTTCTTTTTAACTAGTTTTTTTTTCCCTTTTTTTGTAACTTTATTTGTATCTTATGTATTTACCGCTATCCAAGTAACTTCCTTGACCTGATACAAAGTCTGCACTAACAGGTTATCGTGCTCAATAAAATTACTCCCTCTCTTTCGTTTTTCGTTGGAGGAAGCGGGATGCACACATTTAAAATTACCTACTGCTAGGTAATGCAAGTTTTCTGTGCACCTTTCTCTCCATCTTGAGTTACGACCTCATGAAAACTTTACCGATATTTCAGTGGGTACTGCTCGCAAAATCGACATAGATCTTTCATTAGGGCTTAAATCGCTAATGTAAATAAACTGCGTTTTCGCTATTGACATTATGCAACAAAAATACTACAAGATTGAGGTGAAAATTAGTTAAAATGGTTTTTAGTTCGATTTATAATTAAAGAAAACAAAACGGGGAAACATGCTTTTTCTTCGAGTTTTCGACTTAGGCCCTTCTTCTCATATGGAATTTAAAGGCTAAACTTAAATTTTTAGACAGAACCGGGCGTACGGTTTTTATTCACAAAATTATTCTTTAAACGGCGGTTCTATTATATAAATGATAAGCAATATCTACTATGATCATGTCTACTCGATAGTTGTTGCACATAAACATTCGAATATTTCGATATTTTCATGAAATTTGAAGAAAAGATGTACGCGCCCTTTCATTTACATTGGGTTTCTATGCGCCCATTTGCTGAGCCCTATTAAAAAATATACTGTCAAGCTCGCCCATTTACCCAGCCCTACCCAGCAAGACAGAGTCATGTGGTTTTTGTTTGAGGCGAAACTGATGTCGTTTTCGCTTGAAGCAGAAACCAACTCAGTTTCGGACCTAAATGCTGTCAAACCGTTTGTTTGAAGCCAGTTTCCAACCTAGGTTATGCGCCACTGAACTGAAAACCGGGTTGGGTTCCAACCTGAAATATATTTCGGGTTCGCTCACACCAACGCTGTTTGGCGAGAACCCAACTCAGTTTCATTAAAAACGTTCGTTTGAAGCAACTAACCTGGGTTAGTTTCTAGGTTCTCAATCGAAAACGACATGAGTCAGTTCCTAACCCCAACTGCTGTCAAAATGTATGAACTGACAGTGGTTGGGGTTAGAACCTGACTCAGTTTCAGGTTCAAGCGAAATCGCCATCAGTTTAGCCCATTTATCGCGCCCTTCTGAAAATTATGTAAACGGTTTAGCCCTTTCGCAAATGGTGGTTGCTGAAGGGCGAAATCACGACTGGGATGCAGATTGGGCGTAAGCATTTTTTTAGTTTCTACCCACTAAAAGCACATAGGAATTAAATTCTTTGTTATATTGTCATAAGGTTTAACCAAAGATGCTTCCGGAAAAATATGGCCATAAAGTAATTTATACCTACAATAAAAACTACATTTAGAAAAGCATCGCCGAATATTGAAACTGATTTTTCTCCATTTCGATCGTGAACCGACAAATGGGCCTATATAACAAATGTACACAAACGGAAATTTGAGTAATATCTTAAAGAGGATTAAAAATACTTCATAATAAATATAAAAACTCATTTATAAATGATTCACACTTCATGAAAATCAATAAAAAACAAAACGGCGGAACCGACTTCCAAACAAGCCGCCAGGCGGATTACGCCTCCTCATTTCTAAGGTAGTGTGTACGGGCGAAATTGACAGCATCATTGCTTACAAAGCCCGTAAACAGAGTCGCCCTAAACAAAAACCAACTGCTTGATACGCCCGGGAAGAATAACAAATTTTCCCCTCCGGCGAGCACGGCGAAACCCACATTTGGTTTTTGTTTCCTGGCGACACTGCAGGGCGAAATTGTGCAATGTACTGGATACTAAGGTGTGGCAATGCTCTGTTGCTCTCTCGCTCAATTTCTGTAACTTTATTACGTAATAAAATTCAACTCCATATATTTTCCATATATCTGCTGCCCACGTGCTTTACAGAGATCGAGCGAGAGAGCAATAGCATTGCCACACCTTAGTATCAACCTCATTGGAAATTGTGAGTGGTCAAAATAAGAGGGCGACCCAAAAATGGCCTAATCAACATTTCATAACAACACTCGGCGAAATATATTTTTTTCAATTTTATCAACGAAAACGTTTTCTTATAAAATATTTTCGATGTGCATCCGAAAACTAGTATTGTTTTGAAGTGTTTCAATACATTTGAAAGCACAGTATGCAAACACTGTTAAAATACGATTTAATTTTATTTTTATTTTTCTCGATTCGATATCATTGCGTCTTCGGCCCTTTGGTCGGTTCATGATCGATTTGAGTACATTGCGATTTAGGCCCTAATGAAAGATCTGTATCGAAATATGACATTTTTACTGCAAGTGTGTGAGTACAAATCTGTGCACCGATGAGAGAGTTGATGCTCGGAAACATCAAAGAGAATAGGAAAAGAGACGAATAGTGTGAAGCCAAAAATACCTTATTGAGCAGACCAATCGTGCAATGTAAATAAACATTACTCATGCCTGAGTTGGAGGAGATAAGTATTGTAAATCTATCAAAAAAAAAATTTGAATTTTCGTCAGAATTTAGTGCAATCGTGATTGTAAGGTGCATTCTAGAGTCTATGTATGAGTAAAAACAAGTTTTAGAATTATTTCATCTCTTTGTTTCGAAATGCACATCGTTTGATAAACAAATCCAACGATCGACAAAAGGTTTGTTTTCAAAATATAATAGGAGTCATTTAAAGTGCTGCCTTTGGAAACGGTTGCCAAATTCTAGTGTTGAAATCATCGTAAAGGGAGTGTTGCCGTTTTGACTGATTTTCACTCTGCGTCTCTTTCACTATTCTCTTTGGGAAACATTTCTTTCTTTCCCTTTCTAGCCAACGCGTTAGAGTATCGTTCTTTCGGGGCTGCATTTGTTTACAAACCTTCAATCGGGTTTAGTGTCTGGTTTTGCTCGTTCGTCTAGCTGGCATTGAATCCTTAAAAGTGCATAAAATTAAAAATTTTAATATTCTCCGAGGAAGTTGCAGCAGTGAATTATTCCGATTAGTTTATCAAACTGTGATAGTGTTTTCTGAGAATGATGTGTGTATAGCAAATTTGTATTGGTTGGTGAAAATTGAATCTTTTCTATTGCGATGTCTAAATTATATAGGAAACAAGTAAGCACATTCAGCTTAAGATTCAACATGTACTAGAACATTTAAAAACACGAAAAGTATTGTTATGTAAATTGAAATACATTTTAAGATAACAGCTCCACAATGCTTTCTGCTACAGAAGCCTTGAGTTTATTTTGCAAAAAACTTTTCCAACGTTGGAACGACTATTGTTATATGTGCAGACAGCCATGGGTACTTCACAACACCATTAGTTCCGCTGGTTCCACTTTAACAATACGTCGGCAGCAGAAGGAAGAGGAGACTCGCCAAGAGCAGCTTAGTATCCTCCGAGAGATAATTGCTGCCCGTGAAATTGCACATCACTGTCGACGCAATAACTATGTTTACAATCAACTGCATGAACTAGCGAACTTTCATTTTAAGATTGACCTTGAAAAGTTGTCCTTAGTACAACGAATGTTTCTCGAGAATCGTTTTATATTCGAGGCGATTGCAAAACATATTCGTGTTAAGGATCTGTTTACTGAGGTACAGGTCCACCCAGCCCTGGATAACTTAACTATCAGTAGGAGTAGCGTCGAACCTGAGCTACTTAATAGTCTAGTAGAATGTCTCTTGGACAACGAATACCGCGGTAAACCCCGCATTTTCACCGATGCTTCCAAATCTGTTGGTGGTCGTTGTGGGATTGGAGTGTATGATGAGACCAACGGAACTCAAATTATGATGCAGCTAAAGCTGGACACCAGTATTATGACAGCCGAAACACTAGCAATCAAAGTGGCTATGCAGCATATCGAGGAGTGTGGAATTCATAACGCGGTCTTGCTAACGGACAGTCAGGCGGCATGCGTTTTTCTCAAAAAGAGCAGAAATACTCGCACCAGAAACACGGTTGCGAATGATATTCTTACAAAGGCCAAATATTCAAACACGACCATACAGTGGATACCAAGCCATGTGCAGATTGAGGGCAACGAAATAGCGGACCGGCTGGCTAGGCAGGCATTGTCAGCGCAGGATGTTGTGCTTGAGAACGATATTTTTGTAAATGACGCGATTACCTACTTCGAGGAACGGCAAGCGACCAAAATCAACCGATGGTATCAGGAGTACGTTACTCAGAAGGGGAAGTCGCTGAAACAGGTGATTTGTGAAGCTGAAGGGGAAGATCCGTACTGGTTTATGACGCAAAGCTATGCGCAATAAACGAAAGTTCTTGTATTTGACAAATTTTAAGACTTTGTGATATTAGTTTTTGCCAACCTACTATGCACCTCGGAGAAGTTATACAAAATAATTACTGTTGTTTACTTCTATTCAGGAAACGCATAAATTGAGCAGTAAGTGTATGTCGGTGGTTCATATTTTTGTAATAGTCGCATAGTTTAGATTAGTACAATTTGTATGATTTTAACACATTTATCTAATGTAGTAGTAAAATTAACGCACGCTAGAAATAAAATCATTTACTCATACAACGAATTTGAAAGCTAATCTCGAGATAAGACTTCATCGAGTTGTTTCTCTATAGATTCGGTTTATTATTATTAATTATTAAGACTGCTTTCACAGTTAAGTGATTTTTTGCAGCAGCACCTTCTAAGCCTACTTGCCATGTGCCTAAGGAGCTAAACAAATCTTATAAACTAACTCAAAGAGAGCCAATCGTTGCAATTGGTGATTGCAACAATTTTTGTCGGAAATTGCTTATAATACTGTTCGTGATTATTTCTAATGTTTTTATGTTTGTGAGTATGTGCAACTCGTGTGTGCTAAACCAGGGAGGACGCTTCAAAATCATTTTCAGAATTTCGTTCTGAATCCTTTGAAGCGTTTTCTTCCTAGTAGCGCAATAACTTGCCCAAATTGGCACTGCATATAGCATTGCCGGTCTAAATATTAGTTTATATATAAATTAATAGGTTGTTCTATAGGCAGCGCCTAGAATTCCCATTTATAAGAGGGTATAAACATTTTATATATTATCCTGTGCATTTTGCTTGGATTCCTTCAATATGATCCTTAAAAGAAGCTTTTTATCGTGAATATAATACCTAAGGCAGAGATGCATCACAGGAAAGTGATTTTTATAGCCTGTCTGAGGTAAAAATATTATAATAGGATTATGACTACGCTTGACCTTTAAGGGACGCCTGCTTGAACGGATAGGATATTAGATTTGCAATTCTTATAAGATGCATGTAAAGTACGATTGGTAAGATAATTGTTAATTATCTTTATTAAGTAAATTAGAAAATTAAAAACCTATTTTTTTCTAGAATAGCAACTTCAGTGAAACGGCTCTCTGAGATATTTTCCTGTAGCACGTGCGCTACTCTAACAACTGCTCAGAAAGAAAAATAAATATTCTCATTGATATGTGACATTATTTTAGTTAGAATGATTTTTCCAAATAATTTACTAATAGAAAAAAAGAAAACTAATTGGTCGATAGCTAGATGCTTCTGCTGGATTGTCATTTGACTTCAGAATAGGAAAAACCTTGCAATTTTTCCATCTTTCAGTATGCTAATTCAAAACATTTGTTGAATATTTTACCACAGTGATTTTACCATGTATATCAAGGTGATTTCAGAAAGAATGTTAAAAATTACATCATAAGCTGGAGCTTTCATATTTTTTAACTTTTTCATGATAGATTTCATCATCTCATCATTGTTTGTTTCAACAATCTCGTCTAGAGACGACACTTGATTTGAAACATTCTCATATTTTTGAAAGACTTCGTTTTCAATAGGACTCACAACGTTGAGATTAAAATTATGGGCGCGCTCAAACTGTTGAGTAAATTTTCAAGCTTGTTCCTCGTTTGTAAGAAGTATGACGTCACCTTCTTTTAAATCTGGAATTTGTTTCTGTGGTTTCTTAAGAACCTTAGTAAGTTTCCAGAAAGATTCAGATTATGGATTGATTTGTTCAACATCTTCCGCGAAATTTTCATTTCTTGAGAGTGTGATTCTATGCCTAATTTCTTTTTGTAGATATTGATAGAAACATTTCATAGCAGCGCAGAGAACAGACATATAAGACAGAATAAACTATCCTGAAAAATCTGTGTAAACATTTAAATGAAAATACATTGAAAATCACCATCGCATACAGGTTCACATGCATGAATCACCACTGTATCCAAGTTTGCATGCAACGCCCGTTTTTTATTCTATTGTTTATTTGATAAGGCCAGCGATGCCACATGTTTTTTTGAAATATCTGTAGAAGAATAACCAGAGGGGGAACAACTTGACAGCTCCTATACAAATCGTTGAAACCACTTTTTTTGGGTCTGTGGGTCTAAAATGGCGGTTCAAACTTTATTCAAGAGCAATTTCTAAAAAAAGCGTAAACTTGTTCACAGCGAAAATTTTCTTGCTCACATTTTTTTATTGTGGATAATTCATTTTTGAAGACTTTTTGGGGGTTTAGTGTTGTTTTGTTTTAAAAATAATGCATCTTTACTCCGATGCATTATTTTTAAATGATTCATGATTTTTTGGAATCATCAGCATACAAACCAGCGGCGCTTATACTAGTTAGTGAGCACCATCATTTAGTCTTAAGGTATTAGGTAGTAATATTTGTATTGTAATGTAAACAACACACACAATGGTACTGGACTGTTTTTCTCCCTCAACGATAAAAATGAGCTGCCATCACTTCTGAATTTCGTGGAAACCTTTGCACCGTAAATGTCGCAGCGCCTATCAGTTAGATGCTATGCTGTCAGAAATAAACAATCGAAGTCAAGGCGGGGTTAAATGCGTGAAAAATAATAATCACAAAACTAAATGTATTTAAGGATTAACGACAAACTTTCGAAAATTGTCATATGCGAAAGATGTTTCAAGGGCGACGGGAGAAGAAAAAACTCACACTAGAAACGTACTCAAATCAAATCATGCATTTTACATTCGGTACAATTTGTAATTCTTTTATGAAACTCCAAAATTACGAATTAACTTGTTTGTATTTATATTAAATTATTACGCTGTTTTGAAATGATCATCTTGATTACCTCTTCCGAATGTAAATAAAGAAAACAAGTTCGTAAAAGACGTCACGGAAATATTTTCTCGCATAGAAATTTACAGTATCACAATTAGTGAACGGCGTTCTATGATGGCGACATCGTTCGAAACACGGTGGTTTCAAGCAACTTAGGCTAAACGTCAAGTTGCGGGAGGGTTGAGAATAACTAAAATGTCTGTAAAAGTTTGTAGATGGTTGTGTAAATCCTAGTTACACTAAAATTTACTTTAAAAATAGATTGAAAACAGAGTTCTATTGTGAAGGAATCACTTGTATTCGCAAACAATTCTTCTAGTGCAATTTTACTAAACACTATTACCCTTTTAAAAGTCTGTAGATCTCTGATTACGTCTGTAGGAGACATCAAAAGTCTGAAAAATACAGACATGTCTGTAAATCTGGCATCGCTGGATAAGGCAGGTTTGCGTTAGCTTAAAAGTGCCAATCTTGGATTTGTTTTACATTTCAAATTACTTTAAACTCCCCTACATATTGATTTTTTTAAATTAAACTAAGCAGAATTTATAGCTATACATATACACAAGGGGGTAATATAATTTTCGTAAGATTAGGGGGGTCATGCAATGCCCGTATAGCGCTTGCTGGCCGATCGCAGTGCCGGCATTTGGCCAATTGCTACTTGCCGGTGACATTTCAAAACGACAGTTTTATTCCTTACATACATTGAAAACTTTACTTGCATGTCAGTTCTCAGTGATAGCAGGATCACGAGAACGCTGATATTGACGTCTTCGAACATCCTTCAAGCGAATCAGAAGTTGAAGATCGTCGTCAATAGTAGGAGTATTAAATTTTATCTGTGTTGTTGGTACTAATAAACTTCTAGCATCGACTATACTGCCCATAAAAGCATAAGAGTCCCATATGGATTTTTGTCGAAAATGAATTATCTGTTGGATTATATTCTCTATCACCACTGAATCACAATGCACAAATAAGCTGACCAGGTTTGTTTAGAAAATGCAAATCTTGAACAGTGTTTTTTCGGCTTGTTGTTTTTGATTATGGGACTCTTATGCTTTTATGGGCAATATAGAATCACTTAAATTTTGTAATGAAGTATCAATGTCAGCTTTATTTTGTAAATCATGATCACGATTAAAATTATTCTCAATGTAAATTTTGTACCTTTCCCAATTCGCCTTGTGATAATTAAGCATTGAGCTAATAGGATTGGAAACAGAAAAGAGAAAGTGAAAAATTTACTGTAAAAAATTCACTACAAATGTGACTTTGATCTGTCAAAACCAAAATCAATTGTTGATGGATTTCTTACAGAGGAATAGCAAATAGATTTATTCGGGAACAATCATTAAAAAGTAGTTTACCGTTGGAATTGCTTTGAGCATTATTCGGTATTTAGCGTCAAAATCACCAATAGGGTTGCCACCTCTGGAGAGGCTTTAACCCGGAGATTTTCACTCATCTGGGGGGTGGTGGATTTTGAGTGGAACGAGACAGAAATTGGAATCAAAGCGATTGCTAGGAATTTTAGAGCACTTTAATCGCTTTTTATTAGCACGTTAAAGTAAAACTGTAAATTTTTCACGCTTGAGGACGATTTTATCGGTTTAATGTGGTGTAGTATTTCACTTACCTGACTAAGTGCCAAGAATACAAAAGCACCAGCTACTCTCACTGTGGAGGTCGAACGGGCATTGCTCTCCACAACTAACAGAAGAAGGAGAGTAAAGGAGACAGAGCTGCGACATCACACTATGTGGTGTCGGTTATTCGTCACCAACAAATTTTAATTTCGCATATGGCTTACCGAACGAGCAGCCGCTGGTCCCCTAAGACGATTTCGCTAGATTTTCAGAGCAGCGTGCACTCAGTGCACTAGCGCGACTTCCGGAAGGTTAATTTGTAGTAAATTTTATTTGTTTTTCATTTTCATTGCTTTGTGAAAGAAATTAGCAATATTTGGTGAACTCTTCGCCACCTTGAAACGAAGGGTTAGTAGGGGAAAATAAATCTGAACTAGAGCAATAGTTTATTTAGACTTTTTAAATATTTTGTAAAGAATCAATTAATTCCAAAAAAATGAACCTATGCTTCTTCCCACCAAACCCGGAGAAATTGATGTAAAACCCGGAGATCGCTCCCGAAAACCGAAGTCTCCGGGTCAAACCCGGAGGGGTGGCAACCCTAATCACCAATTATGATGAATTTCGACCGATTTCTTGTAAATTTTGTCTCCTTTCAAGAAATTAGTTTGTTCGCCCATGCAGTGAAAAGGAAAATACGCTGCAGCAATAGAAATGATACCAAGATCGGTGATTTAATAAAAATCGTTGATTTTTCGAAAATGCTTGAATTTCATGTAAATTTGATAAATTATTGAACGTTTAGAAACAAAATTAGTCTAACAGATGCCTTTAATGATTTCTTCTATAATGTCAATTAAGTCAAAGTATGAAAATATAAAGAGCACTTTTCAAGTGGAATATATGTTCGAAAACTTTTCTAACGGTCAAGATCACATAATCTCGTAAGCATCAAATTTGGGATTTTCACAACTTCGAAAAAGCTTTCCAACATTAAAAAGCGCATCTTTAGAAGTAATAATTTTGGTGATTAAATCACCTTAAAGTAATTATGTCGAATCAACTCTTCCAAAGTAGTTTTGGTTTTTAAACTCTGCTGAAGACGTGGTGTCTTCAGCAAAGTTGTTGATAATGTCACTTTATTGAAAATATTGATACAGTCGTGATTCGCTGGTTGGACACTTTTTAACTGGACCGTTTTTTAGTTGGACCTCCGCTAGTTGGACCATTGTCCAACTAAAAAGCAGTTGAACGTCAAAATCTCGTTTCAAATTCAACGTCAATATCGTTTCAAAATTGACAATCAATCTGACAATATTTAGAGATGTGAACTGATGCATTTACACTGCCAACATCTCCTTTGGAGAGTTTTTGACATTTGTCAGTCGGTCCAACTAGCGAATCAAATTCGTTAGTTGGACAAGGCTGTGGCCCAACCAGCGAATCACGACTGTATTTAAGAAATTTTCCTAAAGCTACTAGCTTTAGGAATTCATCATCTTTTCATTTTTTTTATTGTAAGCTTCAGAGACTACCTTGAATAGAATATGAGTTATATTGTTTATACACAGCAGATGAAATTTTATTACTGTACATATCAGAATAACTTCTTTTAAAGATTTTCTTTCACATATAGTCTAATATATTTCGATATTCCGAATACATGGAAGTATTCATCAAAACATTAGTTGTGGCATGTCTTCAACAATTTTTTTTTCATTTTGATTATAGAGGCTTTAACATTAGGGTCCTTAGGGTCTTTTTCCGGTAAGAAAAATCTCTAGCCTGATATACGGGGGTTGGGAATCGAACCCAGGTGAGCTGCGTACAAGGCAATCAACTGACCAAATACACTATGCCCACTTCATTCAATAAAGTTGTTTGAAATAGCATTTTCGAAAACTTTGGTAAAGACATTAAATCTCGAACTGAATTTGTTTGAAGAGTATTTTTTATAATTACTTCTAGGAGGATCGAACGCCAAAATTATTTTATTAGATGAGGTTCTGCTTTACGTTGTAATATTCTTCAAAAGTATTAAATATCCAAAAATAGCTTATATACGGGTTATTCCACACAGTGACCTTAAAATCTAAAACTTTACAGATTGGAACCAGTTTTGAAGAAATTGTTCATCCAGAGCCAATATAACCTAAATTATTGTGTCGTTTGATCCACCCTTAGGTCCATGGGAACACTTTAATTTTAACGAATTGTTTAAAAAATTGTTTTTCTTGTGATTGTATCTCTGGTAAAATCAATCAGCGAGATGATTTTTGAAGGATTTGTTCAAGGAATCCAGAAAAAATACTAGTTTTTAACGGCACTGTTGCCAAATATGCAACTTTTTAATTTTAAACTAAAGTACAGTAAGATTCCGTTTTTGGCACGTTCCGTTTTTGGCATGCTCCATTTTTGGCAACAAAAAAGTTCCGTTTTTGGCAACATTATTTTTGTTCATAGTAAATCTTTTGAAAAATGCTCAATAATCATTTTGGTGTAATAATGGATATCACTTTTGACTTTATTTCCAAACATAGGAGTCATATTCACTAGATATTGTGGGGGCGGGCATAGCGAATACAGTTAAATTTACAACAAACAAACATTGATGTTAATAAGGTCTTCCACATAATATTTTATTTGGTCGGCTGCTCAGATAACAAACAACTCAATTGAACAAAGCTGTAATATTACAATGAGAATATGTCTAAGAACTGAAGAAAAATATTTTAACACTCGGTTTATTAAAAAGGAAGAATAAATATGTATCGATTTTGCCAACCTCCCCACTTCGTCACCTGCTAAAAACGGTTCATCACTGTCGACTGGTCAGAATTCAAACAACTCAATTGAATAAAGCTGTAACAGTACAAACGCTACGACATCCCACTTAACCTTATAGCAAATAGTCAATTCGCGCATGTACGCAAATACTCATCACATCGCAGCTTACAAATGTTTTAGTATTTTTGTTTCCAACACGAAACCCAATTAGATCCATACAGTCCGTCTCTTCTTTGTGCAATGTTCTGTTCTAGAGAATGGAGTGACGCAGTGGGAATCTAGCAGATTTTTGATCGATCAAAAACGGCATACGAAACCCCTGTGACTTCGTTATCAGTTTAACTGTGCTCATACACTAATGGGATTTTCGATTGATTGACACCGGTGTAGTGGATTGCACTGGTTTTGCACTTTCTAGCAGAAATGTCAATGGAACATACCCAGTTTTCTGCACTTCTGCTAGAAAGTGCAAAAACGGTGCAGTTTCAGTGCACTCCACTACACCGGTGTCAATCAATCGAAAACCCCATAACACTATTCAACCTGCTTTTATTTTTCAATTTTTTTCAGTTGCTCGAACGCTACACGTCAGTGTAAGCTCAGCCGTAGTCAGTAATAGACAGATCTGCCGCCGGTGAACTGCTATTTTTCTCGTATAATTGTATGCTACAGCTACTCTTCCACTTGATCAAAGGATACCTCGCTCTGAAACACATTCACAGTGGTACGGTTGGTGTTAACCCGCGGCGTGGTTCAGTATCACTCGGCAGAAACGTGCCAGCCGGCAACAGACGAACACTCCCATGACTCAATTGTGATAATATATACCAACACACTAGACTGTTGATTATCGATGTGAACATATAAAGCTGTGGGACAAATCAAATGTTCTTCTCATTTGTTATCAGTTAGGCAGTGCCTGACAAAGAGTGTACAGCGTTGAAGAGCACATACAGTCGGATGTGAAACGTAGTGGTCTGACTACTTAGCGGGACTGTGTGGTGGTGGTCAACTAGACACGGGCTGTGATGTGAAGTGTAACTCGAGATTTTGAGCAAAGCGTGGTCTTGTAGTTTTCGACCAGAAGAAGCAAGTTTTAATTCGTTTAGTGTAGTGATTTTTTGTACTAATAAAAAGCACAAAAATGGATGTGGTATACACAAGCGACAGTTGCGATAGTGATTCGCGAGAGCAGAAAACTGCTGACTTTGGTCATGCCAACAAGCGCCATTTGAACGAAGATCTCCTGCGCATGTGCAAAACGAAAAAGTTAGCCGAAGATATCGAAACGGTACTACTGAATCATAACAACTTGTCCACCGTTCCGACATCCATAACTGAGTTCGGCAACTTGCGGGTGTTGGACCTTAGTAACAATAGCTTGGAACAGATACCAGAGTTGATAACACAACAATGCCAGCTGACGACATTGATCGTGAAGAATAATCTGCTTAGTAACAAATCACTCCCAAAAACGCTTCTTTCACTGAATGGTGGCGGTCTGAAGGAACTGAACTTGAGCGGGAATCGTTTCACACACTTTCCTGAGCAGGTGACAGAACTAAAATCGCTCAAATACCTGTACCTGGGCGGCAATCAGATCACGAATGTCTCCAAAGACATCTGGAAGTTGCAAAAGTGAGTATATTCAATGTGCTATACTGTCGTGATACGCTCAACAGTCCCACCTGCATAGCAAACCCTTAACAAATAGAACTGTCATGCGAATCACGATAGTATAACTGTACAATAAAAATACAATATATGTTCGAAACATTCTTCACATTTAGAAAAATATATGTTTTTAAAAATACTGGTTTAACAATAATCAATAATACAGTACAGAAAGTCAGTACAGAAAATATTTTTTGTTAATTAGTTGGCTGACGGCTAGCAGCATTTAGTCATCTAAGCCGTCGGCCAACTAATTTCAATTTTTCTTACTCCAATACAACCATTAGAGTTCCTAGACTTTCGGTGAATGCACTACATACGATCTTGCACTAAATACATAAGCTTAATTTTCTGAGGGTTCAGTCGGTCAGATGTTTAAAAGGCGCGTTGCGCGCGCTTGGTTAAAATTTGTTAGTTTTGCTTAATTTTGTGATTTCACATGCTCACTGGTGTGTTTCATAAAAAGCACTTTTTTACTTTTTAGTGACATTCTTTTAGCTAGATATTACTAAGTGGGAATGGTATGAAAATTTATTTATTTTCTGTTGCTGGTAAGAGTCGAGCTTTTTATTTAAACTTTGTTCGTGCTAACATAATTTGTAATAATCAACACAATGGTTAATTTTGTCAAAAAAAATATGTGAAATAAAAACGCCAATCAATGTGCATATATGAATTAAACCTCAATTAATTAATATGGCTCAATAATATTTATTTTGAAGACGCGACCTCTGCAATGATGAATCCTTAATACATCCAAACAATGCTAAGCTCAAGGCATTTTTTTTCAACTTTATATTCTCACCGCTGGGCATTTAGCGTAATGTGCCTCTTATATCAGTTGAGCTTATGGTAACCCACACCTTTGGTTGGAAATATCAATTAGGTAAAAGGTTGTGCAATGATAAGATCTGATTATTTTCTTGATAAATATTAACATATTTATTCCAAACTTTCAACTAAAACCAGCTTTTGCTTAAAATAGAATTACCTTCTTAAAATATCTGCTATTTTTCTTCATTCACATAGTGAATCTAAACAGGACGGCACGGCGCTTAGCAAAACGATAAATACGAGCGGTCAATTACCGCCTCATATCTCGTTATTCCGCCACCATCATATTACCTATTGCACTGATAAATCGATCATGAATCGACCAAAAGGCCGAAGTCGCAATGATATCGAATCGAGAAAAATAGCTTTGAAAATTCGGTTCAGAAAATCAAATCGTATTTTAACAGTGTTTGCATACTGCGCCTTCAAATGTATTGAAACACTTTGAAACAATACTAGTTTTCGGAAGCATAACTAAAATGTTTTATATAATAACGTTTTCGTTGATAAAATTGAAAACAGATTATTTCGCCGAGTGTTGTTATAAAATGTTGATTAGGCCATTTTTGAGTCGCCCTCTTGTTTTGACGACTCTCAATTTCGCCCTGCAGTGTCGCCAAAAAACAAAAATCAAATGTGGCTTTCGCCGTGCTCGCTGGAGGGGAAAATTTGTTATTCCCCCTGGGCGTAACAAGCACTTGGTTTTTGTTTAGGGCGATTCTGTTTACGGACCTTGTAAACAATGATGCTGTCAATTTGGCCTGTATACACTACCTTAGAAATGCAGAGGCGTAACCCGCCTGGCTTTTTGTTTACAGTTGAAAGTCGGATCCGCCGTTTTGTTTTTTATTGATTTTCATGAAGTGTGAAATATTTATAAATGAGTTTTTATATTTTTTATAAAGTATTTTTACTCCTCTTTCAGATATTAATCAAATCTTTGTTTGTGTACATTTGTTAGTTTCGCCCATTTGTCGGTTCACGATCGAAATCTCTTTATTTTGTTGAAAAATAATAGGTACTTCGCTGTGATACACGAAATATTTTTTTTTCTTTGTTGCAGAGATGCCAGGTACTTTTTTCAAATGTCTGCAATAATAATTTTAAAAGTCTGGGAAGAACAAAAAATGTCAGGAAAGCTAGTGTAACCAAAAGCCTTTATATTCAAAAATCTGCAAATATCTGCAACCAAACTAAATAATCTGCAAATATCTGCAACCAAACTAAATAATCTGCAAATATCTGCAACCAAACTAAAAAATCTGCAAATATCTGCGTCATCGAAAAAATCTGCAGCTTAAATTAAGTCTGCGAATTTGCAGACTTGTCTGCAAATCTGGCATCTCTGCTTTGTTGTGTCACTTGCGGACGGCTAAGACCGCTCACGGTCCATCTCGCCACCGGGGTTGTCTTGTTCGTGGGTTTGGATTGCTGGATGTTACGTGGTCGTTTCGACGTTATATTCCAATTTTGGTTTTTTTGATGAATGCTACAATTTGTTTCAATTCCGCCTCGTTGTTTTCTTTTAGGATTTTCGTTAGTGGTTTGCAGTATTCCAGTACGGGGTGTTCAGACCTCTCGTTATTGTATTTGGTACAGTAGTAGAGTAGGTGTTGCAGATCTTCTTTTTCGTCATATAGGTCACAATTGTCGTTTGTTTCCCATCCCCACTGGTGCCATCTGTCCTTAGTGTTGGTGTGGCCTGTGCGGATGCGGCCGATGATTATTTTTTCCTCTGTGCTAAGGTTTAGATCGTGAAACCAAATTTTTTCGCCTGGCGTTTGCATGAATTCCCGATGCCATATACCTTTTTCTTCCGACGTTTGTCTGTACTCCGTTGTCCAGTCGTCCCAGGTTTCAGCTTTCCCAAGCATTATGGCATCAGAAAGCGTTAGGGAGTTGAAAGTTGTTTGAGGTCCGTGGGTGGCTCGTACAGCCTCTTCGTCGGCCCTTTCGTTTCCAGGGATACCTTGGTGACTCGGGCCCCTTTGTATTTTGATGCTGCGGTTTGCGTCTTCCTTTAGGGATTTAGGAATTTTGCACGCCAAGAAGTTGTCGCCCTGCTTTTTCTTGTTGCTGATAATCTGGCAAGCTCCTTTCGAGTCCGTGAAAATCACTGCTTTCCTGTATTGTTTTTCCTTTATGAGTTGGATTGCGGAGAGGATCGCCAAAAGCTCGGCATTCGTGATGGTGTAGTTGGGGTTGATTTTCTAGGTGAGGACTTGTTGGTCTGTGTGGTCAAAGACTGCAAGTGCCAAGCCTGCTGCTGTTTTAGATGCGTCTGTGTAAATGTGGTGGAAGTCGCGGTAGTGCAGGTCCTTCATTTCCAAAAATTTTTGTTGTCAGGATTGTTTGCTGTAGTCTTCCTTTTTGTTCTGGGGTTCAAGCATGTGCTCTTTGATGTACTTGTCAGTTCTGAAATCGGAAAATTTTCTTCTGTTGAAGTAGGGCATTGTCCTGTCGTTTGGGTTCAGTTGATGCACAATGAAGTTGAATTTGGCGGCGGTTTCTGACCAGTAGGAATCATTTCTCGAATCGTTTCTCGTTGCTCTGTCTATGAACGGATATAACTGGTTGCTATGGTACGTGCTTTCCAGTAGCTCTTTCAGGGTCAGTTGCTCTCTTCTGATGTGCAGCGGCATCTGTCCGGTTTCCGCATGCATCACGTGGATTGGAGTAGTTTTTAGGTACCGCACTGCGTATGTACGAGTTGTGTACGGTTTGGAGTTTCTGTAGGTTCGTTTTTGCCGCGTTCCCGTAGATTTGAGCACCGTACTCTAGGCGGCTGCGAATGATGGCGTTTCCGACCTTGACGAGCGTGTTAGGGTTGGCGCAGCTGCTTCGCTTCCCGAGCATTTTGATTATATTTAGTTTCGCTGCAGCTTTGTCCCGGATGTCTTCGATGTGCTTTCTGTGCGTACAGGTTCGGTCGACTGTGAATCCCAAGTAGCGATGGGTGTTGTTGAGGTCTACGCTTTCCTGACCTATTTTGATTTTCACTCCACTGGTGTCTTTTCTCGTGAAGGCCACTGCTGCACTTTTGGAAACGTTAATTCTTAGTTCTAGCTTCTCGAGACCTGCTTGGAGATGGATCAGGTAGTTGTTGGCTTTTTCAGTTGCTTCTTCCAGGCTAGTACCAATCACCACCACGGCAAAGTTGTCAGCAAACTGGACGAGTTCGCATCCATCGAGAATGATCTGATGCAGATTAGAGGTGTAGAAATTGAAGAGTATTGGGGATAGTGGGCATCCTTGGGAAAGACCTTCGCTGATCTCTCTGTAGGCGACTCCTTCATGTGTCTTGAGGATGACTCGTCGATCGTTGAGGTAGGTATGAAGCCAGGAAATTAGCTTGTTTGGAATCTCCAGGGATTTCAGGGTATCAAGGAGCTTTTGGAGGTTGACGCAGTCGAAGGCCTGCGAGAGATCTAGGAAAACTGCGATGGTATGCTTCTTTTCTAGTTGGGCGTCTTTTACTTTGTTGATGACGTAGTTGACGCAGCTCTGAGCTGAGCAGTGTTTTCGGAAGCCGAACGATAGAGCGGGGTGCAGGTTTCCTATTTCTGCTATCTCATTCAGTCTGCTGTTGATCACCGAGTTGATGAGCTTGAGGTTGACATTCATGAGGGCGATGGGCCGGCTAGATCCGGGGCTTAGCGGATCGCCCTTATTTTTGGGGATTGGTTTTATCTGGGTGGTTCTCCATCTGTCGGGAATATCTTCGGAAACAAAGACTTCGTTTAGCATCTCGCATACCTTTAGCAGCATGTCTCGTCTAAGTTTTTTGAGGATGCCGTAGGACATTCCGTCTTCTCCTGGAGCAGAGTGAGCCTTCTTTGTTTGTAGTGCGCCTAGTATTTCCTCGACTTGTAGTGCCATTTCGTATCCGTTCCAGGCGATGGGGGTCTCTGATGTTGGTTTCCGGACCGCTCTGAGTTTACCATCGTAGTAGTGTGCTAGAAACTGTTCTGCCTCCTCCAGCGTTGTTTCCGGTTTCCTATTTACTGGTTGTGTAAGCGCTGTGTCCAGGCCCTTGATGATGTTCCATAGCTGCCTTGGGGAGGTATTTTCATCGACGGCCTCGGAGAGTTCCTGACAGTAAGCTCGCTTTGCCCTTCTGATGAGTCTCTTTAGTATTGCTCTTGCTTTTTACAGCCTAATGTGGTTTGCCATGGTTTTGTGTCGGTTATAGTTTCGCAACATTTCTCGCTTGGACTGATAGGCCTGGTTTATTTCGTCTGACCACCAGCGCTTGAGGAAATTCCCCTTTTTCTCCTTGACAACGAAACTGGCTTTATTGATGCTCTCTTCGAAGATTGTTTGCATTTCCGCTGGGTTGTGGATATATTGCGGTTTTAGCTGATTGATCAGGTCCGCTGCTTTGTTTTTGTTCACCCGTTTCACTGTTCCTGGAACTAACGTTATCTCGGTCCCTATTTCTATTGCGATTGACAGCCGATTGCTCCCGAATCCCTGTGGGATCATTTCCCAGGATGTTTTTGATGCCAAGCCTCCTGTAGCTAGTGTGAGGTCAATTGCTGTGTTATTCCTGCTGACCGTGGACATGCACGTTGGCGTGCCATCGTTCAGTAGTACGAATTTGGAGGATTCCAGGACACTATTGAGCAGGTTTCCTTTGGGGCAATTCGACGAACTACGGTCCCAACTTTGGTGATGACTATTGAAGTCTCCCCCGATGAGGATTTCTCCTTGAGTGTTTTCGAGCGTCTCGAAAAATTCCAGAAAATTCTTTCTTGTTTCTCCGCAGAGGTTTTGTCCCGGCGGGATGTACACTGAGATCAAAGTGAGTGGGGAAAAATCTTTTGTAAGTTTGATCCCTACCGCTTCAATAGGCAAGACGTTCTCGAACTGGATCGTTTCGTAGTCTAGAGTCTCGTGCACCAGGATGCCTACTCCCCCGTAGCCTTGATTTCGTCTGGCGGATACCAGTCTAAAGTGTGCCAATCTGAACGGTTCTTCCTTTTTCAGCCAAATTTCCTGCAGCAGTGCCACGGTTATTGAGTTTTCCCTGAGGAAGTGGTTGAGCTCTTCGTGTGTTTCGACAGGGCGAAGGCTTTGGACGTTATGCTGCTGGATTTTTAGCTTTTTACACGCCACTGTAGCTGTCTGTGTTGGTTCTCGTAGGTTCTTCTTCGGGGAGCGGATGCCCTTCAATTATTGCTTGTATATCTTGGCCTATCTCGACCAAAAGATGATCCCTGTCTAATTCCGATTCCACCTGTTGTATCCTTAGCGCAATCTTTTGCTGAAGGCTTTTGAGATCGCTTACCCAGCGTTTGGATCTCGTTTCTGCGAGGAATTCTTCTCGCAGCCATGCTATGAACCGTTCAAATTCGGTTGCTCGGAATGGATTCTCTTGGCATCTCATGCAAGCTGTGCTGGGTGCCATGTGGTTGTCTCGGGGCCGGGATTCTCCAGGTGTGTTTGGATCCAGTTTTTCGCGGCTTGTTTCCCTGGATCTTGAGTTCGCCTGCCTGCGTTGGGATCCGTATCCTCTGGGGGGTCTTGTGTGGTCGTTTGCCCCGAGCCTTGGGAATGAGCCTTTATCTTCTTCGTCCCCCATCTCCGCCAGGAGGTTGAAGCGATTTTGCAGCTTCGGGAAATGTGTTTCGGCCTGGACGAACGGTATTTGTCTCTCTCTCATAGTTTTTCGTATTTGAATGTGTCTTTGTCTCTCCGGGCACTTTGGGTCCTTTGCTTCGTGTTGGAGCTTGCAGTTCGGGCATTTGGCTTCTGTGCTGCAATCCCCGGTTGGGTGCTTACCTCCACAGGTGGCACATCTTGCTCGGGCTGTGCAGAACTTGGCTCCATGGCCGAATCTCCAACAGTTTTTGCATTGGCGTATTGGGAAGATGTACAGCTCGGGTCTGAAGTTGCAGCCGAAAATCTTGATGGATTTTGGAACTTGTGTTCCTTCGACGGTCATCTTGATGTTCATGGTGTCCTGTAGTTCTTCGTTGCTGCCTCGCCTCTTGATTCGCTGAATCTTCATTATCCGCTGCTCTGCTTCTGTGTTCTGTAAGATTTCCTCTTCCTCGAAGTTTGTGGGGACACCCCTGATGAATATTATGGTGTTGTTTTTGTTTTTGGGATCATACGGTCTCAAGTTGGCTTCTGTCAGCTTTATGCGTCTTAGTTCTGTTTCGAACTCGGTATCGACTTTGAATCGGAACTTCCCCAGTTTGATAATTTCTGAGAATTTGGCAAATCCTTTCTCTTTCAAAATCTTCCCCAGAAGAGTCGGGTGGCTTGTGTAGTTCTTCTCCGTGTCAATCATCTCTAGGATCAGCGTTTTAGTTTGCCTATCCTCTTGTTCCGAGATGTTGTTTGTTCCTTTCTTTTTCGCTTGTTGCCTGATGACACGGCCGCTGGTGCTTTTCCTGCTCTCTACTAATCGTTTGATCCTTTCGGCGGCCTCCGCGCTCGTTACCGCCATGTTCGAGTCGGGCGCACAATTTTGTTTTTCTTTCAGTGTCGGTTTACGCCCGGACCCTTCTTTTACGACCGACGCTGAAGGGAGGTTTTCGGTAATTTCCGTGTGTACGAAGGTTAACCGCACTTCTTTTACGACCGGATTCTTCGCGATATGGTTTCGGAACCTAATTTTTGCGTGGTTCAATGCACTGTCGATTTAATCCGGACGTTCGACCGATGATTCGTGTCTGACTTGTTCGCGACGAGAGTTGTACGCACTTTTTCGACCTAATGCACGGCCCTACGTGAATGGGTTTTCCCTAAAAACACTTCCGCGAAAATTGTAATTTCGCACTTATTTCGCGCTCGTGGGCAGTCGTAGCCGCTAGTGATTCAACAGGTGATAAGCCCACTGGCCGGTATTTATTTTCGATCGCGGAATAATTCCTTAATATTATCACTTTGAACGAATTTGCACTCGTAGGACGTTTTTCACTCGCTTGTCCTCTAATTTATAGTTTCACTTTGATCTGCTTATTCCGTTCCACATAAGCAAAAATATGTTGAACTAGGACGTCAAACAACAATCATCCTCAGTAATCGAATCGTCTAACTTTCTTTTTGCCGCCTCGCTTGTCGTCCATCGTTGAATTTCCTCGACCAGACGGAGATCGAAATGAATTTTGCAAACACAATAAACGGCTTCGATAGCCAGTTTTAACAGTTAATTTCACTCTTCACTACAGCAGACAACTTTCCATATCAGTTTTCAAACATTTTTAAAGGAAAACACAATATCCGTCAGAAATAGCAGCAAATTTTCACAGCGAAAAAACTTCCACTTTACGAGCACGCTTCCACCATCTTTTTTTCGAACGAAATATTATTTGTATGTAAACAATTCGCTATTCACAGAACGGCATTCAACAGTTATAGCTGTCATACGAAACCAATGACGTATAGTAAAAGGTCTGACAAATAAAGGGATTTGTCTACGCTGGCAGCACGAAAAAGGTAAACAACCCCGAAGTAACCAGTGATGACGTCATCGAATTCAAAAAAATTATGCTTTCAATGGAGAAATTGAATGAAATCAGCTTAAAATTTCAAAATAAATCTATTTGCAGCTTTAAAATTGCTGAACGTATACAGTAATACAAAGGCATTTATTCTGCATGTTAAACATTAACCAACGCCCTTGCCGGGAAACTCTTCGAAACGAGCACAAACGTTTCTTAGCGGACCGTAATAAGAAAAGGCATCCTCAATCACTTGCTTGCTGGCGTTGTTGTCTAGTTCTCCAACATAGGATAAACAAAGCGTTGTGAGGATACCGAGGCATTTTTCTTGATTTATAATTGGAGCTATCACTTCACATTTTACATTTTTTACACCAAAAGCAAATTTTGCCAAAAAAAACACAAGCTTCCCCTTTTCGAGTTTGCCTTTGATTCTTGTGCGAATCGAAAAAGAATATTTTCTTTCTTAGCTGTTACAAACTTTGGTTACTAAGGTATGCAAATAAACATTAAGAAAATTGAGGCAGTGTTGCGTGAGAAATTCATATTTCATCACTACCGTGGGGTCGCGCAATGTACTGGTAACTGGCAGTTAGTTTCATGGGCAGTTTTTCTTCGGAATTTTTCATGAAGTTTCAGGTCGTGTCGTTGCATTAACCCTTACAGGCACAATTTCTTTTTAATTTTCTGTAAATTATTTCACAGTGTACCGGATGGATCTCGGATGCCATTGAACTGAAGCCAACTCTTCCGGTGCGTTTCCGCCTGTGGTACCTCCTGAAGTCCTTTTTGTAATTCATTCTCCCCTATAGCATACAAAGATTTTGTTCACACGACGGCATTTTGCTAATTGTTTGGAATAAACAAACGGAAAAATCACATACACTATTGAACATTCCATATGTGTATTTGTGATATGTATATATGTATCATCTGCCAGACTTTTTGATTTTAGACATGGATACGAAACGTGCAATAAAATGTTCTGAGACGTCATGTGACAAAAGTTTTTGCATTCACACCAAATTTTTTTCGCCGAATGCCAGTAAAATTTGGATGAATTTTCATCATTGCGCTGTCAATTTGACTTACTGAATTTTCAGCAAAGCGAATCTGTCAAACAGGTTTAATTCAAATTGCCGATTTTTCGGCATCTTGCATTGCTGAAATTGACAACCAAACTACGCTATGCACCCCTGAGGGGCAAACTCCTATGTGCAGGCTTGGTAATCAGACAGCACATCATGCGACAACCTTGCGGGGAAGATGCAGAGGAAAATACATCTCAACCGATTGCCAACGCATGTACGGCAAACGCCAACCCAAAACAGAGTTTTCAATACCAATGCCTGAACCACAAACGGTGGCCAAATTTGTGGCAACAATGATGACGGATTTACACTGGTCAACAATAAGTGCAAGAAGCAGGGAAGAATAGGGCATTGCAAAAAAAACTCCATTTTGAAATTTCAAGGGACCCTCCTTTTATATTGTGACAAATATCAAAGTAAACTCACATACCAATTTTCACATTATTTGTACAATTTTAAACCCCCGCTCACTTCGCTTTTAGTTTTTAACATTGGAACTATGGGAAAATATGAGAAAAAATTATATTATATTATATTATATTATATTATATTATATTATATTATATTATATTATATTATATTATATTATATTATATTATATTATATTATATTATATTATATTATATTATATTATATTATATTATATTATATTATATTATATTATATTATATTATATTATATTATATTATATTATATTATATTATATTATATTATATTATATTATATTATATTATATTATATTATATTATATTATATTATATTATATTATATTATATTATATTATATTATATTATATTATATTACACTCAGGTTTTTTTTACGCAGGGGATACGAGCCGCGTAAATGAAAACCGCGTAAATTTCAAAATCCGCGTAAATGAAAACCGCGTAAATTTCAAAATCCGCGTAAATGAAAACCGAGTAAATTTCAAAATCCGCGTAAATGAAAACCGCGTAAATTTCAAAATCCGCGTAAATGAAGACAACTTAAATTTAAGAATCCGCGATAAAGGGAACCTCATTGATGGATACCGCGTAAATTTCAAAATCCGCGTAAATGAAAACCGCGTAAATTTCAAAAACCGCGTAAATGAAAACCGCGTAAATTTCAAAATCCGCGTAAATAAAAACTGCGTAAATTTCAAAATCCGCGTAAAAAAACCGCGTAAAAAAAACTTGAGTGTATATTACATTATATTACATTATATTATATTATATTATATTATATTATATTATATTATATTATATTATATTATATTATATTATATTATATTATATTATATTATATTATATTATATTATATTATATTATATTATATTATATTATATTATATTATATTATATTATATTATATTATATTATATTATATTATATTATATTATATTATATTATTTTATATTATATTATATTATATTATATTATATTATATTATATTATATTATATTATATTATATTATATTATATTATATTATATTATATTATATTATATTATATTAAATGTCATAACTTTTGAAGCACCGCTCGAAAAGTTACGATTTATACCTTTTCGTAAATAAAAAATTCTTAGCATTTTAAGTATCTTTGTTTCCCAACAATAGGAAGTTTTGGGTCATTTTGTCCCGAAAGTTCCCCATTCTTAATAATAAGTTTTTA
Organism: Topomyia yanbarensis; assembly: GCF_030247195.1. Lineage (NCBI taxonomy): Eukaryota > Metazoa > Arthropoda > Insecta > Diptera > Culicidae > Topomyia > Topomyia yanbarensis. The sequence continues at coordinate 394,730,198 of NC_080671.1, read as the reverse complement.
ACATTGGAACTATGGGAAAATATGAGGAAAAATATATTAAAGTTATGTTTTGAAGTACCGCTCGGAAAGTTACTATTTATACCTTTTTGTAAAGAAAAATTCTTAGCATTTCAATTCAAGTACCTTTGTTTCCCAAAAAATAGGGAGTTTTGGGTCATTTTGTCCCAAAAATTCCACATTCGTATTAACTATTCTGCTCTATGTGGCAAAATAGACATTTTTGCAGTTTCCGTAATGTGGAGAAATCGAACGGTACGTTTACGACCTTTGTCAGAATACGAGAAGTTGGGGTTCTAAGGCATTTTGTCATTCATATCAAATTTAATCATTGTTTCGCGCATATATCTCTAATATTCTTCAATTATTTTTTTAAAGTACCTTGTAGAACGTGGAAAAGTCTCAGGAACGAAATAGAAAAGGATTCGTTGCTAGTAAAATTTATAAACATTAAACTTTTTGACATTTAGTCTACAAACCTCATATTTTTCATCAAATTCCCTAATATTCCTGTATTTTTCCTGTAACGAAACATTTACCCCTGCGATTCTTGATCCTTGTTTTACACTGAAAATAGTAAATTAAATAATAATTTATGGTTCAATGGAGTTGATAATATGGGTTTTTGAAGTAGAATACTTCTAACGTTTCAATATGGGGTCCCGTTTCAAAAATTTCAGTTGGGAAATTTTCCCAGATTTGAAATGCGAATATCTTCCGTTCTACTGGACGAAATCGCAATATTTTTGCACTATCTGATCGGAAATTTGTGCACGTATTTCGTATTAAATTTCGGAATTACTGCGACTACTATAAATAAACCAAAACAAGGATTTTCAGAAAACAGCGAGGAAAATGCGCAATTTGCCAGCATATCCCACGCAGAGCCGTCAAAAAGGAGCATGTAAGCGTTTCATTACATACGGGAATGTTATATATACAGGTCACGCGAGCTTGTTTTGTATCAGTGGGTGCTCGCTTACCACACGAGCAACATGCTCGTCCGGACGGTACAATGAGCGGTATCATGTTTGCGTTCCCGTACCAAGTGTCATCGCAAGGTTCTTCGTGATAAAATGCAGGGAATCACCAAATCCGCCATTCGGCGTCTGGCTCGTCATGGTGGTGTAAAATGCATCTTCGATTTAATCTACGAATGATGATGGTGTGCAAGAAAATGTCATCCGAGATGCCGTGACCTACACTGAACACGCCAAGCGCAAAACGGCAATGAATGTCGTCTATACTCTGAAGCGGCAGGGACGCACTTTGTATGGATTTGGAAGTTGAAAAGGTAGAACTCACTTGTATCATTATAAAAAAGGCCCTTTTCAGGGCCACCAAAATCATTTCAAAGAATAAGTTTGCATTTTCTGTTTCATGGACTGTTTCTCCCTGGAGAGCAATTTATGTTAAACCCTAAATTATGATTTATTTCAGTACGCAAATTGCAAATATGGTCAGAAACAAACTGGAGTGAAGTGGGAAACATTTTTACTAGGCGCATTCAAAAAAGGTTTCAATTCTCAAACATTTTACCAAGGTGCCGTATTACATTACTCTATTTACCTTGAGTGTTCGATAATCTCCGTAGTGGAAACACAATTTCAATTTTGTTCTTTATCAAAAATATGTGGTCGGCCAACAAAGGTGTGGAGCTACGATGAACACATATTGAGGACAACACAAAAAAGGACGAGCTTACATTGTGCTGTAGTCAGGTATAAAAACTCAGCATGCTGTTGCTCACGCTCAGTTCGTTTCCAGCATCAGCATACAGCAGTTCGTTTGCAGCATCGCCCGCAAAATTCAAACTGCCGTCCGTTTGCTGCTATCAGAAGAGTTGGCCACAGAGATGCCAGGTACTTTTTTCAAATGTCTGCAATAATAATTTTAAAAGTCTGGGAAGAACAAAAAATGTCAGGAAAGCTAGTGTAACCAAAAGCCTCTATATTCAAAAATCTGCAAATATCTGCAACCAAACTAAAAAATCTGCAAATATCTGCAACCAAACTAAAAAATCTGCAAATATCTGCGTCATCGAAAAAATTTGCAGCTTAAATTGAAAGTCTGCGAATTTGCAGACTTGTCTGCAAATCTGGCATCTCTGGTTGGCCAAGCACGCCGCACAGTGGCGGCTCTTCAAATAAAAGTCGGACAAAACCTCAAATGTTACCTAATTTGGCTGAAAATCACAATTTAAGCTAATTTTAAGGTACTGAGCTCATTTTTGATGTCAAAAGTCGTAAAATATTAAATGCATTTTTCCATACAGTGTCATTGAACCTTTCTTATAACTATGATCCCGTTTTCATGATAGATTTTCCGTTACTGTTCACCATTGTCAGCAATATCATAAAAAATGAAGAATACTACTTTAAATCCATTGTATAACGTGTTGGTTTACTGTAGATTGTCTAACTATTTTACACAAAACACCATGCGCCTCCATATCAGCAACAAAGCTTCAAAATCTCCTTAAACCTTTTTGCGCACCTAGGCGCAGAACGAGATCATGATATTCGAAAAGTAGAGGTTATTTCCCATAGAATGTATACTATGTGACCGTTCCGAAATTTGTACAGAATACATTAGTGGAAAAAGCATTTTTGATCTGACCACCTCAAACATATTTAAACTAAAAAGTCATAGTTCCAAGCAAAATTACCAAATCTATTTTCTTCACTAACCAAGTTCTTCCGTTCCTCTACACAATGAAATTAGTTGTGCTAAAATCGGACCAAAATCAAAAGAGCAACATGCATTTGAAGTGAAGAGAGCAATGGTGGTTTCGGAAATGAAAATCATTAAAAAGTCCGGACTTTGCTACGTTTAAACTCATGTTAAAAATCATGTTCTGATCCAATGATCATAAAATTTTTAATATACATCATTCAATACATGATAAATTTAGGAAAAATATAAAATATCAATATTTCAAAAATAAATTTTTGAGGTTTTGGCCAGCCTCCAGCCACTGTGCGCCGTCTTCGATGAAACCAAAACTGTTACCACCCACTGAGACGTCCAAAAAATTGTTTCAAAATCGTTCAACACGGGTCCAACGATGGACTTCGTTGAACGGTTATTTGGACGTTGTCCAAATTGGTCCAACGAACGTCCTTCATTGGACGATTTTGAAACCAACCGTTCTTAGAGGGCATATACACCAGCACCAAGTAAATTTCGAACACTGCCCAAACAAAAGGCCCTTTTCAAGGCCATCAATTTATCGACAAAGAATGAAATTGAAGTTTTGTTATTACAAGCATCAGCTTGTCAAGAGCGTAAGTGAGCCACTTGTGAACAATACCGTCGCTTTCACGAGAATGGCACAAAATCAAAAGTTATTTGTGATTTATAGACAGTTTAGTGTAATGATTCAATTTACACAAATCGAACGTTTTCTAACGTTTCGATATAGGTGCTCCGTTTCAAAATTTTCGGCCAGAATGCTGCCTGTTTTTTCAAACGTGAAAATCTGCTGTTGTATTGAATGAAAACCTTCGATTTTTGCGCTGATTGGAAATAGTTGTGACTAATTCTGTAGAATGTACAATTACTGAAAATAACGGATTTTGTGAAAGCAGTGGTTGGTCCATACAATTCGATTCTAAGCGAGCCAGACTAGTTTTCGTTGGAAGGTACACCTCTGACAATAGAAGTAAACTATTTTATTTTGAATTCAACTACAACTTCCTTGAAAACAGCACAGCTAAAAAACTTTTGGGAAAACGCGCAGACCTAAATTTTCCACTATAATGGAAACTGCCTGTGCCCCGCCGCACAGCATCATCAAGATTGATAGTAATTCAAGCCGGGAGGAAAGAGGTTGTAAGGCAATGGAAAACGAAAATTTCATTTATATCTTACTGGAATATAATTGGCTGGTCCTGAAAAGAACTTGTTGGTTTGTGGTTTATTTTGGGTCACAATTTAGGCCTGCTCGATTGCTGATAGCTGTGAATTTCTCGCAGGGCGACTGTTTCTGTTCGGTAACGATGAGGCTTCTTAACGCCAACCGTGACTGGGGCACTTTTACACGGCCTTCGTTGCCAACCAGCCCCCTGTCAAGGACGACGTGTCTGTACAGCCAGCATCACTGCCATGAAAGGCAAAACATTGATTTTGAACCGAATGATTAGAAGCTGTATTTGGTTACAAAATGTCAATTAAATTAAATTATTAAATCATCCCACAAGATGCAAAACGTCGTGTGGAATGCTTGAATATCGAGCATAGTGCCGACAATAATTCTTTGTTTGGGGCTTTATACCTATAACACCCCATATATGTCGGTCGCTGTCAAACTCCATATGATGGTATAGGGTTGCCAGGAGGCTGTTGCCAACTGCTTGCGGGGAGCCTTTCCTCCGGTGGACTTACGAGCGGTTTGTTTGGTACAGGCCATGTAGCGAAAAATGCTGATCTGCTATTTCTCTGATGCTGGTAGTAGGACGACGGTCAAACGCTCGTTTGCGTGCCTTCATTCATAAAAGTTCAACAATATTTTCAAAGAATGTTGCAAATTGTCAACTTGATAATTCCAAAAATACTCCAAATAAACTATGAATGTGCTAAAGTCGACAAAGTCGCATAGAAATTGCTTATTCCAGAGCAGAATTTACCGGTCTAAAGTGTATTCTACTTCACTCCGGTTATGTCTCTGACATTACCCACCCATCTTTTTTTTCTCATTTTAAATAAAAATTTCCATTTTTCACGAAAATTTCCGCCTTTTTATGAGTAAATATCCCCTTATTCGAAAAATTATCTCAAAAACTCAACGTAGGGGTTAGGTATTTTTCTCACATAATGTGTATGAGTCGTTTGTCGATATTTTCCCATAGAAAAATTACAGAATGTTATTGTAATGATACAAATAGTTTTGATCAATTCGCTTAACGCAAAATTCTAAAAAAATTCGTAAAGAAAGTGTTTTTTCACGCTGATGCCCTTTAAAAAACCTATTAAACATGTACGTATTTAGGATATTTCCACAGCTTTTGAAAGACTATGAAACATTTTGCACAGATTCGTGAGCCGACTCACACTAGAAGTCGACAAAGGCATCGTGAAAATCTGATCTAACTTTCTCCATTTGCATGTTTCCTACGGTATTCAAAGTTTAAGTACCACGACTCAAAACCTTTTATAACTATTTTGTACAAAAGATATGTAGAATATGGGTATTTTTGAATTTAAAGCAGAATGTTGGATAGGGCGGCACACTTTCCGGGACGTCTGGTCATGCGGGGCAAGTCCTTAAAATTCGGAACTTTCTACTTGAACGGTAAATGAGATAAAACGGTCTTTATAAATTAACTTGCTGAGAATTTTTAAATTTTCGTTTTGAATTTACGATTAATAAACGAAAAATATTTTAGCGTGACAATACGCATTATAGAACGACTTCATAAATAACTTTTCGCATTTATCGAATAGAGATATTGAAACAGATAAGTAATAGGGTAAAATGTCTTGAAATTCAAAATTAAATCAGTTTTTTTTAATCATTTGGTGTATTTTGGTGTCCGTTTCTTCCTCAAATAATTTATTCGATATACTTCCCTAGATAAAACAGCACAATGATCTAGAACAAAATTATTGCAGGAATCTGCATTCGACCAAATTATGTACAAGTTACTCTCGATGTCGTAACATTGCAGGAATTGATCGATTGAATTTGCAGGAACTGATTGATTGATTTTTTGGAACATGCTCTATAATTTTGAAATATACGTATTAGCGTCGACCACAGAACAGCGGAAGAGGCACAGTTGCTTTTGAAGCGATACTGCGAGAATGGGATTGGCAATAATTTCTGCTCAAACGTGGTATATGGTTTCGGTTTAGTCTTTGTAATGTACATAAAAACCTATAAAGTTGAATATGTGATAAAATTCTTCTCCATTGGGTTCGAATAAGAAAGTGAATTAGCATCCATCATTGAAGATGTCTCACCAAAAAAATCTCGTGCTTCTATTTTCAGCCTCCAGCTCCTATCGCTCGGCGGAAATTTGATCACCGATATCCCGGAAACCGTCGGGCTGCTCAACAATCTCCACGCTCTCGTACTCTGTGATAACCTGCTCGAGGCACTCCCGAGCTCGATAGCCCGGTTGGTTCACCTCAAGTCGCTACTGCTGCACAAAAACCGCCTCAAGCATCTGCCGCGCGAGATCATCACGCTCAAAAACCTAACCGAGGTGAGATGGCTTGTTCTTGCTTGTTAGTTAGTTAGAAGTGGTATAGTAAAAATTATACCTACGTACATATTGTGAAGCTCCGCGAAAGAACGGCTCAAAAGCTAGTTAGTTGCTATTATGTTAGAAAATTTGAAAGGGGAAAACTATAAATTCCTAGTTGAAATTACCCGATCTATGAATTTATCTGTTTAAATTTTAATAGGCAGAAAGGAACATATTTCGTCAAATTCGTTTATATTTCGAAACAAACCGCTTGCAGTTGAGCTGTTTTTGCATTAAGCCCGTCATTATATTCCATGCATACTTTGTTCGACGTGGGTAGCCGTCTTATCGGTTGTGCTCATAGACTGTTTTGGTTTCACCCGTCGTCAGTATTTGGAACGATGTTATTTACGGAGGGACATCGAGATAAGACGAGGAATGAGGTTTGCCGGGAAAGAGTCTGGAGACACCAGCAAACACATTCTCACCTCTGGCCAGAGCTGATTGTGCAGTGCGCAAAAACACTGAATTGCAATCGCTAATGAAAGGTCATTTCGAGTTGAATATATTACTACTTGCAGGCATCATCGTGAGACAGCAGTTTTGATCGTTTACTAACCACTTACTATCAATTGACAGAAAAATTGAAAAGTGATACGTGAAGTCAACAATCGGGAACCATCTGATGCAACAAATTCATTGCCATATCAAGACGCGGATTAACTTAGCAGGGAGTAGCAAATCGCGTGCGGTAGACAATGGGGTTTCTTGACGACAGAACAATCATAAAAGTTTGAATTGATATCTTTATCAGGATCGTAGATAACACTGAAACAAGCAAGAAGCAATTGATCACGACACTTATTTGAGTAATTATCAATAATGGTGTCATACAATGTTGCTTTGTCAACTGAATCAAAAATTGCATTTTTGCAATCGAATATTTCAAACTTTGACGGTCTTACTTTTTAACGCTATTGCTTCGACGATTAAGTTTTTTTTATTTGAATGTTAAATAAATGTATTGTATTATTTTACTCATAAAAATAAAGGTTGATAGTACGAGCAGAACCCGTAAAAATTCGTTTGAAACTGATATGTACAAGCCTTTCAAGTCATTTATTTGATTACTAAAACGAGTTTAAATTCGACTTTTGGTTGTAGCTGAACTGATTCAGCTGAGCTTTGAAACTGTCTCAATTTCAGCCTCAAACAAAAACGGCATAAATTATCGTAGCTGAATTGATTTTATCAGGTGAAAATTGGGTTTCCAACCTCCTAACTAGCTTACAGTCAGAAAAAAATGGAATATTTGTTATCAGTGTTTGGCTTGAATCACATAAGGCACCGTGTGAATTCTCGATTGGAGTCACTATCGGTGTTTGAACTACAGTTTATCTTATCAGACGCAGGGGTGGACAAAATACATCATAATTTTGATGAATGGGGAGGGTTGTTTAATTTGAAAAAAAAAAAAAAACTACAAGGAACAGCCCCATGGAGTTGTACGAACTGTAGACGTAGGACTTCAATACGTGAAATATTTTATTTCTTATTATATTTGGATTAATAATTAATCAAAAATATTTTCTTCTACAGTTCACTTCATGTATAACCAATCAACATCGAATGGTACATATTTAACCAAACCGAATTGCTCATCAGATCGTTTTATTTATAATGGGCGATCGATAAACTTATTTAAGAAGATCTGAAGAAAGCAGACAGAAAACTGCGAACGATACCCGTACTAATATCTGGAACTGTTTTAAATCTTTATGAGAGATTCTCAGCCTGTAAAAACTTTTCGACATTATTGTAATTTTCCTAAAGTACACATATAAATGTGACGAATGCAGTGGTCTTACTCCTAGAACGGTTTTGTGGGGTACATTTGTACCCCAGATCTTGGGATTAAACTGTTATTCCGTTACGGTTTATTTTAACTGCAAGTTATCTTTATAATAAATCAATTTGATTATTAAACTTCCATTAAAGCAGGTATAAACCTATTTGTTTCATTTGACCAACTTAATAGTTGCCGCTTAAAGTTTGTCTGGGGTACAAATGTACCCCACAAAACCGTTTACATTAGTTAGAAATTCGGAAAATTTATTATCAGTGTTTCAAAAATCACTCCAATCAGCATGCGTTGAAAAAACCATATTTCGACAAATCATTAAAATCGATGATTTCATCACTCATGGTTTTTTGGCTCCTGAGGAGTGAAAACCGCCAAGGAGTGAAAACAGGCTACTAGATTATAATTGCAGCATACAGTTTAAAAGCCCGAGCTAAATTTAAATTTTCAATTTTCATTTTATCAAGCACAACAACAAAACAGATCCTTGGTACAGTTCATGGCGAAAGCTTCTTTTCGATAGACCTCGAAGGAGTGCCATTTTAGCTATAAGTCGATTTACACCAAAAGAACGCATTGAAAACGTTCGTTTACTAGTGAAAACTGTATGTGTTAAAAAATATGGCAGGCTCACTTCACCCTTTCCGGCGGAGTAAATAAACAAAATTTTCGAATTTGGGGGACACAGAACCCACACGTTATACATCAAACACCACTGCACGACCAGAAAGTAACTAGTTCTTGCAGAGCAAATTCCCAGGACGCGTTGTCTCAAAAAATGATGATTTGGAATGGCCTCCTCATTCTCCGGATTTAACGGCGCCAGATATTTTTCTGTGGGGTTACTTGAAAAGTAAAGTGTATTCTAGCAAACCTAAGTACCTTGACGAACTCAAAGCTAATATACGAGCTGAAACTGCTGCGATTAAGCCCGATATGCTGTCCAATGGGTTCTATCACATTCGCCCGAATTACATTCGCCCGAAAGTCATTTACCCGAATGACGTTCGCCCGAAAACCATTTACCAGAATGAACCATTTACCCGAATGTCATTAACCCGAATGGACCATTTGCCCGAATGCCACCAACCCGAATGGACCACTCGCCCGAATGTCATTAACCCGAATACCACATTCACTCAAGCATAATATGAAATCGGTAATTGTCTAGTTTAGTGACTTTAGTGATAGAAGTCCGACTTTAATGCGGTTTTTTGCCAAAAGGATGTATTTTAACCTAAATAAACCAAATCCGAGCGGGAATGTGAAATCTTTAACCAAAGTTTGATAAACTGAACAATAACAAGTGAGCTTATACAGTGGAGCTAGTGTGATGCGGCTTGGCCGCATATCCGAGGCCAAGGAAGCGGCGCAAAGCCGCTGAGGTTCCGTTGGATGAGGTGTTGATCCACCCGTCGCCGGAGTTATAAGCAAACCTGCGATCATCTTGTTTGCCCGGTTCACTCAAACATAGGGGCTATAGCTAGTTTAAAGCCGACTGAGCGGCAGCAAAGTCGGACAGTGCACCAGAAAGCGATTTGGCGTGGTCACATTAGCCAACCGTACACTGACCAATGTGGCTATGCGACATCGCTTTTAGGTGTACTATCCGACGTCACTGAGGTTCTGTTGACAATGTCACAAATGCTCTTCAGGTGCAAACTGATGCATATAGGACGCAGTTGTCAGCTCGAGCGGTGAAATCTTGTGATAAACCGGACAAAATAATAAGAAATCTTTCGGAAACACCATCGATCGAGGTAAATATATATTAAGATGTTCCGTTAACGAATTGAATCAATTAAATTAGTAATTATATCTTGCATGGTGGAAGTCCATTTGGCACAACACCGTTAGTAAATAGTAGCTCATAAATGTTATGTGGCGAAGCTAGTGTGATGCGACTTTGCCACAATTACAGAGGTCGAGGAACCGAAGCGGAGGTCCCTACTCGGCAAACCTGTGATCCATTGGCATGCTTGGTTTACTGAAATATAGGGGTTGATTCCTTCTTTAGATATGAGCAGTTCTTTGAGTTTGTATACTAAATAAACCTCGCAATCAAACCGGTGATCCACTCGTTTGCCCGGTTTACTCATACTTAGGGATTGATTCCTTCTTTTAAACATGAGCAGCTCTTTTCCCACAATTAGGGGTTGATTGCTTCATTCAAACATGACAAATCCTTGGATCTGCATGCCAAATAAGTTCGCAAAGAAACTGTTGCTCCACTCGTCTGCCCGGTATACTCAAACATAAGGGTTGATTCCTTCTTTCAAAACAGCAATTTCTTGAATCTATATACCAAAATAGCTCTCTACGTAATATTGGATTTCGAGACAGAATGATTCTTCCACCTAATTCACGGATGATTCTTCCATCTAAACCAAAGTTTTTTCAGAAAAATAAAACAACTTGGTCGTCAGACAAAATATTCGGAAGATCACCGAATACAACTAATTTACAAACAAGTTGTTGCCTTGGCTTTCTTGCCCCATCAAGGTATTCCAATGGTACTCGAAGAATTGAGGAATAGTTGTCCAAAGGCTCTCGACGATTTTTTGTATTACATTAGTAAAAATTGTATTTTTGGTAGGAAGGAAACTAATCAAAAAGTTTCTCGATAACCCTTCTTTGCCCCCCACTTCGTAGTCAGTTTTCGAAAATGTATCGACAAAGATTCCTAGAACCACCAATAATGTGGAAGACTAGCACAATAAAGGGAACGGGTTGTTAAGCCGTGGAAATTCTATGGTGTGTTGAAGCAGTTGCAGCTTGAAGAGAAAAACCCTAGTACGTATGTTTTACGTACACTACAAGCGGTACCAACAGCTAAAAAGCCTAAAAAGAACTCACGAAAGGACCTAAAACTGGAAACCCTAGTTAAATCATACAAACCAGGTGATTGGATTAACTATTTGACTGGTGTAGCTTTAGTGTTAATTTCTTCATAGCATCAAATGTAATAAAATTTGTATTTCATCTTAATAAATTAATTTTTTTCGATTGACATTTCGATGTTTTTTGGGTATATGGAAATCGGGCGAATGGCATTCGGGTTTATGTTGCATTCGGGCGAAAGTCTTTCGGGTGTTCGTGGCATTCGGGTGAATGACATTCGGGTTTATGTGACATTCGGGCAAATGTCCTTCGGGTAAATGGCTTTCGGGCGAATGTCATTCGGGCGAACGTGACAGAATCGTCCAATGTCATGCAAAATGCCCGCAAAAGAGTTGCTTTTTGTGTATCAAATGGGGGTGGTTATATAATGTGCGTTGTGAAAACGGCTAAATAATGGCGAAGCTGTTCAATGTTGTAAAAGGATACATCCAGCTGGCGCAGCCTGTACCTACTGCTGGGATAATTGAAAAATTAAACATACAAATCTTGAAGACCTGTTAGCAAAGTTTAAAATTAAATTCAGTCTATAAGCGGCGACAGAACAAGAATCCCAAACCGGATTGGACAGAAGGAGCCAAAACCAGGAGTGAAAACCTAAGAGTCAAAACCCACTTGGATTGCTTTGATTTTTTTACTCACTCCCAGAAACGTGCATAACAATGATTGGTTTCCACCGCTCCTTTGGAAACAGGCTCCTTGGTGTGAAATGTCTGGTTTATTTGAAACACTGGTTCTAAGAAATAATTCTGTGCGATATGCGCAAAAGCTTTGAAAATATATCGTGAGATGGCTGAATTATACGCGTTTAAAACCTGGCCACATACCAATTGTGTTGAATTTGCAAAGTGCACCCCCATATCGAAAACAAAGACGTAGTCCTACGTCAAAAAATTCCACTATTTTGTTTTTAATAATCACAGTTGTATGAATAGTTGAAATATCTTTTAAAATCACTCGAATTGGTCGATTTCAACGTGTGTGGTGTGAGCGGACATGTAGGCGTGGTAGTCCTTCATAAAAGGCTTGTCGCCAGTAACATGATTTGCTTGGCTTAGACAGAATATCGCAATTCCGAGCTTATCTAGGCAAACTTTCGCGATATCTGTCATTGCTGAACATTTTTGCTTCAGTTCTTTCGAAAACTTCAGAATACCTAGCGGATTATCTTTGATCCGAAGAAGTTCAGATATGGTTCGACTGAGTTCAAGGTGCATGATTTTAAACAGAAAGTTGGAGTCTTTGATGATGAATTTTGTTCGACGTCCATTTTACCTAACCTTTGTCAGCAATCTATCTATCTATCTATATAAAAGTCGATGTTTGTATGTATGTATGTTAAGCCTAAGCGACCATCTTTGAAAATGCAAAAAAAAGCAATTTTTCTCATTACGCTCTACACAATCATTATGATAATTAATCAACGGACTCGGGACATTGTTTGAATACCGATGATTGATTTTCATGAAGATTTTGCTAATGGTGTGGAAGAAACTTCTTTTTTTATTTTCAAAGGTGGCTCCTGTTCTTGGCTTTCTTAGTTGAACCATAATACTATGAAAAGGTTTCTACCCGAGGCGTGCGTCTGGAGCCGAGAGCGTCCCATGGCGGCCAAGGACGCCGTCTTTAACAACGGCCTGTTGAAACTTATTTGATTCGCGTATCGGAAAACCCGTTTAACTCAATATAGTAGACACTTATAGCTTCCAAAAAATGCAAAGAAAAAAAAATCAAGTTTTTGAAAATTTTGAATTTGCGCCACCCCTTAAAAAGAAACAAAAAAGGACTGCACGACATTAAATGGTCGTAAACTTATCATTTCATAATGCTTGCCATCCCTCTGACCGCCAAATACTCACCCTGTTTCCAATTGATTTCAGCTCAGCCTACGTGACAACCCGTTGGTGGTGCGCTTCGTCAAGGACATGACCCTCAATCCACCCACTCTGCTAGAGCTTGCAGCACGATCGGTGAAAACCGCCTCTATCCCGTACGGTGCCGGCGATCTACCGCGAACTCTGGTTGAGTATCTGGAAACTGCCAATTGCTGTGTTAATCCTAACTGCAAAGGTAAGCATGTGTTGCACAATACATATTGGTTCGATTGTATTTCGATCTGCGAACCTAGCTCCGCCAAACAGCCTTTAGAGCGCTTTGTGTTGATTATAAGAGTCTCTCGTCCATTAATCCCATGAGTACTTATTGTAATTTCTTATCTTTTTCCCCTCATCAGGAGTATTCTTCGACAATCGCGTGGAACACATCAAATTTGTTGACTTCTGCGGCAAGTACCGTATTCCTCTGCTGCAGTATTTGTGCTCGTCCAAGTAAGTATTTGTTGGCGAAAAAAGTGGGTCAACGCTGACGTTTTGTAATGTGGTATATGTTTTTTTTCGCAGGTGCATCGGCGATACTAAATCTTCTGACCTGCACGGAGAACCGAGCAGCAGCATGATGCGAAAGGTTTTGCTTGGGTGATTCTGGCTGTCATATGTTCTACGACTGTTTAGCAAGAAAAACGTACTAATCCAATTCCGTAGAAAACTATACTGTCGAACAATTCTGAGGGCTATTTACAAAAACGAAGCAATAATTGAATTATTAATGTTTATCAACAGTCTAACCTTAAAATTTGTGATTGGCTCCAAGAGCTTGTGGTTTCCGGGTAATCATAATCCTAACAAATCTGATATTGAATATAATGCGTCGTATGATACCCGGCTGTTTTGGAAATGGTTGGTTTTGATGATCCGAAAATCTGTACTGACAGTAAAACTAATTGAAGAAATGCAAGGAATGAAAGTGACAATCTGCGTCAGATAATATAATTAATAAGGTTTTCTGCAACAGATACACTTTAACTAGCTTACAGAGCTAGGAGAACGTGGATAAAGTGATTGGTATGCAGCTGGCAAATCGACAGGGCTTTTCGCAGCAACACAATGGTGCACAAAATTTGTCTTCCTAGATTTTTCTTTTGTTCATTAGAAATACCTACGTAGTCCATATTCTGCTGCTTTGCCAGGTGATCCGATACTATACCGTCTTATAAGGCAATCGATGATATACTCCACCCACTACTGTCTGTGCTGGTGCTGAAGCTTTTCTAGGAGGTCGAGCAACACTCGTCCTACTGATGTCGGTGCTGGAACTTATTTTCTCGGCGATCCGTTCGCCACGCCATCCGGAACGGAAACTCTACCCACGTTTCTTGGTGATCCCTTCACAACGCCGTCATACAATCGAATTAGAGAGACACTCGGCCCGCTTGTTCCAGAGCTTTTCTAAACGATCCGCTCACCACGCTGCTCACGCCGTCTCCACTCCACTCGGTCCATTGCTGCTTGTCGCCAGCCTCGCAGTCTTCGAAGGGTCCACAGGTCGTCCTCTATCTGGTCGATCCACCGTGCTCGCTCTGCGCCCCGTCTTCTTGTTCCTGTAGGGTCGCCCTCAAGAATCAACTTCACCGGGTCGTCGTCTGACATTCTTACGACGGGTCCAGTCCACCGCAAACGTCCTATTTTTGCGGTATGCGCGATGGATGGTTCTTCCAGCAGCTGATGCAACTCATGGTTAATTCGCCTGCGCCACGTTCGGTCTTCCATCTGCACGTCACCATAGATGGTACGCAACACCTTTCGTTCGAAAACTCCAAGGGCGGCGGTCTTCCACGAGCATAGTCCAGGTCTCGTGGCCGTAGCGGACCATCGGTTAAATCAGTGTCTTGTAGATAATCAACTTCGTGCGGCGGCGAATTTTGTTCGACCGGAGCGTCCTCCGGAGTCCAAAGTAGGCACGATTTCCCACCAAGATCCGTCTCTGAATTTCTCTGCTGGTATCATTGTCGGCGGTTACCAGTGAGCCCAAATACACGAATTCGTCGACCATCTCGATTTCGTTTGTTCACCACGCTGCCTGGCGATTGAATCGGAAACTCATCCCGTTACAGTTGATACTGATTCTAGAGCTTTTGTAGGTACCCGATAAAAGGGAAATTATTATTAAAAATTTTATGCAATGCATCATAAGCCCTTATATCACCGACGTTTTTTTTTTCCTTGGTTGATTCGAATGCTTGACGACTGAGACCGTTCACGGCCCATCTCGCCGTTCGTAGATTTGTGTGTTCTTGGAAGTGTGATTTTTCGTGGTTGATGTATACGGAGTTGATCTGGTTTATGTATTTAGTTAGTTAATCCATCTGACAAATACCTGATCCTTACGGTAGTGATAATTTGCCAATCATTATTTCAATTAACAGCGAATTAGACCTCATGAGTTCAATGTTACTTATGACTTGACACAAACTATTGATTGGAAAAAATACGAAGCATTAATTTCCACTTCGCTTGCTTCGACGGACGAGCTACCCACTATCGAAAAATATACATTCCTAGTGGGTTTGATTATCGTTGTAGCAGGAGAAGCCCAAATGAAACGCAATCCTGGCATGACAACACAGCCAGGGGAATGATGGCTAGTGACTAATGAAAGTGAAGATTATTGGTATCGCTGGATATTTAATTTTGCCAAGAAAGTTTGTCCAGATTCTGCTCCTGCGCAAAAATCAAAACGATTTCATAGAATCGCCCTTGATAATGATGGAATTTTCAATTGCACTCTCATGTGAAAATTATGATCCGGGTCCAACAGAATTAAATTCAACTTGGTGAAGAATCTGCCCTTCTCTACAATTTTTACGTGAATGGCATTGATTATTGTATTGTTAGCCCATGCACTCTAAGGTAACATGCAGATGGTCAGTCTTCTTTCTACTTCTGTCGGAGTCAGACCTACAATCGAGCAAAGTAAACAGCAGGTCCCTCGATCTAGTGTGCATGGACTTGAGAACAAAGGAAACGTTGACGAAAAAGCTCAACTCCGACCCAACGCCGTGGTCGTTGACTTTAAATTTTGTTCAATACAACCGAGTTTTTGTGAAGTGGAATACTTTCTGAAGGTAAAAATGCTACTTAGGCTCATGGAGGTCCTTTATCTTCAGTATCATCATCTTCGCAATACAGTGTTAATATCATTCATCACGTTAGCCCGAACCAAACCTTTCGTTTTGCGGGGCATCTTCAAATACGTTATTGAAAGTGACAGCGTTGGAATTAAGATTCCCGTATAGGGTTACCGCTCCATAATTCATCTTAGCTCCTCTAACCATCTCACCCATTTGAACACATTAGTTAGAGCAGTGTATGCTATCTCTACTCAACGCATTAGCTCTAATGGTAGGATGAATAAGGGTACGTTGTATGATACCTATTTAAGCGTAATCCAATCACTCTAAGTCGAATTACCAACGAAATAGTGTGACATTCTGACTAATGAGATGAATAAGGGCTCGTCTGCCCTATATTAAAAATGATTACATAGATGAAAGGCTACATGACCGATCACCTCGAACCCCTCCGGAGCAACTGTAAAATTCATGTCGCAATACGAAGAAGTAGAATCCGTTACACCTGATACATGGAGAAACTTGTTCCCGGGTACTCTTAACTGAGTTTTTGTAGTGAACATATGGGTCGAAATGCCTGTACCCTCCTACTTGATAATAAAACTCACGGAACAACACTTAAATAAACTACGCTATGCACCCATGAGGAGCAAACTTCTACGTGCAAGTTTTGTAATCAGACAGCACATCATGGACAACGGAGTATGCAGGGGTAGATTCGTCTCAACCGATCGCCAACTCATAACAGAGTTATCAATACCTGGCACGGGACTTGCGGATAGCTATTTTCTTTTAATCTGTTCATTCTATAGCCTTGATTTCTGCCTCACATAGTTTAAATGGTTTAAACTGCTTTTGACAGTACCCCCTGGCTGCATTTGACGTTGGATTTTTTGCTATTCGCATGTCTCGTCTTAGATCAATACTAATACCCAACCACAAACGGTGTCCAAATTTGTGGCAGCTGTTCAGTCCTTCATGACAACCGCAAAAGAAGCATCCAGCACCTCAAAATCAACCGTATGCAACATTTGCAAGGAAACGTGAAAAACAAGAGAAAATTTAATGGCCCTCCTAACGCAGTATGTCAACAGGCGAATTTTTCGCCCCGCGAAAGAAGGTCTCCGCTGGGATTAAAAAGTTGCGCGCACGAGATTCAATATTTGTACAATAATATTTGTCTGCATTTTATTTTTACATGAATAAATAAAAGAATAAAGGCTCCGTTATGCTACCGCTATGAACCGTATCAAATAAACGATTTAAAAAAACTAACACGCAGATAATGGCGTGGTTTTTGTTACAGGACCAAAAGCTATACTTTTATATCAACTGTTGCAAGATGGCTTGGATAATTTATCAACTTGGGCTTTGAAAGTGGGCATTGATTTCTCAACGGAATAAACCTGAATCGGTCGTTTTTTTCAAGAAAGCGCAATCCAGTTCAGCTTCAGTTGGTTGGTAGAACGATAGCTCAAGTCCTGACTTAAAAATACCTCGAGATTTGGTTCGATTTTCAAGGCATCTTGTTTACCATTTATCTGTCAGTGTTATTCCAATCGAGCACGAGCCCTGTCAATGACCCTCGTTCCAGAAGGATTCGAAGCGATTTTCTTCGGATTGAGTGCTTTTGACGGATCTCGTGCTCGATTAGAATGACACCGCCAGAGAAATAATAAGGAAAAGATAGAGATGGCGAGTCTTCATCCAGAGGGATTCAGCGTCTTTGTTAGCTACTAGAGGGCTATTCCGGAGAGAATGCCTACGCCAGAAGAAAACTCGGACCCACGGACGCACCAACCCGTGTCCTCCGTCCACGAACACTGTTGCATACTGAAATGCGTAATACTTCATACGCTGCCAACGGACCGATATTCAATTCAAACATGTTGACAGTAATTGGTTCGATTTTAATTAGCTCATGTTTTTTTACAATCATCATCAAGATTGGAAGCGATGCATGACTTCTTGAAGAAAGCTGCAATGCTTTTTGATTACAGGTTTGTTTTACCAAAATTTAGGAAACAATTCAATTAATACTACGTTCACACTAGTGTATAGAGAAGATAGAAGAGATAATCTTGAGGCGACTTAGATTAGCTAATTCCTTTTTTTCTTCCTCCGTAATTTCTCTCTCTCTCTTATTTTATTCCAAAACGATTAAAAAACTGACCAATAGACTGTCACATACTGAAGACATGAAATCGAAATGATTGGACTTATAGATTCAACCAGCCACAACATTGTAGTCGCAAAAGTGTTTTAATACGGAACGAATTCCGCGCATAAAAATGAAATTAAATGCCAATGAAAATAAGATTGCGTTAATATGACGCGAAAGCAAAAACTGTCGTCTCGGTTATATCGTTTTTAGTAAATTGAAATATTTTTGTGGCTTGTGCGCTTGAATGTGGTGCCTAGTAAGTACAGAGTGCACGGACCTTATACAGACATTCAAATTGGGTTCAATTCAAAATTTTAATTTAAAATAGAGTTGCCAATATCGAGTATTACATCTGATTTTTATTAAACGTTAAAATCACTTTTTGAGACTTTTAGTGCTTAATCGTCCATAAAACTTCTACTTTTTTTAAACAATTCGTTTAGTTCAACGCTTTAGCTAATCGAAGCAGAGGTTCTTTTATCTATTTCTATCGATTTCCGACAATAAAAATAATAAAACGAGTTTTAATGGTTGTCCAAAAGATCTCGCTCTTAGCCATTGCACGTGATTACCTGTTTTTTCCTCGCCGACGGCGTATAGGGTGTCGTTGATATCTATCTCGCTATTGAACACTTCCGTGTCATCGTCGTGGTTGCTGCCTTTATGCTCGCGAACATCCGATTTCTTCCTTGCTTGTTGCCCTTACGATTGTGAATTTTCTCAATGATTGTGCTGGCTGTAAATTTTGAGATACTTGACGCAGCTTTTGTCGTTGTCAATATTATCTGAACAGATGCCACAAATTTGGTGTTCAGCTGTTTCTGATCAGAGTAACTCGTAATTCCAAGCCCGTTTCGTCTACCAAGAGCAGTGGTAACTTGAAATTTTAAACTCGATTATCTCGAAATATCGTTTTTCCAAAAAATGGTTTTTCGTGATCACCTTGACAATTCCTTTTTCATGCATAAATTTTTGTTTTGTAGATGAGAATTTTTAAAATAATTTTTAGCGCTTAAAACAGCGATTTTTTTTAGGAAAAACGTTCCCGAATGCAGGAAAAAAAATGTTATGTAATCAACTCATTAAGATATGAGGAATACTCATATACCAATGGAATTTTTTGAGTTTTGGGATTTTAGTTGATCTATTGGTCTTCAACCGAGATTATGCAAACCTCTTACATAAAAAATGGTTTCGGGGAAAAGCCATAACTTCGCCAAATATCAATATATTTTTATGAACCTATGCTTGTTTGTTTCACTGAAAAATGTACTAACGAAATACTATAAGTTTGATGTAATGAAATAATTTCTTTATGCCTTTACATAAATTCAAACTTTCTCGACATTTTGCTCGCAAAAAGGTATGCAACCCCTCAAAGAAATTTCAATGTTTTATCCCTAGCTGGAAATTTGTGACATTTTGGAGCTTCACTAATGTGGTTTTTGTTTGAGGCGAAACTGAGTCAGTTCCTAACCCCAACTGCTGTCAAAATGTATGAACTGACAGCAGTTGGGGTTAGAACCTGACTCAGTTTCAGGTTCAAGCGAAATCGCCATAAATCAAGCTTTTGAGTTAACGATATTGTTGATAGTCAGGGGGAGTAGGGAGGATCTCCTGAATTTTTTTTGTTGCCATATGGTACGGTACCAATTAATAACAGATTTTTGAGACAATTTGAAGCGTTTTGATACCCATATTGCTAGGATATTTTTAAAATTTACAAATCGTACCCAAGTACTGGAACATTACTCCGGAAAATCCGGATTACCAAGAACCAGATACTTTCATGCGGTTCAATTTCACAGAATTGAAAGGCGGATGAGTTCCTGAATCTAAAACATCTAAAAGTGTCTAAATCGGTTACAGAAAGGCATAGTCATGAGCATTTTAATTTGTCGGTACCCGGGTACCCTCGTCGGCCTGTCAAAGGTATTTTTGTTGGACATACAACGGGTAATTATAGCATTGTCTCAGGCAACCATGTGTTTTAAAATATTCAAAATGAATGGTTTCGCCTGGGCCAATTTGTTGAATGCTTTGAGCGCAGAATACTTGACATGGTAGAACTCGATAAAGGTGACTATCGTAAGTCTAACCTCTATTTTCACATTTAGAGAATGTTCCTCATCACGTATGCTCGGTCTCATGCGAGTCATCAATAATCTCAGTATTTGGCGGGAGCTCCACTTCTTGCTTCTGCGACTTACTCATCTCGACAGATTACTAGGGCAAGAAGTATTGTAGCAGCTTCCTTTGTTCTTCATACAAGGCACAGAATATATAAGTAACTATATTTGTCGTTCGCTTCACACTGGCTCAGACCGAACCATAAACCACACTGAGTTCCGTGACCATTGTTTTTGGTTGTTGGAAACAGCAATCTTATTTAACTTTTTCTCAATAATTTATTCACACCAAACGAGCTACATAATTGTTGAAAGTCGCTGATAATCATGTTTTTTTTTAATTATTTTTGAAGGATTTCGGGGGGGGCTTCAGCCCCATAGCCCCCCCCCCTCTAGCTACGTGGCTGGAAAGCATGTATTTGGTTTAGTTCAACTAATACTTCTGCTTGCATTTTAAATAGAAACATTGTTGAAACAAAATAAAATTTGTTAGATCTAACTGATCCCTTTGTGAAAAACCAACAGAATCTTAGTTTGAATTCAACTAAATTTGAGTTATTCTCTCCTTTGGTTAATACTAAAGATTTTTTTTTGTTTCTTCGAACTTATTCAGTTAAACTTATCATGATTTTGTTGTTTTAAACGAAGTATTTGTTGAAAACATTGAAAAGTCAACAAACGAATTGGTAATTTCCACCAACGGTATTGATTGAATCAAACCTGAATCTTGTTTATCAGTATATCAAACGGTAAAATTGTTATTTAAATAAAAAAATTGTTTATTTTTACTGAATGTTTTTCTGCGTAAAGTACTAGCAGGAGTTCTTCCTTTAACCGTTGTGTGTCCGACGCGGTACCCGGGTACCTTTTTAAGTTTCAATTAATGAAATTCCTATGTTTTATCCATAGCTGGAAATTGAAACTTTGTGACATCTTAGAACTTCACTAAGTCAAGCTTTTGGGTTAATAATATTGTTGATATAGTAAGGGTGGGAGTGAGGAGGGGCTCCTGAATTTTTTTACTACGTAACAGGCCGACGTGGGTACCCGGGTACCCACAAAACTAAAATGCCCATAACTAAGGTAATATCCAACCGATTTCGATACTTTTGGCCGTTTTGGATTCAGGAACTCATCTACTTTTGGACTTGGTAAAAATGAATCGGGTTACTTCATTCGGTTCCCGGGAATCCGGGTTTGCGAACTTCAATGGAATACTAGCAATATGGGCATCAAAATTCTTGGAATTGCATCAGTAGGCTGTATCTCGTGGTTTTGGAACCATTTGGTGATTTGACCCCGGAACGGATATTCCGGAGCTGGTTCCCGTGGGGCCATGAGTGGCCATTCCATTCCAATTCCATTTTTCAAATTGCCATAGGGACTCTAACAATAAAAAATAGACTTCCGAGACAATTTGAAGAGTTTTGATACTCATATTGCTAGTACATTACTAAAATTTACAAATCATATCCAAGTACTGGAACACTACTCCGGAAAATCCGGATAACCTAAAACCAGATCCATTATTCCGGTTCTATTGTACATAATCGAAAAGTGGACGAGTTCCTGAATCCAAAATATCTAAAAGTGTCCAAATCGGTTAAAGGAAGCCATAGTTATTGGCCTGTTAAAGGTGTTTTTTTTGTTGGGCACATAACTGTTAAGAGACTGGTTCTGGGATCTCTCATCTCTTTTATTCGACGTGAAGTAATTCCCGGTAATTGAAAATTTTGAAAGACTTGTCGAGCTTCAATCCCAAACCAATGATAGTTTATTTCAATCATACGTCATAAGAAATAACGCCTACAAGGTATGTTCCGCATATACCTATACTAGATACTCCCGAATCCACTTTTTTTTTTCTACACGTCCATGCGAGAAGAGACTCGTGGAATTCCGGATCAACTACGCTCGATGGAGGTCCCTAAAATATTCACAAGTAAATACCGTCACGACGTACGTTGGCGTTGACTGCCATAAAATGTTCTACACTGATGGGTCACGCATAGATGAGTTTACTGGCTTCGGTATTTCCAACAACAATGCCTTGATCTCTCTCAAGCCTCTGCTTACACAGCCGAACTAGCAGCAGTTGACCATTGTCTAGAACTCATTGAAACTTTCTTTTTGAGCCATTATCCTATCCTCACAGATAGTCTCAGCACAGCTAAGGCGCTACGCTCATTTAAGCTTGATGATCAAGCTCCGTTCTTTTGAAGAAGATACGAGAATACTTATCTAAGTTAATCAATAAAACTTATCAATTTACCTTAGTGTGGATTCCCGCTCATTGCTCCATACCAGATAATGAGAGAGTGGATAATTTTGTTAAAATAAGGGAGGGGCACTAGACGGTTACATTTATGCAAGACCCATTGCTTTTATGAATTTATAGCGTTTCTCGCAAACGGATGCTTACTAGTTGGCAAACATCATGGGACAATGGAGATCTGGGATGGTGGTTGCACTCAATCTCGACAAACATATGATTAGGGCGTATAGGCCAACTGTCAAAATTCACTTTGAGTGTATATTCCGGACAAACCGTTACACGCCAATCACATTTCTCGCATGTTTTTTATAAACGGCCAATAAGCATGCTGTCAAAATTCACTTTGAAAGAAAATTCCGGATAAACCGTAACTCGCCGAGAATGGATGTTAACATTTTATGAAAGAGAAAAGTTTTCTCTGTCATCTACTGCTATGACTTATAATCTGCGATTAATGGTTTGTCTGGAATTTCCCTTCAAAGTGAATTTTGACAGTATGCTTATTGGCCCTTTTCAAAAAACACGCGTGATTTGTTGGTAATGAACAGTAGTGTGTATCTTCGTCGCGAGCGGTTGACTCTTGTACAGTAGAGATGGGCGGGTACGGGTATTTTTACCCGATACCCGACCCGAACCCGTACCCGTAGGAACCGGGGCGGGTTCAGGTTTTGTTATCACCGGGTACGGGTCGGGTCGGGTACAGTGGCGGCGCGAGGTGTTTTGCCGCTCGGGGCCAAAAATTAAATTTGCCGCCCCTTTTATAATGAATTTTCAAAAGAGTTCGATTTTTTCCCACCTATATGAAACAAATATGATAAAAGTATTAGAAAATGTCTACATGAAAATGAACTTTTTCACATTTTATTGTCACTATTTTTTCATTGCTGTAGTGCTGCGCATAAATTTCCTAGGAAAAGGTGACGCTACGACTCCGCTCACATGTCCGCACCACGCTATTGGTAGGATCCTCTATAAAATATAAGATATTAGTTATAATTACTCTAAATATAAAATCAAAGTATGAAGTGCAAGATCGCGAAGTACTATAAAGTTCCTATTGAATACATCACAATAATTTAAAAAAAAATTAACGTGTTTTCAAAACTTACATATTTAAATGCACTGATCAATGAATGGGATAAAACATTTTAAAATATAATTCTTGTGAATTACTGCCGATTAGCGATGTCTTTTTTTAAATTCTCTAGCAAAACGATCTTTATATACCTTTAACCCCTTTAAACCCATCTCTATCTATAACTATAAGTTTAGGCTAAGGCAAGACTAGCTCATAAAATCAATTATTGAGATTATTAAATTTCATTTGAACGCTAGCACAGGTATTATTCGTAGAACTGAAGTAATTGTAATTTGTCTAGCCAGATCCCGCTGGAGCAGTGCTGCCAAGGACAGTTTCTGTTAAGGGCGTAACCTAAATTTTTGATATATTTATGATGACTCGAATTATTTTTGAAAACTGATAAACCCTATCAATTTAGACTGTCTTCGACTACCTTTTCCATACAATTTGATTATTGTAAATATTGTAGAGGAATTGTATTGAGCATCGGATGGTAAAACTTGAGCAATTTGCAGCACTGCGAAAGAAGAACCTAAAACAGGTTTTTCATGCTCCTTGATCCCCAAAGTTTTGATAAAACATTGTTTTGGAGCCGTATATGCTCCAGGGAAAAGTCGGACATGAATAGTGATAGTGCTATAGTGATTTTGTACTTTTCAAGTGACCTAGAATAGGTTGTAGATCTCATCAAATGCAATTCAAAATAATGTAATATAAAATTGTGTATTCCCTCAAAATCTTGATATATTGCAAAAAAAATCGTATTTTCCGGACCTTTGTCGCTAAAATAATTCTACACTGTCATTTTTTACCGATTTTCAATTTCTGTGTTCTAAAGAAAAGACTTTTCCAACGGTATGCTAAGTTATGTTGTTTCGTTTAAAATACTCTGCGGGTTTGGGACAACAATCAATATTTTGCGATTTTTTCATGAAAATTAGGAAAATTTCTCAACATTCTTATTTTATTAAAAATTTAGAGAGATTTGGTTCTGCATTTAACGATCTGTGTATCGCCACATCCGGTTAAAAATGGTAAAATTAATTTCTCTAAATTAGATACTTGCTTGCATGAACTCTTAAGGGATTAGTGAGGCAATGCGCGCACTATGGGATCCTATAATCATAACATCCGTTGTTTTCCCTAATTTTAACTTCAAAGTTTACACACATACTTTTAAATGTATACGTAATCGAGCAAAAAATCGATCTTTTGAAAAAAAAATTATGAAACCGTCCCCTTAAAAGTTCATGCGAGCAAGTTTATAATTTGGAAAAAAAAATCAGTTACACTGGCATTTTTCAACTGATTGTTATGAAAAATACCGCATAATACTTTCAACAAAAAACATAACAAATGACCGCGTAACTTTTTTTTCATTTCGATTATAGAAGTTTTAACCTTAAGGTCATTCGCCTTTTCGGGTTAGAAAAATCTCTTATGAAAAATTTCTAACCCTATATGCGGGGTCGGGACTCGAACCCAGGTGCGCTGCGTACAAGGCAATCGATTTACCAACTACGCTACGCCCACCGCGCAACTAATTTTTTAGACCCGAGAAATATTTTTTTGCTATAAATCAATATATTAAGGGTATATTAATTTGATCAAACGTAGGTTTGTATTGTATTTGACCAGACCTGCAACCTTTTCTGGATCACTTGAAAAGTTACATTCTTTTTTATTTTGGGGTACCGTGTAATTATTCATTATAGTACAAGAGTCGATAAATTTTTAATAGTATTTGTAGTATTTTTATACTAATGACAAGGTCGCCGAATGGTGAATACTTCCCAGTATTCGCCTCGTGCCTCAGCTTTGTAAAAAATTGCTTGTCACAAATTGAGTCCTATATGCTCCCAAACGTCCCTAGGTGAAAGAGCGGCCAAGATGCGCCTGTAATATTTTTGAATTTACATAAACAAACTAACAATCGTCATCATTATCTTAGTGACCTAGTGATCGAACAATCCGGATAATCCGAATCATAATTGAATGTATTTTAGATTTCAAGGTTTTTCGATCATGGACCGCCAGTTCCATGGACGCCCACCGCACGCGCATCTTCCTCAATTGTGCACAGCCAGCGAGAGCGGGGGATGCCCCGAAGTCGACAATTGCTTCCAGGTCATAACTTTAACAGGTTTCTCTTTGGTCATTCCGCACTACAAGCCCAGTTCACTGTAGTCTGCTAAGTATACAACCATGCTGATAGCCTTCCAATGTCAGCATGGTTGTATACTTGGTACCGTTGGGGGTTCATGTGTCTGCCCCATTCTCCATTTTCTGCTGTGCTGCCGGGTATTGAACGCAAAATTCTTCTCAAAACAAACCGAGCACTCGATATCTTGCTTCCTACAACATCCATGCCTCATAGCCGTACAGAGCAACAAGGAGTATCAGCAATTTGAATAGAGCAAATTTTGCGCGCATCTTTAGGCTGTGGGACTTTAGCTGACTACGTAAACCATATTCGCAGCAGCAACATGAATTTTTCTTTCGCGGCTAACATCGTTATCATATGTCACTAGTGTTCTAAGATATATGAATTTGGTGTAGCGTACCCCATCGATTTCCACCTCGAACCCAACACGACTGCACGTTCTCTACCAGCTACCCTGTACTTTGTCTTGTCAAAGTTTATAGTCAGACCGATTCTTGAAGCTTCCCTTTTAAAAGGCAACAATGCCTCTTCCACTGATTTGCGATCAACGCCAATGATGTCGATATTGATCGAAATTCATTTTGTTTTACTGAATCGTATGTCGCCGTGCAATCCACAAACAGATAGTGAGTCCGCAAGTTGTATTCCCGGAATATATCCAGAACTTGACGCATTTGGTCCGTCGCTTTGATATTCGCCAACAGGCGCAGTCTCCTCAACAGAACACGAGCAATGTACTGGATTCTATGGTGTGGCAATGCTATATTGCTCTCTCGCTCAATTTCTGTAAATTTATCACGTAATAAATTTCGACCCCATATATTTTCCATATATCCACGTGCTTTACAGAGACCGAGCGAGAGAGCAATAGCATTGTCACACCTTAGAATCCAGCACATTGGAACACGAGGACTACCTTGTAGGCGGCACACAGTGGGGCAGAATGCAATTTTCTACGCTCAAACCCTCTAGCGCCCTGGGTGCGTATCCTAGAGGATTGGTGTCTTCAGTAAAGGATCTTGGATGGATATGAGCATTAACAACTTCGGAATTGATCTAGATAAGTAGAAACTGATATAGATCAATTCTATCTTTTGACAGAGGAGTTCTATTATAAAACTTTCTTCGGCAAACTTGTTTGTATTGATATTTTTTGCATATGTACCAAAGACACTTTTGCATTATAACCTATGTAGATGGCGCTACATGACATTGAAAAATACTCGAGAAAATGAATTTGAACATTTTTTTATCAAAAAATCTCTGGATTAAAATATTTTATTCCAAAATCTTCGAAAATATACAATAATAGAAAAAGTTTCTAAGAGTGATAGATATTATCATGACATTTAAAGGGTGTTTTCATCATAAATATTAAAAAAAAAATGTTCCCCAAAATTTGTAATAACCCACGAAGC
Source organism: Topomyia yanbarensis (assembly GCF_030247195.1). Taxonomy (NCBI): domain Eukaryota; kingdom Metazoa; phylum Arthropoda; class Insecta; order Diptera; family Culicidae; genus Topomyia; species Topomyia yanbarensis. The sequence continues at coordinate 394,703,054 of NC_080671.1, read as the reverse complement.
GGCCAGAATTTTGTTTGTGACGAGTAGTACCTTTAACATTATAACTACGAAGAGAAATATGTGGGACAAGGTGGGGCTTTTTTTCTACAGGCACATAAAATAAGGAAAAAATAAATAATTCAAGTGAAATAATTCTAGTTGGCTTGAAAATTTTTGAGTAATCTAAAAATAGCAAATATTTTCTTGTTTTTGAATTCAAATATGATATTTCGAACTGAGAATAAATTTATAAAGTAATTTCTAAAGAAATTTTATTCAAACACCGGGTGCGTCTTGTCTTTCCAACGGCCTTATCGTTTTTAAGCTCACGGATAGATCTTCCGTCTAGAAATCAGTGAACAAAAAATGTTGGTTTGTTTACCCCTTGCTAATCGTCGGTTCCAAAAAAAAACCATTCGATCGAAAAACGTACGCTACCGCACGAAACTAACCTTCTATAGAACACTTATTAGACCGGTTGTCTTATCGACTATGCTGGACCAACGTACCTGTTATACGTAACAGGAAAGGAAACACCTTTCCAATGGAATTAAAAGATTGAAAACACAAAGTATATTTTTTAGTTAGAGACATTAATAGACAAACAAGCTGTTTACCGAAAAAGTTGAATAACTTTGTAGCAGTTGAGATTTGACAGTTTGTGTAAAATGATTTTTGACGCCAAATATGATTCTTTATCACCCCTCGAGAGATTCTTAACGATGAACCAAACACCCTGTATATGATAGAGCTTCCTGGTTTAATTCCAGCAAAAGCAAATTAGTCTGCATATGCCCACAACTACAAGTGCGCTCGGAAACTCATCTCAGTTGAATCTTTTGAGACTGAGGAATATGTGTATAGTTTTGTTCGATCGCATCCGTCAGTCCCGATCCCTTACCTTTTTAATCGTCCACAGACGCGACAATAACGTACATTCAAGCGTTTCACCCGCACTTGATTTTTATCGAGATTGATGAAACTTGAACGATTATTAAAATATTAAAATTTGTTGAGCAGAAAATGCCGCCCCCTGATTTTGCCGCTCGGGGCGCTTGCCCCCTTCGCCCCCCCTTAGCTCCGCCACTGGTCGGGTACATTAAAAAATAATTATTCCGGGTACGGGTCGGGTCGGGTTTTTTCGAAAAATTATGCACTTACCCGTTCTTGAATGTTTGGATGACCTTTTCCTTCAAATCAAAAAATGAAAACTTATCCCCGTAGAAAAATATTAAAACAAACATAATTTTCCAGGAGCGTGTATCGAGTGAACGGGACTATCCAGGAGATTTTGAATTGGAAGTTCATCATTTAGAATATTTCGTTTGAAAAATTTTGCTGTTCAATAAAACAGGGAAACATTTATCGCTTTTTGTGAAGTTTCTCGAGCATTTTTGAAGTATTAATGTTGTAAATTTCCTTCATTCCACTATTCAAAAAGAAAAACAAGTACATGGGAAAGATATGTAGTGTATGACTTCTATCGATCTGTTCAAGGAAAATAGTCTAAATTAACCACCAAACATCAAAAATTGTAGATTTTTTATGATTTTATTGGCAAAAATGTTTAGGGTTACTACAAAAGTTTATTTAAGAAGCAATGTTCACATGTATATGCTTACACGAGATTATTCCAATTGATCCAAAATATGCTGATAAATTGTACCTTTCTCAATTGCAAGATAACTAGCTAAATGTTTGGAATAAAATTGATGTTTGTTTAGATTTTTGGGAGAATTAATCTCATCGCACATTTACTAAAAGAGGTCTCATATAAGCTCAAATATACCCCGATTTTACGGAAAGGTAGTATTGGAAAAAATGTCCTCACATCACGGATGTTATGAGACACTAAGTAAACATAGGAACTATGTAATTTTCACCCAATCACACTTTCGGTCGAAAATAAGCTTTTTCACTTGAACGTTTTCGTATGTGTTGTATTGAATATTCCGGAAAGCCATACATAACGTCACAAAAAGCCTGCTTCGGCAACGTTCAAAAACTATGTTGAAAAAACCTTTTTCAAATCGTCTATTGCAGTAATTCTCAACCTGCGGTCCGCGGACCCCTAGGGGTCCGTGAAGTCGTTGCTAGTGGGTCCGCGAAGAAAAATATATTCTCCGAGTGCAGATTGAAATTTCAAGTATTTCTCCTAAAAAACTGAAAACAACATATTGATAGCATACAAAATCGATGTTTATCCGCGGGGGTCCGCAGCGACCCAGGGTGATTTATAAGGGGTTCGTGGTACGAAAAAGATTGAAAACCGCTGGTCTATTGGCTCGACGCACACGCTCAACCTCCTGGTATTCACGTGAATAGCTCCCAAAAATGAGCAGCCGCTGATGCTCAAACTTGATTTTGCTGGAGATTTTAAGGGTGTTGTACTAGATACAATGATGCGAGTTTTAGAACAACAAAGTTTAACAAAGTCGTGGATGTTTTCAATATATTTATAAAAAAAGATAATGAAAGAAAAATCATTCTCAACACGTGCTCATCGAATCCTGCGCACGCAATTAACCAGTGCGGACTGCGATTCTTTTCCTTGCTGGCGGGGCGTTTTCAGCATCCCTGATAATATCTGAGGTTCGTTTGGCCTAACCCTTCGAATACCTTTAACGACCAAAACATGTCATCAATACATCATTGAATGTGAGATGATTCCGAGAATTAATGGCTGAAATATTTTATATAAAGGCTACTCTTAGGCTTTAAATTTATGTAAAGAGTTTCTCTGTCGCATAAGATTTAAAAAAACTTTTTTCTGAATTGTTACTAAAAATGAATAATTTACAATAAATTACTTTTTTTGACTTTGGTCGCTTTTAACCCCTTAAGTTGTTGATATTTAATCCGAACATGTTATACATTTTTGTTATTGGCACATCAAAACCTTTCGAATGGTGGGTCGATTATGTTGATTGAAAGTTTTATTCCTAAGACTACAAAAAGTTCCAAAAACACGTTTTTCAAAAAGCTCAAAAACGATTCTACGAAAAAGAAAATGGATATGATTTTCTCGTTCAGCGACCCAAAATTTACATTGAAAATGCCTTTTTTCTTAACTTACTGCAATTACCAGAAAATTGGTAAACTAGTGTAATAGAAGAGCCCGGGCCTGTTTGCGGAAGGCATAAGTTGGCAGAGTTCCTTTGGCTTCGTTTCTATTATTATGTTTTCATATGTTGCAATTCATTTTATTTTGTAAAAATCATGGGTGACAGTTTTCAAACGTAATAAACGAATTTCCTTAATGTTGTGGAATTTGTGTTATTTCCGGTGAGTTTTATTCTATTACGTGAATGATAATATTTTTCAATAATGCTCAATCTACTTAAATAAAAGAGATAAAACTCTAATACTCTTTCGAATCAAATTGGTTAAATTTATTTATTGAAAATCGGGTTCGGGTCGGACACGGTTTTTAATTTATTTTAATTTGGATGCGGGTCGGATTTGGGTCGGGTTCGGGTCGGGTACGGGTCGGGTTCGGGTTCGGATTTTTTTTACCGGCCCGGGTACGGGTCGGGTTCGGGTTTTATATTTTTATAAAATCCAGGTACGGGTCGGGTTCGGGTAAGCTTATAAAAATAATATTCGGGTTCGGGTCGGGGCCGGGTACGAAAAAATCCATACCCGCCCATCTCTATTGTACAGCTCCCTTCGAGTCGGTTAATTTTCATCATTTTCGGCGCAGTTTACTGCCTCCCGGTTATCGAAAGTGTCAATAAGGGTGCAATTTAACAATTATACAAAGTGAAGTGGCTTATAAAAGCATTTTCGGCATATTTTTGAGTGACACGAGTGGTGACAGTTTGTGAAAATCGAATTCCGGCAAATGAAAAAATATCTTTTCCTCGCATTACGGGCCGTCGATTCCCGATGCAAGGACAATAAAAGTGCACAGAAAACATCTAGAAACACAGTGTAAATTCTAAAAATAGTGAAAAATGGTTTTTCAGAGAAAAAATTCAATCCGAAAAGTGAAAAAAGATACGGCAATAAGAAAAATTAGCATATTCAAATAATTGGCCTTTCACCAGCGACTAGCGACTACCAGGTGTCGCCCCAAAATTCTTCGCCCGAAAAATAGGTGGCAAACCAGCCAGTCGGTGCTCAGCTAATTTCGTCCGCGTCCCTTGTCACCTATTTTATATTGGGTGTTTCATAGGCGGTGCTATCTTTGGAAATGAGCCGACTTGGATATTCAACTTTTTTTTTATTTTCTTATTTTATTGCGAATGATCAGAGGTTTTGATTCTTTAATATTCGGGATTGCAAATATATCGTCGCATGTAAATTTTGGGTGTTGGTTGATGTGATGGCACTGTAAGGGAACACGTATTAGCCGGTCGGCAAACTTTTCTTTGGACTGAGCCAACTAATTTCTATGTTTCTTTAGGGTTTGTTTTACCAACGGGGGAACTGATCCAAAGAGCATTCAATGTGCTTAGGGAAACACATGGCCTTATTTGAGTGGAATGATGACTTCAATCATGTATAAGGTTTGAGAATGGACCATTTGCGAGAGGGATCGGGGACCGGTAAGCAATTACCTTCAGTTATGTTAGCACAAAGAATAAGTGTTTTATTGTCATGTTCATTGGTTAGCTTTCAATTCTATCTCATGCCTCCACGCGAGTCTAAGTCTATTGATGGCATTTGGTCCTTAGACCGGCGACGAATGGGTGCTATCAGCCTTCTGCCAATAGTAGCAGAATGAGAGGGTGCGAACAGATCTAGCGGAGGAAACAATACCGTAAAAATGAATAGTTGTTGGGAAATCAGCTCCAATAAGGCTTTAATTTGACTAGTATCGATGATCGCGGGTCAATACGTACTGAAAATTCGCCGCGTCTGTTTTAATTAATCTAATTTCAAGTTCCGTTATTGGTGACAAGCCCGTGCATCAGGCTAACGATCCTCTGTATTTCCCTTTAATGTTCGATATAATTGTTCGTATACTGCCGCTAGAAGCATAATTGTCCCATGTGTATTTCACAAACAATCCGATATTAGAAATAGGAAATACTTTCGTTGATTTATAACATCTCGAGCTATCATAACTCTTTGTATGTATAACGTGTTATCACTCGGTAGTTTGCAACCCAAAAAATATATTGTGGAGAAGGTATAGCGAAATTAGTCTAAATAATGTCGCAGTAAATAGTGATCCGGCCTATGCAGATAAGATTAGCTTTTCTAGGCAATACTCCCACGATCGGTTGTGTGGAGCTGAAATTGCTTTTGTTTAGAAAACGTAGGATACTCTCAGTACCCGGCTACCCAGAGTTTAAAAAGAACCAAAAACTAAACAAGATCTTTTTCGAGCGATCGTGTTCTCGAAAACTTACTAAACTACTACCTAATAAACTATGTACAGGTCGCATCGCTTGCATGGAGCGAATCCTAGAACACCAACTTCGCGACACCTGTGGGAGAGTCTGATGAACCTTCTGTATAAGATTCCTCATTTTTTCAAACGAACGATTCCGGAGTTCAAGTTGCTTATTTTGCTAATCGTATTAATACAACAAATGATAAATTTCCCAAGTTCTCGGCAGCCGGCTGCCCAGAGCAATTTTTACAGGATAACGCTATTGGCACACTTACTAACAACTCTCCCATTCCCGTGATACATGTGGAGATGCAGAGGATTCCTCTGTCTCTAGTAGCAACATGTATCGGACTAACATTCGGACCTGGCCGGCGTCGGTATTGATCAGCATGCAGGGATCAGAATAGATTGTACAATGTGGCTCATCATGTTATTCCCAAGCATGTTGTTCCAATGAACATTTTGCAACCTAATTTGGTTCTGGTCAATGACGGAGTAGCAACTACGAGCGATCTCTTATGCTTATGCTTAATCACATTTGTTGGTAATGAACAAAAGAGAAAAGTTTTCTCTTTCATTAACTGCTGTGAACTGTGTTCGGTCAGTGACGGTTTGTCCGAAATTTCCGTTCAAAGAGAATTTGAATGCTTTAAGTGCGTCAGTGTCCATGAAATCGACTACTACATAAGATCCGAAAGCGAACGTGCGTCATAATAAAGCGCGAAAACCAAGTCTCGTCTGGGAGTCGATTTCGTTGTTTAGTAATTTTGCCGTTTGCCTGCTTGTTGAATTTTTGTGCGCCGTTCCAGTGAGTCAAGACCGATCAAACGAAGACGATCCAGGTACGGCGGTAGTTGCTGGGGAATCCGCCAGGGAAGTCGTGTGTGCGCGAATCGAATGAGGTTCACTAGTTCGTCGCTGTTGTGCTAACTTATGACAAACGCTTTTTTGGAGTAAGCTGAGTTGATATGTTACATTACTTGTCTAAAAAATCTCTACGAAGTGGTGTTTTCAGAATTTTGACATTCTGCATGGTTACTGAGATGTAGCGAGAAACGTGCTGAGAAATTCTGTAATTTTTGCTAAAAATAGCTGTATCTGAGGATTGGCACAAGTTATCTTGATGAATTAGAAGTTTTTCTATGTATTGAGAAATACAATGGCATAATCATTTTCAAAAAAAAACATGAATTGTGAGAAAATGCATATTTGGCAACACTGTAACCAAAAATTACTATTTTTTCGAGATTCCCTGTCTCGTTTCCTTCAAAATGCATCTAACCGATTGTTTCTAGACCAAATTAGACCCAAAATATGAAAAAAATTATAATTGATGCTTTATTTGTAGGGAAAATTTTCCATGCACGAATATGACAAGCCATACAAATTTTATCGTCAATACACACTTATTACACTTGTGAAAAGCGAATTTTGTTTACATTTTGAGTAAAATCTCGCAATGTAGTCAACCGATCTTCGTAATATTCGAGAGATTTATACAGAATAAATAGAAGTATCAATTGTCTTCTCTGAATTGTTTCTACCTGTTATCAGTTTCTAGATATTCAACCTCATACGTTAAAAATCGTTTCTCGAAATGTGCTAAATGGCGCTTACCATAAGATAGTGTCAACAGCGACGAGCTGATGAGAAGTCCAAATCAGGCATGCATAATGGGCGTACCAACGAACAATATAACACCTTCAAACAGGGAGGACCCTTAAAATACCACCCGATTTTGAAAACAAAAACGCCGAGCTAGCTTTTGACTATAAAGCTGAGCGATGCGGAGCGACCAAAGGACTTTGTCGGTATATCACAAAATTGAACCTATATGTTTATAGATGACAGCGAAATCTTTTAACATTTTGTTTCCTTTATTTACTTTTTTTCTAGCTGATTAAAATATCTAATAGCTAAAAATTGTAGCAATTACTATGTGTGTGTGTTGTTAAATATTATGTTTCACGACTCCTTTGTTTGTTTTATTTTTATGTCTGTACTGCTTAAGAGCGACAACGATATTTTTTCATTGTGTATTTTTCTGTTTATTTTGCTCTAATTACAACTTTCGGCTAGTTTCTTGTTTTCCGACACGGGAAGCATTAGCTTTCCGTGTGTTCTTCCAGTTAAATAATCAATTACGGTTTACCTTTTTTCTCTTTTTTTATATTTTTTACTTTTAAATTTAAATTACTTATGCAATAATATATATATTTTCTTTATACTACAAAAAAGGGTTTTCATTGATTTTTTTTCTGTATTTTCTTGTTTAAAATAATTTATTGTTTGATTATTTTAATTATGCATGTCTCTCTCCGCGTAATTTTCCATTTAATGTGTTTTGCTTTCATGCTGCGTGTCCATCTAGACTTGATTGATGGGTGACCCATGAACTACAACTTCCAGAAACTTACCTGCACACTTTCCGTATCCTTTCCTTTGCTTCTTCTTCATTGGGTTACCCCCGTTTCTTCTAATGCTTTACAAATTTCAAAGATTAAGAGAAGTTTGAATAATGCTGATTTTTGCTTTACTATTTTTGCACAATCTGACTTATCTCACAATGCTCAAAAGACTGCTATAATAGTGGTACTCGTGTATCTGTGTGTGTGTTTATTAGTATCTAGTTTTCATTCGTTAATAGTAATATAAACAATTTCCCCACACTACTACACAAGATAAACCTACAACGTTCGCCTCGTATCCACCAGCTTAGTAAGAAATCGATTCACGTACACAATTTTACCAACCTATGAAAATCGCACGCAGTGCGCGTACAAATTACAGCGCTTTCGTCACGGCGGGCACGACTTCTTGATTATTATTTTTTTGTTTACTTAAATAAAAAAAACTGGACTCCAACACGATACATGCTGGCGCTGTCAAAACTTGAAAAACAAAATAAGTAATAATAAACACGGGAAAATCTTCATCAACCGAAGATTTTCGATTATATCCCACCTAACGCTCTGTTTATTTTATATGTATATATATGTGTGTTTTGCACAACAGTCACAAGAGAACGAAAAACTAAACTTTCAACTATAACTAGCAAATTGAAACTACTTTTTTCTTTTCATAATTTGTTTTTTTTTTGCTGATTGGAGAAATTGTGACTCTTGGTATTGATCCTCTAGACTTGTGTGTGTGTTGTTGCTTGTGGTTGCGTTAAGATTTTTCTTGAATAAGAATAATATTGGTTGAAATATTATTTGCATCGCTTTTGAAAATTTTAGTAATGTTTTACTTGGGTTTTTTTGCCTCGCATTGGCGTTCGCAAAGGGTTTTTTTTTTTTCTATTAGTGGCTTTTAGCTTGTTTTCTATTGAAATATTAAATTCTTCTATAGTATCAATGTGTGGTTTTGTTTCCCCCGCTAGTTATTTGATAAACTTTTCCACGATTTTCGCAGTTTTTTTATTTTCATCTCTTGCTTTTTGCTTTCTCCTACGTTTGTTTTTATCCTCGATTTAAATTAATATTTAAAATTAAAAAATATATAATATTTTATGTGTACGATTTAAAGCTAACCCATCGTCGAAGTTGCCGCTGGCGCTATAGCTCCTTGACTGGAACTACTGTCCACACCGGGTACGGACTGTGATGACGTAATATCTTCCGCACCGCCGCCGACGGATTGCGCCCCGCCGACGGCTCCCTGGCTGCTGCCACTACCTCCCTGCACCTGGGAGCTATCCACCTGGGCGCCACCACTATTGCTACTTCCGCCATTGTTGCCACCGCCGTTGTTGTTGCTGCCGGTGCCGCCGGTGCTGTTGGCACCGGCTCCGTTGCCACCGCTGCTACCGCCATCGACCGAACTGGACGACTGGCCGGCTTTCGCATCGTTCGGATTCCGGGGCCTCAGGATCAGGTTCAGGCTCGGCTGAATCGCTAGTTCTGCAAAAAGTGAATAAGAGAGGTGTTTTGCTTAGCAAGGGCTTAAGTAGACTGCAGGCAGAAGGATACAGGAAATCATTCTGCCATGTTTGATTTACAATATTGCAGGAGAGTGACTCTATGGTCCATTGAATTTTTCATGCGTTGTATTTAGACGCAAAAAACAATTGAGGTAGTGTATTATTACGGGACCTTGGTCGTTTTTCATTGGACAAGTACAAATTGCAAACAATGCAAACCATCATTATCTAGAAGCAAATAACATTATCGTAGCTCACAGAACGAAAAAGCAAATCAAAACAACCAGTTGACAACATTAAATCAACAGCGGTGACGATACATTCATGAAGACGAATGAGAACTGAACAGAAAGAAGCTGCAAGGATCCCCCGCCGCACAGTGGGACGGAATAAAAAAAAAGCCGGACATTGATATTTGCGACGAATCTATTGGTTATGGCACTTTGATGTCTTCGGAAAGGTTTCTTTATTTTTTAAGTAGTTCAATGTAATGTTGGAAAATTTTGATTTAAGGGGGTATACTGCCCATGATCGCATATCAGTCCCATAAAGATAGAAAATCTCATAGAAAACGGGACAACTATGCGATCATGGGTAGTATATACGCAGATAAAAAATAACTTTACAAGTTGTTGACAAAATTGATAGTCATGTATGAAAAGTTTGCAGACGAAATGATTTTATGAAACTTTGTTGAAGTAGTGAAATGGCTAGCTGTTAAGCGAAAAAAGTTATTGGGTGAAATTGAAGTACATGTCAGAATACCCCCTTAAAAAGCGTTTTTTTTATTGTAACTTTTTTATTTGATTTTTTAGTTTTTCGATGTTCTAGGAAGTTGTAGATGCTTTCAAAAGACACCTTTCTGCGAAATAGACCAACTCGCTATCTCTTCTTATTAGGATGTATGCCTGTTTTTTGTTTTTTTTACTAACTTTAAGGGGATATGGTTTGTAGAGTAGCAGGTAGTAGCAGCTAAATTTATTTTTTTGTTCAGCAAGAAATACCCTGTTGTTACCTATATAAATCATAGGGGGATCTTATGGGATCCTTGGAATAATGTGGGGCAAAATAGACTAGCGTTTCAATATATTATTTGTATTATGAAGCATGAAAAATAAACTATTATGCGAAATTAATAAACATTTGAAATATTATGGTTCATTCCATATATTCCGACATTCAAAGCTATTTTTTTTGTTATTAACATGCTCATAAGTCATCAGTGTCCTGCCAATCATCTTCTTCGTCATTGGATGAACAAAGTATTTCGTTTCTTAGAATACTCGGTTATATTAATACCTTGTTCTAAGAACACTGTAAACATGAGTTTGGAGGAGATTGCGGCGATGGAGATGGAAGAGGAGAAGGATTGCGCGGAAAGCAAACTTGGAGAGCTGCTGAATAGTGGTTAGTTGGAGGATGTTGTGTCCTGCACTTCGTCTATTCTCAACTCTCCAGATACCCGATCAGATTTATAACACCTGGAGTTATTTATTTCAAAAATATTTTGAAACAGAGCCTGTTATAAATCCGGCTGGTTAGTTTTTTTTTATTTCAATTATAGAGGTTTTAACCTTAAGGTCATTCGCCTCTTCGGGTTAGAAAAATCTCTTAGGAAAAAATTTCTAACCCTATGTGCGGGGTCGGGACTCGAACCCAGGTGCGCTGCGTACAAGGCAATCGATTTACCAATACGCTACGCCCACTGGTTAGTTGTTAAAATAACAAAAAATAAAACAAAAACCTGGGTAAGGATAACAAAATTCTAACAAATTTTGATATAATTTTATCAAAATTTAAACTAATTGAGATATATTTTTTTCCAATAATATTATACGTCCTCTGTAAGAGAACTGTATTAGATATAATTATCTAATGACAGTGACCTAGTAACAAACGATCAATTCATAAATTGATGGTCTCATAATAGATTATGTTATAATATTGATAGTATAGAAAACTGTCCGCAATCCACTTTCAATTCAATTATCTGAATATAACTCCAGTTGTTATAAATATCAACCATAGTTATAATAGTGTTATTGTTTTGTTATGCTCTTCTGATCGGGTAGAGACGAGGATCGGACAGTGGCCAAGGAGGACACAGACCAGTCCGGCGGAGCAACCGGTGGGTTGAAGGTCTTCGAGAACAAAACAAGAGGAACAGGAAGAACTCATCACTTAAGCGGAGCGGCGAAGAAACGCTATGGGTGGCTGCTGAGAAACGGCCACAAACACACTGAAGCGCCAGAATAGGCAAAAATCCCAATAGGGAAGACACCATCTAAGCGACAGCGTTCGACGGACACGGAGTCGTCGAACAACAATCGGTGCAGGAAGGAACCGAAAAAGATCAAGAATCAGGATCCCACACAGACACTGGAAACTGAGAAGCGCCCAACTTTCAACCAAAAAGGCCAAGTTGTACTCGATGGCCATCATTCCGGTTGGGTACCCTGCAAATACCCTCAGCCATGAACAACTGAATGCTACTCGATGCTCGCTGATCGATAGCGTCATGAAGCAGAGCTCAAGCAATGCGAGACCCAAGGTTAGGAAGTGCACCTACAAACAAGGGTATCTCGAAATCGCCTGTGTAGACAAAGATACAGCTAATGGGCTGAAGGATGCCACAGCTGTAATCAAGCCCTGGGAAGGCGCTTCATTGGAAGCTGTTGAAGCGTCGCAGATTCCAAAACAAGCGCTTTACATCGGGTATTTCCCCGACGGCATCGACAGGTCCGATGGGAACATCCTCCGCCTGGTGCAGAATCAGAACGACAATTTCTGCACAGAACGCTGGAAGGTCGTGAAGAGAACTACGGTCCTCAAAATGGTAGAGCTCCTGTTGGTGGTAGATGAGGCTTTAGTGAAACTGATAACCTCCCAACACAACCAGCTGAACTACGTATTGGGCAAGGCTAGACTGCGCCGGCTGAAGGGGGACCCGGCCTTCGCCGAACGTGGAAGTTCTAGGCAAGCATGGTCTGTAAAAGCTCCTGTGGGTGACCCAACACGGAGCACCTTACAACGGACTTCTGATCATAGCAAGCCTGCAGCAACGGTAACGAGTGCATCGGTGGCAGCCCGTCTTACGAGCACCCTACTGTATGCGGCTCACGAACTGATACACAAGGAGAGGATCGAAAACCCCCTGCAGACGAAGGTGCGCAAACGGCAAGAGCCGAAGCAAATAATGGGCCAAAAAAGGCCACTAGAACGTTGAACAGCACACAGCCTGTGACTAGCCGTCGGTACAATGAAGGAGGCGAAGAATTGGCCCCAAAAAACGACGGTAAAGTAACACCCAAAAAATGAGCAGCATTCGCTGCATTCAAATGAACCTCCACCATGCAAAAGGTGCCACAAGCGTCCTTGCCCGGAGGTTCACCAAAGAGCGCCTAGACATCTCTCTTCTACAGGAGCCGGTGGCAAATAAGCACACAATCTTTGGCTTAAATTCCTCAGCTCACAGGTTAGTATATTGTATCGACCAGCCAACTCCAAGAGCTGCAGTTTTGATACACAGAGCAATAAAATTCACTCCAATTACAGAATTCAGTCAACGAAACATCGTTGCAATAACAGTGGAAGCACCGACGGCTAGAGGAAAGCAGGAGATTGTGATCGCAGCTGCCTACTTCCCTGGCGATGCGGATACAGCACCACCTTCTGAAATCGATGCCCTCATAAAGTACTGCAGAAGCATAAACAAGCCCTTTATCATTGGATGTGATGCCAATGCACATCACACAATATGGGGTAGCACTGATATAAATACCAGAGGTGAGTACCTACTGGAATACCTTTCGTCAAATGAGGTCAATATATATAACAAGGGAGCTGTACCTACATTTTTGAACGCAGTTAGGAGCGAAGTACTGGACCTTACGGTATGCAGCGCTCAAATAACGGAAAAGATAAAGAGTTGGCACGTTTCTGACGAACCTAGTCTGTCGGATCACAGACACATAATGTTCGCCATGGAATCCAATAAACTCACAATGCAAAAACACAGAGAAATAAGGAAAACAAATTGGTGTGTATTCAGCTCACACCTTGAACAATCAAAAAGAACGGAGAGTAAGATGCAATCTCCGACAGATCTGGATAATGCGGCAAACGACCTACAAAAGAGGATCAAAAACGCCTATAAGAACAGTTGTCCTCTTGTAACGAGGTATGTATGTCGTGATGTTCCTTGGTGGAACGAAAATCTAGCAACACTTAGGAAGGAAGCTAGGCGCCTGTTCAATAAAGCGAAGATTACATGTAACTGGACCGCTCTTACCAAATACAACACCGAGTTGAGAAAGGCCAAAAAATTATCAATGCGCGAGTTTTGTGAAAACATCGGAAACTTTCCAGAGGCAGTTCGCCTCTAAAAAGCCTTATCAAAGGGTCACACAAATGGCCTAGGGCAAGTGGTGATAGTTCTCTCACAATTGGCAATAGTGAAACATTAGATGTTCTAATGAACACCCACTTTCCTGGGTCGGATCCGAAAAACGAGAATTCGACAGGTCAGGGTTGTGAGGCATCACAAGGACTCCGTCCTAACGGGACTTGTGAGGCATCACAAAAATTGGGCTGTCAGATTTTCACACCATCTCTAATAAAATGGGCTAACCTTCGAACCCTACAAATCCCTCGGCCCTAATAACATTCTCCAATATTTCTACAAAAATCGCCAGACATAATTCTTCCGGATCTACTAAACATCCTGAGATCCAGTCTTATGCTTGGGCACACACCTATAAGCTGGAGAGAAGTTAGGGTAATATTTATTCCAAAAACGGGTAAAAAACACCTGACACTACCCAAGGCCTTTAGACCTATTAGTTTGACATCAACACTTCTAAAACTGATGGAAAAACCGCTGGACCACTGTATTCGAACGGAGCACTTATCGAAAGCTCCGCTAAACAAGTACCAGTTTGCATATCCAAAGGGCAAATCTACGGAGACTTATTGAGAAAACCCTCGATTTCAAAGAAATAGCAGTTTGCGCTTTTCTTGACATCGAGGGTGCTTTTGATAATACGTCCTACATATAAATTCACAAGGCACTGGCAAAAAGAGGAGTGGAAAAACCGATAGAGGACTGGATTCTTGCAATGCTCAAGAGTCGAGAAATCACAGCAACGTTGGGAGACACGAAAGCAACTATAACAACCAATAGAGGTTGTCCCCAGTGAGGTGTGCTATCACCCCTGCTCTGGTCACTAGTGGTAGACGATCTTCTCAATGATCTAATTGAAATGGGTTTCGAGATTGTTGGATATGCAGATGTCATTGTCCTAATTGTGAGGGGAAAACATGAATCTGTACTAAGCGATCGGATTCAACTAGCCCTAAACTTCATCATGACATTGAGTTTCAAAGAGGGACTCAACGTGAACCATCCAAAAACAGTTATTGTACCATTTACCAATAGGAAAAAACTGAAGTTGGTACCCCCAACTCTCAGTGGAACTACAATCAACTACGCAGAAGAAGCGAAACACCTAGGTGGTATCCTAGACAAAAAACTGAATTGGAACTCGCACCTGACATACGCCGTTAATAAAGCAACAACAGCACTGCGGGCGTGCAATAAACTCTTCGGGAAAACTTGGGGTCTCAAACCGAGATTGGCTTACTGGTCTTACACGACCATCGCCAGACCACGATTAACTTATTCCTCCATTGTGTGGTGGCCCAAAGTTAAGCAAAAGACCGCCCAAGCTAAACTAACTAAAGTTCAGAGTCTAGCCTGCCTGTCTATCACAGGCGCTATGCAATCAACACCTACTACAGCTATGGAAGCCATGCTTCATCTACCTTCATTGCACAAACAAGCTATGAGGGAGGCGAGACTTGGCTCTCTGAGAGTGCTAAAGGGTAAACCACTATTTGATGGGGATTTAAATGGTCACCTGAGTATAATAAAGGAACTCAAACTAAACCCTGTCTTGACAACAGTTCAAGATAAAATGGAGACTAAACCGAACTTCGGTATCTCATATGAGGTCCACATAGTGGATCGTCAGATGTGGGATGTAGGGGGTCCTATACTACCTCAAGGTACAATATCACTCTATACGGATGGTCCTAAAATGAGTGAGCTGATTGGCTCGGGAGTCTACGGACCAAGAATTAAAGAAGCGATATCAATTGGAAAGTGGCCTACAGTTTTCCAGGCAGAGGTATATGCAATATACACCTGCTCGGAGGTCTGTAGGAAACGAAACTACAGACAAGCAAAAATCGCAATCTTCTCGGACGGCCAAGCAGCACTGTTGGCATTAAGGTCGTCGAAATGTGAGTCCAAACTGGTTTGGGAGTGCATCACATCTTTACAACAACTGGCAACTCGGCATAAAGTAATGATATTCTGGGTACCTGGCCACCAACGAATCGATGGTAACGAAGTGACCTACGAATTAGCCAGGCGTGGTCCATTAAACACGTTTGTTGGGCCAGAACAATTTCTAGGTACCGTAAACCGGGCTGACATTGATCACTTTTCGAAGTAATCATTGCATATTTTTTGGCGTAACACATTTTTTTCAAGTTTAATATCTTTAAACCATGTACTGATATAAGGAGAACAAGATTGGTTGGTTTTACCTAAAATTATCCGCTTACAGCTATTTTTCGAAAAATGATTTCAAGTTGAAGTCCGTTTTCGTATTCCGGGGTGACTTTGATAACCAGCATGTTCACTCACATTAAGTTATTGATGTCAATGTTTTTCATTCAAATGTTTGTTTAAACTAATTTTGGAAAGATACTCCTTGTTAAATAGATGTTAATTGGTATTATACAAAGTATTCAATGTACTGTAAAATTCGACTAACCAAAATTCGTATAATTCGTGTCCAACTTGAAAAAAAGATTCTGAAGACCTCTGAAACTGCTAAAATTGTTTTATTTCAGTGCTTTATCAATGTTTCATCCATTTTAACACGTCAAAATATTGAACAATAAAAAAAGTTGTGAATTTTAGCTTAAAATAATTTGAAATAATTGAGTTTCACAAAAAATTGTATTTAAAATAAACAAACTCTTAAAAGTAAATTTGGTACATCCCACTATAAAAGAAAATAAAAACTCGCTTGTAATTTATTACTCTTGCTCAAATCTGAGATTTATTTGTTTTGTAAAAATAGACACTTTACAAAGCTTCGTAAAAATAAGGTAAATTCAAATAGTTTTTGTACCCAAAAACCGAACAAAAAACTCAAAAAGTATGACAAACCAGTATTTCATAAGTTTAGAGTAAAAATCATTTCAAGTTAAAATGATTCGGTAGACTATTCTGGTTTAATAAGCGATCTACGAAAAAAGTTTCGAGTGATCAAAGTCACCCCGATGATCAAAGTCACCCCGATTTACGGTATATCTACCTGTGCCATTAAACTAGAACTTTCGGCTTGGGCAAGAGACTAACTACTAAACGACTGGCGTAACGTAGAAGGCACTCGACAAGCTAAGAAATTCATACATACAGATACAACGAGAGCCAAAAAAATGGATCTAAAACGTAAAGACTTAAGTATAATCACAGGTTTATTTACGGGACATTGTCCTGCTAAGTATCATTTGAAAAAATTGGCAAAAGTCAAGATGACATTTGTCGATTTTGTAACTACGAGCCCGAGAGCTCGCAACATATTCTCTGCCATTGTGCAGTACTATTTTTTCGAAGGGAGCGATACTTCGGAAGGCATCTTCTGACGCCTCACGAGGTATGGCATACCTGTCCCAAACGGATCCTCAGCTATATTTATAATGTACTACCCGGTTGGGATGACACATATGGACAAACTCGCTTCCAACTACATTGGATTCGGGCAATTTGTAACATGTAGAGCAAACAGGGGCAGCCACAAAAGATAACCTGAATAGTGGTCGCAGTGGCAAAGTTTCCCCTAACAAAAAAATGATGTAACACCATTTTCTTTTTTTTCGAGAGTTGTCCTACTAGAGCTGTTCTCGGAAGGGCTCCCCGTTAGAATCACACACTAAATTGTAGACGGGAAATGTCGCCCGCTAAATACTGCTTAAGACCAATTGCATTGCTGAATGTGTTATTCATTGTAGGTCGAGCAGGACTCGAGCGTTTGTACGTTAATGTGTTCGATCGCGTGCTCGTATGTATGTCACGTGTGCTAACGTGTACGTAGCTCCCGGTGTATGAATTGTATTTTATAAACGTGTGTCTTTCGCATATTCGCGTGTGTTCTTGGATGATCGCGCGCGAACAGTGAATCGTATACTTACTTTTCGATGTACGGTTCATATGCTAGAAGAAAGTGAGATCTTCCATATCACTAGAGTTCCAGGCCATGTCGCCATGCAAGGAGTTGTCTAGTGGATGAGTTTTATTTTTTGATTGGTCCAACTGAATGTATGGACCTAATTTGCGAAAACGAAGAGTGATGATTTCCAGACGTGTCTGATTCATGATTGCGCGAGTGTTGGGTTAAGGGAGGCGTATGGTGTAAAGAACTCAAATCGAAAGTTATTTTGTTTTACGATTTTGAAGACAAGGAAACAATGGATCTTTTGGGTAATGTTAAGATTTATTTATACATTGATAGCGCACAAAAAGCAGTCACGCAGAGCCACACATATAAGTGTAAACCCCGCTAGCGAATGACGGATCTCAATAGTAGCATGTCTGTAATAACATACGTACCTGGAACTATTGAGAACCAGAGCTACAGGTCCAAAGCCCTGGTAAAGGAGGATGGTTGTGATGATGTGGGCCGCGGTCACCACGTAAAGCAAGATAGGTCATAACCCCAATTCCAAGGTGTGAAGCGACCCGTGCCGAGGGATGAGTGATCGAGGGGGTGAAAAAGATGCTCGATCGTTAACGGAGCATGTGGGGTACCTGGGCAACCCCCACAGTAAGCCTCCCTTACCACGTTACTGCGGAGCTCTGGCGTGGCGGACCTTTCTTTCTCGCGCAACTCGTGGGTATCATGAATGAAGTGAACAAAACAAAAACAATAAACAAACGGAGGTGTCAAACTAGGTGGTTTGGCGAGGTCTCCCCCCGTGGGGAGAGTAGTGAAGCGACGAGTGCTGCATCCGATAGCACCAGTGACCCCCCAGCAGTGGTAGAAAATAGTCCAACGCGATGGACGGGCCACTATCCGCGATGCGCAAAGTGGTGGAGCAGCTCGATGCAATAATCGAGTTCACTAGTACGAAACAAAATATTAGCAAGGAGCTGAAACAGAGCCTGCTAATGCTCCGGAAGGCTTTTCGTGTCGCAAAACAGGAACAGCAAGCGTACGCCAAGAGGGTGGAATGTCGGGAGAAGTCCGACAGAGGAACCCAGACAGTGGCCTCCAAGAGGGAGGGAAGAGAGAAGGTCGACATAGGTACCCAAACAGTGGCCTTCACCTTCTATGGAGCAGCCATGTCGCTCGAAGCGGCGGCTGAGTTCCCCCCGAAGGGTAAAGGCAAGGGCAATCGCAAGACGGCGTCGAACGCGAAGCGCCTAGGAAGTCACCAGGCGAGGGTGCAAAAACCGACACCACACGGCGTGCAACCGTCAAGGCCAAACGCCGTTCGGTCGAGGTAAGCGGGGGCGAGAGTGACCCCGCTGGGCAGAGTGATGGTACCAGCAACCCGGCGCAACCGGGGCATCTTGATAAAATTGTTTCAAACAGGAAATTCAATAATATTCATAAAGCTTAGACTTGTAGTTATTCATTGAACCAAAAAAATGGTTCGAGTTTCGGGAAATGGCTTTACGAAAACTGAAAAATCGCACGTTTTACTGTAAAATTCGCTCACTTTTCGTCAAAATAATAGGGAGAATTTTTTTAATTCTCTTTTCTGTGGTTCATTGACAGGCTACACATATTGTACATTCTCATAAACAAATCAAGCCAATTCGTTGAGAAGTTTTTTAGTTATCGTGCTCGTCAATTTGAAAAACGCAGTTTCGAGAAAAAAGCTGTAAAAGCTGCCGATGGATCAAAATCTATGTATGTTACAGCAAATACGCGCGAGAAATGCATGGCTGTGTAACACAAAAAAGCTCGGCGTGGCCACAGAGATTGCGAGAGACTATGCCAAATGCTCAATACTAACAATTAAGCGATTAAAAAAGAAGTCAATTGTTTTTATCCACTACACCAGACGCCTCCCTTAACAAATATTGGCTTGATTAGGCTACCTCTTCATTTTATCTCCTCTGTTACATTCAAAATAGATCAAAATTCCCCAAAGAACTTAACGATATCGATTGCGATGTGATTTTCAATTCTTTTTTTAAAAAAATCTGTGTTGTTTTGTAATTTAGACCCACTATAGCTCGATTTTTAAATAAAGCAAATTTGTTTGATTTTGTTCTCGTTTGACACAGTTAAGTACCTTTTTATGCTTTCTTGATCTGTTTAATTCACCCCCTAGGACGGCCTAATTTACGCCTACTTGAAAACTACACGCATATTAATTCGCGGTAACTTCCTGAGAAGATACCCAATGATTAGCTTACCTTGCTCGGTAAAGTTGAACAGTGGCGGGAACTCGCGCCCGCTCGGTAGTGTTTTGTTGCCCTCTCGCAGCTCGTTGAAGAACGGATGCGCGCATGCTTGGATCGGTGTAATCCTGGTGCCCGGTGTGTACTCCAGCAGCCGGGACACTAGAGCGATCGCGTCCGGAGGAGTGCGTGCCCGGAATACCTGTACGCGAGGAAGATGCACTTAGATTAGTATTAAGATTTCAACGGTAACCTGCGCAGATGTGCGGCAGGGGTGCGGATATTGTTAGGAAATAATAAAGAGAATAAAAAGGAGAAATCGGACAATCAGAGAAACAATGTTAATAGAACAAAGAACAAAACAAGAAGAAAATAAACAATATTCGAAGTAGTTCAATTATCATACTAAACAATCAATAGAAAGAAAATGGTAAAATTTCAACCGAAAACTCTATAATCCACGCTTTGCTTCCAGATCATCAGGCTATCGGATTCGACTCACATCAGTTAGAGAAGGTTCACTAAATAAAGGGCACAGCTTAGTAGCGATAAGTAGAAAAGAATCTATTGGTCAAACTCAGGTTATTATCTCTCTTTCGTGTGTGTGAATTGCTTACAGGCAGCAGTACAAAAATAGAATGCAAACCATAGCAGCATACCGGAAAAAAATGAAGCCAAAAAAAATTCACACCAATTAAGTGTTTGGAACAAATGTCAATCCTCCTCGTAGAGGCGAGTTAATCGTTGTGAAATAATGATACTATATGAAAGAGCGACTGAGAGCACAGGCAAATCCTGAGCAGGCAAACGATTGATGCTGATATTAAATATAAAAAAGTAGGCTGGACATCCAACTGAGATGCTACTAAGCTGTTGTGGATTTCGCGCAAATGGAGTAATGCTTGGTGAAGCTGATAACGCGGCGAACGAACGGTACACATTACTTTGCAGTCGTAACTCAAAGACCACCAATTAGTAGGAGCTAAATCAACGAACGAATGAACGAACGAACAGATTAATACGACCAACAGAGTACAGAGATGATTAAAGACACGTGTGTGTGTGAGTGTAAGAACGAACAAACATTGATTCTGCGTGAGGTTAATGTTCAACGAAAAGAATGACAATTTTAAAAATATAACCATAAAGTTGTTCTTGTTGAATCAAACAAATTGTAATTTTTTGCTTCCGGGATGAATCTATGATATCAATACCTATTCAGCTTTTTGTTACTTCAGGCTGAATAGGTATTGATATCATGAAGTAATAAGTAATAATCGAGTTGGATATCCGTTTGATTTTGTTGTTGGTAACTAGCGTACCCAATTCCGACAACGATACCTAATTTGCCCGTGCGGGTTACGAAAGTTATATTGACTCCATTCTTACCGCACTGTTCCACCCACAATCCGAGTTGCCAGTATTATTCAAAGAAAATTTGACAGCTCGACTGAAAATGTCTTGCAAAATGTGTCACTTGGCAACGACCTCAAAACTATTGACATTTGACATACATTTCAGTCTTCATGGCACGTGCATCGATCGATTTTTACTAAATTTAGAAAAATATAGCTGTATCCGTCGTAACCGGTCTACAACCATAAAGTAGACACGCGATCCCCAAACTGAGATGATGCCGTGTTGGTGGAAGTCTTCGCCAAAAACCCTGGACTTCTAGAGATTTAGAAAGTTAGTCGAATGATGTATACCGTGCTTGGTGAAGGTCAATCTATCAACCAGTTCAGGGACCCAACACCATCCAACCCTGACCCAGCATACAGCGGCCCCTAGCTGGACAAAACCTCATTTTTTTTTATTTTTCATCATTTGACATTTTTATATGTTTGCAAACAGGTTAATTAGAGGTTTTTTTTAAACGACAAATCTTGAGAACAACAGTTCGATTTTTTTTGCAGAATTTCAAAGGTGGAATGAATGATAAATCCTAAAAAGACTGTTTTCAAGCAACTAGTATTTATATGAATAAATGATTTTAGTTAAGATTTCGATTAGAGTCAAACTGGTTTTATTTGTCATTCGATTTAGTCGACACAAGCCTTTTTCTAGCTCAGACATGCTGAATGAATAATAAATCGTTGCCCTTTTTTGCCCGGAGGTTTAAGAAAAAAACGTAATTTTTCATAATAAGTCTGAAGACGTATGGTAGTGTTTGATTACTCAGGGTCCGCGAAGTAATTTATAAATGTCTCTCAGAATTATCAACAATTTAAAAAAATGAATTAATTTTTTTAAAATGAATTTTCTGTTATAGTTATTTTATATTCGTCAATGTTGAATTTTTGAACCATCCTAAGTACTAAAATAAACTCGAAAAAATAAAATAAAAAATAAATATTAAAAATGAATCCAGAGCACTGTTACAAAATTACCCTAACAAGAAGTTTTCATCAAATCCGGGAAACTTTTGAGGTTTTGTACGATTTTTTTATGAAGGGCGATCACTGAGCAGCATCTGGAAATGGCCAGCCAAGTAAGCAGAGATTGAGTGATGTGGTTGATGCACGTGAACTGTTAACTGCAACAATTATAGTAAAACCGAATGCAATGGCAGAGATCGATTTTTTTAAAGTATTTCGTTGTCGTTGTCACCGCAATATGATTCCCGCCAGGCCAAACGCAAAGTCACACAGAGTTCTTCGTTGTCGCCACCGGTTACGGTTTTGGCAAGTTCGGCATACCAACCGCCTCTTCCAGAATCCAGACCTGCTATACTAACGGGACATCATGTGTCGCCAGCTGATTTAATAGAAGCACAAGTGATCTTCTTTATGAACTTAAAGTGTGTATGAATAAGACGACTGCCACATACTGATGAGAAAAAAACCAATATGTTATCCCCAATTTACTAAAGTTTTGTGCCATTCTGCACAAAATAGTGTTAAGCCTTTATTTTTCCTTAGGATGAGATAAAACAAAATCCATTTTTGAGCCTGAACACTAAACAATAACTGGCGCTTTTCGCGTGTCCAAAGAACTTTGAATGTCTTGCCGTACAGGCACTACTAGAAAAAGATAACTTGAACAACACTGTGGATGCTTGGGTGAGACAAAAATCAGATTTCTTCTCCAGGCAACTGTATGGGTTTCATTTGGGCTCTAGAGTAATCAACTTGATCAGTAAAATTATATTTTCGCGCTCAAGGTTTAAGATTGACATGGATTTCCTTATGAAAAAATTATTTTTTCAAGCCAATTCCCATAAAAATCGCAATGATGAGTTTTTTTATTTTATTATAGAGGTTTCATCGTTAGGGTCATTCGCCTCTTTTCGGGTTAGAGAAATCTCTTTTGGAAAAATCTCTAACCCTATGTGCGAGGTTGGGAATCGAACCCAGGTGAGCTGCGTACAAGGCAATCGATTTACCAACTACGCTATTCTCGTCCCCTAAATGTGTTATTCATAGACAATTTTACAAGGATGTAGTGTCTAGAATGATCCGTCGCTTGTATAAAAAGCTATTAAAGTAAAACCACTTGCCAATCCAACCCTTTCATGACCAACTTTTCTTTAGAGTATGTAGGGTTCCAAAACTATTTTTCATTAAAACTGATAGGATTAAGAAGCATGAAAAGCGTAATTTGATCAAAATAGGTGCTCTTCTTGCAGTGCTAGTGCATCTCAATTTTTACCTTCCGATGCTCAACACAATTCTTCTAGAATGTTACAATATTCCAATTGCTTCGAAAAGGTAGTCGACAAAACTTGATTGGTTTTATCAATTTTCAGTACTTTAAGACAACGAAGATATATCAAAATTGCTTTTTTCAACGTCAAATGATACATTGTCGATGGCAGCACTCCATAAGAATCCAATCAAACTAATTGAAATAACTTTAGTTCTACGGATAACTGTTGGTGTTCAAATGAAAGGTAATAGTTACAGTTATTAGCCTTACTTGTTTTTGTGAGCAAATCCTGCCTAAATAAAAAGTTATAGACGATTAAAAACTTTGTTGTTTATAAACAGCATGCCCATGAAGGGGTTAAGTAAAAACCACTTGGGTCTGATGGTTGGCAAATTATTAAATTTACTAGCAACACTGTCTGTAAGTGGTCGAATCATATACAAATTATTTGATTGTATCTTATTGTGTCAATGCATGAGCTGAAGTGTTTGGTTCAATTTGTATTTGAATTTGATGACCATGTTGCAAATGGCACTATAGAAGCCTGCAAAACACATTCTTATAAATTAGAAGAGTTACATAGTTCGATTCTTCGGCAACGTTTTAAAATGTCGCAAAATAGCGTTTCAATCATTGAAGCGACTCATCACTGTAGTATGTAATTGACAGGAAAAGTGCAGCTTGTAATTCTCTTACAAAACTAATATAAAGGATGTACAAAATCAAATTGCATACATAAAAAATATTTTGTATTTTACTTTTAATTTCACGCACATATTTGCATAATGAAAATAGATCACACATCAAATCATTCCCCAAATAAAGTTTTTTCCAACGAATTTTGATATAGTTTTACACGTTGATTGAAAATTAGTTTCATTTGCTGAAAAATCAATGTATTTATATTTATTTTTTTCTAGAATGGTTGGAATGTATTACGTGTAATCTCATATGAATAAAAGTGTACAATCATATGCTTTTTGATGCTTTAATTATGTGCATTGATTTTAATTCAAAATTTCGATTCAACCAATTTTTTTTCAACCATGCTGGTTTACATGTCGTATAAATTTCATAATTTTTGGGTGTGTATCACTTTCAAATTGCTGTAACTTTTTCCCACTTGGTATTTTCTATTTAAATTTTGGGTCCAATTACCCCATCCGTCGCCGGAGTTATGAGAGAAAGGTGCATGTATTTGGACAAGGCTATGAATTTGAATGGCAATGGAAAAAGTTTAATAATTATTTATTTTATTCCCTGATAGGTTGAACACGACCTGATAAACGAAACTTTTCTTGTGATGCAAGTGTGCCCCATTACATAAGTTCATTTCGAAAATGAATCAAGACTGGAGCAATTCTTGAAATCAGTGACGATTATTCGAGATTTTTTCAGTATAAAATTTTGATTTTACCGCACTTTAAAAATATAAAAACCTGTTTTAATCCACCTAGAGGTGCAACTGTGCCTTTCTCATTTCTCCAAACTATGATTTAATAGCTGGTTCGTACAATATAACATTATGGTAATGTCTTTCATTCTTATTACACTTGGTAAGTATATGTAAGAGCACCTTTTTGCATTCATCGCGGTATCGGTTTGAATCGGAGTTTTCTATGTGATCGCACTCCACAACCCGTAACTCCGGAGCCGGAAATCGGATGGAGATGGAATTTAATATCAGTTTCCAGGGACGCAACATCTTTCATTTGAGACTAAGTTGATCAAATCGGTCTAGCCATTTTCGAGAAACCAATATAACCGTTATTCTGAATTTGGATGCTTCCGGATCCGACGATGGTGACCAGTGTGGCCAAAGAGACTTTGAATGACTGTTGGTGACCTAGATCTACAAATTTAACAGTTGTGTTTACATTTTGGAAAAAAAATCACCTTTTTACCTTCATCGCAGAATTCGTTAGAATCGGGATTTGTTGCGTAATCGTACGTATCACCCTGTAATTCAGGAACCAGAACTCGGATCCACACAAAATTCAACAGCAGCTGATGGACCTTTCATTTAAAATCAAGTTTGTCAAAATCGGTTCAGAAAATTCCGAGAAACCGATGTGGACAAATCAACAAATTTAGTTTTGTAACCATACTCTTCAGCTCGTAATCCGGAACAAGATGTCGATTGAAAATGAACTGCAATAGTAACCTATGGGAATATTATATCTTTCATTTGAATCTTAGTTTGTAAAAATCGGCTCAGCCATCTCCGAGAAACCGATGTGGACATTTTGTTAACAAATCCGCACATACACGCACATACATACATACATACATACATACATACATACATACATACATACATACATTATACATACACATACATACACACAGATATTTTGCGATCTCGGCGAACTGAGTCGAATGTTATATGAGTCTCGGCCCTCCAGGTCTCGGTTAGAAAGTCGGTTTTTGGAGCAATTGCATAACCTGGTCCAAGGGGAGGGGAGTGATGAAGGAAGGAGGTGTAAGAGCAAGGCGGGGAGGGGGGGAGGGGCGGCGACGCAATACTCAACTGCATATTTTGCCTTCCATTGGAGACTTGGTTTGAGAAAATCGGTTCAGTCATCACCGAAGAACCGATGTGACTTTAATTGTGGAATATGCCCGGAATTCCGGACTTCCGGAATCGTCGATAGTGGACAATATATTCAAAGAATGTTTGATTGGCAATCAGTGATCTAGATCTGCGATTAGAAGTAATTTGGTGACCATTTCAATAGTTTTTAGCCTCTGAGGTATTACGATTGTACCGATTTATATGGGAAATTCCAGTGTATCCTTACTAATACCCCTGTAACTCCGGAAGCAAGAGTCAGAACCGAATGAAATTCAGCAGCAGTCAATGGTATTACTGTATCTTTCATTTGAAATCAGGTTTGTAAAAATCGGTAGAGAATTCGTTGGGGAATGGGTGTAATATTAGCTTAGGAACTTGGCGGGTTCCCCGGGGGCGTCATGAACCGTCATAGGTGGCCAATGTGGTCAAAGCTGCTTTGATTGATCATTAGTGATCCAGACCCGCAAACTAGAGTAATGTTACATCAATTTTAATATGCTTTACATCATTTGAACATCATGGTGGTACCAGTTTATATGGGAATTTGCTGTGTGACCGCACTCTTCAACCCGTAACTCCCGAACCGGAAGTCGGATCAACTAAAAATTCAATAGCAGCTTATGGGAGCGTTATACCTTTCAGATGAAACTAAGTTCAGTCCGGTTCAGCCATCTCTGAGAAAATTGTGTTAGTTTAAATGACACACACACATACAAACACACACATACACACACATACATACAGACACAGACATTTGCCGATCTCGACGAACTGAATCGAATGGTGTATGACACTCGGCCCTCCGAGCCTCGGTTAAAAAGTCGATTTTTACAGTGATTGCATAGCCTTTCTTTATATGAGAAAGGGAAAAAGTGCTTCAAAACTACGATTTTAGGTTTATGTAGAAGCAAATCTAATACCGAAGAGGACAAGTTTGAACCATGGCATGCTCACGACCACATGCTTGTTTGGGGCTCCTGAGGATTTGTCTCTTTTAACTGAAAAATAACTTTGAATTGCGTTTTGAAATTGTTGTTCGATAGCTATAGCTTATGGTGCTGTGTGCGGGATGGGTGAAAGCGATGGCAAGCATACATCAGCACCGAACACGTCAAGCGCTATTTTATTCTCAGTTTCCAGTAAATTTCTCTTTTCTCCGATTTTTCGCGACAACGATCGATCTATTCTGGGATATTCTAAAGTGCCTCAGCGTTAATGGTTTAGGGAGACTTATTGGTCAGGGGTAAATTACGTTGTTTATAGTTGTTGTGCAAGCAGAATTGCCATGTTTCAAACGGTCCCATTAACGCCTGAAACATCCGTAAGACATCGGGTGGTGGTGTGCTTATCGCTGTACACCATGGTATGAAAGACAGAGAGATTACCTATGACCGGTGAGTGAGCTTTGACCAGGGGTGGCAATCGATGTAACTCGCCGATCGCACTCTGTTCCTATGTGTCGTGTATTTCCCACTTGGTAGAATTTGTCTTTCGAACCTGATCAATGTGCATCTTTTCTTCGTTTCTCTCGTCAACTCATTCGGTACCCCGACTGATGATATCGACAGGCTGGGCGACTTCAACTTGCCTGGTTTGATATGTTGTCCAGCGAGTATTGCGTTTCTACTACTGAATAATAACACTATGCACTTGTCATCAGCGTCTGTGGTATTCTCGACTATTACAGAGGTACCACTGTCAAGAAATCAATAATGTCAGCAACGTAAATAAACGTAGAATGATGAAGTTTTTTTTTATATTTTTGTGCATATAATCGACCAATATGACAATACGAACTATTAGAGCCAATCAACAGCCTTCATCACATTCAACCGTCGCGAGTCGTGAGACGATTTAAAACTGCAAAATGAGCTGCATAAAGAAGTGAAGATGTAAGGATTACGAAACCATTACTTTAAAATCAACTACGAATAGAAACAGCAAGGCAAACGCGGTTTCTACAGACACATGCGAAACATCGAACGTTATTTGAAATCTTTGTCTACATCGGGCTACCATCTTGTATGTCATTAAATAAAGCTTTGGCACCACCACTAAGAAAAGTGCACAGTCAAAAAATGAGCCAAAATGAACAATTATACAGCCAAGCTATACCAACTCGGTATATAAGAGCAGTATTAAGGACTCTCTATCTGAACCACTTTTTACTACTTCTGGTATTCTGTAAGGAAGTCATCTCGAGCCAGTAATATTTCTACTCTATTTTAATGACGTCAATACCAAATTAAAATGATTCCGCCTTTTCTCTCCGATGAAATTATTTTTAACGGACTCAACTGATAATTTAACTAATACCGAAATCTTTAGAGTGAACTTCACAGCTTTTATAGTGAAAGTCCGGCGGGATAGCACAGACCAGGCTAGAACTACATGAATAACTTCTGCAAGATTTTCAAGGAATACTTATAAAACCGGCTCTGGCTTGGTTTACCCCGCCAGGCTTTCTTACTTCGTCTATCTCTATTTAATGTGACTTAAACAGCATGGTTTTAAACCTAAAAAAATGCTCAATTATTACGTTCGTGCGGAGACGTCATCCGATCCAGTTCAACCATCATTTGTTCGACTTGAGCATTCTAAGACACTCTCACGTCAAGGATCTCTGAGTCATTTTGAATTCAGCACTAACGTTCAAATTACATACTTTATCCATCCTCATCTTCCGAGTAGTAAAAAAAATAGTGACGCATCCTTGAGACATGATGGCTGATGAGATTATTCACGTCGGTCCGCAACGTAGGTGGAAATACCTGCGCGTAGAACGCAATTTCTCCTTCTTCACTATACCCTGCTTTGGTAGGCTGGCGAACTTGTTATTTGCCACAAGCCATTTGCTAGCAGACTCCTCGTCTTAAATCGCTTTATTGCGCGTTGATCCGCTCAACACGAGAATATTGTTCTGTTGCTTGGAATCCGTGGAACCAGACAAGACTATCCGTTTTGTTCTTCGACATCTCCCATAGCGAAACAGATGCCAACTGTCCAACTACGAAAACCGTTGTTAGTTACCACACTTCGACACTTTCAGCATCTGGAGGGATTGCTCTCGAGCCGTATTCTTCTCGAAATTACTATCTGTCAGAGTGGATTGCTCTGCAACTCTCGAACGCCTGGCTCTTCGAGCACTACAAAACAACGTTGTCCGCTATATGGGCTATGGGTGTGTATACAAAGAAATAAACGAACTACCAGCTTAGATTTTCTTGAACCTAATTCAATAGTATGTTACAATCGAACGCATAAACTAAAGGCCACGTAAGACAAAGATATCATGGAAAGTTGTTACTTGTGAAATTCACATACTTTGTGGCAGAAGGGGAGTTACCTTTCCCGCCTAAGAGAATATTTAAACCACAATAACATGTGGTCAAATGAGTCCAGTGACATGACAGAACCATTTATGGATTGAAGTAATGAATGATAACGGTGATTAGACTATCCAACCAAAGCATAGTGAAAAAATGTTGGAATGAAAAAGTTGCACTGACGTGATACGTATACCCCACTTCCATTAGCTATGTATTTTCTGAGCAGATGGGAGTAATAAGAATAATACGGCAGTACAATCATATCCCCGGATTTCAATTCGAAAACCTAAACATACAAGCTTCAACAATAATATCTGAGCCGCTAACTGAGTTCATCACCGAAAAAAATGCAAAACAGTCATTCATTGCTAGATTTGGCCAACAATTTATGAACAAAACAGTTCCAAACATAACTCACAAAAGTGACAGGGGTACATCACGTAGAGCCACACCTACTTTACGTCTGTCGCAACTAACTACGTATCTATCTGACCACCCCGGTTCCCTGCCCTGCTACATGAAAATCAGGTGACCACATTTTGTTTCAATGTTACGTGACTTCCCATAACACATTGCGCTATTTGACGCACATTGAACTGTCCTCGTTACCACCGACAGAGAATCTACACTCAAAAGTGTAACTTTTTCCGGAAAACATCCTCTCTAGAGCATCAGCTCCGCTTTGGCGCACATACAATTTCATCTTTTTCGAACTACGACGGTATGCAAAACCGTGCCTCTAGGATGACACATCAATGAACCTCAAGCCGAAAGTAGGACGGGTAAAATTTTCCGACCAGTATATTCTTCTACGCATATTTTTGGCAGCAAAGTTGTTCGTTCTTGTAGTCGGGTCCAGTGCGAGTTGTTGTGTTTTTTTTGTTGTTGGTTGGTGGTTTATGTATATGGATTTTAGTATGGTGTACTGATGTCTAGCTATGTAGTTTTGTGCCATTGCTACTAGCAAATTCGTGGTTTCGTGCCTCGTCAGATCAATCTGCGGTTTTGGTGACTAACTATTTATATACTTTGCTTTTATTTGTTTTCTGAACACGGGGTGTCTCTTACTCTAATACGTTGATGCTCGGTCGTGGCAGAAGGGAAAGACATTCGCTCTAGCATTAACTGAAATGAGTCGAAGCGAATCACACTGAGAGAATGTGGATTTTATCGTGGGTGTAGAGTTGCGATCTATTTTGTGTATATACGTATCTGGGTAGTAGGTGGGTGATAAACTATATAGAGGAAAAGTTTTTGTCAGTGAAGAAAATCAGTGTACGTTTGCTTGTTACAGAGAGAGTGAGAACGTGTTCTGAAGAGTTGTCGTGTTTTCAGTTTCCTTCTGTGGCAATATCGTTTTTTTTGTGAGGCACCTACCTTCTGCCATGGATGACTCTTGATCTGAGGGAACTTAAATTCAGTGTAGTTAGGGTTCATTTCCTTGATCTGTTCCCGGGTTGGCGTGCCGAGGACTTTGATGATTTCTACCAACTGATCGACACCCGAATCACCGGGGAAGATTGGCTGTCCCAGTAACAGTTCGGCTAGTACGCATCCCGCACTCCAAACATCTGAAAAAAACATTTTTTTCGGTAAAATAAATCTTTCATTAACAATCTTATTACGCATGTTACCAATTTTCGTGGTATAATTAATGGCACCAAATATTAACTCCGGTGCCCGGTAGTATCGCGAGCAGATATACGACACATTTGGTTCGCCCTGCAGTAACTGTTTGGCACTGCCAAAGTCGCACAGCTTCAGCACGGCCGTGTCCGGATCCAGCAACAGGTTCTGGGGTTTGATATCACGATGGCAGATACCGAGCGAGTGAATGTAAGCAAGGCTTCTAAATAGCTGGTACATATAAAGCTGTAAAAAGAATCATAATTAAATCGAACTCTTCGAACAATATAGTTGAAGGATTGAACTCACTCTGATAAAATTGATTGGTATCGTTTGTTTGTTTTTAGCATAGTAACGAGCCACTTTGTAAACGGTTTCTGGAATATATTCGAGCACTAGGTTGAGATAAACTTCGTCTTTCTGTAAGTGAGACAATAGAAATAGATTAGCAAGTGAGTCCCGAAAAACGCTATCTAGCCCTCTTCACTCTCTAGCGATAATGAGTACACGTGATGGAACAAATTCAATTTGCATGTGTTTCATCCTGAAGCATATTACATCTTTTGTGAACGATGAAATATTTCTGATGAATATTTATTGTTTAAACCGGGGAAACTAGCACACGTTAATCGCACAACTGTGCGAACTTTTCGACGTGTTAATATTAGAACAGTGTTAGTACTGGGAGCGCAAACAAAATACACAAAATTAGCAGCATTAACATGCCGGCACCGAACTAGAGCTTCTATCGAGCCTTTTGGGTTGCACTCTAGAGCATTCTGATTCAGGATTGTCCAAAATTGGTACAGGATCTGGCCTACAGCACTACTGCCGATATGAAGTTAAGCGTTTTTTTGGTTTTAGCAAACTTGAGGAGAATAACAGGAAACTTGTTCAAACGCTTATCATTTTGCCGCTTTTTAATCATTGTTTTTTGCTACCTGTGATTGTAATGCACCGGCAAATATGCCCATGTCTAGGGGGAAATCTTCACGCTGCCGGCCGGCGGTGAAGGAATTGGAATACGTTTTTTTGTTTGTTTGGTTTCGTTTACACGGTTAGGAAGAGAGAAATAGTAGTAGTTGACGTTTTGGTTTGTAGTTGTTACAAGTAAGATGACGAAACCGAAACAGAAGATTAGAAAAGAGAAAAACAACATGATAATTAATTGTGATTTTACAGTTTTGTATTTATATAAAATAAGAGATAAAATATGAATTGTAAGCAAATGAGTTGTAAGGTGAGAAATAGCACGACTGTATACTATAAATACTACTGAGTACTGATGAAGTTTCGGAATGTTTGTACACATTTTCGATTAGTGCATGGTTTAAGGTAAATAGAATAAACGATGAAAAGTTCTTCAAGATCTCATCAAATAGTATCATTCGATGTTAATATTTATAATTAGTTAAGTA
Organism: Topomyia yanbarensis; assembly: GCF_030247195.1. Lineage (NCBI taxonomy): Eukaryota > Metazoa > Arthropoda > Insecta > Diptera > Culicidae > Topomyia > Topomyia yanbarensis. The sequence continues at coordinate 394,670,724 of NC_080671.1, read as the reverse complement.
GCCCCTTCGGAGCTCGGTAGTAATTGATACTAGAATATTTGTTAAAAGACTCGCAATGTTCGAATGTTTGTTCTTGAATTGTAGTCTTTTGATCAGTGTATTTCGAGCAACTGTAAGGATCGAAACCTTTCATTTTCAGCATTTTACAGGGATACTACACGAATATTACGAACAATGTAAATTTCAAATAGTCCAAGCCATTTTTTTCGCCTAAAAATCCAAGATATGAAAATCAGTGTTGATTAGGAACGAATAAAAAGCCGCTGCTGATCATAAATACAATAGCGATGGATTCGAAACAATGCATAATTCGCCCTTCATTTAGCGAAGGCGAACGTTTGCCGAAAGACGAACCAAAACTGGGCATACCAAAAAACACCCACATCCAGTGCAATCATATGAAGAATTTGTTACTGTTTTCGACAAAGCAGAAATCTTCGTGGAGCAAAATAACATAAAACACTGAGTTGTGAACGAAAATGACATGATCTGTCAATGTTAGCTAACTAATACATAGCGGATAGTCCATCCGCTTCCATCCCTTGTGGTCCTGGATCGAAGCACTATGCTCAGACTACACTGTGTCCCTATGAACATTCTACTGCTATGTGCCTATTTTCTAATAATCTACTCCTCCCCCTGCGATAGCTGCTAAGAAGAACTAACCAAATTCAATATCCAACAGACTTTTGCCCCTATCTTGTATATAAAATCTTATTTAAAGTCTTAAGATAGCTGTAATTTTTTCTCATTTATCATTTATTTTCTATCAGTAAAGCACGGAATCAATCCTTTCCATCGCTTTGTTACTTATCCACTGTACAAAAAGTGTAGCATCGTTCGGGTGTGCAGTAAAATGAGTGTGTTACATAAGATAAAGATGTGCTTAGTCCGGGTAAATACAGTTGCGCAATTGTGCTTGACTTTATACAAACTCGTATTAGGAAAGCAGTGCTGAAGCTCACGGAAGTCACATATATACTGTTACATCATGCACGTAATTGAGTACTGATAACGTTCAGTAGCTTCGGCGTAACACGGCGTCGATATGACATGTAAAACCCCATACTACTTCAAACCACATTAAAATATTCATGTAGAAATACGGAGAAATGGAATCCGTTACGCAGAATACACTAAGTTTTTTTTCCACAGGGGATACGTACCGTACCGTACCGGCAAACTGCGCAGAAAAGGGCGGTACATTGAATGCAGAAGACTTAGATGATTTTAGAAAAAGAAGGTTGCACCATTAACACGATTTTAGCCAGAGTCCGATTTCTGAACAAGGTTCTTTGCACGGATTTCTCGATTAAAACGTTTACAGCATTTATTGGGAGTTCTTTTGAATGCAAAGAACTGTAACTGAAAGAAATGGAAAAGACGGGATGAACGTGTAAACTCCAAATGTCGATGTATTGACGCCAATTATATAAACGGCGACTTCCGTTTTAAAGAAATTCTCTAAAACGCAATCAATAAGGGCCGATTTCTTCTCCCTCGCTTAGCGCTTAAGCCAGGTTTAAACGTACTGGTGAACCTGGTTTAAAAGTTAAGCGAGAGTGGAGAAATGTGCCTTAAGAGTACTTTGGAAAGGGGCTTAACGAGTAGACGCGACTTTCGGTTCAGTGGAGTGGTGAGTACATGATAGAGAACAATGTGACGCTTTGCAAAATTCTGTATAATTTAGACAATATGGAGTATTTTGGAACGAGCTTGATGAGTAAGCAGCTATTAGAGGTCAATGTCTGACGTTATTTTAATATCCAATATGGCGACTTCCTAATTAGATCTTACTGAAAATACATATATTATGATTGTTAAAAATCAGTCTACAAAACCTGAAGTCGCCATTCCGAATTATTAAATATCATCTAGAATTGTCATTCGGTGTCAATTCATCATCGCTGTTCTAAAAAATCCCACATCGTTATGATTAAAGATAATGTTGCTAAACCGGAAGACGACATCTTAGATTTTAAAATGGCCTACTACTCGCCAAGTCCGTTTCAAAAACACCCACATTGCACAGTGTTTAAAAACGTCGATTTCGTGCTCAAAATTAATAGCGTCTAAACCGTTAACTTTAGAAGTATAGTTCGTTCAGAGAAGTTGTTGCCCTCATTATTACACTTTCACAGGAGTATATCGTTCAATGATTAATTCACCTATAAGTGATATACGAAATTTATTTTCTAAACTAATTAAGATAACCCAAACAATATATTGTTTGGGTTATAGAGAAATCAAATAAACCGAATGTCGCCATTTTGGATTTCAAAACGGCATAAAATACAGCTGTACAAGCCCATTCATATAATACCATATTGTTCGGCTTATTGAGGCTTGCGCTGAGCTGAATTTCGCCATCTTGGTTTTAAAAATGGCGTCAGACATCGATATTTGGCGTCTACATCCAATTGCATCACGGAAAAAACGCTGTAGGAAATTACCAGGTGAACCAAACCTGTTCAAACTTTCAGACAATAAAATATAACCCATTTGTAAGCCTTTGGCATATTTATTTTATTCGACTTCAATACCATAACCGTACGCTCGCACCTTAGGCTTTGTTGGCCCAAGTTTGAGCCCGCTTTTGGGCATTACAAGTACTAAACCGTTCACTTTATCACCGAGGTGCTATCGTGTTTGCGAAATAGCGGGTGTAAGTGTGCGTGGATGATCGCGAAGAGCACAAGCGTTTGTATGTTAATGTATTTATGCGCGTGAGCGCTTGCATGTCGTGCGTGCTAGCGTGTATGTATGTCGTTCGCATATTTTTTCATGTTCGTGCGACCGAGATTCTAATACACATTTCTTAATTTTTAATTGCACCCTAGGTGCAATTGAAAATCCCAAGGTTTTGGGCTTCCGAGCACACGAGATCCGCGATCATATCGGAATAGCAGTTTGAATAATTGCAGTCAAGATCGCGTTTTTAAATTTGTAGGCTCTAATCATTCTGAATTTCTTGAATGGACTCACCTACATTCCCGTCGCGAAACCCGAGCCCAATCTGACACATTCTAGTGGTATTGCAAAAGACCATAGTCAGAAACTACCAACCCACGAGAAATCAACAGAAATCTCATACAAATCTCCACACCAAATGGACCAGAAATGCATGAAACGCCGAAACCCGGTGCCATATCGAAGAAACTTTTTCCTCTGGAAATCGTTCCTCCGGAATCCAGGAAATCTTCAAAGCAAGTTCGGAATTTCAGACGGAATGTCGACACAGAGAAGATACCGCTAATTTCTGTTTAGCTCGTGACCTAAAAAGTGCATATCCCAGAGATAGCATAAAGGTTAGTGCATTGGGCCAGAGTCTCAAAGGTTACGGGTTGCCTTTGGGGGATTTTTTTCTCGCATAATTGCTTTCGCTTCACCCACAATTTCGATCAGTTTTTCCGTTGAAAAGTCTGAAAAAAAGTTGAATTTATTTGTCACACATTTCCACTAGCGTTTCAATAGATCACTCCTTCGATGGTTCCGTCGTGTCTCGTTGGCCGTCAGCTTATCGTAAATATAGGCAGCAACTACTCTGAAATGTTTGCAGCTGCTTCTTGCATCCCACCGGGAAGCCACCGTGAACCATTCATCTTCCTATTTTACTCCAATGATGTGAATTATACACTCACTGGATTACGCTTGCCGTACGCGGTTGACCTCAAAATCTTCAACCGTATCAAGATTTTGGCAGACGCACAAGTCTTGCAGAAACAATTCGATGTTTTCAGCGAATGGTGCATCGATAATCGTATGATTCTAAATCTAAATGTTCTTCAATCACCATCTGTAGGAAGAGAGAATCTATCAATTTCGATTATAGTCTATCAGGATTGCTTATTCCTCGAGAGTGTTGCGTGAAGGATCTTGGAGTAATATTAGATTCTAAGCTCAATTTACCAAGTCCGGTAATCTTTGGATTATTGCTCGACAATTTGGAACCCGCACGGTGGCTTCTTTGGCGCGATCCTTTTTGGCTACCTAGCTACGAGAGCCGCTGGCAGCTTATTCAACTATCCAACCATCCAACAGCGCAAAAATACAGCAAGAGCCCTAGTTGCTGCAAATTTGCTGTCAGCACGCATCGATTCTCCAGTCCTAATAGAACGAGTTAAAGTCCAAGCAAGAACTAGGACGTTGTGCAGTAACATACAATAACGGCCAAAAGTTTTTAGATTAAGACATCATTATTGGGGCCGATTGCGGTCTGTTAATGATTTTCGTTCGTTTATAAATAACAAATAAATAAATAAATACTGAACTTTGAGTTACTCCCACTGCATGCCATCGCACTATAAATCAGAGGTCCTATTGTCGGTCAGCGCAGCAAAACTTAACATCCAAGTGGGTTAGTGAAGGAAAATCCTTGTAGTACCAGACTCGACGCCAAGCAGACATTTAGCAGACATTTATTGCTTATGGTTACTTGGGTAGCTCGACATATAGCTATAACTATAACAAAACTAATGCAAAAATAGACCAAGATTTGATTGGAAATATGAATTGAACAAAAATTTTCCTGAGAAATTGAGCAAACACAGTCCTGAGTTAAGTATCCCATGAGAACTAAGTAACAACGAGAAGAAATTCAGGTGGTCGAAAATAATGAAAAGATTTTGTCAGGCTAGCAATTTGTAACAGCAGACTGAAAAGTAATGATAGGATATCGTTTTGTTGAACCACGAATTAGTTTTTCCTGGAAAACGCTCTTCAATTTGATGAAAAATGATTTTTTATATTACTTTGATATTACAGGAAATAAGGCAAGAGCAGAGCGTCGAGTGAAAATGCTTTTACGAGAAAACGAGTTGTTCAATCTGTGAAACGTAACTTCTGCTCATTTATATACCTACGATAATATCTTACGCTTAGTGTTTATGAGTGATAGACCATGCGTCAAACGACACGGGATCGGAAAAACAACATTGTGGGCGATAACACTACAGAAAAATCCGTTCTAATTTTAGTCCTTGGCGGCGCTTCGCCGCTATCTTTAGAAATTCTCCGCCCCAAATAAAAAGTGTTGAGGAATTCTCAGGAGATGTTCAACGAGAAATAACCTATGCATTCCCATTCCAATTACCCTATTTAAGTGGAAATAAATATACATTCTCCAGTTCAACTGGCTGGGTAGTGCCCGAATACAAAAAAGTACTGAAAAAGCAGCAATTCATCATTGTCGAATAGCCTAATACACATGCTTACATACCGGTCTAAGATCTGGCAAAAACAAACAAAATTACCGCCGTGCGAAATTATACTCCATAGGACGCCTAATTTGCGCGAAATAACAAGTGGAATTGTAAACAAACTGGACTTTAGCCACACAAATCAGCTATGGTTATGTATTCAAAATTGTATATTTGCGTTGTCCGTAGACACCATCATTACAACTGCAACACTTCAACAATTTGAACCGACTGTCACGAGTGACCACGCTGTTGATAATTTATTCACATAAAATTACGCATTAGAATACTTGCTGTGCGCTGGCGTTATCACATCATTACTTTGTATTTGCCAGTTGTCGTAATGTTAGTTGTGTTTAAATAATTATCGTTTCCGGAAATCGGTCAGAGGCACATAATGGAAGTTTTAAATTGAATTCTTTCGTAATTGTATGTCAGCGAAATTATGGAAATAGATTTTTGAACTATCACCATCACTTGATGATATATCTTATTTTATCGTTTTCGTACGTTCCAAACGGTCCCAAAACCGTTCTCAAACACTGTCAAAAACAGGTCAATCAATTTATTTGCATCAGTACTTCAGAATCTTTTGGGTCAGTGCAGTAATAAAAATCCGTCTTCATATTTCGTGTTCCCACAAAAAAACAACCCGGTTAATAAGTGACTGTGAATCGTACCAAAAAAAGTTCTTATGTCTATGAATATTTTTATATTCAGTTGATCCTTCGGGGAACGATCTGAAATCTAAAACCTTAACTAGACGTTATGCGAGCAGGATGAAATGACATGATGGGATTTTTTTCTTTTTCATTTTTTTATTTAAAGAAAAGTTTGAACAGAAGTTGGCGATGCTTGAAAAAATATGGAATGAATTAAAATAAAAGCTTACCTTCTCGCCGCTGGAGTAAAAGAAATATTTTAGTTTAACAATATTACAGTGTTCTAGCCGTCGCATAATCTGTAGTTCACGGTTCTGGAAAAGAAAGAAAAATATAGAATTAATATCGAGAATCAGTTAGATATGAGCTGTAGTAGTTTCGATTTTGGACATAAAAAACAGTCTCAAAATTTCAATTTTCTTGATAATTCCTCGGCGAATGGAAAAAAAACCTACAATGTGCTCTGCACAGCACAGATTAACTATAAAAAAATGTCAATGATTTGTGATTTATTCGATATGAAAGAACCACAGCTATAACGCCATTTATCTGCCGATGTCGAATGTTGGATATCCGATGGTTTGGTTGCCAACGAAGGCTCCGGAAAGCATGAAAATCCGATCGATTTCCCTGAACGCAACCGTGCGTAATTTCCGAAGGCCAAACTCGGACGTGCGTGTGACTTTGTGTGGATTTATTTTAGTCATGCTTTTTCTCCATTCCCATGTCACATCCATCACATCCTTTCCTGCTGTGACACTGAACTGCGGTGTGTACCCTCCCCGAGTGTAGGGAAGCTGTAACGCGTAAAGCTAATTTTAGCCCGGTTCGAATGTGTGTTATCCAATAAAAAGCATCCTCTAGAATGTTTCCCAAAACGACAAGTCGGATTTTACTATGTTTTCACTTTCTTATAGGCAATGTGATTTCGATGTGGGTGGTGTGCGTAACTTTCGAGGGAACACGTGAAATGAAAAGCTTTCTTTACGCCCACGAGGAAGGTCAGACAAACACAGAGCGAGAGAGAGAGAGACCCACGCGTTGCGAAAGGCGGAAAATTAACAAGTTTACAATTTTACATATCTCGCGAAAAAAAACGGACGATGATGATAAAATGACAGTAAACAAATTATCTTAACATTATCTTTTTTGCGATGATTCGTGAGGTACGTATTATAAATTACGTGTTTTCGGCCACCATATCAGCAGTGATGTTTGGTTCCAGAGTTACAGAGTGTATCAATAATGTTTAATCATTTTGTCAGGCTTTGCAGCCGGTTACAAAGCAAAAATGCATGCCCGTAAACTGTTATAAAATCTAAAAAAATACTTATGCTAATAAATAGGTTTTGAGATTTTCGTTACCAGAATTACATTTGCAGATGTGGACAACATATGGAATGTGGTAATTCAAGCAAAAAGAAAAATCGAAAAAAAATAATTTGGCAAGCGATTTGTAGTTGAGACAGTTGAAGTAAACTGAGCATAACGGGTTCTGAACCGACAAATATATCCTAAAAAATATCTCAAAAAACTAGTTTATAATATTTATTTTAATAAATTATGTTTATAAATAAATAAACTAAATCATAAAAGAAATTCTAGAGAATCGTCTACACAGTGTTTGACAAACTCCGTTATATTTGAAATCCGAAGAGGCGTAATTAAAAATCATCTGTAGACCAGTAATAGACAGGACATCAAAATAGCAATTGGAGTATGAAGAATTACTAAGCAAGGCTCGAGGTAACAGTTTCGCTGACTTGTGACTCTTATGAGAGTGTCAGCGATATAAACCATACTGATTCTCTTCTAACATACAGGGATTTTTCAGTTCTGTATATATTTTAGATATCCTAAATATGCATCCCAGCACTCGAGACACCTTGTTAATTGGAGACACCCTATTTTTTCATAGAATACGTGTTGCTTACATCGCTCACCCGGATATTCACTCATCTGCCAGCGCCCCACAGTGGGACCAATCTAAAAAAGGTGGGACAAAACCTATTTGAGGCCTTAGATGTCATTTTAGAACCAGCATTTCTTCGTATGATATGTTCACAATATTATTCTGCAACTTTTTAAATAGAATATTTTGTTGTTGGACTAAAGTAGAGTACCCGAGCAAAAAAAATTTTTTCAAAAATTTTTTTAGAGGGTCGGTGTCTTGGACAAAGTTGTAGAATATTATGTTTTGAATAACTTCTTCTAAGATACCACAGACATCAGACCTCAAATTTCAGGCAAAATTGTTGTTTTTTGAAAATATGATCAAAAAATCAGTTTTTCGATATTTCCATGCTAAAAACCTTAATTGATTAATTTAATATGTTCTACAAACTTGCAGAAAATACTAAAATACAACTTTTTGTTGAAGGAACTAATAACCTAAAATCAATATTTTGGCTTCTAAAACTATTTTTCATATAAATTTACTCTATTTTCATCAAAGATTTCTGTTTTTAGGTGCACTTTTGTGCAGCCAAACTTTGGCTATTCCGATACTTTATTATTCGTAGAATAAAATTAATACTACATAGAAACAGGATATAGTTGGACGCGTTGTTTGGGTGACCATTCATGTACGACGGTTTATAACATAAAATGTGCTTATATTATTTTTAATTTATATACATTATTAGCTATTAACAATGTTTTATATTTTGTACGCACTTATAAGCATATAGAACATATTGAGTTGATCAATTAAGGTTTCAATATGGAAATGTGAAAAAATAATATAAAATTTAAATTTAAACTGCCAAAGAACAACGATTTCGGATTAAAAAATAAATCTACAGTATGTATAAGGTAGTTTCAACAAAAATGTTCGAAATTGAATATTATACAACTTTGCTGAAGTCCTCAACCATCTTAAAAAATAGAAATCAATTATATTGTGAATATTTTTCCACACACTTAGGTTCTATATATCTAAGGATAATAATAGATATTATTCTACTTTTATGAATTTGTAGAACTAATATTATTGGTTAAACTAAAGTAGAAATCCCGAACTAAATAAATCAAATTTTGTTTAAATGGTTGAGGTCTTCAGCAAAATTGTTAAATATTGTATTTGGAAGAATTCTGTTGAAAATACCATTTATTTATTTTTTGAGCCGAAATCGTTGTTCTTTGGCAGTTTAAATTCAAAATTTATATCATTTTTTCACTTTTTCATATTGTAACCGTAATTGATCAACTCAATATGTTCTATATGCTTGTAAGTGCGTACAAAATGTAAGATTTTGTTAATAGCAAATAATGTATATACATTAAAAATAATATAGACACATTTCATGTTACAAACCGTCGTACATGAATGATCACCCAAACAATGCGTCCAACTGTATCCTGTTTCTATGTAGTATTAGTTTTATTCTACGAATAATAAAGTATCGGAATAGCCAAAGTTTGGCTGCACAAAAGTGCACCTAAAAACAGAAATCTTTGATGAAAATAGAGTAAATTTATATGAAAAATAGTTTTAGAAGCCAAAATATTGATTTTAGGTTATTAGTTCCTTCAACAAAAAGTTGTATTTTAGTGTTTTCTGCAAGTTTGTGGAACATATTAAATTAATCAATTAAGGTTTTTAACATGGAAATATCGAAAAACTGATTTTTTGATCATATTTTCAAAAAACAACAATTTTGCCTGAAATTTGAGGTCTGATGTCTGTGGTATCTTAGAAGAAGTTATTCAAAACATAATATTCTACAACTTTGTCGAAGACATCGACCCTCTAAAAAAATTTTTTGAAAAATTTTTTTTGCTCGGGTACTCTACTTTAGTCCAACAACAAAATATTCTATTTAAAAAGTTGCAGAATAATGATTTGGACATATCATACGAAGAAATGCTGGTTCTAAAATGACATCTAAGGCCTCAAATAGGTTTTGTCCCACCTTTTTTGGATTGGTCCCACTGTGCGCCCAGGCCAGGCTGAAACACCCGTAGTTGAAACGTTCGCTGTTGGTCGAATCAAAGAAACTGTCCGGTTGCATAATTAGATGAAGTTTGCCAACGGGACGATGATGATAGATGTTTGAGTTCGCAGTAAAGTAAAGCGATGGCGGAGGTAACAGTACGAGACTATGACCTGGACGATTATGAGACCCGCGAAGACCGAAACTGGGGCTGTTCAACAGACGGTTCCCCGAAGCAAGAAAGGAATGCCGTAAGCTACCAAGTAGCGACAATTAAACTTCGGCATCTTTGCCGGATAACGAACCATCACCTTTTGATGATCTCATAAGGGTTGCATCATGCTATAGCAGTAATGGGTTTAAGGAACTATTCATAAATCACGCAAACATTGCTCAAAACTGACTCCCTCTTGTAACATGTAACAAATTATCACAAATTTCTCTATCCCCCTCTATTACGTAACAAATTCGTCATTTTTTTTTCTTCGGTAAAAACTGGTTACGTAATAGTCTAGCATACTCCCCCTCTCTCATACTTAAGTAATCTGCACATACTGAATGGATGAAATCGCTCATCATTTGCACGAGCTGGCAGAGAAGAGGTGTTAGATGTAACTTTCTGCTCTGGCGGTATTACCAAACAAGGTAGAATAGTCGTTATCTAATCATAAGTACATCCCAAATCTACAAACTGGGTGATTAGGTTTTACGGGTATCTTCCGACGATGGAATATCCGAGTAACTCTTGGAGCTTGAGCTTATGCGATCACCTCTGGCTGCTACTCCGTTATCGATCTGGACTAGCTGAAGTTGCACAGGGAATCAGTAGATAAATGCTTGAGAATAGCGAAACATCTTTCAATGTCCAACGCTGGTAATCCTAGTGTTTATTGATCAACAACGATGCCAGCCAGGCCTGAACGTAGATCGCGGAAGGAAAGAGAAGGAATGTTATTCAGATACTTGCTTTTGCTAGAAGCCGTATATACTGCGTACTCCACAAGTATCACGGGAGGAGGATATTTGTTTGTAAGTATTCATTCTTCATGTTCTTCTCTTCGGAAGGAAGACGTGACCACAGATTTTTTCACCTAAGAAAAATCTCAACGACCTCGGCTGGGATTGAAACCAGACCAACTGGGATGGATGTCAGTCACGCAGTCACTCAACCATCGGTGCCGTCTGGAATATCCAAAACAAACTCTCCCATAGTATCAACATACCAAGAGGCTCCGCTTCGAGTTATGCGGGCTTCTAGATGAACCTTGTAGTCTTGCAACAAGATACATTCTATTTGCGTGGCGGGAAATAAAAAATTCATTCCCAAAGGTAGCCGCATTACTTATGAGGAGGCAAAGATCTTTAGAACGGTAGATCTTCTCAAACCAGTGATCAGAATGTTAGCTTGGGCGAGCACCCGCTGCATGCAGTCAGCGTGACTTTGACGTGACTTTCGAGTCAATTTTGGAAGCAACACGAGGTCAAAAATTGCCTTCATAAATCACGAAATGGACATACGCAATGCTTAGCAACCGACATCTGTGCTCATCGTTAGGACAGGTAGATACTGAGTGTCCGTGGATGTCCTCAAGGTGGTGTGCTGTCACCACCTCTATGCAACTTTGTCGCCGATGGCTTATTGAGGAAACTTAATGAGGTTGGGTTTCCGACGTATGGTTTCGCCGATGATTATCATATAATGGTCACCGGTATTTGCATTAACACACCCTTTGGCTTAATGCAGTAAGCCTTATGTGTTGTTGAGCAATGGTGTCATCATGTTGGACTATTAGTTAATCCGAATAAAACACACTGACCCTGAAATTGGTGTCGCAGATCAAGTTAAGTACGCTGGGGAAATTCTTGACTCAAAACTTAGTTGGACAGCTCACATCGATTTCAGAGTCAAGAAAGCTTGCAATGTAGGCATTCATGTGCATTTCGTCTTAAAATTACTGGGCTTTGAAACAGTAACCCAATAGATCGTGCAATTACCCACACAAGAGTGTGGCCCCAGATGGTTACTTGGGATGAGCGTACACTTGCTTACAGACACAAAACTGTGGCCTCAGATGGTTACTTGGGATGAGCGTACACTTGCTCTTGTCCAAACCTTACACTCACACGTAGTTGAGAATTCCCCCTCGCAAAGAGCTCCATGGAGCGACAACTTGATGAATACGTAGCTTGTTATACTGACGGTTCTTTGCTGGAGGTTCGAGTCGATGCTGGTATCTATTGTCGCGAAATGAGATTAAACCAATCTCATTCGCTTGGTAGATACTGTACCGTATTCTAAGTAGAAATCGTCGCGATTTTGTGGGGCGTACAATCGGAACTTCAACAGAGAATTTGGTAAAAGAATCTATTTTAGCTCTAGCAGTCAGGCTGCCCTAAAATAATTTCGTTCGGCAGATCGGAATTAGTAGTATCATGTCGAGCTCAAATCAAACAACAAATCATTTCAAATGCTTCTATGCAACAACAACTCAAAGTGCTACTTTCACCTGTATGGTCTGTCAACAGATGCCCGTCCCTGTCGTTAACAATGACCGGCACTGGGGTGCTTTTCCTTATGCTGTTGATCGTTTTCTACAACTTTTGCGCGTCGTTCCAGGCAAAGGCTTACTCTGCCTTTTTGTTGTATTCATGTTTCTAACGTCGATGTAGTTTTTCTCGGCTGCCTACTACTTAGCATATCCCTATTCTGACGTGTAGCCGCTTCGAGCATTCGGCTTCTGGCCTGCTTTTTTTTCGTCCGTCGCTAATTGGTACTCGGTCATTCCGATATTACCGGAAATGAATTTGCAGACGAATTAGCAAAATCGGTCGCTACGGCTTACTTGGTTGGTCCAGAACCAGTTCTATCACTGTCGATAAGTTGAATAAACCAACCATTGGCGTACCATGCAAACTTGCGTTCAAACAAAAACTTTTCTACCGGATGTAAGTCCGAAAATGTCAAAGAATTTGCTGCATTTTCCAAGCAGTATTCTAATCAGTGCACTGACTAGTCATTGCAAACTCAAATATGACATGGCTACTATTCAGCGTGCTGAGTATTATTCGTGTGATCTTTGTGAATCAGATTACGGAATTTCAATCATTTGATACGTAACTGCCATATAATGTAATTGCGTGTCCGGATTTTTGGCTCTCGATACATAGATGAACCTAGGTACAGGGAGCTAAAATTCAAGGATATGCTATTATTCCTAACCCAGTGTGGTAAAGAGCTATAGAGTTTGCTGAGAAGTTTTGAGAAACAAGTCGATTGCAGAGAAAATACAGCAGTATTTGAGCAGTATCCACGACCGATCTTTGGAAACTCGGACGGAAAAGGGATTTTAAACTGTACTATGACACTTCTCCATTCCTTCATATCAGGAAAATATGAAGAAAAACCACGGAAAGGCACAAATCTCCGATCAACATGGGGTAAGTACTATTTGGGCCAGTCGCTACTGATTCCTGATATCGCCTTGCTCCAATCCACCTAACGTCACAAACAAGCCGGATATCTCTCTGGTTATTTTTACGTTTGATATTGATCCATCCATCGTCTTACGAATCTACTTACCCCTCCAGAAGTGGCGCGAAAGGCTCACTGAGCGAGCAACTGCTAGTTCATTTTCAGAGCGATGTACAATCAGTGCACTAAGTGACGCGAGTTACGGTAGGTTAATCAGCTTTGACGAAAGGTTATGTTGGTATTATCTGCCACAGTTCGTTCCGTTTCACTGAATCGAACGCCAACTGGAAATCCACAAACAGACGGTGAGTCCGCTAGTTGAATTCCAGGAACTGATCCAGGGTTTATCGCACGATAAACATCTGGTCGGTCGTTGATCATCTTTCACGAAGCCTGACATTTACTGAGGATTCAGTCAACTAGCAGTATGTTAAACAGAAAACGGAAGAGTACTTCATAGACGGCACTGAGAATTGTTATACTTGATAGTTGTTACACTCGAGTGTATGGTCCTTCTTGTAGATACGGCAAATGAGCCCATCCAAACAGTCTAAAGGCACGCAGATTGTACCGATCGTAGTCGATCACTCCCAACTTTTAAAAGTTCGATCGGCGCTCTCGAGTAGCCTTTTGCACGTTATCTAATGTGTCCATCATCCTAAATCTTCATTCTGTGTGTGCCATCTCTACTAGTTTGTCCGTGCAGCAACAACTCAAAGTGCTACCGTCACATGTATGGTCTGTCAACAGATCCCCGTCCCTGTCGTTAACAATGACCGGCACTGCGGTGCTTTCCCTCATGCTGTTGATCGTTTTCTACAACTTTCTTGCGTCGTTCCAGTCAAAGGCTTACTCTCTCTTTTCGTTGTATCCATGTTTCTTACGTCGATGCAGTTTTTCTCAGCTACCTATATTTCCTGATTGTACATCATATTATCATGATTTAATCTGTTCCACAATATTCCGCCACGTCACTCGGTCAGTTGCTGCTTGTCTCCAACCTCTCAGGTGCCCGATACTCGCCAGGTTCTGCTCCACTTGGTCCAGCCACCGGGAAGAAAAATCAACTTGGTGGGGTTGTTGTCCGGCATCCTGAGCCTAGATAGATGAACTCGTCAACCACCTCGAACTCGTCGCCGTCGATCGTAATACTACTGCCCAAGCGTTCCCTATCGCGATCGGTTCCGTCAGCCAGCATGTACTTCGGCTTAGACACATTTATCTTCAGTCCTACTCGTGCTGCTTCGCGCTTCAGTTGGGTATACAGATCTGCTACCGCCTCCTTGTTTCTACCGATTATGTCCACGTCGTCAGCGAAGCACACGAACTGTCCGGACTTCGTGAAAATCGTGCCCCGCATGTTGAATCCCGCTCTTCGCAATACACCGTCCAGCGCTATATTGAACAGCAAGCAGGACAGCCCATCGCCTTGTCTTAGTCCCCTGCGTGTTTCAAATGGACCCGAGAGGCCGCCCGAATTTTTGACACAACACCTTACACCATCCATCGTAGCCTTAATCAGTCTTGTCAGCTTCCCAGGGAATCCGCTCTCGTCCATCATTTTCCATAGCTCCACACGGTCTACCGTGTCATATGCGGCTTTAAAGTCGATGAACAGGTCATGTGTCGGGACCTGGTATTCACGGCATTTTTGGAGAATTTGCCGTAAAGATTTGGTCGTTTGTTGATCTGCCGTTGATGAAACCGGCCTGATAACTCCCGACAAATCCATTCACCAGCGGTGATAGGCGCCGGAACAGAATCAGGGATAGCACTTTGTAAGCGGCATTTGTCACCGTGATCGCTCTATAGTTTTCACAGTCCAATTTGTCGCCTTTATTGTATATCGGGGTGATTACCCCTTCCTTCCACTCCTCCGGTAGCTGTTCCCTGTCTCAGATCCTTCCGATTATTCGGTGTATGCTTTCCGTCAGTTTCTCCGGACCCACCTTGAAGAGTTCCGCTCCTAAACCATCCTTACCAGCTACCTTGTTGTTCTTGAGCTGATGAATAGCCTCGTTAACCTCATTCATAGTGGGCGCCGGTACAGCCCCGTCGGCTGCGACACTGACATAATCGTCCTCCTCGAACGCCCGATTGTCCGCCTGCGCACCATTCAGATGTTCATTGTAGTGCTGCCTCCACCTTTCGACCACCTCACGTTCGTCCGTCAAGAGGCCACCTTCCTTGTCTCTACACATTTCGGCCCGCGGCACAAAAACGTTGCGAGAGTCATTCAGCTTCTTGAAGAACGCCCGCGTTTCCTGAGAGCGATACAGTAGCTCCATCTCCTCTCTCTCTCAGACTCTTCCAGGCGGCGCTTTTTTCCCCTGAAAAAGACGAGTCTGCTGTTTTCGCTTCCGTCGATATGACTCCACGTTCTGACGAGTGGCTTGAAGCAACATCGCTGCACGTGCTGCATTCTTCTCGTCCAATATCTCTTGGCACTCGCCATCGAACCAATCGTTCCGTCGACTCCTCTGTACGTATTCCAGGACGCTCTCCGCAGTGCTGCTTATGGCTGCTTTAGTCCTGGTGCCTCCTTCGGTGGCAGCGCTGCTTTAAGACTGCGCGTACGTTGTCTCGGCTACCTACTACTAAGCACATCCTTATTCTGTCGTGTAGCCGCTGCGACCATTCGGCTTCTGGCCTGCTTTTTTTCGTCCGTCGCTAATTGGCACTCAGCATCAAACCAGTACCCAACACTTCTGTGGCTGTTGTGCTAACCGCCTCATGTACCTGCTGGCACGCGATCTCTTGTTGAGCATTCTGTTATGACAACGCCTTTTGCCGACAGTCGCTGTATGTTCAATCGTGTTCTTATTAAAGTTATTTTAATTCTACATGGCTCAATGCGTTAACATTATTGAACTGTGGGTCTTTTATATATTTGGAGCATGTATGAACGATATAAAAAATATTTTTTTCGATTGTCGTCGCTATTGTTGTTATGGTGCTTATGGTCGGCTGTTTCTGCCTGCTTCTTATTCTTGCGTAGCATGATCGTGTATCCGTTTGTTGCATAAGCTTTTTCGTTAGCTCTTGCTTTTGTGCTACTAGGCACAGTCGTGATCAATGGCTGAATAGGTGTTTGCGATTTAGCAGAACATGTCGATGACTGGACGTTGGTTTTTATTGCAGTTGGTGAGTTTTTCTTGCCAGTTTTAGTATAGTGCTTTCTGCTAGCTTTTTACAGAGCTGGCACATATTTTTCTGACTTGGATAGGTGCACAGCGTTGTCTGATTATAGAGAATGTCATCAAGTTTGACTGTGATGATAACATAGGAACGAATAGGCCTTGCCTGTCTCATTCGCAACACAAATACAATTCGTTGTAAAACCTTGGAAGAAGTGTCTCCAAGTATCATTCGCAACGGATATGATTTATCTGCATTTTGAGATGCTGTATCAAATGATATGTTCGGTGGATACGGTGCAAAGTCGTGCAACCGGACTTCGACTGCATCATCGTCCATATATACGGGGATTTTGATACATACGTTGTCAAGCTTGATAAAATTTTGCATTTTGTTCTGCTTAACTATTATGTGTCCGACAGGTTACTCGTGCACTTTTTCAGATTTCGATCCATGAAATGCAAGTGTTCTTCCCCAAGTAGAAAATTGGTATTTAGTGTCATCTTTGAACATTACCATGCATAGTTTTTAAGGGAATGAAATTGATGATGCGGGAATCGGGGGCCTGAGGAGGAGCTTCTGGATTTTTAAACCCGGCAACAGGCCGACAACAGTACCCGGGTGCCCAAAAAACAGAAATGCTCATAACTATGGCATTTTTAAACCGACTTCTGGGTGTATTTTGGATTCTGAAACTCTCTACTTTTGGACTCAGTAAGAATGAATCAGATGAATTCATCTCGTTTTCAGTAATTCGGATTTCCAGAGGAATGTTCCAGTATTGAGGTACTATTTACGAATTTCAATGTAATACTGGCAATATGGGTATCAAAATTCATGGAATTGCCTCAGAAGAGTGTAATGTCATGGTTTTGGACCATTTGGTGACTGGTGACGGACGTTCCGGAGCAGGTTCCCGTGGGACCGATTGGCCGTTCCGAGGTCAAATTGCCATATGGGTCCGTAACGATAAATAAGAGATTTCTGAGACAATTTCAATAATATTGTTGTTTATACTGCTAGGATTTTATTACAATTTACAAATCATATCCTAGCACAGAAACATCCCTCCGGAAATCCGAATTATCAGGAACAAGATACCTTCATTTTTACAGATTTTAAAAGTGGATGAGATTGTCAAACCAAAATCGGTGTCTAAATCGGTTGATAATACCACAGTTATGAGCCTTTTAATTGGCGGTATCCTTTATTTCGTTTATTTGACACGGCTCATAGCGGTAGCTTAACGGAGCCGTGGATCTTTTAAATGTTCACAATATGACGGCGGGGGAGACCGGTTAAAGGTGTTTTTGTTGGACACACAACGATTAATAAAACATGTATTGCGCACATGGTGGAATTGTATTTGAGAGACTTCCTGTAGTTTAATTGCCAACTGTTCTGTGGTAACTGTTCTACTGCGCGGATTACGCCAGTTTATTTAAAGTCAATCACAATGGTCTTCTTCCACAAGGCTTCTCTGTTCTTTTGTGGTACACTCATTTTCAATGCTTAACGAGGTACGATACTACACCGTTTGTACGGTGACTAAGTAATCGGGTAGCACGTACAAAAGCTAATGTACAATCGCATAGTCCTCTCACACCTGGGACCGGATATGCTGGACAGCATTCCGCGAATCTTACACACCACCAGATAATAACCGGAATCGACGTTCGGTCCGCGGTAGTCTACCCGAGCAGAAGAAAATAACTGCGGAATACTAAAGTTAGGTATCAATACCAACGACTGTTTACCACAATATGGTATTAATGAGCTCTACATAAGAGGTAAAATACCAAATAAAAATAACACAGACATGTTCTACAAATTACTATTTGATAATGAAACGAGTTATTATAATACCTGAATAATAATAAAACATTTTTCAATCTTCCAATAATAAAATTCACTCTATGGAGGTATTCAATAAGGTATTGGTTTGGTATTTGTAAAATTAAGTGGAATACATAAATAATACTAAAATAAAGTATTATACCTCATTGAGGTATTAAGCAGGTATTGAAAAATGTTTCTTCAATACCTGCTTAATACCTCAATGAGGTATAATAATCAATTAATACTAAGTTTTGGTATGAATACCAAAAAATAGTATGCTCGGGTTATTGCCCAGTTATTTTCTCCTGGTCGGGCAGTTCGCCTACAATTTTTGTTGTCAATATTAATGTTTGTGTCTTGTGCAGCGCACAAAATGAAGATTATTCAAATTTGTACGGCAATTAAATTATTCATTTAACCTTCCGGAAGTCGCGCTAGTGCACTAAGTGCACACTGCTCTGAAAATCTAGCGAAATCGTCTTAGAGCAGCTGCGGCTGCTCGTTCAGTGAGCCATTTGCGCGACTTACGGAGGGTTAATGAAGAATTTAATCAACGAACCATCTAGAACCTTGAATAAGGAAGAAACGTGGACAACCGTAGCGTCCGTTTCAATTTGATGGGCATTTAATAAATCGTTGGGAGTGACTTGGCTAAGAGATGTCACTCTTATGGTTCCTGGGATAGAACAGAGGTATTTAGCCCTACCCTGGCTACTGAGCCTAGGTTATAGCGCCTTTACTCGCTTGGCTTTGTATTCGAGCCGCCCTACCCTAGTAACAATTAAAGTTTTATTGTAGTTTTATAGCAACTGATAAAATTTAGATTGAATTTTTAGCGTGCTATAAAACTTCAATTGTTACTTGGGTAATGTTTACAAAACCCATATAAAATTACGGTTTTGAGTGAACCTAGAGCAACTCTTATTCAAAAATCGAAATCAGCATAAGATTTAGTTAATAACCCGAATTCACTACAATGAAACAAAGGACTCCTGTTTGGATCGCCTCTCAACATGTTTACCAACTGAAACTCACTCCGGACCGGGTCTTAATCCGTAATGTACCCAACATGTCGGAGTTCACATTCGGTGCTGAAATCGGCTACTGCATCCGCACCGAAATCCATACAGAATCCAATCAGGATTGAGAATCGATTTCAGAATGGCATTCGTCCAGTATAAAACGACGTCGTCTTCGTCATAGGCGACGGCATCGACATCTATATGTTCAGTTTCCCTAATCTTGCAGTCGGGAACTCAACTATTCCGATCATCTATGCTGCTTGAGCCGAAATCGAGATCTGGAATTCGAATTCCAAAAACTGATTCTAAACTCTTTTCAACGTTTTCATTGATGGAAACCACGATACATGAATGTTGATTTTTGGCTTGAGCGTTATCTAACATCAGGATTCGAACGCTCACTTTTCGCTTGACCACGAATCTAACTCGGAGTCGACGTTTGGTCCGCGGTAGCTCCTAAAACTTTAAATTCTTCGAGGATTTGAGACCTTTCTTCATATAAAACATCTTGCATTCGCGTCGAATTTTTCTAATTTATAATTCGGTTCGTAAGTTTTAAAATTCTCGGGTTTGATTTTACTAAATTATAAAATTTTTGGTTCCGGTTGTCCATTTCAATGTGCTGTGCTCGAGCTCAGAGCAGGCATCAGATGTTCTAAATATAAAATTCTCTGCTCAGGTTTTTTAGTTTTGAAATGTTTGGATTCCATTTGGTATGGGGTTCAACAAAAGTAAAAACACAACCATCTCTAGTGTACATATGCACTCTGATTCCCCAGCCAAAACTCAACTGTACCTACCTTGAATCTCTTGTCCTGTAACACCTTTTTGATTGCAACTAGCTCGCCCGTATCACAGAGCGTCGCCTGGAAGACGACCCCGAAGCTTCCATTGCCGATCACTTTCGTATCCGTGTATGATACCTCCTGTGGTCTGTCTGGTCCTTGGCCGGCTGTCGCCACAACCGTTGTCACTTTTGAACCATCCTTACCTGTGCGCGGGGAGAGAAAAGTAGGAAACAGAATTATTCAATTTGTTCAGGATAACTGCCAATAGTTCGAAGGAAATTGAGATAAAGGAAACACGAGTAAAGATTAACGCAGACGACTGACTCAATTTACTTGGAAGTGTGATCAGAATTGATCAAATCCTGCAACGATTCATGTATCCAAGTTGAACGAAAATATTTTCAGTGTCGTATGTTTCGTTGATTTGATCACGCTTCTGGTTCATTACATTGTTCGCTAATTGAACAAAAAATCTGTGCCACGTACCGGATAACTTTTCCAATAGCAATGATAAGACGATGGGATTAGAACCGATTTGGGTGACATTGTTTCGGTGCTCCATGATAAATAGTGAAAACAGTATTTCTGCAAAGCTTATTAGTATAGGATTAGGGTAGTGTTTTTGTCGTCCTAGTAAATCAGTGGAACCGAGAAGCTACGACGGAACGGGGATTAAATCTACATATGGTGTTTCATTTGTTCTGTTCGAAGTTGTATGGATTCTGCCACATAGTTCTAGAAATTTTGATTAGCTACTAAGTATTTTGTGAAGAAACATTTGTTGAAGCAGATATTTATGGATTAGTTACAAAATGTTGACATTGAAGCTTCATTTTACGTGAAACACTGCGTCTTAAGTTGAAACATGGCTCGATGAATATTTTTATTGTTCTTCCAGCTACACATCTTTCATGAAAGTGGTCATGCCCTCAACTAGAACGTCCTTCGGAAAGTGATGATAATGATAGCATCCGAACTCACTTAAGGTATGCGAGTGAGAAAAAGCAAAAACTAATTATCTCACATTGGTTTGCCACA
This sequence comes from Topomyia yanbarensis, assembly GCF_030247195.1. Taxonomy (NCBI): domain Eukaryota; kingdom Metazoa; phylum Arthropoda; class Insecta; order Diptera; family Culicidae; genus Topomyia; species Topomyia yanbarensis. The sequence goes on along the minus strand of NC_080671.1, from coordinate 394,649,632 downwards.
TCGTCTGCTTTACCGCCACGGCCGATGGTTCGCTGGGAAGCGAGGTGGTATGATGGTATTTATATCGCGTCAGATTATTCACGTCGTACTCGTACGTACGTACCTTCGACAGGAGCAGCAAATGTTAAACGGTGATGTAAGTCATGATCAACCCGGAACTGGATGTAGGATAGAGAGTGGTAGTTTATTTGAAACCTTTAGCAAAGCCTGAAGAGACTCATGAGACTTCCAGTTCACGATACGAGTTCATAAATATTCCACTTAGTAATTCGAACATCTCATTGTAATAACCATCGAAACATCTAGTGACTTGTTTTGGGTACAATTAACAAGAGAATTGATATGAGTTTTGCCTTGATGGTATTCCGAGAAAAAATCTCTCACGTGTTACAGTAAATTGTAATCAATTGCTGAAACAATTCTCTTCATCCAATTAGCGATTAGAAAACTAATGATTGTTTGTTTGATGAAGGTGAAAGTTAATTTAAACCTTTTCCTTTTATAAAATACTAGACATTAGTAACCATAATCTACACACCTAGAAAAAATCGTGTAAATTTACGTCTCCTGACCCTGACATATACGAGCATCAAAAATAACTTAGTTTTACGTTTGATTCCAATTTTACATGTCGTTGAATTTCGTAAAGCACGTAATTTTACTTCACATATGGCGTTTGTTCTGAATGGTAGTAAGTGTAATTTTATGTCATTGAGCATGTAAAGTGTCTATTTCATGTAAAATTAAACGGAACACGGTTATTTTTCGTCATTTGGTGAATTACGGCTTGTTAAATTGTGTCATGCTTGCAATTACGTCAACGATAAAATTCAGAATTTTTTGGTGTGTGAAATATCCATTCCACTGTTACACATTCATGAAGCCAGTCACAGCACCTGACGTAATGGGGAATTTGGCTACAAAATCGATACCCACAACGTCGTTTGGAGGCTGAAACGACCTTGACGTGAATAATAAATAGACAGCACAGTTCGGCGCAAGTCTTCTAGCTGCGTTAATATGTAACTCCGTAAAGCGTTTCAAATTTTACAAAAAAAATATCAGGAAGCACAACATAGCGGATGCAACGCGATCGGGACCTTGTGTCGTTTGGTTGCCTCAAAAGCAGAACAACTTAATTTAAAAAAACTGTGCTGTCAGCCAATGAGGCGTGACACGGTGACGAAAGAATTCCATCAAAACGGACCGGTAAACGCAGCAGGACAGCTTCTACGACTACCTGTCACCGACCACGAAGCGTTGTTAGACTGCATTGTTTTGCCGTCGCATCCTACCAGACTACCCCTGCAACAACGGCGACAGCACAACACTTCCTGCTTCTGCCAAATACAGAGCAGGATGCAAAAACAACAACTCACTTGCACCGGTTCCAGAACTGCCACTTGCTGTTACCACTCCAATATCCACCAAGAGGCTTACCTTGTAGAGCGAAAAAAAACACAATAAATGAAATTAGCAATGAACCAATTTGTTTTCTCATTCATTGGGTGTGTGTGTGGTGACAGCTCGCTAGACACACCCCGACCCGAAGCAGCAGCTTTCCGCGCAGTCGATCCGGATGAAGGCGGAATTTTGCGTTGTGTGGTTAATTGATTCGATAAATTACAGCAGCAGGCGTAAGACGATCGGGGTTGGTGGGTTTGTTCGAAGGAACCAACCTTACATAGATACATCCAATGCGTGAGTGCCGGAGAGGCTAATTTTCATTAGCTAGCTAACAAGGCGTCCCGCTCCCTACACAATTCCGGAATTGAGCTGTCGGAAACCTAGCAACGCCGGGTGAAGTGCGAATGTTAAAAGCCAATCAATTTCACTGAACGAATTAAATGTATTATGTTTATATTTCATTTTCGCGCATTTGTCCACCACGTTTTAACCCTTTGAAGTCCAAGAGGTGTTTAAAAAAAAATTGTCTACGAATTGGAAGCGCTTTTTAGGAAGATACTAGAAGCATATAAAAATAAAGAGAAATAACACCTGTTCGGAATGTTTTAGATTAAATTCAGGCGTTTTTTCTACTGCAAAACAAGCACCAAAAATGTCTACCAATGAACTTGTTGCAATTACCTCCTACTACACTGTTAACCTTAAACGGGATTTATGTGAATCGATCGCCAACTTGTTCGGATGAATCAGTTCAAAAGAAATTATTCAAGAGTTGTAAGAGAAGTGCGTGCAACTATTTCCAATGTTTTGAAGGATTGTAGCGAAGAAAATAAAGGCCGGAAATAAAAACAAGTGTGGTCGTCCTCCAAAATAAAATGTCCCTGGCCCTTGTATTTTGAATATAAGCAGCGTAGTTTATCATAGACGTAAGCGAGCACCATAATATACAGTGAAACGACTCGGAAATATACCAATTTGCTGCCGTACACTTCACCGTAAACACTTTTCCAATGGTAAATTTATTTTGCACATATTCCTTGTTTCCGACATGAGTCATGTTTTTCCCTTGTTCACGGTTTTCAGGAACATGTCCAATGGAAAATACAGAGATAAAATGACCGGAACGGTGATAATTCACCTTTTATTAGACACTTTGAGAAAAGATAGGTCCTCCAGAAGTAATCGAACCTGCGATCTCCCAGTCTCTAGCTGGGTGCGTTAACCATTCCGCCATCGAGGAACTGCGATGATGTCATCACATGGGCATCTGTGATGACATTATCACAGTTCCTACCAATGGACCCATCTACCCCCAATGCCATTTATGAGCGAATCGTCACCGTGGATCGCGTTCAGGCTTGAGATAATATTATCGCTGTTTGCTTCCCATTAGCTAGCTCAGACACCGCCAGACTTCGGTGGTGAATAGAGCTTGGAGAAGCATATTGAAGTCTGCCCTATTTTGGCACCATAAAATAAATGGAAACGATGGCTATTACACTGGTAACAATTGATCAACATCAGACGATGTTATGTCCGTCGGAAAAAATAAACTCGAGCCGAAGGTTTTGGCATGGCCAACCATTGCTGAGAAAGGCGTTCCAGTGCTTCTGATCGGTGCAGACATAGCTAAATCCGTCGATTCCGATATACATATTAGTAAATGCTTGTTGAAATTGAAGCACTTCATCTAAAAATATCACGCTCATAATTCATATTTTGGCCGGGTCTTCCAACTGAGTAGCCACTGATTGCTCGAATCAAACTAAGAAATCGACATCGTTATCGTCCGAAACCGAGTTCAAGTTGTTCTAAAATCGAAGAAAATGGTCCATTATAGTCTTCTGACCTCGCACAAAGCTTCTGACCTCGCACAAAGCGGAAGCAAAAAATCGCTGCATTGTGGACAACACTGGCAATATTTCGCCCCCTAGAAAAAGGATCTCAACACGCAGCAGCAAGCTGCGCCTGAACGAGACCAAAAATTTTACATAGCTGTTTTTTTTTATTTATTGCAAAAAAACAAACAATCGGCCTCGTCGAGCTACCGCATTTGGGCCTAAATAAAATTATTAATTATAAAAAAAATCGCTGCATTATAGGTACAAGTGAAGGAAGTCAGCGCTTTGTTCTATATCCAGTGCACAAACAATATTGTATCGTTACCCCCGGCAACGACTCTGCCAAAGGACACGAAAGTGCTCGTGCTACAGGATAACATAACTTCGGCCGACTTTAAGAAATCTCGTGTTAGAATCACAGTTCAGGAGGTGGAACAACTAGTTAAAGTTAAAACGGAGCTCAAACTCGAGGATGTTACGTACATTCAGCTACACCACGTCAAAAATTGTGTGTTTGATTACGTTTAGAAGTTTAGTACAGTCAGAAAACTTTATTGCAACAACTAGGTCGAATTTAATAACACCAAAATAGAATCAAGATCCCCGTGTATATGAAAAACGACATTGTGAACGTTTGTATCCATAATTTGACAACGCGCACTAAGAAAGATTACATCAAATGAATTATATCGCAATACGGAGAAGTAGAATCTATTACAAATGACACTTGGAGAAATTTTTTCATCGGTATTTGTGAGGATGCGAGTGACTAAACCAATACCTTCTTACATGACTATCGAATGCAAATCACCGAAGGATGGCGTAATCTATAAGCAAACAACACTGATCACATATTCTGGGCAGACTCCAACATGCCAATGCTACAACCAGACAGTCCGCTACGGAAAAACATATGCCGAAGCGACTAGTCAAAACTCTTCTACTACAGCCAATTCTAACAAGCAGCCACCGATAATTACAGATAAACCAAAAACAACGAACCCAACAAACCAATAATGAAGGGACAACGACTACGACACCAAGAAAGAAGCAAATACTGATGAAGACGGATTTACAAGAGCGACTCGCAAGAACAAGATACAACCAAGAACCTCTGACCGTGACAAGCCAGAAAGCAGCACCGATGATGACATGGACGTGAACGATTACGCGAGAGAAGGCAAACTAAATGATCCACAAGCTGCGACGGATAGGGCAACTAATGGTTCACCGCCAAGGAAAAGAATCTCAACACGCAGCAGCAAACTGCGTCAACAAGATCTGGCAGACAGACTTTCTTAGTATTTTTTATTTTTACTTATTGTAAAAACTTAGAAGAACCACGGCTCAGTGTGCTAACGCATCGAGCCGTGTCAAATAAACCTTTGGAAAAAAAACGGTCCATTAAGTGCACTGTAAAAGTATTTTTGGACAGTTTTTACATAAAATGGACAGTTTATGCATAAACCATCGAAATTAATTTTAAATTCGATGTGTTGTTTTCAAATGGAGTACACTGGAGAGTTGTCCTACTGGAGCTGCAGAGCTAGGTTCTGGGATGGGCTCCCTGTCAAAATCACTCACTACAATTGCAAACGTGGCGGGAAATATTACCCATTAAAACCCTGCTTAAGGTTAATTGCAGCGGATCGTGAATCTGATTGCGATATTTCAGATTTGCAGTTTCAGTTCAGATGTGTGGGCGTAGGGACTTCATAATCGTGCGCTTATTTGTTCGTGTTTAAGACCGCGTTAATCAGATTATAAGTTCTATAGCGCCCACTAAATCATCGGTGCGTTTTTATGTTTATGAAAACTTGGGCGTAGTTGTGCGTGAATGATTGCAATTTGCATGATCGTCTTTGTGTATCATCGCGAAAGACTCTAGCATTTGTATGTTAACGTGTTCGATCGTGTGGCCATTTGTATGTTGCATGTAATAATTCGATTTTATAACCGTGTGACCAATCGCGCATTCACGTGTGCTCTTGAATGATTGCGCGGACCTTGAAACTGATACTTAATTTTTAGTGTAAGGTGTAGATGCTACATGAGAGCGAGTCTCCTATATCACTAGAGTTTCCGGTCATGATGCCATGTAACGTATTGCCTAGTGGATATGCACGTAATTTTGTTTATGATTGGTCCAACTGAAGGCATGAACCTAGGCTGCTAGGACCGAGGGTAGGGACTTCTGGATGTGATCTATTCATGATCGCGCGAACGCGGTTTGTAAAATATTCACTTAATCACAAGGGTGTTTTGGACGTAGGTGTGCGTGGATAATCGCGAAGAGTTTAACCATTTGTATGTTATATTTGTCCCGTATATTAGCGTGTATGTAACTTCGCGTGTATAAATTCGATTGTATAACCATGTGACCATTCGCATATTCGCGTGAGTTCTTGAATAATCGCGCGTACTGTGAATCTGACAGGGTAAAGTGCCTATTTTCACCATATTGAAGAGGGTGCTTCACGAATTCATTAATTTCTCAACCTGCAACCGATGGAATGCGTACAAATTGGCATCACCAGCTTTGCTTTGTTGTTAAACATTATGATAATAAGACAAATGTCCTGAAAACGCTGAAATGCTCGTTTTTAACTGCAACGAAAACTCGAATCGAGCGCCCCTATTGTCGCGCTACCATTTGACTCAATGAGTTGAACAAAGATGGAAGACGCCGCTCTAACCAACGGCTTCAAATGGGTAGGGTGATAAGAGAAATATGGCGAAAATAGGCTCCACCCTACTTAATGTTTAGTGTGCGGCTTAGAGACTAGAATAGAGTGAGTTTCCCCATACCCCTAGAGTTATCAGTCATGTTGCCATGAAACGTGTTTTCTACTGGATATAAGCGTCATTTTTTTTATAATTCATGATCGCGCGAGCATGTGCGTTTGTAGGTCTCCACTTGACATCGCGTTTATAAATGCTAAAAAGTTTATTTAATCACCGGGATGTTTGCACGTTTACGAGTTTGCGGGCATGGGCGAGCGAGGAAGATCACAATTGTATGTTAGCGTTTGAGACCAATATTGTATTATCGCACAGAGAACGAGCGTTGAAAAGTTTGATCGCGTGGGCGTGTGTGTAGCGCGAATATAACGTAGCGTGTATATATTCGTTTGTATAAGCGTGTGTATTCCTGTACGCGTGGTCTTTTGAATGTCCATTCGGTACGTATACGATTTTGAGTGTATGGTTCAGACCTAGAAGGGAGTTAGTTTCCCCATATCACTAGAGTATCCGGTCATGGTACCCTGAGACTTCTAGCGCAGCGGTTCTTAACATTCGTCGTATCACGAACCTCTTCGAAATCACTCGAGGTTGTTACAGCTTGTTACTTCATGTAGAGAACCTTTTTCTTGGCGCTAATGCGTTAGCTGTGCTGTTCACCAGACCTTGGGAGTCAACCCTAGAGTGACAGGAAAAAATGACCCCTATCGGCCCACCCCTGAGTCGATTCCCAGTCCCACCAGGAGTACTTGCACCAAATTTGAAGCTAATCGGACAAGTCAAACTACCGGACCAACGTGCCTGAAGTTTGTATGGGAATTTTCAACAATTTACATGGAGAAAACCCGCCAGCTCGCATTTTCGCCGCTAGGTGGCACTGTATGCATCGTATTATCACTGTACGTGAAAATAAGAAAGATAATTTAATTGTCTACAACCTTGCCGAAGACTGCTAGTCAATCTGGCTTTGATAAAAGAAGTTATTAAACTTTTAACGAAGTGATGTCTGAGTCAGTTTTGCATGGGGCCTAACAGTGCATGGTTGTGTATCAGTACTCGATTCACACGAACCAAACATTTTTGCGAAATAATCGTTAGGTTTAGCTCAATGGTATGTTTACAAGAATTATAGTAAATAATACGAGTCATGCTTTGTTTAGAACATTTTAGTTCCTCCTGTTACCGCATAGAGGGCGCCAAAACTAACTTTTCAACGGAGAGAGATAGAAATTTGGTGTCTTCTACAAAGTTACAGAGCAGGCATTTTTCAGTATTTCATCCGAACATCTTGATACTCTATCTTTCTTCTATGAAAAGTTAGTGGTGGCGCCCTCTATTCGGTCACAGGTGAAACTAAATTTTTTTACCAAAACATAGCTCGAATTATTTACTACAATCCTTGTAAACATACTATTCAGCTAAATCTAACCATTATTTCACAAAAAATTATAGTTCACGGGACTCGAGTACTGATACACAACCATGCACTGCTAGGCCCCATGCGAAACTGACTCAGACATTACTTCGTTAAAAGTTTAATAACTTCTTTTAACAAAGCCGAATTTACTAGCAGTCTTCGACAAAGTTGTGGACAATTAAATTATCTTTCTTTTTTTCACTTACAGTGATAATACGATACATACAGTGCCACCAAGTGGCGAAAATACGAACTAGTGAGTTTTCTCCATGTAAATTGTTGAAAAATCCCATACAAACTTCAGGCACGTTGGTCCGGTAGTAAGACTAATCCGATTTGCTTCAAATTTGGTGCAAGTACTCCTGGTGGGACTAGGAATCGACTCAGGGGTGGGCCAATTGAGTTTTCAAAAATTCATCATTTTTCTGGGCAGTCTAGTCAACCTATTTGCCTTCTCTTGCGTTATTGTTCACGTTCATGTCTTGATCGGTACAGCTTTCATGAAGTTCAAAGTTCTTTTTTGCTTCTGGCGGGTCGCAGTCGTAAATCCGTGTTTCTTGCCATTTATTGGGCTGGTTGTTGGTTTGGAGAAACTAGACCAATCGTCATTATTTCGCTGTCGATACAGGAATTTGGCTTCGATATATAAATAGCATCAGTTATTGATTGGCCAATTTATTGTGTTTTTATCAGCATCTGTTGAAAACTGCTTTTTGGTGGTATTACTTGTAGTAGCTTGATTTTTCTCGGTGACTTCGGAGTATTGTTTTCCGTAATGTGCCGTTTTGTTACAAAACTGGCACGTAGGAATCTGACCAGTGTAGGTGCGCAGCGTTATTTGACAACTGTATTTTAACAACACGAACGCCGTTGGGAATGACGCTGAAATTTTTTCCTCACGTATCGTTTGTAATGGATTCCACTTCTCCGGACATTGATATAAATCTTTTAACGTGTTCTGGTCTAATGCACGGCGCTAAATTGTTTAGGTGCACCTCAATTTTATCGTCATCCATATATTCAGAATCTTGGTTTCAACGTTGTCATATTCGATGCAGTGTTGCATATTGTTCTTCGCAATGAAGTTTTTTGCCTTGGATAAACTTTTAAACGTTATCTATACACAGTTTCTCACGTGGTGTAACTGTATGTATATGACATCCTTGAGATTAACATTCGTTTTCACTTCGGCTCAACAGTGCATGAATGTAGGTCAAAGAGATTTTTTTAGTCTATCGAAATTATATTTTTACGCTTTACAGGCCCTTTAATTTTTTGTGGCTGATTCATTTCACTGCGCAGCCGGAGGCAACGACATAATACTGTTTGTGAAGATCGATTTTTATATCAATATAATAATTTCTGTTTGTTGCCAAACAGCTTTAAATTGCAATATCCAACCGGAAAGGTATCCATCTTTGCGGACCCCCATAAACCTTTTCGCGGCCCCCTAGGGGACCGCGGATCCCAGGTTGAGAATCACTGTTCTAGCGTATGAGTTTGTTTTTTTTTAGATGAGTCTGAAGGCTTCCGGACGTGAACGATTCATTATCTCGTGGAAACGTGCGTTGACATAATCGCACTTGAGACCGCGTTGATGAATTTGTAAGTACTAACATATTAACTTGATCACCACAGCGTTTTATGTATGCGAGATCACAGAAGTAGGTGTGTGGGTGGCCGTTGTTTTGAAAAAGTGAGCTGTCCGTTCTCATTGGAGTCTCCAGTTATGGCGCTCTAAAACTTGTTATCTAGTGTATATAATAGACTGGTTCAATTTTTGCCTTTTAGCTCCACCAGGCTCTATTAATTCCTTTTATGGCCCTTAGTAATTGTGCAAATTTTGGTACTGATCGGTTGTGTCTACGGACCCTCCAAAAATTTCAAAGTTTATATGGAAATTAGTATGAAAAATCGGTTAAAATTGAAAATAAATTCTTAAAAAATCACCTCATCAACCAATTCATGAGAATACTATATATTTCTAAAGGTATTCTTCTGCTGAAAACATTCGTGGAACATTAAAAGTTTGTGAAAATTTGCTGAGAAAAGTTATTAACAAAAAAGCAGCATGACTTCAAAACAAGTGGATTTTATTATTAATCATAGCAACCCTGTTTGAATAGCTCCATCGTTATACAAATGTAAACTAGGTTACTCAAACAGGGTTGCTAAGATTAATAATAAAATCCACTTGTTTTGAAGTCATGCTGCTTTTTTTGTTAATAACTTTTCTCAGCAAATTTTCACAAACTTGCAATGTTCCACAAATGTTTTCAGCAGAATAATACCTTTAGAAACATATAGTGTTCTCATTGATTGATGAGGTGATTTTTTAAGAATTTATTTTCAAATTTAACCGATTTTCCATACTAATTTCCATATAAACTTTGAAATTTTTGGAGGGTCCGTAGACGCAACCGATTGGTACCAAAATTTGCACAATTACCAAGGGCCATAAAAGGAATCAGTAGAGCTTGGTGGAGCTAAAAGTCAAAAATTGAACCAGTTTAGTATATAAGTTACGTATTTTTGAGTGAGAGCTCCCGGGTGAGTACGATTCATGATTTCGTGGGAGCGGGGCTTGAAACTGCGTGCATTAAGCGTTGGGCGTAGGTATGCGTGATTGATCGCGTTTGCGATCGGATTTGTACTATCGCGAAAAGCTCGAGCGTTTATATGTCATTGTGCGCGCTATTTTTATCGCGTGGGCGTTTGTATGTCGCGTATGCCAGCGCGTTTGTAATTTCGCGTGTACTAATGCGTTTCTATAGCCGTGTGGTCGTTTGCATATTCCCGTATTTTGAGTGTCACTGAGAGAGAAACAGTAAAGGGAGAAACAGCACAATAATTAGATATACATTCAGTGAAGGTAATACTGAGTTGGTGAGAGTAGGAAAATTGCATGGTGCATGGTCCAATCAGCCAACATCTTAAATCAACTTTCTGTTAGAGGTCAATATGAAAATCTACAATTATGTGCAATAGAATATGAATGGCTATTTTCCTAGTCGACACGTTAAATGGAGATTTACGAATAAACTAGTAGAAATTATTGATATTTGATGCACTAAGTTTATTTTTACTGATACATGTAATATTGCTTGAAGATATTTGTAATATCGTCAATTCAATCAGCATAGGGTATTAAATACATGAATAAATTATAAAAAATATCTCAATTCCTTAACCTTAACCATTTTGCAGACTTTTTATGTAATATTTTATGTAAATTAGCCTTCGCAAGTCATCTCCTGACTATCCGACCGAGAATGACTTCATTTAGAAAATATGAGAGGTCATTGTATGACGAAACGGTTCATCGTCACGTTCCACTCGACGGCAGCGGTATGAATATGTAGCACATGCACTGTATCCTAGATGGTACATTAATGTTCCATATGTGTGCATTGCTGGTCCTTGGAGGTTTCTGAAATAGCAGCAGTAGCAAAATTCTAAATTATTCAAACCCTGACGCCGCCTTCTTTACTTCGCGACCTTTTTAAGGTTGTCGTCACAGAGTTAACTTCACTCTGCTCCTAAAGGATGTGCCCGTCTTGAAGCGTACATACCAATACCGGCGTGGGCCAAGTGATTAATTCATTATTGATAATGCTAAAAGCGAGGTGGTAGTTGATAGCTGGAAACCAACGGAAAGTGAACCGAATGGTGACAGCATTTTCTTCGACGAGTAGATATTTGCAGGTATGTAGTATACTCTAAACTAATCAAATCAATATGGGTCATGAAACGATGTTCGATGGTATGCTAAGGAATATTTTGAACGCAATTTAGTCACATAGTCCGTCTGATCCATTGTGATTGAATGAGTGCCGGTAGAAAAAGGAAGTTCCGGAAGTCGTTGGGATAATGGACACAATCTTACAACCGTATCAATGTGGATCTCGAAGCTCTTGGTATTATCTATCTAGATGGGTATGAAATGTACTTCTTGTGGGACATCACGCTTGACTAGGTATTTGCTCGGCAACACAAATCGTTTTTCCGTCTTTGGAGCTAGCGTCAATCCAGCACTAGCTTACTTTTGTCACTAAGCTAGTGTCGGATTCTGATGAGACGATGTCCATAATTTTTTTTGAAAAGTGCCACGCTCGAAAGTTTCGGAAGTCACACCGGATTTTTTGTATGAATGGATGTGCCAAATATTCATATTAAAGATGATCAAATGATTTTCATATTCAAGGTGATCAGTTGTCATATGGCACAAGGATGCACAACTAGTTGAATTAAGCAGGATTTTTACACTGTGAATTCGAAAGAATAATTATCGAGGAAGATTTTTTTGGCGACGTGAAGCATTTTTTCGCAATTTTAAATTTTAGTAAGTTCAAAAATACCATTTTTCCGACCTACTATCACTCGCCTATCATATTACTCTAGACGGGGAATTGCATGATGTTCTCCACCGAAAGCTTTCAGTACATCCCCTGAGCCGATTGTAAACACAGATAAGCCAGTCAACTTACCAATAAATTACGCTCAAAACAGTTCGTTCTCTTACGCGTTCGAATATGCAAATATTGGGGAGACAATGACGTGCGCAATACACAGCTTCATACGTCAAACAGTGTCGATTTAGTGGCGACTAATTCGACTCCCGAAGGGACGTAGAAATGTCGTCAAAGACGACGTCAATGTATTTGTCAGGCAGCACAACGACAAACGGTCGAATATTATTATCAGTAACAGGCACTAGGTGACCCTTTCGCAGTTCCATCCATCATCGGTGAAGCGATCAGCAATCGGGTGTCCCGAGATAGGCGCAACCGTTTCATATGATGATGGGTCAGTCGAGTCGGGCTATAGGGCACTAGACTAGGACACATTTCATTGTTATTGTATCTGTGGGGCTGTTTACTGTATGATGTATCACCGCCAACGCTGTGTAAATAAGCACGTTGTCTCGAAGAGTTCTGTTTGTTTACGTTGGCTTTGATGGACATTTCAGTATTTACAAATTAAATGATCGCTATTATCTCAGCTAATGTAGGATTCAGGTATGTCCTACTGTTTGTTCGTTTGATTGATTGTAGTAATTGTTGCGATTTAAAAGCAATTGGCGCTGCTTTTTCGACTTTGGATACAGGGCATAGAGGCTATTGTTCCATTTATGACTATTAATGATGGGTGATGTTTCTAGATTACATTACAATCAAGCTTTTTTATGCTGCACACAACTAATAAGAAGAATACTAGAAAACGTAGTGTTGCAGTATAGGGTTACTAACCATTCATATTGCCCTTAATTCGACGATTTTGTAAAGCGTCCATTATTTTGATCAAATATTCTTCACTTTAGTATTAAGCTTTGGAATATTTGGAATCTTTTAGATCAAGATTATTACGAGAGAAAGCAATTTTTCAATCATAGTTTCAATTGGTCACTTTTTAGCCGCATTTTTTGTACCTCTTTTTCCGGGTTGGAAAATTGTTTTTTTTTTGGAAAGGCTCTACCCTATGTGCAGGGTTGGGAATCGAGCCCTGGTGAGCTGCGTACAAGCCAATCGATTGACCAACTACGCTATGCCTGCCCCCAAAAGTTATTATATTTGCAATTCATATTTTCGTTCGTTCACCCCATAGAAACACAAACATTTGTGTGAAGGTCACAGAACGGCGTCTTTTACCGCTAATTCCATCGGAAAAGTTCATCAACATTGGAATCGATCCATTCCGGATTCCAACCAGAGTGGGTGCTGTTGATTGGGTCAACTGTAGGTTTTAACAGGCACCGGTGTGGAATGGTGGAAAACCGATTACAATAACACAAAAAGCCGTTCCACCCACCCCAGCTTGTTTCGCATCCTATCGAATTGGATTCCAACTTTAGGGGCCGTGCAGTGATGGGATTGGTAATGTGGAAGGCTAGCGATTACCCACCCCCGATAGAGCGGTGTATAAAGTAGCCCCATCAGTTTGGCTAATTGGTAATTTGACCGAGAGCGGAGCGTTCCGCCACATGGGATAGGCTATGGGAAGTGCTATCGTACTGGATCAAAATTTCGTTTTATTCAGATTTATTTGTTATAGCGTGTGAATATTGTTTGATCAACTAAATGCAAATTTTGGCAATATACTCTTACATTTCAGCACCACCAATTCTATCGGCACGCTTGCAAATGATGATATGTAGCAGTAACGTAAATTTGATCATCAGAAAATATTCAACCAACCAGGCTGGATATTGTTCTCAAATTAAGCCAAATTCACGGGTTCTGATAGAGCGAAACTGACCAATTCTGACGACATTTTCCGAAAAACCGAAGGCAAACATCTTTAATTTGGAATAAACCTCATTTTCCACAATGCTATATTTCTCCCGAAAGAGGAAAATTGAGGTGAAAATCAATTTTTCTCCACTAAAAAGAAAATTGAGTGAAATCGCGGTTATGAAGGGCACAAAATCCATAACTAGATTAGTTATGGAATTTTTGTTTCGATTTCATTTCATTAGAATCAAACACAAACTTAGTACCAGGACTACGCTAGCACCGGATTGACGATAGCTTCAAAAAAGGAGATCCAATTTTTGTTTCTGAGCAACTCATTCCAGTTGGCCTGGGTTCAATTCCAGCCGAGGTCGTTGAGATTTTTCTGAGGTGAAAAAATATGTGGTCACGCCTTCCTTCGGAAGGAAAGTAACGCCGTTGGTCCCCGGTCCATGAAATTGGTGGATCGATATCTAGTCCAGGTAGTGGAATCACCTCTCTGGCGTCGGTAAAGAAGAAGTATATCCAACTTCTATACTCTTACTAACAAAAATATCCTCCTCTCGTGATACTTGTTGAGTGCGCAGTAGTATATACGGCCTCTAGCAAAAGCAAGTGTCGGACTAACCATTCAGACGGCGCCGGTAGTTGAGTGTTAAGCGTGACCACCACTCATTCCAGTTGGCCTGGGTTCAATTCCAGCCGAGGTCGTTGAGATTTTTCTGAGGTGAAAGAATCTGTGGTCACATCTTCCTTCGGAAGGGAAGTAAAGCCGTTGGTCCCCGGTCCATGAGCTGATGGATCGGTATCTAGTCCAGATAGTGGAGTCCACCTCTCTGACGTCGGTAAAGAAGTAGAATCCAACTTCTATACTTACTAACAAATATCCTCCTCCCGTGATACTTGTGGAGTGCGCAGTAGTATATACGGCCTCTAGCAAAAGCGGGTATTGGACTAACAATTTGTTCCCTTTCCTTCCGCGATCTACGTTCGGGCCTGCCCTGCGCCGGTATTGATCAATAAACACTTTAGGATTACCAGCAGTTGCACATTGAAAGATGTTTCGCTACTCCCAAGCATAATTATCTACTGATTCCCTGTGCAACTTCAGCTAGTTCAGATCGATAACGGAGTAGCAGCCAAGGTTGGTCGCACAAGCTCAAGCTCAAGCTGAGCAAACACCTAGTCAAGTGTAATATTCCGGAAGAAATGGAGTACTCCTTTTCTTGACTATAGGTTTGCTCACGAATACAAATTATAATAATTTTAAATTTTAAGCATACGTTGTACATTTTTTTCGTTGACAGATCTAGAATGAGTAACTATAATTAGGTGTCCGGTCATTTCCCAGTATGCTATTTGATAATGATGTGCTGTATTGATCTACGACTAGTAACTAATGAGTTTGGTGAACAATTCTGTTCGTTGTCAGTGGGTTTAAATAGGATAATGTATAGAATTAAGAACGACCGTTATAAAGATATCATGTTATAAAGAAGGAAAGATATCTGAGGCTAAGTCTGTGTCAGACACTGATGAGACGAAATCGAAACGCAACGTACTCAAGCTATAGATATTGCACCGCTCACGCGAAAAAGTGGGTTTTACCCAATTTTTTCCTTAAAGAGAAATACAAAAAAAAAATATTTTTTTCGGGAGTTGTCCTACTGGAGCTGTAGAGCTAGGTTCTCGGAAGGGCTCCCCGTCAGAATCACATACTACAATTTGCAGACGAGACAGCCAATGGCGCCCAATAAAACACTCCTTTAGGCCAACTGTAGCGGGCCGTCATTCTAAATGTGATATTCATTGTACGGTTCAGGTATGTGCGGCCGTAGAGACTTCGCAATCGCGTGTATCATCGCGAAGGGCTCGAGCATTTGTACGTTACCGTGTTCGATCGCGTGTGCGTTTGTATATCGCGTGTGCTAACGTGTATGTAACTTCGCGGGTATAAATTCTATTTTATAACCCATGTGCCTTTCGCATATTCGCGTGTGTTCTAGAATGATCGCGCACGGACCGTGAATCTAATACTATATTTTGGTGTACAGCTCAGATGTTAGAAGAAAGTGGGTTCTTCCATATCACTACAGTTCTCAGTCATGTCGCCATGGAACGTGTTGTCTAGTGGATATGAGCTTTATTCTTTGATTGGTATGACTGAATGTATGAACCTATGTTGCTAGAATGGAGCTTAAAGATTTACGGATTTCAAATTATTACCGGAGTGTTATAAAGTTTGCGTCATCACGGGCATAGGTGTGTGTAGATCGCGAAGGGTTTCGCCTTCGTATGTTGACGTGTTTGTCAGGTGTATGTTACTTTGCATGAATAAATTCGATTTTGTAACCTTGTGGCCAACATATTCGCGTGTGTTCTTGGATGGCCACGCGGATCTTCGTTCTGATATTTGGTTTTTCGGTGTACGCCATAACGTGTTGTCCAGTGGATATGAGAGCTTTCTTTTTTATATTGGTCCAATTGAAGGCATGGACCTAGACTGTTGGTACCGAAAATAGAGACTTCCGGAAGTGACCGATTCATGATCACGTCGCGCGAGCGCAGGACACCACGTTTGAAAATTTATAAGTGCTGAGACGTTCACCTTATTACCGGTATGTTATCATGTTTGCGAGATCCCGAGTGTAGGTTGCGTGGATGATCGCGAAGGGCTGAAGGGTTTGTATGTTAACGTGTTTTTCGCGTGTATGTGACTTCCTGTGTACAAATTCGATTCCGATAACCGTATGCCCATTCGAATAGTCGTGCGCTCTTAGGTGATTGCGCGGACCGTGAATCTGATACTCGACTTTCAGTGTACGGGTTCAGATGCTAGAAGAGAGTGAGTGCTCCCATTTAATTAGAGTTTCCGGTCATGACGCCATGGAATGTGTTGTCTAGTGGATATGAGCGACATTTTTGATTGGTCTAACTGAGCGCATGAGGTTAAATTTATAAGTGCTAAAACATATTACTAGAGTAAATCTAAAAAGTTGAAAAATATAGATCTTCTACACTACTGAGTAAATGAAAATATATTAGCTACAGAAAGAAATAGATATTACATGCATCTAAACTTTTTTTAGGTGTTTGATGATGTGGAGATTGTCGTCCCTGTTTCTGAAAACATCGAATCCGATTCGTTATAGACGAGTGTTACTTACCATCTTCACCAGCCAGAGCGACAGTTCGAGCGAGTTGAGAGATAAAAACACCCACCTTCAGTCTGATCATCTCTCATAGATGACAGTCCATTGATCCCAATCGAATGAATCAATCACTATGTCCAAGATCAAATGAGTCTTCGACCAGCTGATCCAATATGTCTCCCCATTGAAGGTAGAAACACCCATACCAGATGTCCGCCAAAACACTCGATCTAATGATTATGAGTCTTAAGATTCAGAAATCAAAGAACCATCACTCGCTCGGATCTCCCACTCTTATCCACCACCCCGGAGTACGTGCTCTTAGGCTCATCACCGAAGCCCAGGGGTTCTACCCGTTAGTTAAAGTTGAACCTAAAGTTGAGGTGGATCACGTTTCCTAGAAAAAATAACAGTTTTCTCTGTGGAGAACTCGATACTCAGTTTTACAGCCCAAATGGACAATATCATGCTCGTAGATATTGTACAGAACAGTAATTAACAAGAGCCTTCTGAAAGACCTATATAGCTTCTTTGAGAAGTCGCCAAATCGCCGTAAGAAAAATTCACGTGTTTTTTTCTAGCAGTAAACTATATGAAGGATACAGGATATATGAGAGCATTTCAATCGGCCAATACGAATTGTGGTAGGAGATTGTTTTTTTCGGTTAGTAGAAGGCAACTACTCCAGCTTATCTCCATTCACGTAAAACAAGGCTTTACACAAGAAATTTCTTCAGCGAATTAAATAAGTATCTTTGAACAATCCAAGGGGTTCTTCAATAAGTTGGGTTTTATTGTCTGGCCCAGGAGCATTATTTTTGCGTGACGGGAGTATGAGTGAGTATTCCATCATTGAAGAAGTGTTTCCGCATAGGAATAAGGGCATAACTAACAAAATTAAAAATGCATCCCATCGAATATACCTGGCTTTCGTTCGATACTTTTATACTACGCATTTTCTTAGTGGTGTTCTATAGTGTTCATTGACGTCTAGCTCGATAAACTACCATTACATGTTCAAAGGGTTGCTCTGCAAAACACCACATAGAAATCAACGGCTTTTGTTAGAGAGTTCATATCTTCAGTAAAATCGATAAAAATAACGTTTTCTACAACTTTGTTGAAGACTCAAACTGTCTGTTTCTCTAGTAACAAGTTATATTTTCGATATGTCTTTACACTTTATTTTGGATATGGCGTCTAAATGATTTCAACAACTTTTCCAAAGTCATCAAAGCGCAAAACCTAATCATTTTGCCGCAAAATAATTAAAGACATGAATTTACACGTTACACGACTGTTATAAAAACCGGTTAAGAGGACAGATCTAGTTGGGATATCCAAACAAGCTCTAAGATTTTGACCCGATATGAAAATAATTTAAAACAAATAGTTTTCCACGTGGATAATGTACTGCATAACTAAATATTTAGAAATACGTGGGACACAGCAAGCTTACCGAAACCAGGTTTTCGAAGTAAGAGAACTGATTTATTCGAGCAGTTTGAAATTGATCCTACTTATTTTATACTCCCGGATAGATGACGGGATTTTCCACAATTCCTTTTTCAAAGTCAAAAATGTAAGTGGTCGAATAAACAATTTAAAATGTCAATTTCCGCCATATTTCGAGAAAAAATTGTCATTAATTGATATTCCCCCTACCTGGATCGTTCGTAAATTTTCCGTTTCCCACGTATTTCTCAAGACGTCTTAAAAATACAATTGCTTTGTGAAATACACATATCTTCTATGTGGAAGAACATATGTTATTAATTATTTTAATGTGTGGGTAACAAAAATACTAAATAAATGCATTTTTTTCTGGACGACCTAACTAGGTCTGGCCTCTTTAGAGGCAACTATTTCATACCCTGGAAAAATTTGACAGTCGCTCAATTACGTCTTATGTTTTAGAAGAAAAAAAGAGAAAAGCGCGTTAAAACTACCCAAATAAAAAGAAACTATACACGTACTATAGCCCATATGGTAAAACCATTACTTATATAGTTCGGATATTCTGAACACTTTTATTAGGGTAGACCAATGTATTAAAATCGTCTTAAACATTGCATTATTACAACTTTGTCAGTTATTTTAGAAAACGTGAACATGGGATTCGAGTGTCTCCAAGAAATAAGAAGTAGATAGAGTACTGTTGGAAAGTCTCTAATACGACTTCCATTTCTAGCCCCTCTGAATATAATTATTAAAATACGCAAACTTTCTTCAGCAAATAAGAAGTGCGTTAAGGCAGGTACGATGTGATTATGCGATTACACCAACGATGGGCAGATCGAATAGAAAAAACACGGATTAAACGGTAATTGCCTTGGTGGTGGTGGTGGTTGATCATGTATCGAACATTCTACATACATCCTTGGATGACTGATTACAACTTTTTTTCACACCTTCTGAGCTGAAGCACAACCAGTAAGCGTCGATCAAACCGCTATTGGAAAGTTGGCTGAAAGGCTATCAATTACGACAAGTGCTTTTTCCAGTGCACGGTTGATGATGCTCAGATTCTTCTTGTAAGTAGTTAGTTAAGACACGAATAACTGATCGATGCTCATGAAACTCTACGTTGTGGTCGCTGATGCGGGCCACTGAATTATATGTAATATTTAATGAGTAATTATTTCCCCTAAAACCTATACGAGAAACGCAAAAAAACTTAAGACAAAAAAATTTAAGGTACTCACACATTTCCCGGACCTTCCTCGTCAGTCGACTAAAGCTAAAACAGGTACACTGGGTTGTCGCCTCTTCCCCGTCCGATCCGCCTTTCTCCAACTTTTTCTCCTGCTTGCGACGTTTCTTTTCCTCCGCAAGCTGCTGCTGCACGGAAAACTTATCCCGCAACTTCGGGCTACCATTTTCGTCGATGTAGTACAACGTATGCTCCAGCCCGTCGTACTTGTTGATCAGCTTCGGATCGATGGAAAACGCCTGCAGCAGACTGGCGTCGTCGAATTTCGCCCGCTGCTGGTGGCTGATAGCCGGACCTGCCGCTACCGGTGCCGAAGCTTTCCTGACTACACCACCAGTGTCGCAGGGTTTGGTGGCCCCGCTGGCAACCCGATGATCAGTCTCGTCCTTCCTAGGCGCTACTACTATATCACTACTACTATCACAGGTGGTTACTGCGGCGGTTAAAGCTCGAGGTCGAGGACTATTCACGTCCGGTAAACTCTGGCAAGTGCGCTTGTTCAGTTTCCGTTCAGTCTTACTACTCTCACGCGAGTGGTTCGATTCCACATCCTCATCATCCTCGTCTGCGTCTAGTTCCACTTCATCCTCGTCGTCCTTTTCGCCGATTACGTAAGTCGGTTTCGGACCCGGCACTTCCGTGTACTCTTCTACGGCACTGAGATGCTGCGTACTGGCACTAGCACTGTGCGTCCTATCAATGTCCGTCGTCGACATGAACACGCCGGAATCCGAGGCTACGATCGTACCCGTGCTAAGTGGTGGAAATGTCTGATTGTGCCGCTGGTCGTCCGTTTCGCACTCGCTGTTGTGTTTGATGGCCTCCGCCCGACGCCGCACGATTGCCGCCAGCGTCAGCGGTGGTGTGTCCTCCAGATTGATCTGCTTCATTGTGTGTCCGGTCCAAATCTTGACAGCAGCAGTAACAGCAATAATATTAGCGCTGTCCCTATCTGCTCTGTTTTGGTGTGGTCGATTTGTGTGTTCGAAAAGAATAAACAACGGGCTTAATTAGTGTGGAGTGGCCAAACAAGTATAGTGTACACTGGCGCGCGCGGTCACGCGGAGCAATCGATTATCGCTCCGACACTGGAGTGCACGGTCGTCCATCAGTATATTTACGCGGGGCTAATTTGCGAGTCGAATCATCAACCAGCCAGGATTTCAATTTCTTATCATTCGTGTCGTCCAATTAGCATGTGTGGTTTGAGATTTTCTTTCACATAAATAGAAGCACACATCCCAAACAACATTGATTATATAATTTGCGAGCGCGGAATGAGCTGGTGTGGGTTTGATATTTGCTCTGGCAGCGAACTATTTTCTATCTAGAATGATGTTGGTATGACCAGTTGAATGAAACAAATCAGCTGGTCTAGTTACGTCAACATTTGGAGAGTGTAATCGCCCTACTTTAGATCTATCATCGGTGTAGAAGATAAGCTCAGAACACGGAATGAATAGTTTGTATGCAGTAACATACGTTTCCAATGCGATGTCCGTCTATGTTTAAAATGATTTCATCTAGAGAAAATTTTCAATAGGACGTAAGTAACAATGAGAGATTCTCTTTGGGGTCTTTCTCTTCTGTTCATTACTCGGCCATTTCAACATTTACTACTAAACTCTTTGCATAATATTCTAGTAAAAACCGTCGCCTTTCGATATGTACTGGAAAATTAGTGCAAAGTGTTGTAATGACGTCGTAATAAACGAAAGAGAAAGTAAACAAAGAGAGGCTCTCAATGTTACTTACGTCCTATTGAAAATTTTCTCTAGTCATGTCCAGCTGTTTTATAGAGAGTTTAGAGTTTAAAACTGAATCTTTTTTGAATTAAAACTGAATCTGAATAGTAAAGCCCAACAACAGGAAAAATTGATCGGATATAAATCGTTAAACCTTTTCTGTGCTGCTTAATTCTAACCTTCAGATATTCATTAGGATTACAATGAACATCAGAAGGTTAGTACCACTTTACTAAATCAAAGAATGAAGTAGATGGTTAAAAACCAATCTAATTCGTTGTATTATAATTGATCATCAATGTATCTAGGCGATTCTCAAATAAATAAAGGTTAACACTTTCATTAATGGAGATTTATGTTTTTGTTTTGTGAACTTCAGTCACGGTTTTCACCATATCATTACCAGATCGACTTTCTGTACGTGCACTAGTTCACAACTTTATGAATTTTATTTATAAACTAAAGGTTGACTCGTGATTTTATTCATAGATTTAGGAACATTATTCAGCGTCAAACTTTTTCGTGAACTATTTCGCGTAACTCGGCATATTATTCATGAATCCTTTCAATCTTCGTGAACTAATTCATGATTTTTAATATATTAGTCAAATTTCGTGAAATAGTTCACAAAACCATAAAACATTATTTCAGGGTGCGTGACCTGATTCCTGATTCCTAGCGTATTGCTCACGACTGACCATTCGTGCTCGTGAAAAAGTTCACAAAATCATAAAATACTTTTCCTGGATTTGTGAACTGATTTATGATTCCTAGTACATAATTTACAATCTATCTTGCGTGCTTGAGGTATTCATTTCATGCAACTCGAAATATTTAATTTCATACAACTCTGCACATAGTCATGAAATTTTCATGTGAGCTTTTTCACAAAATTTGGAATCATTTATGCTCCGTGCAATTTTTCATTAAATATATATTTATGATTAGCGACCATCATTAGGTATGAGCAGTAGATATAAGAAAACTGTTAGGACCATGAACCTCGTTATTCATTTGATACGGTTCATTGTGATGTCCGGATAGAAAACAAAAAATGCACTGAGCACCAAAATACATTATCGAGCCACAAATTCTGTTCGTTATATAGTTCACAAAATAAGATACCGCGAATCAGTCACACTGTCATGATACAGTTCATACTTCTTAGCTTACTCCGAATAACAAATCCGATAGTAACATAGAATTAACATATCACGATAAGGAACAGAAATTACGAATAAAATGATAAAACTAGTGATATCATGAACATGAGTCACATTACTCTATTTGTGAAGACTGAAGTATCATGATAATACGCAATTAAATTACAAAATCGTAACTAAGATCCTAAAATAACGAACATGAATCACGCTACTCTGCCAGAAAAATTTGATAGTTAACTCATGAATAAAACTTCGCCCTAACGTGATGAGAAATTACAAAAATCGCGACTAAGCTCCTGTAATTATGAGCATCGTTTAACCGTAGGCTCTTTCTGATGATATACAAACCAGTGTATTCCCAAATTATTAGCAAGAATCATAAAAACACTAAACATATTAAGAGGTTATATACAAAGTTGGAACTCAAAAAATCGAAAAAAAATTATTAAATATTCTGAAAGTACATACTTTTGAAAATATCTGTGCGAAATTTCATCCAGATTGGAGCACTAGATTTCAAACTACAGCCTCAGCACGCTGGTTCTTCCGCGTATGAAGTTAACCCAAAACTTTAAACGCAATTATCTCGGAACTAAGTTGTATAAAAAGTACCGTTGCGGTGAACGTGATATCGCAAAAACTATTCATCCGATTTTCATAAAAATTGTTTTGAATTGCTTGTATTTACATTCTCGTGTACTTGAACGGTTCCTTTTTCAACCAAAAATTTTTGATTCTTTGCCATGAATTTTTGTTTACAATTTTGATCACCACAAAACTTTGGAAACCGATTCATTTGGTTTTTGACGTAGGTACAAATACGATGTTGGTTTTTGGTGGTATACAACGGATCGAAATGGTAAGTGAAGCGAAAGCAATTATGTGAAAAAATTCCCCCAGATGTAGGTTTCGAACCTGCAACCTTTGAGACTCCGACCCAATGCAAAAACCCTTACACTATCTGCTACGCAACTGCTACTCAACACATTTGATCTATTTCTATCTAGCGGGGGAAATTAAATAGATCAAGTGTGTTGGGTGGGCGCTGCGGCTGTGTGTGATCTCGGCACGATCACTGTTGCCAATGCGATAATCATATGTTCTTTTTGGGTCTTCATCATATCCCAGAGATAGCAAAGGGGTTTGAGTATTGGATTGGAGTCTCAATGGTTGCAAGTTCGAATCTCGAACCGCCACTCATTCCAATTTGGGTTCAATTCCAGCTGAGGTCGTTGAGATTTTTCTGAGGTGAAAAAGTCTGTGGTCACGTCTTCCTTCGGAAGGGAAGTAAACCCGTTGGTCCCCGGTCTATGAGTTTGGTGGATCGATATCTAGTCCAGATAGTGAAGTCACCTCTCTGGCGTCGGTAAAGAAGAAGTGATCCAACTTCTATACTCTTACTAACAAAAATATTCTCCTCCTGTGATACTTGTGGAGTGCGCAGTAGCATATACGGCCTCTAGCAAAAGCAAGTATCGGACTAACAGTTCCTTCCGTTTCCTTCCGCGATCTACGTTCGGGCCTGGTCGGCGCCGGTATTGATCAATACTTTAGGATTACCAGGAGTTGCATATTGAAAGGTTCTCCAGCATAATTATCTACTTATTCTCTGTACAACTTCAGCTAGTGCAGATCGATAACGGAGTAGCAGCCAGGGGTGGTCGCACAAAATCAAGCTCATAATTGCTTTCGCTTCACTCATTATTTCGTTCTGATTCCCCCGTTGGATACCACCAAAAAAAATCACATTAATCCAACCAAAAATTCGAGTGTAACGCAAAGTATATTTTTGGCGTGAAGTAGCTTTGTGTAAACACAAATAGTTTCAAGAATACGAGCTGGATTATTCATGATTTCAGGCACTTAGTCACGATTTTTGTAAACTTCATTTTTCATAAATTTTTGAGCGGGTTTTTTTCTGACCATCTTACAAATTGCACAACTTCTAAACTTGACATTTTTAAATCGTCTGATTTTTATGTAACTTCTGTCTATAGATTAATCCGTAAGACAGTGCCGTCTTAAGAACACTCCAGGTTCTTGGGCGCTATTGAAGTAAGGGGTCCCTATAACTAAGCATTTGTGAGGTTCTGTAGAGTTATAATCGATTAAAGTGATAAAACATCACATCACAAAAATGCTTAATTTCAGCATAGTGAGCTTCAATCTATATTTTCTAATATGGGACACCAAAGTGGTAATTGAAATATTGGAAAGAAAACAAAGCATTGTTGTGTAGCGTTTGTGTTAACAGCATCCGCATATGCAGACAACATTGACAACATTCAGAGCAGCGCGCATTCAGTGCACTAGCGCGACTGCCGGAAGGTTCAAGATAAGAGATAGCGAGTTGGAATGCTCCGCAAAAATGTGGCTTTTTGATGCATCTACAACTTTCCAAAACATCACAAAAATGTCAAAAATCAAACAAAATAGATACAGCAAAAAAACAACTCTTTTTAAGAGGGTATTTGGATATGTGTTTATGTTCCACTTTATAACTTTTTTCTTAAGAGATGGATATTTTCCATCTTCGACCAGATTTTTCAAAATAAGTTCCTCTAAAAACTTCATATACACGCCTAACCATTTAAATAGTGAGAAAGTTATACCCCCTTAAGCCAAATTTGCCGCCATTATATTAAAATACTCAAAAAATAATGTAACCTTTCCGAAGACATCGAAGTACCGTACCCAATAGTTGCATCGAAAATATCAATGTGTGACTTTTTTTGATTTCGTCCCACTGTGACGAACTAAATAAACATTTTTAAGTTCCTCACGATCACAAGTATATAGCAAATTGCAAACGTCTATAGCAAATTGAAAACGTCTTGCAGGATTCCAATGTGGAAGAAGGCCAGAGGAGGGACGGAAAAAGCGAAGGAATAATAATTAGGTAAAATTTCAATTCTTTCATAACGAAACATCCAAATAATACGAATCTATAAATATGAGTGGAACAACACACTTCAGCGTCAGTTTTGTGATTGAGTTATAGAAAAACCGGTGAGTGTGAGTTGTAAAATATCATAGATTCACTGAATTCCATAATTTTGTTTGTTCACTGAATTCCATAATTGTTGTTTTTTCATACTTTTAGTAGCATAACAATGTTCTCACTGTGTTTTGATAGTAAATTCTCGTACATTCCAAAAATTCCACAAATATATTTTGCTGGGCATGGTAGATGCAGCCAACTAGTATGATGTTACCTCTATCCTTAGTGCAGGACCCTGGTCCTTGTCCAGAGTGCCCACGCGTATAGACGGCACTGTTGTAAGATATCAAGCCTGTTGTTAATAATCCTACCACTTATATTTTTTCAATCATATTCCAAATCATTACTCGTACTTGATTAGTGTGGACCTAAACGTCTCATAATTTTATCTCTGTCCAATTGAATGCCCGTTATAAGAAAAAGAAGAGAATGATAATATATTAGGCGAAAAAAAGAACATAAAGTTCCTACAATTCAGTTCCACCATGTTTAAAATGTTGTACTGATTCCAGCGTACATTAAAGTTAATGCAGTCGATGTACGATTTCCCGACCTCCCGATGCTACTCTATTTGCAAATGTGTGTCCCAATCAGAGTCAAAAAACGTCTCTCAGTTACCAAAATCAGGCGAAAATGATGAAAGAGCGACGCTACATTACTTATCACCAGAGTATTGCGAAAACAACATTGAAACAACAGAGTAGGACAAAGCATTCATGTAAATTTAAAACAATCTGTTTTCATTATTTCCTCCCCATAATCGTTTTGGCTTTGAGATTGAGAACGGCATTGGTACCTGAGGTATTGAGCAATGGTTGACTCGTGATTTTATTCATCGATTTAGGAACATTATTCAGTGTCCGACTATATGGCATAAACTGATTCGTGAACGTGAAATAGTTGACAAAATCGTAAAATTTTATTCACGGCTTCGTGAACTGATTCATGATCCCTAGTATATGGCTCCCGATTTATTTTGCGTAATATTTAGAAGCTATCAATTTCATGCACATGGTCATGATTTTTTTTCCGTGAACTATTATTCATGGAATCATTTTTGGAATGTTATGCGCGGAAGATATCGAGATATTGAACTATTCGATTCTGTAGATTTACGAGCTAACAATGGTAATGGGAAATTCAGGCAGGATAGATATGTATATTTCCCGTGTTCACTGCTTTCTAGTTGCATTTTATAATGCACATTGCTATCGAAAATTACTGAATACAAATAAGAATGAGATTGAATATTCGGATCGTCATACGAAAACAAAATACACTATTTCTGCTACACGGTTTCGTAGAATCGAGAGAAGAGTGGCTTTTGTCTTCATTGTAACTAAATAGACAGTGAAAAGACGAAGGGGAATTCATTGAATTTCATCGTTAATTGAATGTATATGAGAATGGCAGGTCCTGGTCCCAATATGTCTCCATTAAGGACGATAGATAAAGGATTTCAGGTATTCTTTTCAACGTTCGAATGGGAAACATGCGATTCAAATACCCTATATCATCATTCTTGATACCGCAACCTGGCTAAGATTATTCTCAGACAACAGTCAGTGATGTAAACGATTGAAAAAACAGACTCAAGATAAAAACACCTACCAAAAAAAAATATATGCAGAGACTTCAGCATCTTAAAAGGTAAAACTCAAACTATTGTCGAAACCGTATAATCTGCTAAGCATAAAACGAATGCTAAACTCACGACGACTACATCCACTGCTTTTGCAGCACAAACCAGCACCAGTAATGAAAAGACAGGAAACATGGAAGATGGACTCACAATTGTTGTCATTCGCAAACCGAAGAAACTAATAAAGACAATCAACAATCTCCAAGATAACAGCAGATAACAGCACACCAAGCCGTGTCAAATGAACGAATAAAAAAACAACTATTCCGAATGTCATAAATAAGGTAAAAGGTTGACGCACCGGTTATTATTAAAATCCACGTGCTTCAAACCCTTTCTGACATTCGTGACGAACACCTGGGGTTTTCGTCCACAGCTGCAAATCCCTTGCCAGCTCAATATTTTCTGTTCCAACCTATCAACACATTCGAACATGGCGGGGACGTCAACTCTTGGCATGGCTAAATGCAATGTTTGTCAAGTAATCTTAAACTAACACACCAAGCCGTGTCAAAGAATAAAAAAACAACTATTCCGAATGTCATAAATAAGGTAAAACGTTGCCCCACCGGTTATTAGTAACATCCACGTGCTTCAAACCTTTCCTGTCATTCGTGGCGAACACCTGGAGCTTTCGTCCACAGCTGCAAATCCCTTGCCAGCTTAAGTTAAAACACAAATTGTTGTCGAAACCGTAAAATCTGCTAAGCATAAAACGAATGCTAAACTCACGACGACTACATCCACTGCTTTTGCAGCATAAACCAGCACCAGTAATGAAAAGACAGGAAACATGGAAGATGGACTCACAATTGTTGTCATTCGCAAACCGAAGAAACTAATAAAGACAATCAACAATCTCCAAGATAACAGCAGTAACGATAGTATGGACGTCAATCTTGAAGCGGACTGAATGAATCTCAGGAGTTATCATGTGACGGTAAAAACGCTTCACCACCACGGAAAAGGATCTCTGCACGTGCTGGTAGTTTACGTGCAAAAAGTTTGATGGACACAATTTAGGTAGGATTTTTTTTATTGTTAATATTTTGTAAACATAAACACACCAGACGGCTCAGTTAAACTAACACACCAAGCCGTGTCAAATGAACGAATAAAAAAACAACTATTCCGAATGTCATAAATAAGGTAAAAGGTTGACACACCGGTTATTATTAAAATCCACGTGCTTCAAACCCTTTCTGACATTCGTGACGAACACCTGGGGTTTTCGTCCACAGCTGCAAATCCTTTGCCAGCTCAATATTTTCTGTTCCAACCTATCAGCGTAAACACATTCGAACATGGCGGGGACGTCAACTCTTGGCATGGCTAAATGCAATGTTTGTCAAGTAATCTTAAACTAACACACCAAGCCGTGTCAAAGAATAAAAAAACAACTATTCCGAATGTCATAAATAAGGTAAAACGTTGCTCCACCGGTTATTAGCAACATCCACGTGCTTCAAACCCTTCCTGTCATTCGTGGCGAACACCTGGAGCTTTTGTCCACAGCTGCAAATCCCTTGCCAGCTCAATATTTTCTGTTCAAATTTATCAGCGTAAACACATTCGAACATGGCGGGGACTTTAACTCATGGCATGGCTAAACGCAATGTTTGTCAAGTAATCTGACTAAACAATGTGTTTCCTCGGTAACTCGTCACAACCTAGTCGATGGGTTTGACAAGCTCAACATAGTTATTCGACAAATATCAGCTCCAAAAATGTTTTAAAGCTAGGTAAACCATTGAACAGAGATTTGTTGGTAATTTAATTTATTTTGTTAAAAAAAATCTTCAATTTTCAGTTGTCTTATAAGAACGGGGAAAAATGCTTTTTTTTATCAGAATCAAAATGCTCGAATTTACTGCTCGATTGTATCAAATTGTTAACTAAAATTTATTCAGACCGATTCAGATCTAAACCGGAAAACTAATGTATCGATCTGCCAAAGTCTATCGTATGCTTGTTGACCAAGGAAGGTGGAAAGGAAACTGCTGTCGAAATCTACACAAATAAGCTGTAATGGAATGATGAGTTGCTGATTTTGACTTGTTTGCTTTCGCTCGATACAAACAAAATGACGCAATTTACAAAGATAATACCGTTGAGGTTCTCTTTGTCCAGGTAACCCAGATGGGATTTATTAATACGCAATAAAGTCGATTGAGGTTGATACGTCAAACCGATTGGAAAATTAAACCACAGTGAAATCAGTTTATAGCTACTAATCACATGCAACAGGACTGTCGGTTTAGACGGTGCCATGTCGGAGTATTGTCTCGTCTAGCGTAGAATTTACCATAGTGAAATATTTCACGCCACGCGGAGATAACCAGCTCGAACCTTGCGAAGGTGAAGGTGAGTCAGTCACGCAACTGTCAAAAGACCGCATGCAGTCGGGCATGTTTGTTGCACTGTCGTTGCTTCTCTTTACCAAACAACCACCAGAATAACCCACTTAAGAACGAGGGTGGTTTGCTTACCGCGAGAAACGTTATCTTTCAATGCGGATTCTATCATACGGAACTGCGCTGCCGCTTGCATGCAATAAATATTGATCTAGTTTAAACAATGCATTTATGGACTCAACCTCGCACAGGTGTAGGTGTTTCTAGCCGAATGAACCGAAACCAGGAAGGATGAACTTGCCTTTGTGAAAGGCACTATTAGCTTTTCGGATCGTTGATCCAGAAAAAAAAAATTCCGTAATCATCCTTGCGGATTTCATCAGCCAAATTCGAGACCGAAGCGTTCAAAAGTTCCCTTCACGGTTGAACTCCCGTGTTAGGGGTATCAATTTGTGTGTTACTCACTCGTGGTTAAGTTGGCTTGTGAATAGAGAGTGAGAGAGGAGACCGGGGTACAGCGCGAACGTGCTCAAGAGCGGTATCCATCGGATTTTGGTATGCAGTTGGCGAAGGTTGCGTTGAAGTTGCGACTCTAGTGCGCCTTGTATTTGCATACTGAACTAATCGTTTGGCCGATGCTAAAAAGCATAATGTTCCTGGCTAAATGGTGGCATTTATGATTAGTGGTCTGCGAAATGAGTACGAAAGAAATGCAAAACACGACATCGGATCAAATTGGATTTGAATGTTTCGTGTTCCACTCGTCAGTAACTGACACCAACTTGGAGCCAGTTACGATAAATCCGAACTAACATCACATTGGCCCCAGTTAGACACCAACGTATGCTAATGTATGGTCGCAAGTGATATTTCGGTTAGCCAAGCACAGAAGCTCTGAAGTCTTTTGGCTTGACAGTTAAACACCTGGAAATATGCAACATTTTTTCTTCCTGAGGGGAAAATTTGGATGAACCACAATTGGCCAATGCGCATGACGGTACAGCACCTTAGAAAATTATAAATTTGTAGTCGTTTTGAATATTACTTCTCATCCTCCAAACTATATTCTTAGTGGAAGCGACATAGCTCAGTTCGCAAATCGATTGCCTTGCACGAAGCTCACCATGGTTCGTTTCCCAACACCGCACATAGGGTTATCAATGTTTCTATCACGAAAAAAAGCGAATGACACTAAGCGTGAATTATTCTCGAAGATTTGACGCTTTCCCGACACCTCTGGTGTATACCACCCTTAGCTATCATCTAAAAGAACACAGAAAGGAATGTACGTATACAAATTGACAGCAGACAAAAAAACGTCTCGTAATAGAAGACAAAAACCAAGAAAGACACCATCAATCAACTGTCCGAAGGAAAGCTTTGCGCTAAAAATAGCCTGCTAAAACCGAACAACGGATCTTGTTTCAGCTTCTTTGGCTTCGAACACCATTGGATCGATTTTGGCCACGGCCACGTTTTGCGAACTAGGTACCTACATCTTTGTTGTGGTAAGTTCGTTCGTAAACATCCCGATCCGATCCAACGGCCGCGATCCGGAGATCGCGCGTCAGATGGGGTTGATGTTTCGACACGGAACGCACAGTCGGTGCAAAATGCGGTGGTGGTATCGTTTCTGCAGCTTCACGCTTCCCCTGATAGATGATGTTTAGCGTAGCGGAGGGCGGGAAATCGAGTTGTTGGTCGTGTACCATTTTTTGCCACACTTGAGTGAAAGAAACAATCATAAACTTGATGTTTTGCAAAGTCTCGAGATATTGCGCAGCAAGTAGTTTGTTTTGAGACTGAAGAATGTGGTTATTGTTTGCCTCTACGTGATTGCAGGCTAGGGCGAACATTTGAGTATGCTGAACAACCAACGTCAATTTGTTCAGTGATAAGATTTGATATCTTTAGGATGCTGAACTTTAAATTTCACAATCATGATATGCTATCTTGTAATAAGGTTGTTCAAAATTTTGGCGAAAGTTATCTTTTCATCCATAACCTGGTGGTACAGAAGTAGGACGAATTCAAAAGGTTTTATCTGACCTGGCATCCTGCGCAACCAACAAATTCGTCGATATGACGAAGTGGATAATTTAAAACTTTTATAATGCGTTAGCTGGGAAAAAAGCCATGTTATATTGAACATAATTATAGCACCTCATTGATCTCTAACAGAAAGTTGCTTTATGATGTTGATTGCAATGCGCCTTGATAGTGGGGTATCGCAGACGCCGGGAGGGCTTATTGGGCATTTTTCACGTTGCTTGCTTTACTTACACTCATCCACCCAAATTTCAGCAATTAGTTAGTTCTTGTAGTATTTGTATGGTGGTCGGAATAATATTGTATATTTCAATTACTTTTTGCTGATCTGGAAACATGATCACAGTGTCTCATATCTATCTTTAATACATTGTAATAAAAAAGTCGTAAGACAATTTAACCTTTACTGAATGAATGCCTAATTATTGTATTGTTTCTTCTTTTGCTGCTTCGTTCTAGACAGCACCCAAAGGCACATAGGAATATGCAAACGACCACACGGTTATAGAAACGCATGAATGTACGCGATAAAGCTAACACACTCAAAAACATACAAACGCTCAAGGCTTTCGCGATAATACAAGCCCGGTCGTAAATGCGATCATTCACGCATACTTATGCCGGCGATCTCGCCACCAAGAAAACGTTCTGGCGATTAAGTTAACGTGTTAGCACTTATACTTATAAACGTGCTCGTCTGGAAGCTCCCATTCTAAAATACGGAACTTATATCCACTACATAAAAAGCTCAGGGCGCTGTAGTCGGGGGCTCCGGTGAGACGGGGTATCTAATGTCATCCCTCATACGCAATGTACATTAAAAATTAAACATTAAAATGACAGCCCACGCGAACACCCACGGTTGCACAGTTATATAAACGAATTTAAACATGCGAAGCTACACACACGTTAACATACACGACTGAAAAATCCCCACGCGACCAAACACGTTCACATAGAAACGCTTATGTCCATCGCGATAATACAAATCCAGTCACGCATGTGAACATGCATTCGCGATCATCCGCGCACACTTACGATCTCGCATATATAAAAATGCTTGGGTCGTAAGGGGGTCTCCTCATCAGTCAGCTTCAAAACATCGTTTTTTTTTAACTTTGATTCATTCGTTAGAATTATTATCTGAGAATATCCTTCCAAAGTTTCGGGATATAGCCGATTAGCGTATCATTCCTGTAAGTTTTCTGTAATTTGATTTTTTCTTCTACAAACTTTAAAGCCAATTATATAAAAACAATGCTTTTTTAAAACTCCGTGCACGATTACAAAAAAAACCATAAAAGCTATGTATACAAGCAATGCGCTGTTTTTTTAGATCATTTAATGTGCTTTAACTGAATCTTATTTCACAATGTTATTAACTCACGAACGAAAAAGGCCAAAAAATCGAGTACTTTTTTTTAAATGACTAAAATAGCAAAAATTTCAACTTTTAATCGCCATAATAGTCTATACTTTGCAGAAAAGCCTTCCGATTTAGGGAGTATTTCGGTTTTTAGTTCTAGATAAAAATTACGGGCTGAACCTTTAACGGAGTTTGAGTTGTCCACGGTGAGCTACTGCGCGATATTGTTTATAAAACTGTAATTTTTGTTTATTTTTAGATGCAAAAAATGGTGTTGAATGAATATATGTTCAAACATACGCTAAAGATAATTTGTTTCTCTTGTTAGTTTCATGTTCAAAAAATGCTGTAAACCTTCTTTCAATAATACACTGATGAGGAGACACATTTAAGTCAATGTATTAGCACTTCCGACTTTATACATGCCGTCTCAATGAATTGTTCACGTTCGGTCAAAGGAGCCTAGGGCCATGTCTTTATTCTTCGTTTATAAAACTCATACACTAGACGTCTCAGAGTACCATGGTCAGAGTATCGGTGATGTGGGAGAGCGTACTCTCTTCTAGACCTGAACCGTACTCAAAACCCTGGAATGTGCGAGAGGTAACATGGTTATGTGAACATGCGCAGTGAAATACATGCAACACACACGCCTACGAGATCAAATCCGTCAACATATAAACGCTCGACCATTGCGCGATAATACAACCCTGGTCACAAGCGCGAACATGCAATTACGTTCACATACGCACACCTATTTACGCCCATGACCTCACAAACCATTACACAACCCCTATAATTAGCTGATCATAAGACCTGCGAATTATATTAAACAAACGCGGTGTCAAGTTAATTCTATAAACGCAAGTTCCCACGCGATCATGAGTCAGTCACGTCCGCAAGCCCCTATCATCGGTCCTAGCAGCATGGAACGAAAAAGAGCTAAAACCACTGCTCTAGATAACAAGTTCCAAGGCGACATTGCCGGGCACTCTATTGATACGGAAGAACTCTCTTCTAGGATCTGGACTCAAAATTAAACATCAGACTGGCGATGCGCGCAAATATTCAAGTATCAACTACGTGAATATGCAAATGACATTATACCCGAATGTATACACGCGAAGTTGCATATAAACTAACGCACACACAACGTACAAACGCTCACGCGATCAAATACCTTAACATAAAAACTCGACCATCGACGCACACCTACGCCCGCGATTTCGCAAACATGAAAACTCCCCGGTGATAATGTGAACGTTTTAGCTCTTATAAATTGATAAACACTGTCTCAAGCGCGAACATATAAACGCTCGTTCCCACGCGACCATGAAATCTCCACGTCCTCATATCTTTGAACTGTACATTCAATATCACCCTCAGAATCACGGCCCGCTGCAATTGGCCTTAAACAGTGTTTTAGTGGATGATATTTCCTGTCTCGTCTGCATTTGCAGTGAGCGATACTGATAGAGTGCCCTTCCGAGAATCCAGCTCTGCAGCTCCAGTTAGACCAAACTCAAAATAATAATCTCTTATTGGCGAATCTGTTCAAGAAATGTTGGCTCATAAACTTGTGTGGGAATTTCCTTTTTTCCTCGAACGGATTTTTTAGTAAAACTGCTTCATTTTGATTTTAGCCGATTAAAATCGGCCATTTCTTCAATATTTGTCAACTCTTTAGATGAAAATTTACCTCCATTTCTTATCCAGAAGTACTGTGAACCTTATAGGCAATCTTTTACACCACATCTGTAAATCAAATGGTGTATTGGATGGTTTTCCACATTTCTTCAATTTAAACCTAATAATTGTCTAGCCTTTTTCAATAAGACGAAAATCTGACAAATTGATGTATAAATAAAATTAAAAATAAATTCGAAATAGTCGTACTTGTACTATTCTATAACATCCCGATTGAAATGGTATCTAACTAAGTTAGACTAGAGCAGCCAGCAACCTCTACTTGATTAAATTAATGACAATATTTGCATCTATAAACGCCACGATGAAAAGTAGTACATTCATAATGTTGCAAATGTTAGTTTTGCTTCCGTAACTGCAAATGCCTTGCCAAATCATCAACTTGTGAGTAAATTAATCTCTTTCATCGTTTAGTGGGGTAAGATTTCTGATTCAGTGGTTCTTCCTTGTTTCTTCAACTTACGAGTCACAACACAAGTGTGAGCCCACAGTCGTTGGCATTAACTTTCACGCTCATGTTTCTGGCTTTTGATATGGAGGTACCGAGTGCAGCATTTGCTGCTTTCATTATTATCTGAACTGCAGTCACAAATTTGTCGACCGGTTTTTTTTTTTGTTCAATTGGCGGCATTACTGACTGTGTGGCGTATCGGATGGCCGTAAATAAATTGTTCTAAATGGTTTCTGTGCGTGGTTTCTCGCGATGTACAGTTTGATTACAGGACGATCACGTATCAATGTGCACTGGTTATTTGTATCGCTAACTTTGGTTGTTGAACACAAGCTGATTACAGTTTGAGTTTCTCTGCTCTTTTATCGCACACCAAATCTTGTGTTTTGAAAACCAACCATAGAAAGTGACTAAAATGTTGGTACTGGTTGAAACATTAAGTTATTCGTAACATGATTGGTTGAGAGCGAAAAATGCAACCAAACATTGATACATACTTATGTGGTTGATTGATATGTATATGTAATCGGCATTCGACCAAAAAAAGGACAAAATCACGCAGCCGAATCTAGATATTTTGTATTATCCTACTGCATAGGATCTCAATTCTTACTAAGATGAAAACATCACATATTCTCGTCGCTAGAATCGCATACCACATAATTTTTGTTGTTGAACGCCCGAATAAATTTTTAAAATCCGTTATTTTTAGATCCGTTTTGTATGATCGCAAATTGGTTTATTTCTCCAAAATCGTGCGATCTATTAATTACGCCTAAAGCGTTAAATTTGGAACAATGACGTCTTCAGATGAATTTGTCGACACCATAAGCCTTTTCATATGGCGTTGTTATTTAACGATTAATCTCCCTAAAGGTAAGATATATTTACCAACTTTATTAATTAAAATTTTGTCTTCGGTAAAGTTGTAGAGCAAGCCTTTGCCAACAACTTTACTGAAGACACCGAGTCTTTATCTTTAATATCTTCGACATTATTGCTGGTTGTTTGTGGATAATCCTATTAAAGCCATTTCAGTAATATAATTTTTGAAATATTCTGACAAGTTCGAGATGTTCAATAGAAAGCTTTAAATTATCAAAATCCAAAACTTTCTATATTACAACAATGGCTTATCTTTCAAAGCAAATTTGGAATTTTTTGAAAAATGAAGTGTTTCAAATGGTAATTAGTTTTTAACGGGAAAACGGGTGAGTTTACGTAAATAGTGTTTTTGGACTACTTATTAAAATAGCAAGGTTTATCATTTGCTGCTATTATTTTCGAGATTAATCCTTCTATAAGTGAGATTTTTCAACTGAATTTTTGTTTAGTGAAGGAAATGATCTAACGTCTTTGGAAAAGTTGTGTAGTCTCTTCTTTAAATGCTCATGAAGTTATTGCTCGTTATATTTGGATGACCCAGAAATATTTTTTTTAAATATCTTTTCTACTATCATTCCTACGAGTTTTTATAAATGCATAATTTTTCTTATCTGGAGTATTTTCGAAGATATTTGACAATTTTTGAAAAACAATAGTTTTCGACATTTTTTTGAAAAACAGTAGATTTTTGGTCTTCAGTAAAGATGTTCGCAAAAACAAGTTCTTTGACACTTTTGAATACTTTATCTAAAAAAATGTCTGGTCGAGCTGAATTTGGAGAATTTAAGAACAGTTAACATCTCTCATTTTTTTCATTTACGTCAATTCGAATGTCATGCGACTCTCAGATCAATTGTTTTACACAGCTACCGGAAAAGAAAACGTTCAAGATAATTTAAAGCAGAAAAATTTATGAATACTTCCGAAAAAAATACTTGCTTTGGCAGGCGCTTTGTATATGTGGGATGAAAAACAAAAATCTCATGACAACTGGTACTGCCAATTATGATATTTATGTCAAGAAATATTTGCAAAAACTTTTTTATACCTTATTTGAAGAAACGCGTGCTGCATACCTGACTTCCGGTCGCTACAGAAAATGACACAGGATTGGAATACTTGATTATTGATCGATACTAGCTGAAATTGCACAGAGGATCAATAAATGATAATGCCAAAGAGAAACAAATTATCCTTTAGGGGTGGGCATAGCATAGTTGGTAAATCATTTGCCTGGTGTGCAGCTCGGTTCGATTCCCAACCCCACACATAGGGTTAAATTTGTCTAAAAGAGATTTCCTTAACCCGAAAAGAGGCGAATGAACCAAAAGTTCAAACATCCGTAATCGAAACAAAAAAAATCATCCTTCAATGTACAACTCCTGGTAACCCCAAGTTGTTTTTTGATCAATAAAGGCAGCGACCAAAACTGAACGGAGATCACAGCTGGAAAGGGATGGAGTGTTAGTGGGACACTTGTTTTTGCTAGAGGCCGTATATACTATTGCGCATTCCAAACGTGTTACGGGAGGAGGGAGATTGTTAGTAGGAATTGGTAATTGATTCAAAATTGCTTGGAGCTTGCGTTCAACTGACAGGAAACGACTATCCGACAAAATAAGAGGGAATAATCCAAAAATGTCCAGAAATATACTTAATTGAAATATTATTTTTGCGAAATTTAAACTAGTAAAATTAAAAAAAATAAGTGTGGTAAACAAACTGTAGCTACAACTAAAAAACTATCAATTGTTTTCGCGACGAGAAAATGAAATAATTTTGAGCGGCCCAAAATAGGCATTAACTGTACTGAAAATGCGCGTACTATATTATTATTCTAACTACAAGAAAAAGAAGCCTGCACATATCTTCGTTATGTTGCAATATTATTGAAAACTGATAAAACTTATGCAGTTAAACTGTCTTTAACTACATTTTCCACGTTATTGGACTATTGTAAATATTCTAGGAGAATTATATTGAGCATTGGAAGGTAAAAATTGAGCAGCTTCTAGCACTGCAAAGGAAGCACCTATCTTTATGAAAAAACGCTTTTCTTATTTTTGGACCCTACAGTTTTGAAGGAAAAATAGTTTTGAAACCCTACATGCACTAGAAAAAAGTTGGGCATGAAAGGGTTAGGGGGTTACATCACTGTAGGTCACGAAAAAATAGTCATATTTTGGTATTTTTTCTCGAAACAATAAACAGGTAAATCGAGATTGTAAAAGGGAATTAATTATACGAGTTGTAAAGTATATAAAAAAGAATTTTTCAAGAAATTTTGTCACAAGATGGCGACTGTGCAATATTTTACACAGTTTTCTCCTTAGTGGAGAAAAATAGTTTTTACCTAAATTTTCTCCTTAGGGAGTAATAGAGCATAGTTCATCGTTGGCTTGCTAAGCCTGGTTCTGCCAGGTTCTATTTCATTAGTTCTCATCAGCTTAACAGAACTCCTTTTCTTGCGAGACATCACGATTGCCTAAGGTTTTGCTCAGGAATTGTGGCCCCGTTTCGGTGCTAGTTTAGTCCAGGCACTAAGTTTGTGTCCGATTCTGATGAGACGAAGTGGAAAAGCAAATCCCATAACTAATTCAAGTTCTTTACAATACTGCAAGGTATCTACGTTGAAGCGTATGAAGAAATATGTCTTACGATACTCGTAACCGCAAATTGACTGCGGGTTGTCTGTGATAACAAACCCCACCAACTGTTGACTATCTGACTGAATGGCTAACTGACTGACTGCCGATGACTGGTACAGTCCGGTGATAGAGAGATAGTACGCAGTTACCTGGAATGCTTTCAACTTTGTAAAAGATAGCGTATCACAAATAGCTTCGGCTTACTGATATGGACCACAGACAATAAACAGATGACGAAAATACATCGATTTGACGCGTTACATTAACTCTGTAATGTACTGAATTCTGAGAAATTCACACAGTTTTGGAATTTTATAATAATATTTTATAAAACTTTCAATTTATTAGAAACTTTTACAATTTTTTGAAATGTTTACAGATGAAACGGAAGACTGTAGGGATAATATTGAATGAATTTTTTTCCATAAAAATACTTCGTTTGGCAAGCAATTTGTTGTATTGGACTAAAAAAGGAGATTTTCGCTCCTTTTCGGATAATAAACTAGAACATTCATACAATAAATGTATTAAGAGGAGATGCCTATCCGAGCGTATCTTTTCTGGATTGATAAGCGTTAGTTTTGAAAATATTAACGTAGATAGGACACAGTGATATCTACTACTTCTTTTGTTCGGTTTAGTATTGTAACGCATAACTATTCAATGAAATACTAATACTAATAGTTTATAGGAATTGAACAAAATAATATATATGGGTCTTGTGTCCAATTTCTTAATTCCACGAGTTTATTTGAAGATTCACAACAATAATGCGAATATTCTATCTATTCCCCCTGTACAAAATGCATTCTGTGTCTATCCTATTTCCATTATGATATCCGTAGTCTCGCGCAACAAATTTCGCGAAGGAAAGCCCCCAAATGTCCAAACTTTTCCATCCATTTCTGCGGTAAACTGTAGCCACAAATTAATACAATTAAAACCATACAATCGATTCATTTCCATAGTGAAAGTTTTCTAATCGATTCCGAATTACCCACATCATACCATTTCCTTTCGTTTCCTTATCGCTGGACACAGCTTCGGATCCGATCGGATCGGCGCAATGTGTGCCATAAGCCGGTGCACGGCAATCTAGATCTGCCCGTCTGGTGCGGTCAAACCAGCCACGACGATCCATAATCTCCCAATCGCAAAAAAGTGCGATAAACGTGAAACCATGGAGGCGTAAACAAAAAAAAGTTCACCGCACTCCAATGCGCATCTCCGTTTCAAATTGCCCCCATGACGGTTTATGGTTTAATGGTGATCGTGTGTGTGTATGCGCGCGCAAAATGTACAATTGCAGCCACACGATGCCTACATAATGGGTGTCTCCAATTTATGTCTTTCACCACAAAGTCGTCTTTGAATGTGTTTGCAATTCTATTTTTAGCCTCGTCGATTGCCTCTACGCGCGATCTGCTCACGTCTCTCTATCTCAATGAACGGCTAATTTTACACGTGACGAAAAAGGCGGAGGTAGGTGTGGCCGCGGGGGTTGGCATCGTCGAAGAAAGCAACGTGGAACATGTTTTCTTTATGGTCGATCTCGGAGGCAAATAAAGCTACAAGTAACAACAACAAAAAAATAAGCACAACTCGACCCGGCCACCCAATTGCCCCATCCGGAAAGATTGATTGATCTCCCAGCTCCGGACGGTTTCACATTCCGCGAGCTGTGAGTTGTACGATTGCGAATACGAAACCGTTGGAATGGCGGTATATATGCACGGTGGCGTCACCAGGGACGGCGATGACCGTAGTAAAGGAGGCTGTGAGTAGCGATGGAAAATGAAGAAACTTTTGTTCATGTACTATGGTAAGGTAAAAGGTCACAAGTGGCTGCCCTGAGTAATTCTAGCGGTTGTGCAAAAGATTCAAGTATTTTCCGTTTTCAATCGAAAGAAGTAAAAAGAGATTTAAAATTGTACAGTTTGGAACAAAGATTTTTGCGTTTTTCATGATGATTTAAGCAAGTGCTGTCAATGATAGATTCTTGACCTACTCTCCTGGTGATCATCGCTTGCGACGCCACTGACCATCATATAGTCATAATCATCGTAATCAAGCCGACCAAGTGACATTCCAATGCAGGTTCATCGCGATACCAGGCTAGCAGAGGAGTGGAGGTCGTTCAGGTTTGAGTGTAGACCTGTTCAGACGGACTACGTCACTTACGAGATCGCAAACACAAGTAACGGCAAGGTTGCCGCAGGTTCGTATGTGCAAAGCACGTGTTTAGCTTGGTGATGCGTTCAGTAAATCGAGATATAAACATTTACACAAACTCTCGCACACACACACGCACGCGCTCGCAAAAAGACAGAAACGCAGGCAGAACTTGGAAATAGTTTCTCTGCGAAACCGAGACATGGTCGGATGAAGACTTCCTGGCTGGCTGTTTTACTCAGTGCTTTCGTTGGTTAGTGTGTTTAAGATTGGAACATTGTGTGAAGGAAACGGATCAGTAATTTCACAATTTTTTAATGCTAATTGACACATAAAACGCAAGACAAGGACAATAAAATCTTCTTTACGGATTTTAGATACTATATTTCCACAAAATTTGCCGCTGATTTTATCGACAATATTGAGACAAGTTCTACTTTCCTTTTGACACTAAGAACACTTTTTCGACGAAATAATGACACAATTCAGCACAGCGAGGCGTTAACCAATTCCTGTGACCATTGTCTTGTTTTCGACTCAGCAAAACAACATTGACTCATCGTCAGTAATTCCCACTAATTCACTGTATCGAAATTCAATCACGTTTATGTCTGCATGAATCATACGGTTCGACTCACGAATCAGCGACCCCTAAGTCGAACGCGTTCAGCAAATTAGCTCTTCGCCCACTTTAAGCTGCGAACTATTGCGAATGCGTGTGACGTTATTTCATCAGCCAAAAAAAAAATCGACGATCAAAAAATAACACGTCACAAACACATTCTTTCAGCTTCAAGTCGACCAACGCAACATAGTTTGAGTGAGTCCCATTTTCATCATTATTGCCATTCATTCAGTTTATAGTTGTGTGCAATTTGGATTATGTATGCGCGTTACTGTTAATTCCCATGACAAATATCAGAAGTCTTGTTGGATCTGGCTACTACAGGATAGATTACTAGATAGATCTTACCACAGATAACAGACGTTTAGGCTAGAGCAAAATTTCTTCAAAAACCTGTGTAAACTTTCAAATTGATAAACGTTGGAAATCCGTATTTCACTATTGCCATCTGCGCATCTGTTTGCTACACATGTTTGACATCTGCACTCTAACTGCATTGTATCGATCACTGCGACATCTACAAACGTTTGCCAAACGTGTTTCAGGCGTCTTATTTATTCGGAATTTCAGTAGCGGGTATTTACACACGATTCAAATCGAGCCTAAACGTCTGTTATCTGTGATCTTACTAATCATAGACAATTCCAAAACAGCATTACAGATGAATCTTACAACTTCTTCCAAACAAGAGCAGGCAATCGATCACTTCTCTCACGTTACCGATCAAGAATTCATCCGAAACCGGATAGGCGGGACGAACGACGACGGCAGAGGTATTTTTCCACTTATCTACGTGACTAACTTTGCACATTTTGTCGTGTCGTTGCTTTCTATCGCTAAGAATGTGTGCGTCTTCACGCAAAACTGCACGCCCGATTCAGCCGCAGAAGGTAAACATACCGTTCTCTCTTGCTGGTGCTGTGACTGACCGCACGTCACCACACCTCATCTCTTCAGCCGGGGTGACCATCCACAAAAAAGACACATTCAAACCGGGGCCGAATAGCGCACACATAACCACACGACGACGACGTGTCGGTAATGTCCCGCGCGTCGGAATGGCCGTAAGTAAGCGTAAGCGCGAGCGAGAGGGGAACAGGTTGTTGGTCCACACCCCCGGGGGCTAGGATCGGGGGCGAGAGGGAAAATGATAATCACTCTCGCTTATCGGAACCTGATGATACCTCCTCCTCCGTCTTGTCGGTTGTGATGGCCACCGCCGCCGCTGCCGCTGCCGCCACCATCCATTGTATTGGTTGTGGTTACAAAATTTTCCATTGACATTTCATCGTTTCAGTTGAGTCGATGTATAATGCACTACTGGCCGCGTGCTTGAAAGGGGGAAACGCGCGATAGAAACTTTTGGATTTCGGTGACACGGTGAGAACGGATTGTTGGAGTGTGGATAGAATTGGTAAGATCCTAGATGGGATATTGTAAGAATAGCAAAGTGACAGAACAGATCGCGCATAAACGTTACATTTTACAAAACCTTGAATACAATGCTTTATTTAAAAATACTTTTTTCTATTTGCAATAATCAATGTCCGTGTAATGTTTCCTTCTTCATTAGAGCTTGACTACAAAGACCCGTAGAAATCAGTTTCTAGAGATGATTTATTCAGTAATGTTGATGGAGAACAGCGAAAGGAGGAGACGCCTGATAATCATTAAATCGATCAGGAATCTTGTTGGCGTACTGAAAGATTGGATCCATATTAGGCCTAGCCTGCCCATGATAATTGTTTCTTGAAAAATTTAGCATTTAAATGCACCCAAATTCCATAACTAAATCAGTTATAGGTTTTGTACTTATTTGACCAACTGGGATACTAATCCAATGGTATTTTAAAATGCGTGTGGGGAATACGCATGGTTTTGTCAGAGTGAATGATAACTTCCAATTTTCGGCAGTTACATCAGCACGACGAACAAATGTTTTATGGATATATTCATTGGTTTATGTTTAGTCTATTAAATCACCAATAAATTATATTAATTATTCTCAATGTATTAAGTATCTGTATATGCTTTGGAGTAGTAAGTGCACTATATTACTGTAACGTTAACTATATTTCTTCATGAGTATAAAAATATTGTAGCTTGATTATTGACGCAAGAGGTGACAAGTTAGTTTTTTTTTCGTTCTTATTGTTTTCAATCTTATTCTAGTAATTAGAATAAAAAACCGCGCACACTTGTATATCTGACATACAAAGTTAGTTGATAAATCTCATAAATTTGGTGAGCACATGAGCAGTTCAGAAATCAAATATTTAGAGGATGCGTTCGTATATTATCTTGATTTTTTTTAAATATTTGAGGATTTTGAGTTTAGGATACAATACTCCCAATCAAATTAAAAAATATAATGGTATAGCTAAAACATATTTGAAACTGCGTTTCGATTTCGTCTCATCAGTATCCTGGCAGAACGTCTCGACTGCCTCGGTAGATGCCTAATCCAAAAATTCGAATCACTGCTTGTGTTCCTAACCGTATGACGTGCGGCAAGTATAAAAGTAAAGCCGTAGCTTGCCCTTCCGGTGCCCTTGGCGAAGTCTCTCTTTTGCGCCCCTTTTGTATTAACTTTGTCATTCTTTTCAGTTCGACTTTTGAACAATGATTTCGTATGTACATGGAAATGGCTCCGCTCTTCTATTGTCAGCGAATACGTCTCGGTGAACATAAATCCCCCCGAAGAAAGACAACAGATGTAATGGTTTAAAGAATATCTCATACACATGTGAGTACAACATACGTCGTATAACATTCCACTGACACAAACTCGAGGAGCAGGTGTTTCGGTTCGATAACACCAAGTTCTTTCGTGAATTGGGAGGGTGTAAGTAATGTTACAATGCAGTCGGATGTTTCCTCATTTATAGGTAATCACATAAAAAGCTTGTCTTTCAATTTATTTTATCTCCCTTAATTTCTGTCTCTTCCTTAGTATTCTTTAAGTTTTCACTTTGCGCCGGGTTGTAGCGCCCCGGGCATAAATAAACGCTCCTAAAAAGACCCAGATTCCGACTTCCCGTTTAAAAACATTGATTGAACTCGATTGAACCATATTTGAGTTTCTTTAGGAACCAAGATAATTCGCTAAATATTGAAAGATTTGAAAAGAACTAACGCAGACATATTCAACAGTGACACATATCCCGAAAGATCGTCCAGGTGAATTCAGAATTTTGATATTCTGTCTAAGGCTAGCAAATGACGTAAGTGGTGACAAGACTTGCATGAAGGACTACCGCGTCTAAATGTCCGCTTATAAAGTTGAGATCGACGGTGGGGTTAGCGATTGGAAATTGTGCGCGGATCTACTAAAGCACGGAGTTGTCTGTTTCAAGGTCCGTCCGTTTCATTGAGTGAAAAACAAAATTG
Organism: Topomyia yanbarensis; assembly: GCF_030247195.1. NCBI lineage: Eukaryota > Metazoa > Arthropoda > Insecta > Diptera > Culicidae > Topomyia > Topomyia yanbarensis. Next base: position 394,604,932 of record NC_080671.1, on the reverse strand, counting down.
TGTGTCCCTTCAAACTCACTTCGGGTGAAATTTGGTGTTTAATTACGTTTTCTTCGAAAAGAATCGTCTGCCTGTTCGCCTGCTGTACCGAGAATCGTGAGGATGACTCTTACACTGAGAATGCTGAAAAATAGGTATGCCTTTTATGAGAGCGTCCATATAATCTAGGGTCCTAGAAATCTAAAGCGTCCCCTTTAAAGACGATCTAAGCACTCTTACAGAAAAACTAAAAAGAGCTACGCCACTCACCACGACAAATCATTATGCTCTTTTGGAAGAGTATACTTCTGATGATCATCGAGTGGGGATCAGTCAGATGAAACGGCAGTTGGTAGTTAGAACCTGAATCAGTTTCTCCTCGAGCAAAGACTGCATTAGTTTTGCAACCCTTTGGTGGTTACATTCTCTTCTTTTTCAGTGGTCAGTTCACTTGGAAATGGCACATTATCTTGACTTATTTCATGATTTATCCTCACAAAGATTAAAAAATCGGTTCTGATTTCAGCGCCCCTCTGAGACTAGCACCCTTGATGGGGGCCAACCTGGCCAACCGCACGCTACGGCTCTGTATAGAAGTTTTAATTTCTGATGAGAAACGAAGCGAAATGGGGAACCTGGTTCTGGCTAGTAAGCCACTGTACAGCACTATGCTATATTTGAGTTTTTGAGATTTCGTCATGTCAATATAGTGGCAAATCTATTTTACTCCAATCCCTACGAACAATCCATCGCATCCTCGTGATACTTGTGGAATGTACAGTAGTGTATACGGCTTCTAGTAATAGCAAGTGTCGGACTAACATTCCTTCGCTTTTCTGTTACGATCTACGTTCGGGCCTGGCCGGTGCCACGTATTGGTCTATAAACAACGTGTGATTTGGTACATTAAAGGGAAGTTCTCATTACAAAATTTTCAAGTACATTGTTTTTTTTTTCTTTGCATTTTTTTAAAGGAATAAGTGTCTACTATATTGTGTTAAACGGGTTTTTCGATCCGAGCCTCAGAAAAAAAAATTTCAGGCCATGGCATTGTTCGAAGCGGCATCCGTCGCTCTCGGGTCAAGACGTACGCCTCAGGTAGAAACCTTTTCATGGTATTATGCAAGTTCGCAGAATGCTTCACGTTGCACTGTACATGTATACAAGCCGTGAAATACGAGAACGTATTTCACGGCTTGAAAAATATCAAAATTGGTTTGAATGGCTAAAAATCAGTCTTTTTCAAACCACCAAAGACAACGGTCACGATACTCGTTGTGCAATCTGCTTCTGCACTAGTGAAAAATTATTCTCAAGCCTGAGGAATAACCCACTAACAAATGAGTGTTTAGGACGGTGTATAAAAGGTGGAGTTAGTGTTTTGTGAAAATTGGTGGATCGATATTTTTGGAGGAATTTCCTCATACTGTTATGTCTGTTAGTCTGTGCTAATACGTGCCAGTTCTGTAAACATACGGCACGTTGTGGCCAACCCTGATCAGAAATCGCCGAGGAAAGCTCGTCTACGGAAATAAATATCAACAAATAGCAATCACCAATCCGGTGACCTGAACCACAAACGGTTGCCTTTCTGATCCGGCAATATTGACAACTGCATAAGCTGCGTCAAGTAGCTCAAATTCAACAGCCAGCATCATCAGTGAGGAAACTACTACCAAGAACGGAAGGGATACACTCTTGGTCCGTAAGGGCAAGAAGCAAGGAAGAAAATATGATCGCGAACATCAAACACGATGATAACACGAATAATTTTATAGCGAAAACGTTGATTTTTGTGGAATAATGGCGCCATCGTAAATATTGACGATTAATTGATTACATTTCAATCATAAAATGGATCTTTGTCATTTTTTCCACTGGAACCACGTCCAAAAATTATAAATAAACACTTACTTTTGCTAATTCTAAATTATAGCCCGTACAGTACTTCATTATCTTTAAGCAATTATAATGATTTTTGTTTTCAGTTTACTACAACAGGACGGAGGCTCGTAGTTTTTGGACCATGCCTCGCGCGCTTTTTGAAACCGCAATTGTGAGTTGCACCCAGATACTGATTTTTATTGAATAATGAACGACTGAGCCCATGAAACCCGTTTTCATAATTCCACAAAAAATCAGCAAACTTGTTCTTAGTTCTGTTCACAGGAAAAAGAATGTCTAATACTGTACCTATCCGAAAAAAAATTTGATTTCACCAGATATTCTCTCCAATATGTTTCTTATTCTGAAAAACCCATAGCATATCCATGAAGACAATCAACAATTACAAGGGGAACTACACGTGCTCGTTTTCGTCGGGATAATATGACTGACGCCGAAATAAAATGTACCGTCCCTATATTTATAGATTCGAGTAATCTCAACGTTTCGCGTTGAAGCCACACTGTAAATTTTTTTTAATAAGTTTCGCGAGCAAAAAGATATTATATCTTCAAAGGTATAGTAACTGGCTACTAACTATCCAGAACCTATTGATGTGCCAATTGCTGAATGACTGAATGGAATGAGAAAAAAAAATAAAACACACGTAGAGTTTCCACCAATAGCAATGTCAAGTTAACAAACAAATTTTACTCATCTTTGAGTAAAGGTGGTTTTGATTGCAATGGATTTTCTTGTCAATTGAAAAGTTCTCTCGGAATTCAAATATCCCATAGTATTAGACTAAAATAAAAAAAAAACACTTGAAGTAACATAAAGGACACTTCACAAAGTCATCGAAAGTAAGGAAAGTAAGCAAATGTTTTTGCGCTTTTTGATTGGAAATATGTACAATTTTGTAACTAATTCTGTGGAATGTCCAATTACAGAAAATAACGAAAATAATGGATTTCGTCAAAGCAGTTATTATCTGCATGATTGATCCGTACAATTCGAATACAAGCTCCACCTCGTTGACGACGGAAGTAAACTATTTTCGTTCGATAACCGGTCCCTTTGGCTTCGAACATAAACTAAACCGAGTACAAAATCGTCGGGGTCGTATGCAAGTGCGGCATCATTCGTATGTCACACACGTGCTGGATACACCTGCACGTTCTGTCGATCGAATCCATCGTTTGCTGAGAAAGGGTCACTACGCCGAACGTGTCGGTGCCGGAGCACCCGAGCCACCTGGCAGCAGTGTTGGAATATCTTGCCGCCAAAGGAGCTGGAGCTGGTCATTCGAAATGACGAAGAGCTGAACAATTTGCTCTCCGGCGTGACTATTTCCCAGGGTAGTGTGTTGCCTACTACCCAGGTCATTCTGCTGCCAAAGAAGACCGAAAAGAAGGCGCCGAATTAAGTATTTTTTTGTTGGCAGGTGAAACGATGCAGAGAAAAAAAGATGGGTAGGTAATGACAGAAACACAACCGAAGTGAAGTAGAATACACTTTAGGCTGTTAATGCGAATACTAAAACTTTTACTATCTTGTGAAAAGTTGTATTAAAATCAGTTATTTCGGTATTTCTAATGGAAATATCGAAATAACGGTATACGCAACGGTACAAAAAACGGTATTTCCATTAGAAATACCGAAATAATTGGTTTCAATACAACCTTTCAGAAGATAGTAAAAATTGCAATATTCGTATTAACAGCCTAAATTGTATTTTACTTCACCTCGGTTATGTCTCTGACATTACCTACGCATCTTTTTCTTCTATTTTTCGTTGCTTTTTTGTCAAACAGTGTTATTAATCTATACTATCCGTAATCGCAAGTCAGTCGCATGTTCTATAGAATTTCCTATTTACATGGGACTGACTTGGCGATTATACGCAGTATAGAACAATTACAATCTCTTCTGATTAGAGCTCCAACACAGTTGAACAACAGTCTATGTTGGCTTACCTTCGGTAGCACCAGCCAAGGTATGGTCATGCTACCCATATCATTATAGTCACGAGCAATTTACGCGATAAGTCTCGAGACAAACTTGACGATAATATTCGTTATCATTAATCGAGTATTTTATCAACCAGCTGGAGTTGGGCAATGATACGGTTTGGTAGCGACATTGAATGACGGTGTCAAAAGTAGCAGTCTTGGACTATAAAGTACTTACACGACTAACTGTTTTGTCTTAATACTACATTTTGTGGCGAAACCTGTGCTTCTATTTCAAAACTTGGGCTTTTATTTCGAGATACAGTGCGGCCGACAGTTTGCGTTCGAAGTATTAAAAGACCAGTGCCGAAAAAATAATAGTCACTCGAATTTGACAGCATTTGTCTCTAAAATTCACTTGTAAAATGTCAAATAAAACTATCGTTCATTCATTCTTTAATTGAATGTAAATACTTATTCGTTTTAAATATCATAAAAAACGAAATTTATTTGTAAAAAATATCTTTGATGTTCACAAGTAATTTTACAACTATTCAAGTAACTTTGTGTAATAAATGTAATAACTTCATGACAAATATTACAAATATTAAACTTATGCAATTAAAGTTTAATATTTGTGCCATTGAATAGGTCTGGCAACAGGCTCACTGTCCTCAGTCAAACGAGAGAACTGTTTTTTTTTCTAACTATGCTATTGAATGATTTTTGTCGGTACTCGAACATGCGACAACTGGCACATGGAATATTAATTTGACATAATTCATCTGATGGCCAAGTCGATACTGCCAGATACCGATGAGACGAAATCGAAAGGTAAATCCATGACTCACTAAAGTTATATTCTTTAACCCGTTACAATAAATTCGGCTGTGTCTGAAATAAAAGTCTTAGAGATCTAAAAAAATTGTGCAAGTATCTCAAACATTGAACTAAATAATAGATTTTTTCCAGGATTTTTCGTAGGTCAGTTTATTCAAAAAAAAAAAAAAATACCAAAATGTGCAAAAATGAGGTTTATTATTATAAAGGATTCTGAGAGACAGGTATAACTTCTCAACTAGCATAAAAATAGACTATGTAGTTTTTGAGGTCGCTGATCACGATTCTGATAACAGAATTTGAAAATTCGAAATGGCGGCTATACAATACCAGCCATTTCTTTTACGAAATTGGCGAATTTTGTTACAAAGAGCATAAAACTTGATTTACGACAGTGTTTGGGTGGCTGATTACGATTCTGCTGTCACTATTCGAAAATTCAAAATGGCGCCTCCAAAATGGCAATCATTTTTTACGAAATTGGCAAGTTTTGTTAGTCAGTATAAAACAATTTACGGGAGTTTTTTTGGGTCATGCAGTCGCCATACTGGATCCGTCATTTTGAATTTTACATCTTCGACGACAGAATCAGAATCAGCGACCCCGAAAACCCCCTTGTAAGACGTTTTAGGCCAATATACAAAAATGAAATTTAGCCAGCACAGTCGCCATATTAGATCCGCCATTTTGAATTTTACATTTTCGACGTCAAAATCAAAATCAGCGACCCGAAAACCCTCTTGTAAGACGTTTTAGGCCAATATAAAAAATTAAATTTAGTCAAGCATAGTCGCCATATTGGATCCGCCACTTTGAATTTTACATTTTCGACTTCAGAATCAGAACCAACGACGCCGAAAACCTATATAAAGCTAAAAATTACAGTATTCAAAACCAAAAAATAAAATCGTGTCGCAAAGGGTTATTCTATTCTATTCTAACCCTTACACAGCCAGTATTGAAAAGCATCCTGGAAAACACTACAGTGGTTCTGTAGTGTTTTTCTTGTCAATATTAATATTTGAAGCATATTTTGATATGTCGCACATATTGAAACGGCCAGCCCTACTGTACAGAGTTGGGTTTGAAGATGTTTCAAAATTAGACGACAATTAAATGATTCATTTAACCCTTTCGTGCCCAACTTTTTTCTAGTGCATGTAGGGTTTCAAAACTATTTTTTCCTCGAAAACGGTGGGGTCAAGAAACATGAAAATCCTATTTTCATAAAGATAGGTGCTTCCATGGCAGTGATAGAAGCTGGTCAATTTTTACCTTCTAATGCTCAATACAATTCTCCTAGAATAATTACAATAGTCCAATTACGAGGAAAACGTAGCCAACGACAGCCTAAATTGATAAGTTTTATCAGTTTTCAATAATATTGCACCATAACGAAGATATATGAAAAAAATCATTTTCCGTCGTCAACGTAAACTGTCCCTGGCAGCACTGCTCCATCGGAATTCAATCAGACTAATTGCAATAACTTCAGTTCTAGAGCTGATCCTTGTAACTGTTAATACTCAAATTAAAGGCAATAATCACATTAATGAGCCTTACTTGTTTTTGTGAGCAAATCTCGCCTCAATCAAATGTTATAGCTGTTTAAAAACGTTGTTGTCCACAAACAACATGGGCATGAATGTGTTAATGAATAATTTAATTAACGAGTTGTTTTGAATCTTAAAGAAGGAAGAAACGAGAACAACCGAACCGACCGTTTCAGTTTGAAGGGAATATGATAAATCGACAGGACAGAGGTATTTACACCTTGCCCTGGCTAATAAGCCCAGGTTAAAACGCCTTTAGCGCTCTTAAAATCGTGTCGCAAAGGGTTAAGCATAAAATAGTCTATTGCAATTTTCTCCATGAGAAGTGATATAGCAAAGTGTAATGGATGTTTCCATTACGCTACGACCATCAGCAATTGGAATTTCTGTGCTTACGGAACTTCACTCGTGATCTACTCGTAAAATCGCCTTTTTACACCCTAGGCCATAACGACCCAAAGTAACTATTTCTTCGAATGAGGTATGTAAACTTCTCATAATTGTAACAGCGTTTATAAGTTGCACAGCATGGACACGTTTGTATGAGTTATTTAAGTTATCTCTGTACAGTGCAGCCAACAATGTGTAGTTATTGGGTGCGATATTGTATTGTATAAATATGATGTTGGGTGAACACTAACGAATCATTTGAGAACTTATCGCTCACAAAAAAAAACAGTGAAAAAACAGATGCATTTGCGCTCCCGACGATTCGTTTTGGGTGTGTTTTCCTTTAGGGTGTTATAATTTTCTAATATTTTTTATGGGATCATCATTATTGTTATTAAATAAAGGAGCTTTTAGCAGGAGCTAGAATAAAGAATTCCAGCAGCAAAAATACAATCAAAATTTAAATTAGTAGAATAATAGAACGCTGTAATACATAAAGTTTAAGAACCACTCAATTCAAAGAACCGATTTTGGGCAATTTCGTCCGCTCGCAACCCACATTTCACTCAGCTCAGTATCTTCCGCCCAACCGCAAAAGTTTGCAGTCACAACTAAACCACATATTCACGTGCGTCGTCTGTAGATGACTTGACATGCCTGAAAAGCCGTCCGATTCGCAATCGAACCTAGGATCACCCGTGCACTCCTCTATTCGTGGCGATAATCGCGTGCATCGCACGGTGTTGCAACGACGCCGTTAGCGGTCGTGAGTCCAAAAATAAACCGTACTTTGAATGTGTTCCAACCGATGATCCAACTGTTCGGGGCGACAATTCCTCGAGCGGCTACAGCAAAATCGAAACTATGTCGTCGCGATGCGCGTGATGCTACAACTTGCACAGCACTTGCTTCTTTTCGGTGAAGCTTTTCCACACACACATACACTTCACAACAGATCTGTCAAACAGCTTGGAGGCACCAAAAACAAACAGAAAAAAACTTTAACTGCTCCAAATGCAATCCGTGACAGTGATGTGCAAAATTCTTCTCAACAACACACATGCACGACACGCAACACTAGAAAATTGCAACTGGCTCCTGCCGCGAAATACTCCTTTTTTTCGGGGCGAACAACTTCGAATAGTGAAATGTGAATGACGCTCGTCGCAGCACCGTCGTCGCGAAATTTGCTCTCACTTGTAGCTCTGGCCGGCCGCGAAAACTGGAAACTCGTTTCCAGCGACTTGACTCGGTGGAATTTTGCTTCACGTTCCCGCTTTCTGGGACTCCGGATCGAAGTCGGATCCTTCTACTGCCACCACACAACCCAATTATACTGCGGGATTGGGGGGCACGTTTTGCGCCACTATTACGAAAGGCCGCGCGCGCCTTGCGGACAGAGAGGTAGGTGGGGAAGAATGGATCCCGGGCGGTGCACTTTTCGACCTTCTGGTGCTAGCTTGAAGCTGTATGTACGCTCTCTATCAGTCTGTGATCGGTAGGTAAGGTTTTTGGCGGAAATCCCCCCAGCCGACGATTTTTTTAACTAAATCAACAACAATAACAACAACAACGACGTCGACGACGAATGAAAGAAAGAAGAAACAAATTCGATACGAAAGAAGAACATGTAATGAAAAGTCAACAAAAAATCGCGATTCCAAAGTCTGTAGCACACTATACACGACCGAGCGCGCACGGAACCTACTACCACTTCTTCGGGCGTCTGCGTTGATACTGAACGACGAGAGCGGCTAAAATCAGAACGGGGCACACTGACTCTGTGCGTTCGATGGTTGGACTGCCGCCGCCTTTTGCCGTATGCATAAGTCCTCTACAAGTTCGCCGTGGTGTGCCACCGTCGCCCGGCGCGGCAATTTTTTTTTCAACACAGCACTCGCACCAGGCTGCTGCTGCATATATCGGCGGTGGTGTGGTATCGCTGATTTCGCTCTTTCGCTGGTTAATAACGGACGATGGAAACGACGAGGACGACGGCTGGTATGGGAAGAGGGTATGACGAAGGAAGGAACGCTCGCAATTGTGAAGGAAGACATACTACACACTGTTTCACACAAATGGGGTTTGGGGAGTGTTGCCCGAGCGCCTGGTTGGATAGTTGGACGGGGAGAGAATTTTAATTTGCAGATGTTTAGATAAATAGGCCGGGCAAATCGACGGCGGAGCCGGTGTAAACTCGAATCCGTGGTGATCGATAACAGAACGTTTGCGTGGATGATTTGCAAGAGCAGTTGCACTACATTCGAACGATTCGTTTGGAATGACTACGCATTATTTTCAAGAGTAGCATTGCGCCAAAAAACGAGCAGTATTTCCCCCTGATGATGGTGTTTAGCGAGCCGAAACGTCGGGTATATGTAAAAAACTTTCTACTTTAGTGTGAGGACTTTAAATGGCGAAAACGCAGTTTGTAGATGAACCGAAGAAGATTCTGAGAGGGACCTTCGATGTTCAACAATTTCTGAAACAATGTGCTAGTTTTAAGGGGGTAACTCTTAACCAGTAAAGGTTCGGAAAAATTGAGTTTTTTATTGCTTAAATCAATAGTAAACTTTCTAAAAATATAGCATAACAATTTAAACCTCAATTTAAACTGTTTTTAGATAAATTCAAACAGGTATGCAAACGTTTGGATAAAAACGTGGCCATAGGGAATGCCACTTACCCGACCACTCTCTTCTCCTCTACATGAACCTGAAATATTTTTCATGGACCTAAAATGTAGTTCAGAACGGCTTTTCAATAATTATTATAGCACATCAAAGTCGAAATTTTGTCCCGAAAATACACGTTCTCAAAAGAAACCTTGAATAAAAGTAACGATTTTACGAATTTTCTCAGTTTTCATAGGTTAATATATGAAATAAATTGAAAACTTCTTAGGTTATTGTTTTGAACATGAATTACGAGCTCCACTTTTCACACTTATGTGAAAATGCAGTAACGAGGCGCTTAAATAAGGGTAATATTGACACAAACAGGGTCCCTTTTTATTGCTCCATTCCGGGCAATGGGATGGCGGACTCCTTAGCTAAGGTGGGTGCTCGAGAAGGTGACATTTATGAAAGACCAATTTTTCAGTATTACTCATTAGAGAATCCTCGAAAGTTGGCAAACTCCATGGAGCAATGGGGAACTAGGAAGGTGGCTACATTCGATAATCTCTACGGTAACGGCGAAACCTTGGTTCAAGGGGATGGATGTAAATGTGGGTGACTTCATTCGTATGATTCGTGGCAAACCATTACACGCTGGATACATACACCCGGTGTATTAGGCTCGTGGATAGTGGTATCTGCGCTTGTGGCGACGGCTATCACGATATCGAGCATATTGTCTGGGCGTGCACCGAATACAGTTTCGCCAGGTCTCGGCTAATGGATACCCTATGAGCCTGAGGAAGACCACCCAACGTCCCGGTTCGAAAAGTTCTCCTCTATATGTCCCTCGTACACACCTTGCTGAAAACCATCAATACACAGATTATACTGCCCCTTTTATTTTTCTTATCATTCTCAGAAGTGCCCTCTTCCGCCTTTACCATACGCCCACGATGGTTGGATGCGACTCCAAGATGACACAAAACTTCTCCGTCGAATGAGCCAACAAACACGGGACCTACAGCACAAACATCATACGCGCAACTCGGTGTTTCCGATCCGCATCTGAGCCGCACAAATTCGCCTGGAGGAACCCCTCCCGATGCCTTAAACTGAAAGTTTATAATGTTCTCCCCTTGTCATTTTTGTCCACCCTTCCTCCCCTGACCATTATACCCAAAAGTATAACTACCTAACACCCCCCCCCCCCCCCCCAAATATCTTTCCGAAGAATTTTGCTCTTCCAGTCTCTTCTAGTTTTAACTATTATATTACAGAATCTCGTTGAAAATGCCCAACTCTTCTACTACTCATAAAATAGCTCTAATTAATCTCTCCGAATCTTTACAAATTTCAATCACGCTCTCTAGTTATTCATAGTTTTAAGGTGGTTGTTAAGTTATTTGCTCCAATAATTTTCCTGCCAAAAATGTCAAACCGTTTTCCATAAAAACTAAATTAGCTCACTTTTCTTACGAAAATTATACTACTCCTTCATGTGTAAAATCTATAAAATCTCCTTAACCTCATTTAAAAAAAATATCCATTTGTAATCCCCTAGTTTTAGGAAAATTTTAAAATGTAAAACAAAACAAAATGGGCACCTTTAAGCTAACACAAACGTGCCTTATCAAATAAATGTATTGAATAAAAAAAATGGACATACTCAAAATTTCGAAAAAGCTAGGTGGTTTCTTTCTCTTACAAAAATCGAAAAAACAGCATCTTTTTAGCAAGTAACCGTCTTAAAAACGTTTCCCCCGGACGTTACGGGAATAATTTCCTGTTGAATATTACACGTGCTACGAGATGTACCCACCGGTGACGATAGGCCGAATGTTCACAGGGTGACATTCCACGATATGTTATCCATATCAGTCAGAGATGACAATGCATTTTTCATGATTTCTTTAGGCAAAACGGTACAATGTTTACAGGTGATCATAAAAAGTGATGTATCTCGTACAATTTAGCTACACCTATTTTATAGAAACTAGAATAAACGTACCTGAAGAAGCGTCGGAGGATAATCGTGATTCCGAATCGGCCATTTTCTTATAGACGGATGCGCGTAAGGCGATGTAACTTTTGTTGGAGTCTGCACAGTAAGGAAACTTTAAGTATAAGATGACAGCATAAACACATACATACATGATTGATGCCAGCCTGCTGAGTTGAATATAGAACATCTATCCTATTCCTGTTTAAGTCGAACTTAAAAAGTAAACCCCAAAGATGCACAAAACTGAGCCTCCACCAAAGGCGTCAGCAGAACCCTGTCATTCCCATTGATTCCCGTTTATTCATAATAAATGGTGGTGTTATCAAAACTAAATTGGATATAAGAATAAACAGCGAAGCTGCACGACAAACAAATTCAATTGCAAACACTTAAAATTAAAAAAAATATTGCGTACTTCATCAGAAGTTTTAACAATTTTGTAACAACACTCTAATGGATCAGAAAAGTGGTTATGAGCAGTAGCGCAGGCTCATCCTTAAAGCTGTAGAAAAGATCAACCTCCTTAAAGATGTAGAACCCCAATGCCGTACAGAGTTGCCGGAGCCCAACTAATCCTCTACTAAGATGAAATGCGGAAGCGCTCATTGTGGATCTCAAATTTCCAAGAGTTGTTTGCTTTGACTTTGTGTCAGCGCATTCTCAAGCTGTTATATTTGGCGGTCTCCCAAGAGAAAATTTTAATCTTTATAAGGAATATCATCTGCCAACAGTTTTTATGAACAGTCTTCGTGGGGAACCATGGGAACCGTCCGAATCAAACTCTCCTTAAGCCAACAGTGCGTAAAAATATGTCGTAGTAAGTGGCGTAGCTTTCTTTAGTATTTGTACGCAAACGAGTGCTTAGAGTCTTGGGTACTCTCGGTAGCCAGCTACCCAGAGTTTAAAAAGAACCGAAAACTAAACAAGATCTTTTCTTTTTCGAGTGATCATGTACTCGAAGATTAACTAAACAACTACCTAATAAACTATGCTTTATAGGTCGCATCGCTTGCTTGGAGCGAAGCGAAGTCCTTATACCCTTCCAAACTACCAACTCCGCGACATATATGGAAAAGCCTGATGAATCGTTTACCTTCCGTTAAGTAGGTAGAGCATCAACACTTCCGGTCTACCTTATCCTTTATCCTTCTCCGGAGACGGGGGCGGCCGGCAATGATGGCTATCATGCTGTTGAGGTTTAAATATAGGTCGGATTGGTATGAATTCCTACTTACCACTTCCTAAGCAACTCTTATTAGATAATAAGCAGTCAATTATGATGAAGTCAGTGTGCAATCCGCCAAAATCATCGTCACAACGCAACACAAACGAGTGCTTAGAGTATTTTAAGGGATTTCACCGTCATGATTTTCTACACACTTGCCGCACTGGACCGTATTGCTGCAATTGCCCATTTGTTTGTATTTAGTGCAAAACATGACGTACGGTACAAACAGGCGACGGCAGACGAGCCTCGTCGAAGAAGACTCTGACTTCCCGGTTGTCCCGTTAAATGACACCCGAATTAAGTTTGAAGGGACATACAATTTTGTCCCATCCTGTGCGATTGCCCTCACTGGAGAAAGGGGCCCTTGAAACAATTAACCCCTTCACACCACGCATTATCAACTCGAATCGGTGACCACACCGTCGATCTCAACTATATGAACGGACATGTAAATGCGGTAATTCTTCATAAAAGACTCGACTTTCATGGTTGATTATTTCCGCGTCCGTTTTTTAGAAATCCCTAGAATACTTAGCTGATCAACTTTAAACCGAAAGATCAGATGTGATCAAATCGAGTTCAACATGTAAGATTTTGAAATGAAGGTCGGAGTCTTCGATAACGCATGTTTTCAACATTCATTGAACCGTAGGCTTGTACAGAAGAATTTATTTTTTTATTTGGGCCAAGAGCCCTGTGAACAAAGAAAGCTTAAAGAATACGAGCAAAGAGACAAACTATGGGAGATATGATAAATTGAAAGACAAATCAGAGAATAGTAGAGTAAAAATTAAGTTGCCAATCATTACTCGATGTATGGTTGAATGTTACCGATTTCCTTAGTAACTGGTTCAAAGAAGGTGGAAAAATCTTTATCAGGAACTGATTATTAAAAGTATTTTTGTTTCACTCGCATGTGTAAAAAGACGAGTGGATAATGTTTGGAACATAACCGGAATGTCGTAATCGCCTTTGGGTTGGTACTTCAAATCAATAATATTAGGGTTCCTAATACCGATCCTTTTTGGTGAGAGCTGGTTCCTCGGTACTGTATCCCTCGGTACCGGTACAGTACCGGTACTGGAACGTTTTTATCAAAAAAGGCTAGAAAACACTATAGCGAAAAAATGTTTAAAAATATTCTTTTATTGGTATGTTTTTATATGGTTTAGTCTGCCTTCTAATCTCGCCCAGAATAGAAGCAAAAAAAAAATACTCTGTTACAGGTATCAATAAACCAAACAATCAATTTCGACTGCTTTATTACTTAGCCATTGCACAAACAGTACCGTATCGTTCCTCCGACTGAGCAATGAAATAAGAAAACCACAGAGCTGAAACGTGCATCTACTACTTCGTATTAGACCACAACAGTGATTACGGCGACAATCCTCGCGGAAGTGGTTACATCGTGGGCGTGATGTGGTACTGCCAACGTGCACAGAAGTTTAACCGAGGCTGGAAGCGTCATTGCGCAGTGGTCAAGAATGTGAATTTAGCAGGAATTTTAACTTTTCGCTAATATTAAAAAACTTAGCCTTACAGTATGTTTGGCAAAGTTGTTCTACTTTGCAATGTCCTTCTTTCTGTTTAAACAGATGCTAGGATAGTTCTAATATTACCAATATTTAAAATTGAACTTTTTAACGGTTCTAGATAAAGCTTTACTGTCTTCAATGAAGTTGTAGAGCAGTACATTTTAGACAAATTTGTTGAAGATATGCAAGCCATAGCTTTTATACTTTTCATTGCACGAGAAATCCAAATGTTAGTTTTAGGGTGTTCCATAAAAAAACGGTTTTATTTCTATAACTTTTGTAGTTTTTATTTTACACTGAAGTGCCCTTTGGACAACTTGAACATTATTTTAGGCGCATAATTTGCTTTAAAACAACAACTACTAAATTTTATCCGTTCAAAGTTATGAGAACTTTTATATAAAATAATAAACTTTTTCAAATAGAATTATCTTTGATTAGGGCATATTAACATTAAATACCATTGCTGTCATATGAAATATCATGTTTTGAAGTATAGATCACAAAAAATGGAATACACGTTATTTATTTTTTATCTTGTAATATTTTCAAGAAATAGTTTATTTTAGTAAAAAGTATATGTATCTTTCTAACGAGAGAAACTAGAGGTTCGGTATATTGACACAAATTGATGTCCTTCAAAATATTTTAAAGTATTTCTAAAGTAATCTTAATGAAAAATCAAAACTGCAAAAGAAAACTATTTTGTTAAAAATACGCTGATTTTTTTGGTAAATTTCTTGTAAAATGGAAAGTACACGATAGAGTTCCAGTTTTTTTAAATGTTATATTCTTCAATTTTCTGGAACACAGCGAAACTATCTCGAACCATTAAAAAGTTAATTTTCTGATTTTAAAAAGTTTAGAACGACCCACTAATCAAAATAATAGAAAAAATTGTAAAGTGCAATATTTTATCATGAAAACGAAACTATGTTTTTTTTTATATTGTCCACCGTGAAAGTAATTTAAACATATTACAAAAGGTCAATTCATGAAAAACAGATATTTTCAGAGTTTTTGAAGACGAACATTTTCTTCTAATACATCAAAACTGTAGCTTCTATTATTTAGAAGATATAAGCAATAAATATATGAAAAATGATTTTTTATGAAATTTTAAAAAATATCGCATTAGCCATTTTTGCTCAATTGTAACATTAATCATGACCACATTTATAGTAAAAAAAAGAAATTATCTTTTGTTTTCCCCAATGGGTGATATTGTTATTTCAAAGAACCCCATTTTATGCGAAAAAGTGCTCATAACTTTTCAGCGAAAATAGTTAGATATGTGGTGCCATGAAACAAATTATTCGTCTTGAAACAATCGTAAAGTTGTCTGAGGACTACTTCATTTTTAAATCAATATCCCAAAAGTTATTTGAATAAAACAATTATAAGTTCTAAGGAACACCTTAACCTTCGATTTTAAAATTTGTCGTTCTACAACTTCGCTGAAGGTCGTCTGGCTACAGCTAGATTGATTAACCATCCGGAAGTCGCACAAATGACTCACTGAACGAGCAGCCGCAGCTGCTTTAAGACGATTTCGTTAGATTTTCCGAGCAGCGTGCACTCAGTGCACTAGCGCGACTGCCGGAAGGTTAAAAAGTTATTTTTTTATATTGGTAAAATAAGAACCACTCTAACTGTTGTTTTAAGAAAAAGGTACTCACAAACTAATACACAAGCTTCTCCAAAGACTTAATAAGGCTAAGTTGTTTAGTTCTAGTAAAATCTCAAAATTCCAAATGTGTCCAAATGGAAAAATTTTCAACTTAAATCAATAGCTTAGGATATTTAAAAAGCACAGGAGGTCCGTCGATGAATCAAAATGGAAATGGGAGAGTTTTATAATGAAGGGTACGTTGTTGGCAGATTAAAATCAATAGTTTTAGACTGCCAACAACTTGCTTTGCAATATAAAATTCATTCTCAAAATGATGAAAAAAATTCTTTTTTGACGCATTGGCGGACCTCCCTGTGCATTGAAAATGTCCAAAACAATTGGTTTTCATTGCACCACGTATTGTTGAAAAATTTTCCATTTTGAATATTAATTTTTTAGTAGCTCACAAGCGCCGTTTTTTGTGTTTTTGTTAAAAACATTTTTCTAAATTATCATTTTTTTTGGATATATTATAACCTACCAAGCATTGAAAGCTTATACGCTCACTAGCGCCGCATAGTGAGAGTATCCCAAACTAATCTGTCACTATCGGTCAGTCCTTGATATCTCGAGCAACTTTGCGTAAGACATCACCCTTCTAAATTGCCATCGTTTGGAGATACTGAAATAAAAAGATGTACGCTCACTAGCGCCGCCTAGTGAGCGATATCTAATTTAATCATTACATTATCGAACAGCCCTTGTCGTCCTCAGAAACTTAATAACATTATTTTCCTAAATTATTAAACTTTCGTGACAAGACATCACCTAACATGTACTGGAAGTTGTATTCTCCCTAGCGCCGTCTAGTGGCTGAATTCTGAAATTATCTATTCGTCTTCGGGCAGCACTCGACCCGCTGATGAATATTGGCGAAGACACCACGCTTCTAAATTGTCATGATCTCGAGATATAGAATTTGAAAAATAATAAGTACGTTCTCACTAGTGCCGCCTGCCGGATCTATTTCAATTTGATTTGTTTATAATCGCGTAGCTCTCGACATCTTCTAGAACTTTGCCAAAAACACCTTCTTTCTAAGTTATTAGATTTTTTAGATGTATCATATTCTATAATGTGTTGAAAGGTGATACACTCACTAGCGCATAATAGTGAGAGTGTCCCAAACTAAGCTGTCACTATCTGGTAGTCTTTGATTTCCCGAGCAACTGTACTGAAGACAGTAACATATTCCTTCTTACCTGGCTTTGGATATAAATCACATATAATCAAACAACGCTGATCACAAACTCAGGTCAGATCTCAACGCGTGCCCTATTCGGATCGAGGTTAGGTACTAAGTCGGTGTTCGTTCTTTTATAGATTAACCATTAACAGCAAAATGTATATAGGCATGACTTTGGCCCGAAACTTATTATTTCGGCATACAGTGAATAATGGGAAACAATCCGAATGTCGCTTATGGGATATTCAAAAAAAAAAAAAATACAGATCAATTGTTGTTTTATTCAAGCTAATTCAAAATGCATGAACGAAAGATCATTGTGTTTATTTTCGAATAAATAATTAAAATATCCAGTTACGCACAACGGAAGTTATATTCGTCGATCTTCTAATATCCCCTTGCTGGCCGATATTTGAAACAGGCTCCTAAAAGTGCTGAAAGGTTAGCTTAATTATATTGCTCATCGAAAGCATAGTACCGAAAATACCAGTACCTATTTTTAATCAATACCGGTATTTCTGTTCCAAGTATAGGTCGGTAGTCCCGGGATTTTCGGTACCGGTACCACAACCCTAAATAATATGTACGGTGATAACCAATCGACCATCTAGCAAACAGCTCCTAAAAACTCTCAGTATACTGGTCTTAATATACAATCTCCGAAGTAGATGCTCCATCCCTCGTCTTCAAACACCTGGCGTCAGCTGTTTTCGAGAACACACAGTTCAAGATTTGCTGTTTGAAATTACATGAATTGAGCAACAGCCAAATACGAACAACCTTGTGTCGAACCTTTTTCAAATCGGGGTTTTTATGAAAAAACAAGAACAAAAAATCCAGATACGCAATTGCATTACTGCAGGGCAATAAATGCAATTGCGTATCTGGATTTTGTTCTTGTTTGATATAAGTTTCGTAATCGGATTCACAAAGATCGCATGAATAATACTCAGCATGCTGACTAGTAGCCATGTGATAATTTAATTTGCAATGTCCAGTCAGTGCCCTGACTAGAAAACTGCAATGGTGCTTGGAAAAATGCAGCAAAGTTTTAAAAGGAAAACTATATATGAGTGTGAGATCACTGGGAGCAACTCATCTCAAGTAACCATTTGAGGCCACAGTCTTGTGTGACTAGTTGTTCGATCTATTCTGTTTCTGTTCCAGAGCCCAGTAACCTTGAGGCGGTATGCACAAGAAAGTGCTCCTTGTTTCGGAAACACATATAGTTGTATTATGTTCAAGAGTGCCTCTAGAGCAGCAGTAGGTGTGGTCGACAACTCACCAGTTATCGCCATCAAGACCATCCTCTGAAGAAGGTTTAACTTTGATTGGATTGTCATGACTTCTGCCTTCTGCAATTAAACAAGGAACTCGTATGCCAGTATTGGTCTAATATTTTTTGTGTTGATCCACTGAATGTACTTGGGTTTGGGTCCCCAAGATTTGCCGAAAGCCCGTCAACATTGACCGAAGGCCATGCAAGGTTTCTGGATTCTGAAATCGATGTGAACTGTCCAATTAAGTGTTGAGTTAAGAATTACCCCAACGTACTTACCTTGATCTGCGACAACAATTTCAGAGCTAAAGCACTGCAACGGACGAGCTCCGGTTGCAACCCTTTGTTGCGTGCAAAACACCATTGATACTTTATTGGGATTAATTGATTATGTCGGAAACCCAAGCTCATTAAGTTTCCTCAACAAGCTATCGGCGACAATGTTCCATAGAAGTGTTGACAGCACACCACCATGAGGACATCCGCGGACACTGAGTTTCCTTATCTCCATTTGTCTTTACGATAAGCACAGCTGTCGATTGCTAAGCATTGCGTGTATCCAGTTCGTGATATATGAAGGTACTCCATGACCACGTGCTGCTTCCAAAATGTATTCGACAGACACGTTTTCAAAAGCACTTTCAATATCAATATCTAACATGCAGCAGGTGCCTCAAGTACGTACCTTGAAATACGATACATTTGCATTACATGAAACATGGCTTTCTTCAGAAATAGCTTTCAACTTTCACGATTTGAATATGTTCCTCTTAGATTGAGAAAACTTACGGGAGTTCCTGTTGGGGATCAAAAAGTGCTATTCTTTCAATCGAATCGACCCCTCGACACCAGACATTGAAGTACATTGCTTCAACCTACATTCCCCGTAGAGCCTCAGCTGGCCACCGACGGCTTTACGATATTGCGGAACAGCTCCCCGCAGCGAAATTCGTACAGCATTGGATAGCCTTCATGATGATTATCGATCTACCTCACTTCATGAGCTTTGCGACAATTTTAATGTCTTCAAAAAACCAACTCTATGTGTCAGCGGATCCGAATCGGTGACAACCCGACTCATTTTAACCCGGTTTGCTGGTACATATACTCTGTACTCCTTCGTGAAAGACTTGTAGCCAACAATATCATTTGCTAGCTTCAAAGTATATTCAGTTTATGTTGATTGAATCTTTCGTGAAATTTTGTCTACTTTCCGAATCTGTAATAAGTTTTGATGTGGGCGTTCATTTGGTACAGTTATAACATATTTGTCGAACGAAGATTCGTCAAATCGTTGTAAACGTCACGAAAGAATGTGTCAATAGGTTTTTGTAACTTTCATAGAAAAAAGAAATTCTGAAACTTAACTTTATTCAAACATAAATCCACATTCGCCTAGCCTATAGTAACACATCGGCGATCCCCCAAACTGCGAATCCGTCGCTTGGGGTAGGCAAAATCGGTATTCC
Organism: Topomyia yanbarensis; assembly: GCF_030247195.1. Classification (NCBI taxonomy): domain Eukaryota; kingdom Metazoa; phylum Arthropoda; class Insecta; order Diptera; family Culicidae; genus Topomyia; species Topomyia yanbarensis. The sequence goes on along the minus strand of NC_080671.1, from coordinate 394,585,339 downwards.
GTTGGCGGGGACGTATTAGTGTCATAGCTATCACAGAAGTGGCGAGGGAGCCTGTACTTGGCAGAAGAAGGTACACGAGGCGCCACGCCATAAATAAAAGAAGAACCGAAAGCGCGTGAGACATGTGCGAAATATAATGACGTTTGAAGCATTTCACTCTACGAGGAGTGCGCAGTGGAATGGAGTCCGGATGTTACTTGGTGTGCGTGTGTGTTGTACATGTTCAAAGATTTGAAGGAGTGTTTCTCAGAGATATTTTTAGTAGCTTCGTGTATGTATCTCAAAGATAAGGTTAAGACGTTATGTAAGGGTCGTTATTTCAGCGCTTAGTACTGACTGACACTGTCATGCCGCTTTCCAGTTTACTAGTATACACACACAAGGTTGGGAACAGCCCTACACTGGAGGAGTAGCTTTTTAGCGAAGATGGCTCTATTCAGTTTAGAGGGTTTCACGCTCAAGACATGGTTGGTCGGTGTTATACTGAAACAGCTTCAGCATTCTGAAGATAAGTGCTTACTCGGAACTATGAGGGATAACGACCATCTTTGACCTATCATAGGATACCACCAGATTCTGAAGAAAATGATAAAATACCAATGAATTGAAACGAACTAAATATCCGTCCTTTTTAAACACTTACCCTTAACCAGAACAGTACACTATTCGACAAAAAACAACTTGATTGACTAAGAAGGCTTCCATGCCTCCTACAAAGTGATTTGTAATAGCATTCTCAACAACTTTGCCGAAGACATCAAGTATTTGTACAATTTGTTTGAAGAGTTGAGTCGCCATAATTATTTCTAGAAGAATTAATCATCAAAATTATTTTATTATGCATCTTTGTGAATACGAAATGTATTAAAAAACGCAAAAATGGGAAAAAATGAGGCACCAGAAAAACTAAATGTATTCTTTGGTACTCTAGTGTATTCACGTTTTATGAATAGTAAAAAGGCTACAATGGAGGCAATGAAATCTCTCCCCTTGTAAACCTCAGCATTCTCTGTTAAGGTGTTCCTTCCAGCGAACTTTTTCATCTTTTCGCTTGTGGGCTTAGGTTCAATGGGGGGAAAAAGCAAATCGAACGCGAACAGGTTATTTTGGCTCCTATTTTGGAATGTGTCGGTTCGCTGCTCGCACAGGACGCCACACCCGCCAGTACAATCTCTTCCGAAGGTTAAATCGGTGGTATGATGCTTTTTTCAATTAATCGTTTCGATATATGGTAGCAGATAAAACGTGCAAATCATTTTAAGTTCCGGAGTTGATGAATATATTAATCTTAATTATTGTCAGGACGGGGTTATATTTATGGTCATTTCAATCGGTAATAAATAAAAGAATAAAGTCCTTGAAAATCGATAATGTACGAGGTAGAGTTAGGGTTCGAAATTAAACAGAATTTTAAGGAAAATATTTAAATCGATTGATTCAAGATCTTGGTGAATTCTTATCTTCAGTAATGTTGGTATGCCGTGATCGTTATTCCTGAGGTCGGGGTGATCGCAGCAACCGAGGACTCCGGAAAGTTCTCGGAATATAAAAATAGATTCACAACCGAAGAGTATTTGTGTCGTAGTAGTCTTCTACACTGTCCGTGCCACTCATAGGTTCAAATAGGTACTGTGCATATCGAATTTGCTAGGTTCTGCTAATTTCTGCTGGGGTTTTGAAAAGAAAACCGTTCGGTTGCAGTCTACTTCCCTTTTCTCGTACAGATCAGAAGTCGAAAAGCGCACCACAAACAGCATACAAACAAAAGATACCACCCGCGCCGCTCTAACGTGTACGTGTAACATACAGATACAGAAAAATTCCGTTGTCCCCAACTGGAAGTGAATTGAGTGAACTACAAAATAAATTTCGCACATTATGGGAGAATACAGCTACATCATACGAGACAAATAGTACTAATAACGTTCAACTCCTTAGCCGAGAACGAAAGCTTCGTAGCAAAGCACAACATGCAAGACGGCGTCGAATATGAAAACCAAGTCAAAGCCAAGATCCCCAGGTATATGGACCTTGATCTGAATGAAACTCGGCTACACGATTTGGCACTGCGTACTAGCACGGATTATATCAAAATATTTATGTCGAAGTATGTGGAATCCGTCACAAACGACACTTGGAGAAACTTTTTCCCTGGCATTCACAACGGTATTCGGGTGGTGCGAATGCAGCTGAACCAATCTATGCCGTCTTACTTGTCTTTCGAGGGCAGATCATCCCAAGGTGTTAATTACATACAAAGAACCGTATGCACATACCCTGGGCCACGGGCCAATTCGGTAATCAGACAGCACACTACGGTAAGCAATGCGCCAAAACAACTAAAGCAAATTCATCTATTACAATCAATACCATCAAACAGCCTTTGATATCTGCTGATACACCACAGACAGTCTGCCGAAAAATAAATGCCGGACAAAAAATATTCCACGGTATTTCCAAGTCAATAGTTATCAAATTTAGGGAAACAATACACAAAAAGGAAGAGGGCTATACCAGTCACTCGAAAACACAAAAAAGCATAAAACATATAACAGTGAAAATCAATGCTCTAGCGAAAACGAGATGGACACAAACACAAGCGAGGGAGAAGGCAGACGGAATGATCAGCAAGCGGCAAAGGATAAACCTGACCATTAACCTCACCATGAAACAAAAAGATGCGCCCAGAATAGTTGACAGAAATAATATTCGATTACCTTAAGGCGAATGACCCTTGGGGTTAAAACCCAAATAAACAAATAAACAAACAAACAATATTCGATTATTTATTTGTTTTATCTATTTTAAATTGTGAAGTGAATTGTATCTTTAAAATGTATATTGTTTTCAAAATCTCATGAAAATATTATGTCAGCGTCCAAAACCGTTTAGAAAATTTTCCGAATAACCCTCGCCTGTTTTAAAGTGGAAATATGGAAATATGGAAATATGGAAATATGGAAAGATGAGGATTAGACTATTTTCTAGATTCTTCGAAACGACGTATATCGATGAACTGAAATAATTGGTAACTGAGTTAGTGTTGACGCTCGTTTTATATCACTCAAATACAAAATGGAGAATACTTCCCGGTGTTTGAGTTATCCGGACAAATGGTGGATTACAGGTTTGCTTGCGAGGGGCCGTTGCTTCCGATGCACAGTGGTCCAAAAATGCGAAATGCTAAAGTATTTATCTCGCGAGATTTCATTTTAGTAATGTAGTGTTTTAAAACGTCGTTTTCGTGCTCATAATTAGTAGCGTCCAAACCATTATATTTATAAGCATCAATTTTGTGGCGAAACCTTCCAACATCTATAGAATTATACCGTTCAGTGATTAATTCATATTTAAGTGATATACGCAATTTATTTTCTAAACTCATTAAGATAGATAGATATGTGTCTTCAGCAAATCAGTAGTAAATGTTACTAAAAATAAATTTCAAGTTATGGAACATTTTATTTGGAAAACCATTTAAAATTATTTTTTTCGTGAGAACTTTATCTGCCATGCTTCTATGTTCCTGAAATCTTCCACAAAGTTGTTTGCGGTATCGAAACACATTACGTTACGTTTTCTTAGGAGGGCATCCTTTGCTTGCAATAAAAGGAGTGCACATTTTTCTATAATAAATTTATATTTACTGTCATTCCAGTTGCCTGACCTCCGCCCTATTCTCCTGTCCTAACCATCACACTATTCTTTCCTGTCTCGCTTTTCTCTTCACATCTTTCACATACGTCTCACCACATTGCACAACTCTTCTTCTTTACCATCGCTGTCTAGATGTCACGTTCTTCCTTCACCTAGCCTGTCCGCAATTCTGCAACCTGCAACGAACAACGTATCACTCCGTAATTTCCGCATGTCGCCTTCGTCGTTTTATGTTCTCCTTTTCGTCGACTAGAATTGTTTATCGGCCGCCTCGGCATTGTTTCCCTTGCCGACTGGTTGTATCGTGCGATACCGAAGCTGATTCGTTAACACCAGCGTAAACGGATAGAAATATACTTGGTCCTTCTCCAGATGCGGGACGGCAGATAGAAGAGCTGTCCCATATCGAACAGCAAAAGGCAGCCACCACGATACACCACCGCTCTGGCCGGCGGCCCGGGCAAGAAGAATGAACTCTTCCACAATTCGTATGATGCTGACAGGCAATTTATTCTTTCACGGAAGTTTTCCTTCGCTTGAGTTTGCGGTTGTCAAAGTTTATGGCAATGCGATCGTATTTTATAGCGTATTTGCAAGCGGTCGGCCACTATTAGGATAATGGTGTTAAAGTGTAATGTAACATATGTGAACTATTAATAGCAAAATCACATATAAAATCTCGAACGTTACAATAGTTTTGAGAAATACATTTCGTATATCAATTATAGGTGAATTAATCAATACCCGGTATATGTCTACAGATACGCAATCATGCAGGTAAGAACATCTCCGAATAAAGCATACTTCTAAAGTTAACGTTAACAACATTTCAAAACACTGCAATGAGATGTCTGATAGGGTGATCTGAAATCTTTGCCGGTATCTCCGTCTAAATTTCGGAAAATATATTTAAAAAAACTTTGCTGAAGACACTAGCTGTCTTTTTTTTCCTTTCAATGGAAAAGTGATCATTTTTCGTGGGAAAAATTCAAAAAAAAGTTTTTACTTTATAATTATTTACATAGAACTCTTACTATCTCCGGCCAAGTTCAGAAAATATTTTTCAAAAAACTTTGCTGAAGGCACTAGGTACCTTTTTCTCCTTTTTACGAACAAATGGATAATTTTTCGTGGATAAATACACAAAACAGTTTTTATCTGATAATTATTTTCTTCGAACTCCTACTGTTAGTTTTGAGTAGTTTAGGCATATCTGTAAAAAATTCAAAAGCAATTTTTTACAGACCAATTTTAAATCGAGTTTAGGGACAGCTGGTCGAATGGCCTTATATGCGCTATTTTCAAAAAGAGCCACAAACTCGAGTGTAGTAACTATCGAGGCTAAACGATCCTCAATGCTGCCTACAAGGTATTCTCACGTGTTCTGTTTAGCAGATTATGTCCATTGCGGATTCCTTGTCAGGGTTCGAGAAGGACAATCAACGACGAACCAAATGCTTCCTGCGACGAATTTTGGATCAATTCCGGTAATACTACTTATAGACACACCATCTGTTTGTGGATTTCAAGGCGGCGTACGATTCAGTGAAACGAAACCAACTGTGCGGATAATGCTTGAACAGTTTTTCGAAAAAAAAACTGATTAAGATGATTCGTATGACGCTGGATGGGTCAAAATAAAGCGTCAAAATTGCCGGAAAGATATTCGACTTGTTTGTGACGTTAGATGAATTGAAGCAGGGCGATGCACTTTTTAATCTATTGTTCATTGTAGGTGCGATACGAAAATCTGCTGTGCAAAGGAACGGAACCATCATCAGGGTGGGTTTCACGTGCAACTTGGCTTCGCGGACGAAATCGACATCATTGGCGTTGATCGCAGAGTAGTGGAAGAGGATTTTTTGCCTTTTAAAAGGGACTCTTCGTGACTAACCGAATGAGTTAAAATGGGCAATGAACCAAACAATGGTGCTTGGGAGTAGCAAATCATTCTCAGTGTACATGGTTCGCTGACGCAACATTTTCATAAAATGGCCAATAACGACGCCTGCCACACCCAATGCTGTTCTATCGGAGAAGGGAAGGAATATTAGTTTGATACTCGCTGCTGTTAGTGTTAGTAGCAAAGATAGAAGATCAGGAGGTATGTCTTGGCAGATAATACGGAAATATGTACGAAAGTGGCTCGCGATCAATTTCTGAGAATTTTAAACTAGCAACATAAACTCGGAACAGCCGACTATCGGGTGTATTGTTTCTTATTTACACTTAAATTATCATTTTCAGTTTTTTCATTTTTCGTTAATCTTGAGCTTAAGCATCATGCAAGAAAATGTTTTGAAACATACTTAATCATTATATTTTTACAGAAGGAATGGAAAAGAATCTTATAATTCTAGTTATTTTCCGTCGGTCTATTTCCACTACGAGGCCCAACACGGACGCCAGAGAGGTGACTCCCACTAGATATTGACCCATCAAGTAATGGACTGGGAACCACCGCCTTTACTTCCCTTCCGAAGGAAGACGTGACCTCGGCGACGTTTTTTTTCACCTCAGAAAAATATCAACGACCACGGCTGGGACCAACTGGCGTGAGTGGCGATTGCGGTTACCACTCAACCACCAGCGTCGTCTGGAAAAGAATGAAATAGTCTTAAAATAAACGAAGATTTGTATTTGTGAAGAGAATATGAAAAAAAATTGAGCCTAAAATGAGCATCACGCAAGAATGTCTTGAAACATACTTCGTTATATTTTTTAAATATTTTTACAGAAGAAATGGAAAACAATGAAAAACACCTAAAAAAGCGAAGGTTTGTATTTGGGAAGAGATTATGAAATAATTTTGAGCGGCCCAAAATGAGCATTAACTGTACCGAAAGCTTTACTTTGTATGACGGATACATTAATAGTTTCAAGAACGCGCGATTTTTGTTTACCTTACCTGGATGGATTTTCGCATCTGCCCTATCTCCAAGAGGGGCCACAAACTCGAGTGTAATAACTAGAGAGGCACACCGATTTTCAATGCCGCCTACAAGCTACTCTCACTACCAAAGTGGGTTTCGAAAAGGACGATTAACGACGGACTAAACGTTTGCCTACGACAAAATTTTGGATAAATTGCGGGAAAATATGACTTGTGGACTCACCATCTATTTGTGGATTTCAAGGCGGCGTGCGATTCAGAGAAACGAAACGAACTGTGGCAGATAATTCTAGGACATGATTCGTATGCCGCTGGATGGGTCAAAATCAAAATAGCCGTAGAGATGTCCGACTGATTTGTGATGCTGGATCGATTGAAGCAGCGCGATGACCTCTCTAATATATTGTTCAGCATAACGCTCGAAGGTGCAATACTAAGATCTGATTGGCAATCATCAGAGTGGGGGTCTCACATGCTTCTTGTCTTCGCGGACGATTGATATCATTGGCATTGATCGCAGAGCAGTGAAAGAGGCATTTTTGCCTTTTAAAATGTCTGGGTGCGAGAATAGGTAGAGATGTTAGTCGCGAGGCAAAAAGGCGTGTTTCTGCAACTAATAGGACTTATGGTTTACTAGTGAGCTAAAGCCCGTATCTTACAGAAGTGCACAATGCTTGCTGTATACAAATCGCTGGTACTCCCTGTTGCTTTGTACGGCCATAAGGTATGGGCGTTGAAGGAAGCAGATTATCGAGTGTTCGGTGTATTTGAAAGAAGAAATCTACGTTCCATTCTCGGCAGCACAGTGGAAAATAAAGAATAGTGCAGACGCATGAACCACAAGCTGTATGAGAGAGCTATAAAACTAACATAAAACCTGAATTGTTACTAGGGCATAGAACTGTAAACTACTTGGCTTCTCTGAGTACGAAGGAATACTGCACGATATGAGACAAACTAACGCGGTCGTAGTAGGATTACAGAAATCTCGCTTGGCGGTATAGAAGATGTGGAAAAATGGGCTACCAGCGGTTACTATCAGCGGCACATCGAATGAGCTGGGAAACGGGTTTCTAGTGCCTGGTAAGATGCACCGACACGTGGTCAAGTTTCGGTTGATTAACAAGCTGATGTGTGTAGTGATATCAAAGGTTGTTTCTTCAACTATAGCATCATCAACGTGCATGTTAATATTTTTACATATAACGCGCAGCTAAAGCGTGCCGGCAGCGGAATGATAAGCTTGTAATTGATGATTGTTTTATTGAACTATCTGACAGTTTGCTGCGGTTACTATTGAGAATGACAGGAGGAAAAGACTAGTTTAACGAGTGACAATATTTAGTGGAGAACATGACTGCAGCCTGGATGAAGATATTGCTACACCGTACGAGGCCGAACGAGGAGCGATATAGACAGACCCGACATTCTGACGGAGCAACGTTGTCCCGAAAGTTCTATGCGCAGATGCATTGCTCGAACAAACATTTTATGCTAAAAACCAAGATGTGCAGAGACGCAATCATCTTCACGAATGAGTGTGTGAGGAGATCAATCGGTGGAAACAGTATTGCGATGAATACCTAGATGGAGAAGCGATATTTGATGAGAGGACCGCGCGAATTCCACCAACGAATATCCAGCTCCACGAGGAGAACGAACAACTTAGAAACAACAAAGTTGACAATGATCAGCTGCCATGTAAGCGCTGCATTGGGCTATTTCTAAGATTTGAGAGGAGGGCGGTTTAGGGGAAGTAGTAGTGCCAACCAGCTACAAAAAGAGTGATAATTTGGATTGTTCCAACGCCGCCTTCAATGCGCTCTCCCAAATTCTTTATCAGCTCCAATCACCAATAGTAAGACAGTTCGTATCAAGCTGGTTTCTTCGCCACTACGGACCAAATATTCACGTTGTAGTAAGTCCTGAAAAAGGGTCGTGAGCCCAACGCGTCAACTAGAGTGACAAAAAAAATGGCGCCCATAAGGCCATCTCTGAGTCGATTCTTCAATTTACATGAAGAAAGCCATCCTTTTCATTGCAAGTGAAAATAAAAGAGATCATTTTATTGTCTACAACTTTATCGAAGACTACCATTCAATCCAACTTCCTCGGGAGAAGTTATTAAAACTTTTATGAAGTGACGTCTGAGTCAGTTTCGCATGGGGCCTAACAGCACATGATGAAGAATCAGTAGTCGATTCCCATGAACTTTATTTTTTGCGAACTAATGCTTGGGTTTAGTAGAATAAAAGGATAAGAAAATTTGTAAAACATAATATGAGTTGTCTTTAAACTCGAAAATTTTGGTTCTACAGTTCACCACATAGATGGCGTCCACGCTAACTTTTCAAAGGAAAGAGATAGAAATGTGGTGTCTTCTACAAAGTTGTAGAACAAACATTTTCCAGTAATTCTTGTAAACATGTTCATATTCAATCTCTCTTCCTGTAAAAGTTAGTGTTGGCGCCTTCTATGCGGTGAAATATGGAACTAAATTTTTTTTAGTAAAAATATGAGTCATATCATGTACTAAAGTAGTCTCAATCATACTGTCCAGCTAAACCCAACCATTGATTCGCAAAAACAAGTTCGTGGAATTGGACAACTGATTCATCTCCATGTGCTATTAGTCCCCGTGTAAAACTGACTCAGACATCACCTCACTGAAAATTTAATAACTTCTCTTAAAAAAGTAGGTGTTGCGACGCCCTTTATGCGCAATTATATGGCAGTGAAACTAACGCTCATTCCCTCGCGCATCTGTCAAAATGGGATAGTTGATTATCGAGTGCAAGAAGTGATATAGGATGAAACAAAGACGGCATAGAAAACTGCCGTAGTCCTCGGAATTGTTGGCGGAACTAGTTGAGGGAACCGAAAGAACACTGAAATGTAATTTACCAAATAAACCCTTAATATGAATTTGTAAATTAATTAATAAAAATATTGCAGCTTCGAAGCCGCTGTATAGCAGGACTATCAAAACGGTGTTTCCTTCCAAAACTAGCCGCAACAAATTTCAAAGATTTCAAATCAACTATGTTGAAATCTCAATCAAACGGGCTGTGGCCGACGACGGTGGATATTAGAAGCAGCCAAACATTATGGGATTCATCATTTAAAGGATCAAGCGAACGATTGCAAATTTTGGAGCAACGCTAACAAATGCTAGAAAAAGAACAGTTGCTACAAAATGAACAATGGGAAAAAGAACGCCGTGTGAGAGAACGAGAGTACGATCGTCAACTGGTTGAGATGGAACAAAAGTACGACCTCTTATCAGCCACGATCCAGGAGGATTACGAACGCAAGATTGCTGATATTCGGCAAAAATATGAGCGTGAATCAGTTGATATGCAGTGCAAAGACGTGCCAAACCAGCCTAACGAACCCAAAACTTTATATCGAGATCGATCAAAAAATATTGCGGATGAAACGATCACCCGAGAGAAGGCAAAACCGTGTAACAATAAGGAACAGGCAAATGAAACACTTCAAATATTGTTAATCTCTGTACGGCATAGAAACCCGTCTCTGCGTTTTAGAGACAGCGCAAAACAGTTTGATCAATATTACTGTTTTTCAGCTGTTGTGCTTGTGGTAGTCGTAGACGAAATATGTTATTTTGTAAAGCATAAACTTTTATCTGGGTGGCAGCAAAGAGTTCTGCTCACCGATAATGGGAAATCGTACCCAATAAGAATTTGGGACCCTGGATCTGAGTTTACAAGCTGTTTTATGAAAAATATCTGTGCTACTCGGGAGATAAATTAGTTCACGGGTGGGGGTATGTTGCGACGCCCTTTATGCGCAATTATATGGCAGTGAAACTAACGCTCATTCCCTCGCGCATCTGTCAAAATGGGATAGTTGATTATCGAGTGCAAGAAGTGATATAGGATGAAACAAAGACGGCATAGAAAACTGCCGTAGTCCTCGGAATTGTTGGCGGAACTAGTTGAGGGAACCGAAAGAACACTGAAATGTAATTTACCAAATAAACCCTTAATATGAATTTGTAAATTAATTAATAAAAATATTGCAGCTTTGAAGCCGCTGTATAGCAGGACTATCAAAACGGTGTTTCCTTCCAAAACTAGCCGCAACAGTAGGATTGATATGTAGTCGTCTTCGACAAAGTTGTAGGCAATAAAATTAGCTTTCTATTTTCCACTTGCAGTGATGAACTGATGCATACAGCGCCACGTAGCGGTGAAAATTCCCCTTTAGGTACGCTTTCTCCATGTAAATTGTCGACCAATCCCATGCAAACTTCGAACAACTTGGTCCGGTAGTTAGACTTGTCCGAATAGTTTAAAATTTGGAGCAGAGACTCCTCGTGGAACTAGAAAACGACTCAGAGTGGGGCCGAATTTGTTTTCTTTCCGGGCAGTTTAGTGTCGAATTTAACCACCTGCTAAAGGCTCATTACATCAGTTGTACTCTACGTCCAAGAAACGTGTAGTATGCTGGCAGAGGACACACGGGACTCCAGTGTTTTGAAACGAAAGATATGGTGGACCAGTTGGCAGTTAGCTGGACATGTCGTCAGAATGCCAGACGATAACCGCTGAAAATGATTTTTTGAAACTAATCTTATATGTGAGCTGGAGAAGACTTCTTCGTGCAGCACGGTTTTGAACTAAATATTAGTTTAAAAAGCGTAGTTACTTAAAGACTAAATAAAATTAGAACATCCAATACTGCCACCTGTTGCAATATCGAGCCACATTGGTGAAACATTGTCTAAAACTGGGAGAGCGTACAGATATTATTGATGAATGATATTAACACGAGTGATGCTAAGTGACTTCCTTGTGGCTGTAAAGTCTAATATCTAATTAGTTGCAAAAACGCCTCTTGCCAACATATGTATTTAATCAATTTATTGTCATCAGAACATACATTCCGTCACTCTGCGTTAAGTGTTTAGAATCAAACCTGTAATTTGGAAAGTAACTTTACTCGTGTTTCTCGATCGTTGGCCCAAGCCATGCGATATAATAATGAAGGGTGTAGCTTACCTGTAAAAGAAAGGAAAGAGAAAACAAAATTATTTTAGCAATTTTGGATAGAACGCAAGCGCCGCAACATTTCAAAGCGGAACGGAATATGTTAAGTCAAACACAAAGCCACACAATTCATTAGCGAGTGTGGTGACATCAACGCGCAGTGAGAAAGATAATCGCAAATTTGGATATGTATGTACACACTGTGAAATGGCAGGAAAAATCCAGTTCGAACGTGCGTCCGACGCTACGCGTCACGAGGGACAAATTTTGTTGCCACACACACACACACACACTGTGGGGAGCAGCGTGAGGGTGCTAATCAAAATCGGTCACCTTGGGCGATGCAGTCAGTAGTACCCATGGTTGGGCGGCCGCGATAGAGGAGATGGTTGTAAGATGGTTTGGTATGTCGACGTACCCGTTCGGTAATGTTTAATTAAAGGGGTTAGGCTACTTTGAGGACAGGAAAACAATGTCTTTATCTGGTCGTGAGGAATTACTTAAATAATATTTTTTTCTTTAATTATATTGCATTATAATATCATTTTTACTCAGGTATTTGAACACAAAAATTAATATTTTTTTTTCAAAAGAAATCTACGGAATCAACAGAACCTATTTATGGAAACTTAACTGAAAATTTTTTTCATTACTAAATTTCCTATTAATAACCTATCAATAGATAGTTCTTGCGTTGTGCACTTGACTTTGGAGTAAGGTAGTCTAAACCCTTAGAATTAGTTCCAAAAGATTTTTCTTGTACTTTTGCTTGAAAATTATCAATTGAGACCACTGTTCTGCGATATCCAAAGATCCCAACGCCTTAATAACATCGATCATATTTTTCTGATTAATATTAGGTTGTCTGATTTCGCCAAGGCTCGTCGTCGCGGTTCATGTCCTACTACAAAGCGAGTACTTCAGCAAACAGTACTGTTACAAAGAACTTATTAGCGATAGGACGGGAGGTTGCGATTGGCACGGGTAAGTAAAGATTGAATGTAGAATTTCCAACTAACCGGATTTGGTTTCTTCGAAGTACATGATTATTGCGCGTTAAATTGTAGGTGCTAATTATAGGTTCGACATCGAAGAAAGACGCGAATGATGATGCTTTTTGGCACGCGCTACTTTGGAAGATTCGAAATATAGGATGGTTAACACATACCTATATTTAAAATATTTTCGCATTGTTCTATGACATTTTCGTTGTATTTTCTGGTATGGTTTTAATCATATTGGATGGTAGTAGTATGGTTTTAATCTACTTTTATGGTATAACGACCTTATTTTAGATATTGTTAAGTCGTCAATACTTGTTTTACCAAGGCGGTGAATAACGGTAATCGGATTGAAAAAAAAAAACAAAAAGAAAAACGGGAATAACAAATAGCGAAAAAGATCCGCTCTACTGGCTGGATACGAACCTAACATCCTTGCCGACTCCGGTGCTACCACATTATCCTATGCTACCATACAGCAGGCATTAAAATTGGATCTGCCCACACTATTTTGGGCGCAGTGACAGTTCGTCAATAGACAAGTTCAGTTATTGGACCAACGTTTTCGAGATTTGTATGGGATTTTTCAACGATTTACATGGAGAAACACCATCCATCAACTTGCTGCTTCACCGCTAGGTGGCATTGCATGTATCACTTTATCATTAAAGTGAAAATAAGAAAGATAAATTTATTGCCAACAACTTTGTCGAAGACTGCAAATGAATCCCACTTCCTTGAGAGAAGTTATTAAATTTTTAATGAGGTGATGTCTGAGTCAGTTTTGCATGGGGCCTAACAGCACATGGTGGTGAATCAGTAGTCGATTCCCACGAACATTTTTTTTGCGGAATAATGCTTTTCGGAAAGGGGAAAAGAAAACGATTAAAAATGGCGTTTCCCGTTTATCACTAGTACGTCAGAATCGGATTCAAAAAGCATTTGAGGATTTTTGTGTCTTCAACAAAGTTGTTTACAATACAATTTACAACAACTTTATCGATGATATCAAGCACCTAAATAATGGAAATAATTATGCAGAATCAATTCCACACATCATTTAAAGGCTTGGTATCTTTTGAAAAAAATAATTTTAGTGATTAATCCTACTGGAAATAATTATGAAGTATCAATTTCATTGTTTAGAGGCTTGGTATCTTCGGTGAAGTTTTTGAGCACCATATTAGAAACAACTTTGTTAAAGATATGAAATTCTTCAAATATTCATAAAAAACGATCCTGACGTACTAGAGACAAACCGTAAAACCGTTATTTTTCATCGTCGACCCATGAGGTTTTTTTTATTTTTGGTAAACAGTTGTAACGAAAATTGACAAACGATTTACGCAAAACAGTTAAAAAGGGACTCTCATTTTTTACAGGAAGTAGAAAAAAACTCCTGGATTTCAAAATTAACATTGGTTTTATTGTGAAAAATACATTACTTTATTAGTAGCCCATTGATTCAAGTGGTCCGAGATCCGAGATAACTAAGCTTATAGCTTAGGAGATCCCGGTCCGTTCCGCGGGACAAAAATTTGCAAAATCGGACGAAGTGGCAACTGTCGGCCAACTATACAGCGGTTCTCGGGAGGAGGACTAAATCTTGCGCCTCTTTGTCTCGAAGTGTGTAACGTCAAGTCCTCTTATTTGTCTAGTCTAATGTATCAGGCTCCTAACAACGCGTGCGATGTCGTCAGTTGTAAAATTAAGACTTCTGTCTCCTACCTGATATCCAGTAGGGTTCCCTAGGTCTGAAGCGGATCAAACGACTATTAATCAAATCAGAGAGCGCTGGTCACCGTAATGTCCACGAATACTAATTTCTCTGCAACTATTCTGCCGGTTATTATTCCCATTCTAGTGGTGTATTAATGATTGTTGTTTGATAAACAGTAATAATTTAAAATTTTAATATGTTACAACTCAGTCACAGAGGACAGACATCTAAGTTCGAACAAACAAGTTTAAAATACTTGTTATGCCATTTGAACATATAGCCACCAGAACACTATGGCAACCATACTGACATATCCCAATATAATTATGATGGTCTCTTGGATATCAATTTTGTAGTCCACTGTCAATTCAATAAAATTCATGCGTTTTACGGAATAACGACAGAACCACCTGTGATGATAACATCACAATTACCTTTGGATGCACCGTAAATATTTTACTCAACTTTTACGCTTGAGATGGACGGCTGTTCTCTGTGCCAAAATTGATGTTGCTTCACAGTCCTGCTCGGCCCAGAGGAAACTTGGCCTTAGTCCCACTGCTCTGCCGTCATCATATTACTACTGATTTGTACCACTGTTTTTTTTTCTATTTCAAAGATGGCCGTTTAACGAGGTTTTCTCAGTTGAATCTTAACGTTTTGAGCTCAACTTATCGGAATTTACACCGGAGAACAGGAGCACCGTATAAACGTAAATTCCAAAAATTATATTTCAAAGCTACTTAATGGTATATAAACCATACTTTTATAATTTTTTCGGCATTTTTTGATACTTCTAATGAATTTTTTGATATTTTTGATGCATTTATAAAGTACTTTATGGTACTTTGATGGTATTTTCATGGCGCCTTTATGGAATTTTTATGAAAGTTTTATGGTTGATACTTCGATGGTATTTTTATTATACGATGGTATTTTTTATAGTACATAATTTTCATGGCATGTTATAGTATTTTTATTGTGTTTCGCATTGCTTTTTATACGTTTTTATTTTCACATCATTTTTATGGCATTTGTATAATATTTTTAGGGCAGTTTGGTTTTTTATCTTTTTCATCTAAGAAGCCACAAATCGCTCCACAGCGATAGCAGGGCACCGTACGCTGGTTTGTCTAATTGCAAAAGTAAGATTTGAATTTTTCTACCTAGTGTGTGAAACGTGAACAAACAATAAGTGACAATGCAAACATAGTTTATTCACAGATTCGGTCAAACTGTGCTGCTGCTGACTTTTCGACATGTTCGATGAGTTTGTTGGCATGTTTGAAAAGGCCATCATGAAACTCGCCATATCAGAAGTGATGGTTGTTGGTGTTCCACCATCTACGTCATGACGTACTGATTATGTTCAGAAACACGAAACATTTGCCTCGCAGAACAACTTGAAATACGTCGTCGAATGTAATGACATTTTATACAGCATCTCTAAATATATAGACAATAACACTATTGAAGTAAAGCTTCATGACCTGGCACTGCGTACTAATGCTGACATTATCAAACAACACATGTCAAAATACGAAAAAGTGGAGGACGTTAAAGAAGATACATCGAGGAACTTTTGCCCTGGTCTACGCAATAGCGTTCGTGTGGGGAGAATACGTCCGACAAAACCAATCCCTTCCTACCGGAGCAGCCAATGGAAATCATTTACTCAACAAACATTGGTCACGCACCCAGGGCAGATTCCTGCGTACCAATTCTGTTATTAGACGCTACACTACGGAAAACCTTGAGCAGAAGTTGCTACGAAAGTCTCATCTGATACGACCATGACCGGTATATGCCAGTGATATGCTAAACCACAACCGGTTGTTAAACCATCAACCGCGGACCGGGCAGTAACAAACTATAACTCAACAACGATGGTACCCAGTATCACTCAACAAACTGCCATTACCAACAGTGAAGTAGCAACGATTATACCAAATGCCTTCAAACCAACACCACCAATAAAGAATCAAATGCCGATGAAAACGGATTTACAACAGTGACCCCTTAGGCTCACAAGAAAGAAATGAGCTTGTCCGACCGTGAGCAAGATGAAGGCAGTACATGGACGTGAACAAAAACGCGAGAGGAGGCAGACTGAACGATCTCCAAGTCGATCGACAACGCAGCTAATGTTTCACCGTCGAGCAGGAGGATCCCTACACGCAGCAGCGAACTGCATCAATAAACCCCGATGGACAGATATTTTGAAAGCTAACTTTTATTTTTACTAATCATGAAAATTATAAAACATCCGCGGCTCAGTTACGCTTACGTATTGAGCCGTGTCAAACAAACAAATGAAAAAAGTATGATATTATTAAGCTGCTGTTGTGGCGTTTGTATAGTATTTAAATCCCGCATTGTACGTGACACAATGGCGGCCTACATCGTTTTGTTTGTAATATGTTTGATAGCCCTTTTTTGGCAATGGATGTTTATACCAGTTTAAAAACAATGCCATTAGGAATGTTAAGCGTTCATTGAACAAACTTCCGATGCTTTGGACAGGATGATTTTCTCTGAATGGGTGGATAGTGTAAACAACTATTACAATACGAAACAGGGTAATTTTTGGTCGGCTTTGTAGCACGTAAATAGCTGGATAGTATTTGTGATATTTTATTGTATTTTCAGATACTTTTCGGGTAAATTCATGACTTTTTTAAAGGAATATATACTATATTTATGACACTTTTATAGTATTTTTAGTTATTTTAGGATGTTTTTGTGGTATATCTAAGATACGTTAATAGTATTTTAATAATACTTTTGTGGTGTTTTACGGTACTTTTATATTTTTCTTTGTATCTTTGGAACATATACCATATTTATTATACTTTTACAACATGGTCTTGTTTTTTATATCGGTTAATATGTAGTCACATTTTTCACTCCTTTTAACGACATTTAATTAGCTAGACATTACTAAGTAGAAAAAGTTATCAGGTGAGGAAAAATGAAAGGTAGGATGTGTTTCACCTCAATATTTTTTATTTTAATAATATTTTTATAGCACATTCCATACGGCATTTTTCACAAAAATGCGACTTTTTTAACAATACTCTTATAGTACTTTCATGGTTTCTTTTGATTCCTCTATGGTATTTGTTTAGTATTTTTATGGCACCTTTGATGCATTTTAAGCATTTGTATTTTATAGTACTCTTATATTGAAATTATATGACTTATATTGTCTTATCATTCAATTTCGATTGATTGTGCTTTTATGGCATTTTTAAACATAAAATTAATGGTGTCTTTATGGAACCTTTAGGGAGCTTTTTAGTGTGGTACGTATTTTTAAGGTTTTGAAACACTTCCATTAAATTTTGGTATTTCTACACCGTAATTTTTTTTACGATTTTTGTATTGCACTTGTAATTTTGGCACTCTTATGGCACATATACAGTGAAAACCCGATTTTATCAGCCCCCGATTTTGTCTTACCCCGATTTTATCAGCTTTTTGACCGAATTTTGTCACCCTTATATAAAAATTCATAGTTGGAAGGGAAATTTAAGCTAAATAATCAGAAAGGACTATGAGGCTATATCTAGGAGCTAAAGAAGAATATTTTAAGGGCTTTGGTTTATTAAAAAGAAAGAAAAATCTATGTACCAATTTTGTCAATGGCCCCGTTTTATCAGCCTAAAATACGCCAAGGGGCTGATAAAAACGGGCCTTCACTGTATTCATATTTTTAAAGCCATTGATTTATTTTTATGGCATGTGTTGATATATCTATTGTATTTTTAAGGTACTTTTATGCTTTTTATGGAACTTTTATTATATTTTATGGTACTTTATAGTGCCTTAAGGTGCATTCCTGATACTTTTATGGTACCACGCTATGTTTCTCCTTAGTTGCGAAAATTTTAGGTAAAAAATATTGTTATTTTTTTTAAATTTCGATTATAAATGTTTTAATTATAGATTCCATTCGCTTCTTTGTCGGGTTAGAAAAATCTCTTCAAAAACAATCTCTGACCCTATGTGCGGTGTTGAGAATCGAACTCAGGTGAGCTGCGTACACGGCAATTGATTTTCCAACTACGATATGTCCTCCCTGAGGAGAAAATTGTTTAATACCACGTTTGCGTGTAAAGGGATGTGAAAGGAGCTCGTCGCTGTTGTGCTATCTTATGAGAAGCGCCATTTTGCACATTTTGAGAAAAATGATTTTTAAAGTTTGAGATTGAATATCTTGAAACATATAAACGGTATAAACAATCCAAAGAAGACAATTGATGCTTCTATCTATTCTGCATTAATCTCTCAAATATTACGAAGATCAGTTGACTATGTTGCGAGTTTTTACTATGAATGTAAACAAAAGTCGCACTCACACGTGTATTGACGACAAAATTTGTATGACGTGTCATAACCGTGCATGGAAAATTTTCCATAGAAAAAAAAATCATCAATTTTTAACTTTTATTCATATCTTTGCGTTCATATGGTCTATAAACAATCGGTGAAATGCATTTTGAAGGAAATGAGTCAGGGAATCTAGAAAAAATTGTTATTTTGAAAATATTTATGCCATTGCGTTCCTCAGACATTTTCACACATAAAAACATCTAAAACTTCAATATAACTTGAGCAAATCCCTAGAACCAGTGATTTGAAGCAAAAAACTCACAATTTCTCATCACGTTTCTCGCTATATCTAAGTAACCAAGTAGAATTTCAAAATTCTGAAAACGCCACTTTGTAGAGAATTTTCAAACAAGTAATGTGCCATATCTAACTCAGTTTACCCCAAAATGGCGTTTGTCATAAGATAGCACAACTATCGGAGCTCGGAATGCATTTCCATAACCAATGGACTTTTATGGTTCTATATGGAATTTTGGTACTTGGCGGTTTTGGGGTTTCAAAAGTACTTTATTGTATTGAAAGTACTTAAATGTAATTGAACTTTTATGGTTTTTATGAGTATTTATTTAGTTCTTTTTTGGTTTGTTATAGGGCATTTATGGTATTTTTATGATATTTTGGAGTTTCTAAGGTACTTTTAGGGTTGCCTAATGCTACTTTTATGTTGTTATATGGTATTTTGTTACTCTAATAAAATTTGAACGGTAATTATACTTTTATAATGTTCTTAAAATACTTTTAAAGCATGTTAAAGTTGAATTTATAGTAACTGTAATATTTTTATTGCCTTTTTTTGGCTTTATAGTATTTCTATTGTATTTTATGTGCATAAAAAGTGAGTAATATAGTATTTTGCTTGCTTAGCTGAAAACAAGGTTCGACCGCAAAATATGACCCTCGTCGATTGGAACGAAACTTTGCAGTTGTGTTCGGTTTATGATTCTCCATGATTTTCTCTGGCAATTGCAATATCAACAAGAGCAATTTTTTAAAAGGGCGTAGACGTTTCTACGTGCATTAATTTCCAAAAATGTTTAGTCGAATATACGATTTTATACATCAAAACTAACTGAGAACGAGTTACAGGAAATGATTTGTTCTATACGAATAAAATATACACTGAAAAAATGTGCCATTTCTCACAAAAACAAAAATTTATATTCAAAATTTAAATTGCGAAAAACCCATTTCATCATCGTGGAATTCAAGTCTTTTAGTAAGTTCATAAGTAGTTATCCAATTTTGGACTAGCGTCAGCCCGGCACATTGGTCAAATGCCGTGGTTATGCATAAACGCAAACACCTGGACTAATTATAGTTATGCATAAAGTCCGTTTTAAAGCAATTTTCTCGTTATGGAGTAATATACCATCTTTATGGTACTTTTGGTACTTGAATGGAATTATAGTTTTATAGTTATTGTTGTACGTAAATTGCATTCTTATGGTTCTTTTTAATTGTAATTTTATGGTATTTTCGAATATTTTATGGTAGTTTGATGGTATTTTTATAGTACTGTTACGGTATTTTTTATAGAAGAGTATATAGTTACTGTATATTTTATGGACATTTTTAGTATCTTCATTATATTTTATTTTGGTGATTTTATGGTATTCTGACGGTACTCTTATATACTTTTTATGTTTTTTTTGGCATTTTAATGACATTTTTAGGGTAATATTACTAATATTAGTGCAGTTCTTATAATTCTTTCAAGGTACACCCAGGTTTTACGCGGTTTTTTGCGCGGTTTTTTACAAGGTTTTTTTACGCGGATTTTCCAATAAACGCGGTTTTTTTACGCGGATTTCCCAATTAACGCGGTAAAATATTCTAAGTCCTTTTGAATGCAAAAGACTTAGACTTTTTCCTGAAAAACAATTTAAGTCCTTTTAAATGCAAAGAACTTAGAAGAATTTTGGCAGTTTTCATTTTGCGCGGATTTCGCAATTAACACGGTTTTTGCAAAAAAATATTAGTCCTTTTGAATGCAAAAGACAGAAGTTTTTCGGAAAGATGGAAGAGACGGGTCTGGAAGACTCCTTATGGCCCTCAACTCAATAATATGGGTATTTTCGGAATGGACTTGACGAGTAGGTGCCAGAAATTGATTTTTGATGCGATTTTGAAATCCAAGATGGTGACTTCCGGTTTAGCGAAATTCGCTATAATCCCATCAAAATGGGTCTTTTTGGGAATGGTCTTGATGAGTAGGTGCCAGAAATTTATGCTTGACGCCATTTTGAAATCTAAGATGGCGACTTCCGGTTTAGCGAAATTCGCTATAACCCAATCAATATGGATATTTTCGGAATGGTCTTGAACAGTAGGTGCCGCAAATTGATTTTTGACGCCATTTTGAAATCCAAGAATGCGACTTCCAATTTAACGAAATTCGCTATAACCCCATCAATGTGGGTATTTTCGGAATGGACTCAACGAGTAGGTTCCAGAAATTGATTGTTGACGCCATTTTGAAATCCAAGATGGCGACTTACGGTTTATCGAAATTCGCTATAACCCCATCAACATGGATATTTTCGGAATGGTCTTGAAGAGTAGGTACCAGAAATTGATTTTTGACGCCATTTTGAAATACAAGATGGTGACATCCGGTTTAGCGAAATTCGCTATAACCCCATCAATATGGGTATTTCCGGAATGGTCTTGATGAGTAGGTGCCAGAAATTTATGCTTGACGCCATTTTGAAATCCAAGATGGCGACTTCCGGTTTAGCGAAATTCGCTATAACCCCATCAATATGGATATTTTCGGAATGGTCTTGAAGAGTAGGTGCCAGAAATTGATTTTTGACGCCATTTTGTAATCCAAGATGGCAATTTCCGGTCTGATGAAATCGCTATAATCCAATCAATATGGATATTTTAAGAATGGTCTTGACGAGTAGGTGCAAGAAATTTATGTTTGACGCCATTCTCAAATCCAAGATGGCGAATTCCGGTTTAGCGCAAATTTCTACAACCCATGCAATATAGGTATTGTCGGAATGATCTTGACGAGTGAGTGCCAGAAAGTTATGTTTGACGCTATTTTGAAATCCAAGATGGCGACTTCCGGTTTAGCGAAATTCGTTATAACCCAATCAATATGGATATTTTCGGAATGGGCTTGAAGACTAAGTGCCAGAAATTGATTTTTGACGCCACTGTGCAATCCAAGATGGCGACCTCCGGTTTAATGAAATCGCTATAACCCAATCAATATGGATATTTTAAGAATGGTCTTGACGAGTAGGTGCAAGAAATTTATGTTTGACGCTATTTTGAAATTCAAGATGGCGTCTTCCGGTTTAGCGCAAATCTCTACAACCCATGCAATATGGGTATTGTCGGAATGATCTTGACGAGTGAGTGCCAGAAATTTATGTTTGACGCTATTTTGAAATCCAAGATGGCGACTTCCGGTTTAGCGAAATTCGCTATAACCCATGCAATATGGATATTTCTGGTATAAGAACAATATTTCCATAAAGAAAACTTCTATCTTGGAACTTACTGAACCCTGTCTTGGTAGTTTTCAACAAACATGGCAAATTCACGTGAAATGCCTCGTACATGTATACTTGTTAATAGTTGTATTATCGCATTTCCTGTATCCGACCTCACAACTCACGATATTTGTACTGTCACGGTCAATATGACTGTGGATAACATAGACAGGAAGTACATCGATTGTTCGGCATATTTTCAGCATCAACTCCTGATGATTAGGGTCAGTTCTGATATCAATTTGAAAGGCAGTGAATTGATACAATACTCAAGCAGCAAATATCTGTATATACTCAATGTAGGAAATCGCCCATAATTTGCACGATCTGCCAGAGAAGATGTGTTAGATGTAACTCTCTGCTTCGACAGTATTGAGCAAGATTTTGTATTTTGGCTCATATTGAATTTCTCATCTTTATTTTTGATCATTTAAACATCTTGCTTAATATTGTCACATGCATATTACAATGCCAAATTTACGAACTGCTCGGGAAAAGAATTTTTGCTCTGGCATGCAGGAGATTCAAGATCGAAATTAGTAATAACATGTCGAACTCAAATCGACAAACTTAGTTTTTAAAATGCCATTTTGCATTTATGGGTACCTGGTCATTCCGGTATTACTGGTAATAAATTGACGGACGAATTAACTAGAGCTTGCTCTGCGACTGATTTCGTTGGTCCAGAACTCTTCGGCTGCATCCAAACATGCCAACCACTGGCGTAGTTCGCAAAATTGCGATCAATCAAAAAATTTTCTGCCGGATGTGATTGAAAATGTCAAAGAATTTCTTGCATTTTTTCCAAGCAAATTCGCATTCAGTCATTGCACAGACTGAACATTCAGAGTGTTGAGTATGATTCGTGTGATCTTTGTGAATCCGATTACAGAACTTCATATTATTTGATATGTAAGTGCCATGTAGCAATGCAATTGCGTGTCCGGATTTTTGGTTTTCCATACATAGACGAACCTATGTCATTAGTTTTTCGCTTCTAGAGGCGCTACTTTTGACTAGAATAGATCTAGTGTGAGTCGTGCTAAACGGAACCAATATTCTTTCGATTGCCCGTGTGATTTATTCACTTAACATCGTAAAATTATATTTATACATTTCTTATAAAAGAAATGTATAGAATTCGCTCAAACTTTCAAGATTTTTTCCGAGGCCCGGAGGGCCGAGTCTTATATAACAATCGACTCAGCTCGACGATTTGGGACAATGTCTGTGTGTGTGTATGTAACGGACAAATTCTCATTCGTGTTTCTCAGCAATGGCTGAACCGATCTTATCCAAACCAATTTTAAATGAAAGAACTAGAAAACAGTATGAACGCTATTAATTTGTTTTTGATTCTGATGTTTAGTTTCCAAGATATGAATGTTTGAATGCGTAAAAATGGCGTTTTTTGCAGTTTTTTTGAATTATCTGCCGAAATTGACAAACCATACAACGCCCCCCCCCCCCCCCACAACACCCAAAAAAATATTGGATTGAAGTTGAAAATTTATTGATGCAGACTGATTTAATTCATTATTACAATAACAATTATCTGATCCGTAGATTGATAACCTGTTGTTGTAAACATCATGAGGACTTTTGATAAATTGTCGGAATGGGGTTCTGATATGTAACTGATCTATTGGTCTTGATTTCACAGTTGTCTAATAGCATCAATATCAAATTCCTGCCTGAAAACATTCCAATAGAAAATTACAGAGTTCTGTAATCAATCATAGTCCTCAGATTTATTTTCAAATTGATCTCGTTTTTGTAGAGATGTACTGTAATAAGGGTCTTTATTTAATAGGAAGCGAAGTTAATTGATTTAATGTCTATGAAACATAGAACTGCTCACCAAAAAAATGCATAACTTTCAACATTTGGTAAAAATGTTCTTGGCTTTCTCATTCACTCTAAAATTTATCAATCTAATCCCGACCCGGAGGGCCGAGTGTCATATGCCAATCGACTGAGTTCGTCGAGATCGGAAAATGTCTGTGTGTGTATGTATGTGTGTATGTGGAAAAAATGTGACCTCTGTTTCTCAGAGATGGCTGGACCGATTTGCACAAAGTTAGTCTCAAATGAAAGGTACAACCTTCCCATCGACTGCTATTGAATTTTTTATTGATTGGACTTCCGGTTCCGGAGTTACGAGTTGAAGAGTGCAATCACACAGAAAATTCCCATATAAACTGAAATGAAAAATTTTCAAAATCAAATTTGTATTTTTGATGCCAAATGACTTTAAAATGCATGAAACATGGAGATGTTTGACAAAAATTGACTTTTTTTGGACTTTGGTACATTTTTGTTTTTCTCATATAGAAAGGTTATGCAATCACTCTAAAAATCGTCAATCATACCGGCCCGGAGGGAGTATGCAGTGAGGGGTTGCTACTTTAAAATTAAAACTAGTTTAAAATTTCTTAACAAGTTGAAATTTTTTGGCAGGACTTGGACCTCCCGGATCTTTCTCCATGATCCGCCGCTGGTTTCAAGCGATGTTTCAGTATCACATAGTATCTCAAGATCGTGGCTGTCGATCCATTGTACGTATGTGCAAATCGTACTGAACATGTAATATTCATTTCCACCATTGTATTGAACATAACCAGCCATGGAATCGTAGTCTGGACAAATGAGAAAAGCACAATTGCACCCACCTAAAACAGGTTTTTTTTTGGAATGCGTCGAGTTGAGACGAAAACGTAATATGATTAATAACGAGGATAACACTTTCCGAATGTAGAGAGAAATTTATGAAAAATGACGATTTCTATTCGACTCTAGCAGTTCCTGATCGATTTTGATGAGCATTTGATTTTTATTGTATGACCAATTATATGTATAGGTCAAATGTTTAAAATCAGTAATTTAAGGTCAAGATAGCATCATTTTGAAACCGCCAACTTCGGAGGTTTAGTATCTTCGATGAGTTTTACAAACGTTAAACAGCGCATCATTTGATAAAATAATTTTGACGGTATATCGTCCAAGAAGTATTTATGGTGATTTTTCTCAGGTTAATATTCATGACTACAATAAAGTCTCAACAAATTCGCTAGACACGAACTCTGTTACTATTTTCTGAAAAATTAATTCTGCATAATTTTAAAACTTCAAAAATTACGGTTTCGGAATTATGCCGTTTGGACAGTATGATCGATTTTCACCAAACCCCCACCAAACCGAATTTCTGGATACGCCGCTGACTTCAAGTAAGTAGAAACAAAATCGTTCTACACTCGTTCACAAGAAACTTCTTTGAATGCTGAATATCTATTATAATACATTGAAACCCTGATTTTATCAGCCAAATATGAACATATGTTTGATGGGCTCTAGCAGACGAACCAGACTGAATTCGAGTAAATCCTTTCTTGAGCATGTTTTCCTTATCATGAAGATGGAAATATGCAAAAATAAAAAGTTCATCATAATCAGAAATAGTTATCAGACTACATCAAGGGACGGGAAGAATATTTTAACAGCTTCAGTTTATTATAAAGAAAAAAAATTGCCCGATTTAGTCAATGTCCCCATTTTGTCAGCCTAAAATACACCATGAGACTGATAAAAATGGGTCTTTATTGTATGTATTATTCACTGTGTTTCACATTAATAGGTACATTTCATTTTTGGGGATTTTTTATTGTATCGAACACAACAATTTTTAGGTAATTTTCAAGGGGTTTTTTTATAGACTTCTTCCAAAATTTGGCGAACCTATTCCAATTCGTATACCAATTAATTGGTATACTTAAGGGTTAATATGTTGCAGATAGAGAAAATACTGAAATTTTCAGCTTTTTTCTTACACAATATTACGAAAGATTATTAAACAATAATAATAATAGTGACCATCGCTTCACAACGTAGTCTATTTTTCATGGCTTGCGGTGAGCACGATCTCTCGAATTGTTGAACTGAAAATTATGGAATAGAAATTAATTTTTAGTATTCTTTACTTTACTCGCCGCGCAGATAGCTCTGAATTAGACCCGCTGGTGCCCTAAGACGATTTCGCTAGATTTTCAGAGCACTGTGCACACAGTGCATTAACGCAAGTGACGGAAGGTTATCGAAAAGTTTCGTGATAATGAAAATTCCAGTAATGATGATGACTTTCCCAAACGGTTCGTTTTCGAGAGGTTTTTATTTGTTCTTTGGCATTAGGATTAGCGATAATAATTCAAATCAAGGATACTACTGGGAAGTCACCTTTAGAAAAAGTCGATGTCGAAGTAAAATTTGGAACTATGCACGCATGCACTTCAGAGATAGCGTGATATCCGGAGCTGCGATTTCATTTCAACCCTTTTTTGTGAAAATGGCGATACTTACAAATGTAAACATAAGGCTTTTTTCATACATGCGAATGAGGGCTTTGAAACGCAACCAATTAACCTAAAAATTTTGATTCTACGATATTGCTTTCTTAAACTACAGCAAAAAATACAACGGGCGAAACTGTATTTTTGTTTGTTTATTTAAAGTTTCGCCCTCCACGCTCCATGCAAACAAACAGGGCGATACTTTTTTTGCTAGCAGTTTAGAAGCGAAAGTGTCATTTTCGTATTTTTTTTAGGATTATCAAGCTGATACCAGCTGTAAATAGTAACAATGATCGCTATTGAAAAAAACCCGGACGAAATCGGTGGTGTAGAACGGTAGTTATTGTAAAAAAACGTAAGAACGATACTTCAATGCTGATAGGTGGGATCGAAAAAGTAAACAATCGCCAAAGGGGCGATACTATCATTTTGTAAATTTCAATAGCAAAAACAAATTTTAATTTAATAATTTCAAATACTTTATGAAGTTTTGGGTTTCGATCACTGAATCATGCAATCTAGGATATAAAAAACACAATAGTTCTTAAATAGGAAATAAAAGTCTGGAAATATTCACTGTTGATTTTCTTTGAATGGTGTCACTGCTAGTATCGCCCTTTTCAAGAAAAAGCGTTGATTTCTTAGTTCTCAGTCGCGTTGGTAATTTGAGTAAAGTATAAACTTCAAATCGATTCAAAAAATGCGATTTTTTTGGCTCAGTACAATATATAACCCCTTTAGTAAAATTCAGTTTTCCCACCACAATTTAGATATTTTATTAACAGAGCATTAACAATAATTCGTTGCTATGTCTATTTTATGGGCCAGTTTTTCGCTTCCCATTGATTTGATTTGAGATTTCTAGCACTGATGTTGTCCTATGCTGATTTGAGCGATTCTCTGAGTCTTGCCACTTTCCCATGTAGTATGTGTTATCAAAAACATCGCGAAGCATCAAGTTCTAAATGTTCTCAAACGATGTAATATCCGAAGAGAGTGATAAGAGTTATAAGAAATGTCTCATCACACTGTTAGGTGGATTAAAAGCGTTTTTTTCAAGAATCATCACGAAAAGGGTTTTCAAATGTTTTGAAAATTATTATCTTATCTTAAAATACGTTTATTTAGGCCCAAATGCTGTAGCTTAACGAGGCCGATAATTCATTTTTTTTTTATATTACATGTCACATGTTAGTGGGGGAAGGGAAAGCCGTATTTAGGGGCGGCTTGCTCCCCTCTTATGTTAGTAAAGGAAAAAGGTAGGAAGTGGGATACATATTGTGTAATTGACATCGTCGTTTGCTGATTGATCATTGTGGCGGATATGCACACTTTGTTGTAGTGTTGTAGTTTCCAGCCTGTAATCGCAGGGGCGAGGGGAGGGTCGATATTTCGGATAATTATTGGCACTCTATATCATCTGCATGTGCGGTATGTCATGATGTTCTGGATAGACGGTTATCAAGAAGAGTGTGCACCGAAGACTCGTGAAGCAATGCCATATTGTAGATACAGGGATAGGTTGGTGCGATTCTACTGTGAATGAGAGAGGGTAAAATGTATTAAACTTGGACATCAATGGTTTTCAAAAAGATATAGATAAGAAAAATATAGGGGTGGTCACGGCTTGCCAGGACGTCCCGGACTGGCACATAGGGTGATCTACCTCGGGCCCGAAGGGAATCTATTAGTTGGGACCTGGCAACACAGTACTCTGAGCACAGCCAAACAACATGCTCGATGTCGTGATAGCCGTTCTCACAAACACAATGATTATTTTCAGCAAGCCCTATACGACGGAGATGCGCGTCAAACGAGTAATGGTTGGACATGATCCTTGACATCGTACGAATAAAGTCCCGGTTCACATCCAACCCCTTAAACCAAGCATTCGTTGATA
Organism: Topomyia yanbarensis; assembly: GCF_030247195.1. NCBI lineage: Eukaryota > Metazoa > Arthropoda > Insecta > Diptera > Culicidae > Topomyia > Topomyia yanbarensis. Next base: position 394,556,906 of record NC_080671.1, on the reverse strand, counting down.
CCTTCGGGATAATGGAATGTAGCCACCGTCCCAGATGCCCATTGCTCCATGAGGTTTGCCAACTATCGAGCGTCCTCTGACGAGAGATACTGAAAAATTCGTTGAAGCAAATTGGTCTTTCGTAAGTGTCGCCTTCTAATGCGCCCACCTTGGCTAAAGAGTCCGCCTTCTCATTGCCCGCAATAGAACAATGTGACGGGACCCAAACCAAGGTAATCTGGTAAGATTTTTCAGATAAAGCACTCAGATATTCCCGTATTTTCCCCAGGAAATACGGTGAGTGCTTTCCAGGCTTCGCCGCACGGATGGCCTCAATGGAGCTGAGACTATCCGAAACGATGAAGTAATGGTCTGAGGGCAGGGTGTCAATGATCCCGAGAGTATACTGAATGGCAGCTAATTCTGCGACGTAAATTGAAGCAGGATCATTGAGTTTGAATGAGGCAGCAAGATTTTCGTTGAAGATACCGAAGCCTGTGGACCCGTCGAGAATTGATCCGTCAGTGTAGAACATTTTGGCGCAGTCGACTTGATGGTATTTGTTATAGAAAATATTTGGGACCACTTGTGGGCGAATATGATCCGGAATTCCACAAATCTCTTCCTTCATGGATGTATCGAAAAATACAGTTGGATCAGAAGTATCTAAGAGATGAGCACGGTTGACGTTATATGTAGATGAATTGATGTTCTGTGCCATGTAATCGAAGTACAAGGACATGAATCGGGTCTGAGAATTAAGCTCGACAAGCCTTTCGCAATTTGCAATCACCAATGGGTTCAGAATATCGCATCGAATGAGCAATCGATATGAGAGGTCCCAGAATCGATTTTTCAGCGGAAGAACGCCCGCCAGCACTTCGAGACTCATCGTATGGGTCGAGTGCATGCAACCCAAGGCAATACGCAAGCAACGATACTGGATTCGCTCCAGTTTGATGAAGTGTATGTTCGCAGCGGAGCGAAAGCAGAAACATCCGTACTCCAACACTGATAATATCGTTGTTTGGTACAACCTGATTAGGTCTCCTGGATGGGCACCCCACCATGTTCCAGTTATTGTACGGAAAAAGTTGATCCTTTGTTGGCACTTCTGTTTCAGATACCTAATGTGACATCCCCAGGTACCTTTAGAGTCGAACCATACCCCGAGATATTTGAATGTTGAAGCCTGAGCAATAGTTTGATCCATTAATTGAAGCTGTAGTTGCGCTGGTTCACGCTTTCTAGAAAATACGACTAGCTCAGTTTTCTCCGTGGAGAACTCGATACCCAGTTGGAGAGCCCATGCAGACAAATTGTCCAAGGTATCTTGCAGTGGTCCTTGCAAGTCGACGGCTTTAGGACCTGTAATAGAGACCACACCGTCATCTGCAAGCTGCCTTAGCGTGCAGGAATTGACAAGACATTCGTCAATGTCATTCACGTAAAAATTGTAGAGGAGAGGGCTTAGACATGAGCCCTGGGGAAGGCCCATGTAGCTAAATCGTGATGTCGATAAATCGCCATGCGAGAAATGCATTTGTTTTTCAGACAACAGGTTTAGCAAAAAGTTATTTAAAATTGGCGAAAGACCATGCTGGTGCAACTTCTCATAAAGTATGTTGATCGAAACTGAATCGAAAGCCCCCTTAATATCCAAGAATACTGATGCCATCTGCTCTTTGTTAGCATATGCCATTTGAATTTCTGTTGAGAGCAACGCAAGGCAATCGTTCGTCCCTTTGCCTTTGCGGAAGCCAAATTGTGTATCTGACAGTAAGCCATTTGTTTCGACCCAATTGTCGAGCCGAAACAGGATCATTTTCTCGAACAACTTCCGGATACAGGACAGCATTGCAATCGGACGATACGAATTGTGGTTGGAGGCTGGTTTTCCTGGTTTTTGGATGGCGATGACCCTCACCTGTCTCCAGTCATGTGGGACAATGTTACCCTCAACAAACCTATTAAATAAATTCAACAAGCGTCTTTTGGCAGAGTCTGGCAGATTCTTCAATAAGTTGAATTTAATTCTATCTGGCCCCGGGGCTTTATTGTTACATGATAAGAGAGCAAGTGAGAACTCCACCATCGTAAACGGTGTTTCGTTCGCGGTATTGTAAGGCGACGCGGCGCGGTAGATTTTCTGTGCCGGGGCGGAATCCGGACAAACCTTCTTGGCGAAATCGAATATCCAACGGTTTGAATATTCCACGCTCTCGTTAGTACTGTTTCGGTTTCGCATACGTCGGGCCGTGCCCCAAAGAGTGCTCATCGATGTTTCTCTTGTTAACCCGTCGACAAACCGGCGCCAGTAACTGCGTTTCTTAGCTTTCATTAAATTTTTCATTCGCTTTTCTAATATCGCGTACACTCGATAACTAGCAACTAACCCGTCGTTCCGGAAGGTTTTATACGCGGCAGCTTTCTCCGCGTACACGTCTGAGCACTCTTTGTCCCACCACGGGTTGGGAGAACGTTTTTGGGTGTTCACGTCGGGTACTCGTTTCGTCTGAGTTTGAATCGCGCTATCGAGAATCGAGTTGGACAAAAACTTATATTCTTCCTCCGGGGGAAGTATCTGTGTTGAATCGATAGTTTTGGATATCTCAGCAGCGTAGCTCTTCCAATCAATGTTTCGTGTGAGGTCATAGGGAACATTGATTGGTGTCGATGGTCTTGAACCAGTGGTGATTGCAATTACAATTGGTAAGTGGTCACTACCGTGGGGATCAGATATTACCTTCCACTTGCAATCTAACCGTAGTGATGTCGAGCATAAAGATATGTCCAGTGCACTTGCTTGCGCAGGTGGTCTAGGAATTCGTGTCATTTCCCCTGTGTTCAGAATTGTCATATTGAAGTTGTCACAAAGGTCTTGAATTGTCGAAGATCGATTATCGTCGTATAGACAGCCCCACCCCGTACCGTGAGAGTTAAAGTCTCCAAGAAGCAGGCGGGGCGAGGGAAGGTGTTCAATCACGTTGGAGAATCTTCGATATCCCATCATGGCCCGAGGAGGAATGTAAATAGAAGCAATGCAAAGATCTTTGCCTTTGATTGTTGTTTGACAAGCGACAACTTCAATGCCTGGCGTCGAAGGGAGGTTGATTCGATTGAAGGAGTAGCACTTTTTGATCCCTAAAAGTACCCCCCCATATGAGTCTTCTCGATCCAAGCGGATAATGTTAAAATCGTGGAAGTTGAGGTTTATATTAGAAGTTAGCCATGTTTCACATAGGGAAAATGCATCACAATGATTGTAATTTAGCAAGTGTTTTAATGAATCAATTTTGGGGATAATACTTCTGCAGTTCCACTGTAAAACAGTGATCAGATCCCTGATTCCGTCTAATAAGTTAGCCATCGAAGGATACGATCGCTGTAAGGAGGGGCCATTGTTCAGTCAACTGTTTTAAAAATGTTCTTACTGTTGGTAGAATAGCAACCAGCAAGCTTTTCATAGGATCGGTAATGTTGAAAGCTGTGAATATCCAGTCCACAATGTCAGAAAATTTAAGGAATCCCGTTTTAGGTTGAGTTTCTGACTGTAAAATTGGAGCACTTGGGATTTTTGGTGCCCCGGGGAGTGCTGGGAACTCCTGGTTGTATCTCAATTTCCCAAAACCAGGAGGTATTATCTTCGGATTTGTACCAGCACTTCCAGTTGATGAATTATTTTTATTTTGTACCCTTGTTTGGGACAACCTAGGACCCTTACGAGGAAGTTCAGGTGAGTTTTGATTAGGTCTTTTCCTAGAGTTTCCAAGCGGAGCCAAAGAATGCCCCTCGCAAGGGTCGTTAGAGGCGTTATCGTCAGTTGGCAAGAGAGCGAATGGGTTTTCGGAGATAAGTGGAACAGCTCTTTTAAGCATTTCTGCGTAAGAGCGTCTGGAGCGATCTTTGGCGGATCGCTTCAGTTTATCCGCGCGAAGTTTGTACGTTGGGCATGTCAAAAGTGCATGCGGATTCTCCCCACAGTAAACACACTTCTCAGCGGGCCTACTGCAAGTATCATCCGCATGGCGTTCCCCACATTTACCGCACCGTTGCTTGTTGCTACAGTAGGTGGCCGTGTGACCTAGCTGCTTGCAATTGGAACAATTCATGACCCGCGGTACAAACAGGCGTACAGGTAGACGAGCTCCTCCCACTTCAACGTAGCTCGGAAGTGCAGATCCGGCGAAGGTTACGCGAAACGAGTCTGATGGATAGTAATTACCATCTTCGATGGACTTTGAGTGCAATTGCTTGCACTCCAAAATCTTAACTGATTGAAGGTTAGGGTCCTTAAAGCGGCCAGCCCCATCATTCATCAGATCATCGACAGTTAGACCCGCATCACTTACCACACCGTCGATCTCCACATCACGAGAAGGGATGTAGACGCGATACTCCAGCGTAAAGAGGCTATTGCTAACGATATCATTGGCCTGTTTCAAGTCAGTAACGACTACGCGCAGTTTATCTGACTGAACCTTTTTAATCTCGGTTACGGCCGAGTAACGTTTTGTCAGCTCCCGTGCAACAGTTATGCTGTTTAACGGTTTATTTTTGGGCCGAAAGTATACCACCCAAGGACCAGCGGATCCATCCTGGTAAACCTTGACTCGGGGGGGCTGTGAGACATTGGGGGAAAGTGGGGGAAGTGGATCGACCATAACATTATCTGTCTCAGTATCAGATATACGTTCTTCTTCATAATATTCCTCTTCGGAGGGTGATCCTTCTGTTTGTTCCATTTTGTTGCGGGAGCAACACGCTCGACCGCACTGTTTAACTTAAATCAAAATAAAAAATCAAAAGCAATAAAAAGAAAAAAATCGATAAGAAAAGTAAAAAACGAAAAACTTCACCAGTTGGTTCCTGACGAGCTGGTAGGTGAATTGATCCTTCGTTTCTTTTATCCGTCACCCGCGTGACCTTCACACAGTAGAGCTGATATAGCTCGTCTAAACAAAGCCGTCTTTCAGGCAAGAAAAATGTTTAATAACGCACTTCACTGCACTACTTTAACTGATATCGCAGGTAACAATTATCACTCGCGGGACTGTTTATTAGTAATGCTTTACTGCAGCCTCTGCCACAGCAAGCACCTTCGTACCACCGAAAAAACTAAACCACACCGGAGAGAACAAAAAGCACTTGTTTCCCGGTACAAAGTTGGGTTACGAATGAAAAAAAAAAAAAAATTATTATCACTTACATTGTCAGGACTCAGAAAAAGGTTTTACAATATTTTAAAAATTATTATCCTTCCATTGTCAGGACTTAGATTCGTTTAATTCGTTGTCGCACGCTAGTTTCCATAATCGGATTGCATGAATGCGCGGTCGTTTCGCTTCACGTTTCTGGTAATTTAATTGAATATTGAAGACACGGACTGGCGAAAACTATTGATTTTCATTCAATGACTATGCATATCAGAAGCTATGGTATACAACCTGCGACTGTAAACACAATCGGTGGATTTTCCACCAAGAAACGCAGCGTCATTGTCACTTTATTGTAAGATGTAGCTTCGCTAGCACGTGGAAAGCAGGCTGTTTTCTTATCGCAGCACCAAGGCAAGGACACCTTGACCTTTATCTGCCCGTGCAAGTATGTCAGTCACTACTGTATCCTATCCGTACATCAGCGAATTTTACTCCCACAGTTTGTCGTCTCCCGAAGAAAGGATTTGCCGGTATGCATGGTTGCTGCCATCTCATGATGATAAAGAAGCTTGTTCAAAATTGCTGACAAAGAAATTTCACCCGTTCGTTGCATCGGTTTGCTAGGGTTGGATTTGACGGGTAGATCAAAAACATTTCTAGCACTCTAGGATTAAGTAGGGGTAGTTCAAATTAATTTGAATCAGTTGTATTCTTCGAAGGAAGAATCAGAAAAGTTAGAAAACGGTTGAGATTTGACCATATTAATAGTAGAAGAACTCATTCATCAATAATCGATGAGATGCCCACCTCTTGAAATGTTTTTAACGAGGAACCAAACACCCTGTATAGTATACATACACTATACACAGATAAGCATGACATCGCGTTTTTTCCCACGGAACGGAAATCCCCACTTTGCGTCTGACTATAACATAGCGTGCTTACACGCTCATCCGTAATGTTCCGAAAATGCTAGTACACATTACCGTCAAGTTAGACGGCAGGCAATTGACCTAATTTGCTGTGGGGCGGTAAATTCCCGGAAGCAATCGATTTCCTTCAGCACCCCACTAGAGGCATCCATAAGATAAAGGTGACGGGTGACAGCAGTAGTGGAATGGCAGCTTTGCATACAATAAACCACCCATAATGTGTTTCCCATCCCACATGACTGGTGGTGGGAAGCTTTTGAAGCTCTTGTGGTTGTCGTCGTCGTACATATAGCTTGAAGCGGTTTCTCTCGAAAAGCGAAAAACAAAAATACCCCGAAGATATGCAACAGTTGCGGTCAAACGGTTCAACGCCAGTCAGTCAGTCGCCGTTTGCTGTTTTGATGTTTATCAACTCACACTACACCTTCAAAACGGTTGCATTCTGTGCAGTTGACTGTTGCATTGCGCAGCATGTAAATAGTAAATGATGGCTCTTTGACCATTCCTTTTTGCGTGTTCATCAAAGCTGAATAGGCGTGAACATAAAAGTGAAACTTCCTTGGTGTTTGATAGAAAACGTCCTCGGCGAAAAACATCTCTGGTTCTACGCCTACGCCGGCGGTGGTGGTATCAGCGAAGTAAATATTTTTCGTTTTAATGTATGAAATCCTATCGCTCGCCCACCCGCTCATTTCGTGTGATTCTCTATCTGACAACAGTCACTTGAGTGGAAATGGGTTATGCCAGCGCGAGAGGAAAAAGAAGTTAGATAATTTGCGTTGTAAGATAACAGAGGTTAGAAAACCGAGAGATTCACCTTCAAATAAGCGCGTGTGATGAAGCTTTTCGCGCGAAAAATCTAAAATTTGGTGAACATGAGACGCGAATTGTTTTGATACAGGGAGACCTGGATTTGTCTGGGCTATGGCTGTAACGGTCAAATTTCTGATAAATCGGACAGAACTATTGATAAAAAGCCCTGTCTCTCCCTGCAACCAGCGTCACACAAAATAGGACTATTGCGGTATTAAGATTTCTGTTAGCACCCCCAGCCATGATAATTCAATGTACAGCTGGCGTGATTCTGATTATGATATAGAGTTGGTGTATAGGAGACTTTATAATCGCGTGGGAGCGACCGTTTATACGTTCGCTTAGGGCTATCACGATGAGTTAAACACCGAGTCGTATTAATGTTTCCTAGATCGCAGGCGTAGATGAAACGTTGTTGATCGCGAATGCCTGCTCGCGCTAGTGACCAGGTTTGTATTATCGCGTATGTCTCGAACGTTTATATGTTCCCATCATCGATTGCGTGAGCATTTGTATATTTGTATACGTGTATGTCATCCGTGATGAAGCCCCAATGAGGCTTATCTTACTTTGTAAACGGTTTTGAGCGTGAATATTTGGATAAACAGGTTGTCAAAAGAGGGAAACTTTTGGTGAGACATTGCTCGTTTTTTAGGAAATATTTTATTGTTTTGTGATCTTGATCTCCATTTAGCGCCTGGACGCCCGCAAAACTACCACCAATGATGATATTATAAACATAACAGATCGCCCGTGATTGCTACTCAGTTATTTGCCAGAACTAATTGCGATTGCAAAATGATCATTTGAAACACACTCGGAAATAATCGGCCGCGTTCGGCTGTAGATCGGTTAGGGAAGGAAGGGATGTTACTTCGATACGTTTTGTCGATAGACACCAGGGACTTCTCTGCATCTTCACATGTATCATGAGATGAGGGAATTTGTTAGGATAGCTGTCAATTGTGTTATTTCTCTAGGCAGCCGGCTTCCGATAACTTCTTTAAAGATTTAAAGTTTGTTTTGTAATTTCTTAACCAAGGGCTAATACATTATTCATTTATGCCATTATTGATATTCAAACAGATATAAAAAACGGCAACCTCTCGGTCCTAAAAAAAGGAATTATTGTAGATAAAGTTAACAAAATTAAGGAGGGAAACAACGTACAGGGGAATCTACAATAATAAATGAATTGAGACAACAGCCAGTGTTTCACATTAAAGGTACCAATGGTAACAAAGTAGTGATGATGAATTTGGAGCTATCCCATCCTGTCATGACACAAACAGAAATACATCCGCTCTATATAGAGGGCAGAGAATGGATCCTCTACAGGATATAATAATACCGGTGGATACAAATTTCAAAGAGAATGAATCCTAGAAGGAAATCTCTCTGGTCTCAAGTTTTACACAGAATAAAAAGAAGATCCTAAAAATTCACAAACCAGATAATGAAATTATTCCTCCTGTAGGTGTACCAACTCAAAAACTTGTAAAATGGATCGTAAATGAATTTCAAAATACAGCAAAAAAAATCTCAGTCGCTCAGTCAGCAGTACACAAGCACTCTCACTTTCACTTCAGACTTCAGGTGACATCAAAGATAATGAAATAATGGTCTCTTGATTTCTATTTTGCAGGTAGTTCAGCGGGAGCTGAAGAGCTTGATTATCGGAAGTACTCTCTGTCAGAATCACTCACTACAATTGTAAACGAGACGGAAAATATCACCCGCTAAAACACTGCGTACGACCAATACAGCTTGCTGTGATTTTGATTGTGATATAGAGTTGGTGCATAGGAGACTTTATGATCGCGTGGGTACGAACGTTTATACGTTCACGCTTGAGATATAAATTCGAAAGGGCTAACACGTTGAACTAATCACCGGATCGTATTAATGTTTCCTAGATCGCGGGCGTAGATTTACGTTGATGATCGCGATTGCCTGCTCGCGCTAGTGACTAGGTTTGTATTATCGCGAACATCTCGAGCGTTTATATGTTACACCAAGAAACTTGTTATCTAGCGTATATGAGTTTGCTTTTTTTATCATGATCCATCTAAACGCATGTATGTAATCTTCTAGGTACGAGGGTGGGAGTTTACGGTCGAGAATAATTCGTTAGGGACCATCCAGCATTTTTTGAGTGATTTTTAACACCCCCTCCTCCATCGTAGCATTTCATCACAAACCTTTAAATACCCCCGCCCCACTGTAGCTTGACGGTAACTCTACCCCCTCCCTTGTCACGCCAAACAATAAAAAATATAAAAACCTATGTTAGATGAAACGGGTAAGATTGTCGTGACGTCAGGTCAAGCCCTATTCCTCCTTTAATTAGTTACGTAGCATGACATGAGCCCCTACCCCTTGTCGTAACACATCATCACAAAATACAAAACTCACCCCTCCCCCATATAATGCTACGTCATTTATGGATGCTCCCTTATGGCGCGGGAAGGACTATTTGTATGTTCGCCCTTAAGACCGCGTTTATAGAATTTCAAGTGATAAAACGCGTTTATAAATTTGTAAGTGGGAGATCGCGGACGCAGGCTTAGTTTCGAGTGCGTGGTACAGATGCTGGAAGAGAGTGAGTTCTTCCATACCACTAGAGCATCCGGCTATGTTCCTGAGCAAATTCTCATTAGTTCAGATACCATACAACTCCTTAAAAAAGACTATAGGTAAGGTCCGAGGTCTAAATGACCCAAAAACACAAAAATACGGTTTTTTAATGGGATCTAACGGATCATGGTAATGGTGTTGTCATGGATTCATCTCATTTCAAAAAAACTATCAAAACACCCTGAAATTTGTTGCCTCGTATATAGATACCTTTAGGTTGAGATTAGTCAAACTGAACGCATGGAACTAGGACTCTAGGACCTACCGTTTCCGAACGTGACCGATTTATGGTCGCGTAGGAACGGACGTTTGTATAATAGCGCTTAAGGCCGTATTTATAAATTTGTAAGTGCTAACACATTGCCTTGTTCGCCGGGACGTTTTTTTGTGATTGCAAGATCGTGGGCGTAACTATGCCCAAATGTTGTATTACCGCGGAAGACTCGAGCGTTTAAATGTAATTGTGCGTGTTTATTTTTATCCGTTTCATTTTTTTTATTCACCGTGTGATCGTTTGCAAAATCCCGTATACTTTTAAGAGTTCGTGCGAGTGTGTATATGTGTAATGGGAATCAAGAGAAATACATTAGATATTGCGACGGCCAAGCACAGAGCAGCAATAGGATAATAGAAATGAAATGCAAGGAAGGCAGAAATACAGCATTGGACAAAAATGCACTACTGAAACTTCTGCAAAGTCGCGCTGTTATTTTTAACATGACTGTTCAATTAAAGCTGGAAGCTCCGATTCGCCTTCTTCCTTATTGTCTATAAAGGAAGACCCAAAAATTGCGTTAATTCCGGATTCCGTGAAAAAACCATGAAACCAGGTAATTCTAAAAATTTGATTTTTTCGGAATGTTGAGTAGATGCCAAATAAACGTCAAAATGGCGAATACCGGTTTGGAGAATTTCTCTAGAACCCCATCAATATGGGTATTTTTATAACTATTTTTATGAAATCCGGGACAGCAACTTCTGGTTTCACATATTTCTCTAAAATCTAATCAATGTTGGTATTTTTGGAACGAGTAGCGAGTAGACACCAATTATCGATGTTTGTCACCATGTCCAAAACCCAAACGACGACTTTCGGTTTAGCGGATTTTTCAAGAAACCAATCAAAGCGAGTATTTTTGAAACGGGCTTGACTAATACTTGCCAAATATCGATGTCGGAAGCTATTTTGTAGACCAAGATGGCGACTTCAGATTTAGCGTTCCATTTTTTCCACTTTATCAAAAATCTGATGGATTTGGACGACAAGACACACGAATGATGTCGGAATCGCATACGACACCCGGTTTTGCACCCGGTTCAGTTTACGTTCGAAGCCAAAGGGGCCGGCCATCGAACAAAAACAGTTTACTTCCAACGTCAAAGAGGTGGAGCTAGTCTGGCTCGCTTGTAAGCGAATTGTATGAACCAATCATGGTGCAGATAATAACTGCTTTAATAAAATCCATTATTTTCGTTATTTTCAGTAATTGTACATTCTACAGAATTAGTTACAAAATTGTTAAACATTTTTCGGATCAGCGCAAAAATCTAATGTTTTTATTCAGAACAACAACAGATATTCACATTCAAAAACTCAGGTTAAATTCCGGCCGAAAACTTTGAAATGATGCCCCTATATTGAAACGTTAGAAGTATTCTGCTTCAAAAGTTTTCAAATTAAGCAATTTGAAAACTCTTAAAACGATAGGGTTTACTTGACCGACCGTTCATACGAGAATCATCGGTTGGCCACCAGGAGGCAGCACCCGTCACAAATAATGGTTTGGGCCGCTGTAACCGCTGATGGGCGCTCTCGAACTATTTTCATCGAGCCTGGCGGTAAATCAAATGCGAAACATTATCGGAAGGGTGTTCTGAAGGCTGCTTTGAAGCCGTTGGGGCAGAAAAATATTTCGGTCGCAGACCATGGACGTTTCACCATGACTTGGCACCATCTCACAAAGCGCGAGTGAACCAAGAATGGCTGAAAACAAAAGGTTCCGAACTTTATTACGATCACACAATGGCTCTCGTACTTACCGGACACGAATGTAACGAATTATTCTCTCTGGGCCATTTTGGAGAGCAAGGTTCGAAGTAACAAATACACCAGCCTCGAGACGCTGAAGAAAGCCACGGTCCAAGAGTGGACCAAAATACATTCGGACACATTTTGTACTTTGAAGTAAATAAAAATAATATTCCAGACAGAATTTATGACTCTTTTAATTGGTAGTAGGCGTTTACATTGTTTTGTTTAGTATTGTTCTTAATTTCTGTAATGTAAGCAGTATAATGTTACGGATGTGATGAAACTGGATAAAGTCGACTTCCAACTACGAAAGAGGCAAACTCTCGTTTTTATAAACATTCCATTTCGTTAACAGATGGCCTAATATTGGTGAGCCTTGAAATTAAGGGGGCACTCATTCAAGACATCTCAAAAAATCGTTTTTTTTTGTTTTTATCGAAAAATATATGAATTGTTCGAGGAAGTCGAGGGTCTGCTCTACGAACCTGGCGGAACTGATTAAAGTATCCCTGCAGTAAGTTTCTTTTTTCTTAACCGAAAAGTTAAAACGGCGTTTTCTAAAATCTGTGTTTAGATTTTTTCTGCGAAAAGAGATATTCTACTAATCGTCCTAGAGATTCATTCATTTTCAATCCTCGTGTTTTTGCTGCAGAGATAAAATAACGGTTCTTTGTTATATAGTCTCTTTTTGTGCATATTCTTGTAGGGATAGGTTCTTTGATATGGGAGCGATTCCATGAGAAACCGGCCGACCACAAAATATGACCATCATCGATTCGAAAGAAACTTTGAATTTGTGTTCGGTTTATGAATCTCCATGATTTTCTTTGACAATTGCAATAATTTGATACAAGAGCAATTTTTCAAAAGGACGTAAACATTTCTACATGCATTACTTTCAAATTTGTTTTGTTCGATTACTGTATTTTATACATTAAAACTTTCTAAAAACTAGTTTCTGGGAATGAATATTTATGTGCGAAAAAAATAATACTGAAAAAATATATACTGAAAAAAATGTCATTTTTCACAAAAAGAAAAATTTGTGTTAAAAATTTAAATTGCAAAAAAACCCATTTTTTCTGATTTTTTATACTTTGTGAACAAAAACCTAAAGAGAAAAGAAACATTTCGAATAAAATTGTATGATGGAGAACTTAATTTTTTTTTTCCTAAAAATAACTTTATACATACATGTTTTAAAATTTCATACCAATTGACATAAAAACTGTAATTTTATTACTGAATATAATTCTAAGAATCATTTTAAATCAAAATGCATTTAACAAAAATCTTTCTCTTTTTCGAGATATTTGGAATTTTGTTCCAGCGAAACAGTTAATTCGTGTGACTATGCCTTAATTAAAAGTTATTCGCGTTACCCCATCATAAAATGTCAAAAATCTACTTTAAAAAAAAGTAAAAGAAACTATTTCAATGTATTTGGATCATGGAGAAGCTTTCTATAAAAAAGTTTTCTTAACAACAACTTTTGACATATTTTTATAATTCATTTCAGTCAAAAACGCAATTTTATTTTTGAATATGATTCTAAACGCCATTTTAAATCAAAATGTTAATTACAAAAAATTTCTGGAATGTTGTGGTTCTCGAGATATTTTAAATTGTTTTAACAACAGAATTCTTCTGTTTTATTACGACCTTTTCAGAAGTTATTCGCGTTTATATTAAATACTTATATTAAATTCAGTCGCAGAGTCAGTTCCTTCCGTTACAACAAATACCTTTTCTATAACTAGCAAACGAGAATCTAATGAAGATGTTTGAATAATTTTAGTTGTTCAACAGTATGTGAAAATCCGAACTTCCACAAATACCGCAAAAACGACTTTAATATTATCTGTTATATGCACCTAAAATGACTGCATTCGAATTAACAGTATAAAGCCTATTTTACTTCACTTTGATTGTGTATCTGCCATTACCCACCTTTTTTCGTCACAAAATGAATAGGAACATACTTTTTCGTAGTTCTCCTGACTTCACCAGTGAAGGTAGCTGCTAGTATGATACATCTATCCTAAGTCCGGGCCCCTAAAATCCTAGGGCTATTGGCTCTAACCTAGTGTACCCATACGTCAAGACGGTACTGCTTACACCGGAACCGTTTCTCATAGCCCCGAAGCCAAAACAAAAACCATACTCGCGCTGACTCGACTGTACCTAGTCTCTAACCTTTCGCCGTCAAAGCGTCACGCGGTAATCATAACAAAGGAAGCACTATCGCTGGCGTACACAACACGTCAGTGGAATCTTGAAGGAAACAAAAATATGGTAACGATCGCGCGAGAAAGCAGCTAAATTTTATTGCCCTATACAACATACACTGACACGCCCGTCACGATGGGCAGAGAGAAGTTACAAAACACAAGGTTAATCGTACGATTAGCTGTTACATCACCTACTTCGGGGCGCAAGTGTTTGTGTGTGTGCGCGTGTTAGCTAGCGCACAATGGATCAGTAGCTGTACAGTTCGGCGGTAGGATGGGGATCATAACGATTGGCAAAGATGTGCTCTTGCTGTGCCCGCCGCGGTTTGCAAGTGTTTTTGCTTCGAGAGGGCATGCCAACGTTGTATTTGAATGCCAAAAATAAGTGGAAGGAGGCGCGGTCTTGCCGTTGGATCTCTAGAGCTCAGAGAAACCATTGAGTACATTACATTGAGCGTGTTTGCCGTTATCACTTTATTCTTATTCGGCATATTAGGTGGAAGATTATCAGTTTAATGGAAAATCGTACGGTTTGATTGCGCTGTGCACTGGACGGCGGCGACAGCGAGTGCAGAAGCTGTGTGGAAAAATGAAAGAAAATGTAATTATCGTACAATTTAGTTTTCTGACAAATTAAAGTACATTGCCCGCATCGAGAGCATCGTAAACAAACACCAGCATTCACCACGAAATCGCTGCTATATACACATTCATCACGTCAATCAGAGACACACAGAGCAGGGCTGGTACACAAAGATGTCCATTATGGATGGTTGGATAGTATGGAGAAGCTTATAGTTGTAGAGTATTAACGAAGAAAGACGCGATTTTTCTTACTTGGTGGTATATAGTGAATTATAACTCCGCTGGCCTTTATCGGTACGATCTTCCGTTGGTGCACTGAACCGAGAGCGGCGAACGGACGGATGGATGGTCGGTCGGACGCGGACGGGCGCGGGTGCAACAGGTGGGAAGGTGTTGTAGACGGGAGTGTTGTTAGGGATCAATCGGGAGCGCGCATTGTCCGTTGGTAGATAGAGAGAGAGGGGAATAGGGGAAAAAGTAAAAAGTTGTGAGTTTTAATGTGGTTGGTTTTTCGAAGGGGGTTTCTTTTGAATATAACACGAAAACGTCATGCTCCAATTGCAGTATGAGAGAGTACGAAGATCATAGCAAACTAGGTTAAAACTGCATGCACAAAGCGATGGTGGTGGACATGATGAATGTGACTTGAGGGAGAATTAATACACAGTTGGGTGTTTCTTTCGAAAGGAAATCAATCGCAACATTATCTGTCATTTAATGATATTTTCGTTTTTAACAGTGTAATACTCTAACCCTTTTTTGCCCTACACCGGTGTAGCACCAAGTAAAAACGAAAATACTATGAGATCAGCTGTCCAAAAATTATTGAATACACTATAGGACAGCTAATCTTATAGTTTTTGTTTTAAATGGTGCTTGGTAAATAATCAGTTCGCCTCGATTCATTATCACTGAAAGGACCCTGAGCCAATTAAACAACGTTTTTGGAATAATGAAGAGCAATCGTTGGAAAAATATATGGATTTAAAATCAATTTGGAACATTGAGATTAAAGTATTTTTAATCTTTTCGAACATTTCAGGAATTATTTCAAGTTTTAAGCCCTTGTCTGACAAACGTTAAGGTGCTCGTGTCATAGGACAACCCTTTTATGGGTCAAATCTCGAACAGGAAGTCATGTAAACTAAGAATCGACGGAAAAATCTGTTGAAACAGATGGTAGTTTTGTAGTAATTTATTCATTATCAAGAAAATTTTTTGAGCTCACGGTTTGTAGCAACACTTCGTACTTTGTACTTGGGAAAAGTTGAATATTCACAATTGAACGAAGCTGGGTTTTCAATTTTAGAAGTAGAAACTTGTGAATCAATGCTTCTTATGGTTTCGAACTTTGAGATCCTGATTTACATTGATTCTAGTGTCTGAATTTGCATATTCCGAGCAGCTAATCGGGTCCAGACAGCTTGAGGCTCGAATTCAGAATCGAAGATTCGAATTCTAACCGTTGATTTCTGATATATACAATCTTTTCCCGATATAGGGTTATAAGTACCGTGACGTTGATTGCACTTTTACCGCCTCCGGAGATATTCACCTTAGAAATGCTGAATTTTAGGCATAAAATCGTCAATATCTCTGGTTATATAAAAGGTAATCAGTTGGTTGTTGGAAGGGCGCATATTGCGAGTAATTTGTTCCGAAGATACTGAATATATAGTACTTACGGTTTATAAGTACTGGATCGACGAAAAAATTGATATGTGGCCCTTGCTGCACTGGGTAAATAATTTGTACCTCCGGCTCATCATCGCCGAAAGGATTCTTGACCCATTTAAGAATGGTTTAGGTATAAAAAAAATCTATATGGCATTATCGGAAAAAGATTTCTAAATCCATTTAGGTGTTTGAAACTGAGGATAGTTCAACCCAATACATATTTGGTTGAACCTTTTCGAACAATACAGGAAATGCTTCAAGTTGTAAGCCCTCGTCTGACAGACGTTAGACGTCTCGAAGTCAGAATCTAAGATTCAAATTCTGACCGTAGATTTCTGATTGCTAGTACCGACCCTTTTGGGCCCGTAGATTTTTCTTTTCCAAAAAAGGTGATTGATGATGATATTATTGTGTCCTTTACATCTATTTTAGTCAATAAAATAGCTTTTGATAACTTGTAAATTGCCTACGAAATTTTGAAATTCCGGAAGCATTGATCTTTTTCAAGTATGCTTAATAATAATTGAGGTATAGACCAGATAGACGCGTCCAATTTTAAATTTTTCATTTTTCTAAATATACAGGCATTTACCGGCATGTGCGAAGTGTTGCTATAAATCGTGAGATCAACAAATTTTCTTGATAAATAAATGCAACAACAATGTAATCCAATGAAATTATTGCGTTATGGTTATCAACTTTGGAACACGGAACAGCCAAATTTCCAAAAACAATTTATTAGTTCAATAAATACTTGATAACTAAGGCATTATTATCGAGAAATTTTCAAGACATAAAAACAATCTACTGCAATCAAATCCAATACACAGCCTACAATATTATCAACTAAAAATTGCTAGACCCGCTGTGGATTGACATTGAATGTGAGATCAGGCAACTTAGTGAGCTGAGAATTTTCAAAAAAGGTAATTAATAATTTTACTACGACATAGGAACACCCAAAACACCCGAGTGTGATTATGGATGCCTTTTGAACTTCAGTAACTACGTCGAATATGTATGCGAGGAGGCGGTCAAAGTAATTCACGTTTTAGCTAGTATTGTCCCGAACAATCATGGGTCAAGCTGGAGCAAGTGCCATATTTTGGTTAGTGTGTGCTCGGCGATACTGAGGTACGGAGGATCTGTCTGAATTGCAGTGCCGAAGATATAGTGGAATCGAGTGAAGCGGGACTGTACGATCAGACTCATGGTTATAGTACGAATCTACATATAAACAATGCAGAAAACCGACCAACATTTGTACAATCTGAAAGGAAGGATGTGCTAGATCTAACTTTCTGCTCCGACTTTATTACGCATCAGTTGGCTAAACGACTCACATCGAACAAGCTCAAACCTGCGGTATCGAGAGCAAATCTTTTTTAACTATTTAATTACTTCATTTGTCTAACATATCATAATTTCAAGTCAACAAAACAATTTCTTTACAATAATGGCGAACCTCTTCGGACGCAGTTAGCATTGTGGCGGAAATTATCTCTATCGACATCGTCATACTGGCTAGTAGCAAATGCTAAAGAAGGAAGGAAAACCCGAGAAATACAACAAAATACTGAGAGCTGACTAGATGTCGAGTGGTAGCAGAAATGGGATAAGGTGGACAAAGGTTCTCTTGATTTGGGTTGACAGAACCAAGGTGCTTAGAGTTCTAAGGTGATTCGTCTTTGCCAGTAACTAGGTGAGGAGTGAGGTAAGCGTGCAGCAGAGTGCGGGGAAGAAAAATGACAGCGAACAACTTTGTTTACCCACTGAAATCCAAGCAAACATATGGAGAGAGCTAGTAAACAATGTTATTAGCTGTCTAAAACCAACATGGCTGATCGGCGTTTTTGAGGATCGTATCACCTGAGAATAAAAACTTCTTGGACAGAACACTTAGAGATGTAACCTACTGCCAGGGGCTGTTCCTGTTTGGATATGGTTGACCTACATCGATTAGTACACGTGTTGTCACTCTTCTTTTCAAGGTATATTTTCTATCCCTGGAAATCAGCCGTGTGGCATCCGGCGGGTTAAAGTATCTCCGCTGCGTGGTTTCTGCTTCGATAGCATAGAAGGCGGCAGAAAAAGAAGTCCCTAAGTTGAGATTCCGCTCCGTACCGAAGACTGATCGGTTGGAAGAATTAAACTATGTCGTCTGCGAACAGATTTGTGGTTGCAATGAATCATTACCTTCTGATGAAATGGACAGAAATGTGATTCCTTTCATAATCGGCATTGTTTCAAATCCACATCACATACTTTAGGGCAGCGCAGATATCAATTTGAGAGGCATCGAATTGATGAAATATATAGTCACTGTAGAAAATTGTCCAACATTTGTTCGATCTGACAGGAAGGAGGTGTTAGATGTGCCCGTCTGCTCAGACAGTATTAAGTAGGGAAACCCGGGGCTATTTGGACCTACCTAAGCAAATCGCCCTTTTGGGTGGATAGATGTGAAAAAAGTTACCGGTCAAAAGTCCTAATTGTTAGTTTGAAACCTCAGCTACATTTTGGTGCCATAAAAGGTTCATTTGCACCATTGAATGGCAGCGCTAGGCGACGATTTGCAAACCTCTACGTTTTTCCATCCTTTTACAATGTAAGGGTAATTCGGATCTCCCTACAGGGCAATTCAGACCGCCATTTTGATTTTTTTACAATGGAATTATGTTTACCTATGAGTTACAAGAGATACTCCTTAAGAGGCAAAAAAAATAAATTGCTTTACAAAAACTTAATCTGGTATGTCACAGCTGTCGATTGGCGGCCCATGTATTTTCTTTGCTGTGGCGTGTGCAATGGTGTGCGTAGCCGCAAGCCGCTCAACTGTGGTTGACGGAACAGGGGGCCCGAATAGCCCCGTACGCTCATATCGCACAAAAGTGGTGAGCGTCTCGAAAATATCTCTGTTTTCACCCAAACAAAAATCATTCCATAAAATGGGAGCCTCAAGCTTTCCAAAACACTTACCTTTTATTTTTTCCCTTTTATTTGTTGCTTTAATCACGGTTTTTCCATTATAATGATTTTTGTTTTGAGAATGTCAAAACAACAAAACACGTTGCATCTCTTTTCTACAAATAACAAGGAATCAACTTCAGCTCTCAAAGTTAATGTTTCAGTATTGCGAGTCCACGAATTTGTGCGATAGTCAGAAAGTCTTGCTATTTTCTGAGAAATCGAGGGGGTCCGAATTACTCCCACTGTCTTAATAGCCCCGGGTTCCCCTATGACGTTGACAGTTCGTACCCATCGATCTTTTGAGCGTTTCACACGATATTTTCACATATCGTCATCCCATATCTACCGACCGGTTTCGTGGATATTTTCGAACGATTAAATTTCCATGTGACTTGGATGATGTCGTGGGCAAAGCAAACTCACTCAAAGTAGCAGCATACCAAGACGCTTGTTCGCTTCGAGTTATGCGTGCTGCTTGAGAAACCCCTTGGTGGAATGCCAAACTTGCTAGACTCGAAAAGTTATGTAGAATAACTTGGAATTGCAGACACGGAGACGGGTCGAAACCATTGAAGTCGACTCGCAAATATGTACGGCAGTCAGAAAGTCTTACGATCTTAATAACCCCGGATTCCCCTACTTTTATATCACGAAGTGGGTACACGCAATGCTTAGAAACCGATATCTGTGTTCACCATTATGACAAGTA
Source organism: Topomyia yanbarensis (assembly GCF_030247195.1). NCBI lineage: Eukaryota > Metazoa > Arthropoda > Insecta > Diptera > Culicidae > Topomyia > Topomyia yanbarensis. Next base: position 394,537,182 of record NC_080671.1, on the reverse strand, counting down.
TTAGGAAGCTGAGGGTCTTCGGGTGTCCTCAAGGTGGTGTATTGTCACCACTTTTATGGAACCTTATCGCCGATGGCTTGTTGAGGAAACTTAACGTGCTTGCATTTCCGAGCAATGGTTTCGCCGATGATTATCATATAATGATCACCAGTATTTGTATTAACTCATTTTTGATTTGATACAGCAAAAATTATCTGTTGTTGAGTAATGGTGTCAACATGTTGGATTCTGAGTCAATCCAAATAAAACATCGATGGTGATTTTCAAGCAACGAAGGATTACAACAGGAGCTCGTCCGTTGCAGGTCTTTACTCAGAAAGTATGGTCGCATATCATGTTAAGCCCTTTGGGCTAACTCTTGAGTCAGAACTCAATTGGTCTGCTCACATCGATTTCAGAATCAGGAGCGCTTGCATGGACTTAAGCTAATGTAGACGATCTTTCGGCAAAACATGCGGACTCAAACCCAAGTATTCAGGGGATCTGGGCTCAAGAACAGTAACTCCAATTAATCGTGCAACAAGACACACAAGATTGAGGCCCCAAATAATTACCTTCGATGGGTATATAACTATATACTCGCTCCCAGTAACCATACAATCGTAGAGCTGCCCAGTTAACAGATGTATGGCGGGAGCAAACCCACCGTTCGAATTAAACAATTTTTGTTTGGATTTTTGGCACTTACATAACTAGCTTTGGTATCTAGCGGTGGTACGTGGTACGATCACTGTCCTGTTCTGTAATCCTGTAATCATGTATTATTCCTGGGAAGTCATCATAGTCCAGGAATACACTAAGAGTTTGTGTATTCGGCCGGAATCCCAAGGGTTGCATGTTCGAATCCTGTCTTTGAGGGGATTTTTTTTACATAATTGCTTTCGCTTAACTCACAATTTCGATCAATTCTCCCCGTTGGATGCCACCAAAAAGCCCTTCAGATTGTTCATTTTCGAGCCTCGCGTTTCTTACTGCAGGATAAGGAACAACGATTCTTTGCTTAGTCGAGTGTATGTAGCCGTCGCTCATAATCTAACTATGAGTTTGACATTAATCCAGTTTAACCAAAACTGAAATCCGCAGATTAAGAATGAACAACATGTGATTGGTATGTTAATCCAAGAATGCTCATCAACATATTTTTCGAAACAAATAAAGATAAGGCCACTCTCTTCTTTGAAGTTTTCATGGCGCCAACAGAACAGACCGTTAATATGATAGGTGCATAACTATCCTTATCGCGTGACCCACTCCAGTGTGCCCATGCGTAAAGACGGTACTGAGTGGGACACAGACCATTTGAACCAGCATGTTCTGATTCCTGATAATATCGGACCCATAATCCGCTTGTTCCGAGTCTTGACTCATACTGTTTTCCATAAAGGATAATAATGACGCACTTTGCATTTTGAACAAAATTCTCAATGGCCTGTGACCCATTCCTCGAAGTAGTAGCGAGGTAAACAACACTCGCAAGAAGCCAACGAACCGCACGGAAAATTAAACTGAAAAACACCTTCATTCTCTTCATTTCTTACACTCTCTACCTCAGCCGAACACAGTCGCTGTTGTTGTTTTTCGTAGCGTTAATGTCGCACCGCACTTGAATCGCGCAGCTAATTTTAAAGTTTGGTTCAACGTAAGCACGTGCCACAACACGCAGCTCGACCCAGTGTAGTCGCTATGAGGGGGTGGTGTTTGCATCGTTAAATAAAGAAAAACAATCGCATGCTCCGTGACAGCTACCGCGAAAACAGATGATTGACATCTCCCCGTCGTAGGAGGGGACCGATTAGATCAGATCGATGTGATTTCGTGAGAAAAACACTATCTTAATAAATGAACTTAAGTTTGAAACTGAATATCTCATCAGTAGTGATGAAGTGTCAATAGATCGAATAAATTATGCAATAGCTCAACCCTCATTAGTGTCCTATATTAACTGCTAAACACGGAGCAAATATGACGAGCCCCAGCAACCCTCTGATTGATGTCAAAGTGCTATAATCTTGCTCTCTGGATTGATTACACATGCCACTTGAGGAGGTTGCCAGGGGCTGTTCGGTGGAAGGTTCAAACGAAAATAAAATTTTATTTATACTATGCTGAACCTTTTCTCTGCTTCTATTCGGTATGGTAATGAGACTATGTTCGCCATATTTCTATTGTAAATTTACCCATTTGAAGCCGTTGGTTAGAGCAACTTCTACCATCTTTGATCAACGCATTGGGTCAAATAGTAGGGCGAAATTGGGGCACTCGATTCGAGTTTTCCTTTCGCTCAAAGATAATCATTTCATCGTTTTCAGAGCATGTGTGTTATTAGATTGGTTCTTAACAACGAAGCAAAGCCGGTAATACCAATTAATATGCGTTCGATCGTTCGTAGGCCGAGTAATTAATGATTTAGTGAGGTACCCTCCTCAATAGCGTGAAAATTGGTACTTTACCCTACCATACAACAAAAACAACGTCGTGCGCAAAAAAGCTGGGTACATAGTGAGGTCGAATTCTAATGTACAGTCTAAAATTATTAACCTTGTCCTGTCGTTGTTTGACAATTAAAAATGGATCGTTTCTCCTAACTTTATTCTTATTCCGAACGGCCGCGAAAACTGTCGACAGAGAAGGTCAAAATTCAGCTACAGAATAGTAATGGACCAAGGCAGTTTAAACTCGTGTTTGAAGAACAGGTACCAATGATGAATTGATTGAATAACCCTGCCAATTTTCTCCAACAAAGTTTCAAATCATAGATTTTAGTCTCCTTTTTTACGACCACAAACCCACCGTGCACCGTTGCCATGTAATTCGTACCCATCCACCCAACCGCAAACATAATATACTGCGCATTACTTTAATGTCTGCTTTCAACATGCTTCCGTCAGTTGGCCACAACAACAACATCAACATGGCGAATCTGGCCACAGCGCAGCGGCGCGGTCAACAAACAGCCTAGACACATATTATCGTGCAACGCGAGGGGTATATCAGGCTGTGGAACAACACCCGCTGAAAGCAGAGGCAGGTTCAAGACAACACCTTCGCCGTCGTCGTCGTCGTTGTCGGTTGATGTAGAGGCTAGCGCGGCGGGTATCGCACCGCACCACTAGTGCCGTTCGGAATGATAGGATAAAAATGAAAATAACCGTTCGTCCACATACTTTCGAGGTTAGAGAGCGAAAAAGACAGAAAAAGCACCGACCAGCATAGTTTGGTGGCATGGTGGTAACTACCAGGATATAGATTTGAACATTAGGATTGACCCCATTTATTAATTTTATTATTGAGAATTGATAAAACTGCGAAATTTGTTACATACCACAAACTTGTCGAAAAAATCACTTTTGTGCATTGTGATCTTACTATCATCTATGCCATCGGATCAACAGGGGCGGACTCACTCTACCGTTACGTTAGCGGAGGGCTAGTTGGTCCGTGTTCTTCGGAGCCGAGGGTCACTGCATTCGCGTTACTAAAGTTCATATTTTACACTCAGCAGCTGTGGAAGTCGACCTTAAACCTTGTTTGCGTTTAAGTGATTCCGCGGCATGAAATCGTGCGGTTTGGAAATCGCACAGCACCGTGATCGTGACATGCAGGGCAATGGCAATGGTAGTACATGGAACGATATAATGTGCTACTAAGAAAACATCAACAAACCCTTGCTACTGTTTGTTTGTTGCCAGATAGCTCACCTCCAGAGCAGCGTGGATACGCACACGGTCAGGGTTGAATTCCGTGGCCGATAAGATAAAATCAGTGTGACCAAGCGACACGAATAGAAATTTCTTGTCGTTACGCTGATAATGTGCGATTCTAAAAAGATTCCTTTCGGTGTAACAGAGATTTTCGAGATTCATAAATATTATTTATTAGACGAACATGTCAGCCAACCTCATAAATAATAGTCTAATGTCTTTTTTTGTGGGATACCCGAAATATATTTTTGGTGGTTTTATCAACGACATTATGGGCAACTAGGGCCGAGGGTGGTGGCTAGCGGGTTTCATACATCCTTGGCCTGACGGACGAAGCTATGGTACCTTGAACACAGGTAACGCAGGTCCAAGGCCATCATTGAAATGATAAGTTCTGCGTTTGAGATGTACTTCCCCCGGTTGACAGACGAAAACCGATAATTATTGCGTGTGATTTTGTATGTATAAGTCTGATTGTGGGTCCTGTGTTGGCGTGGGTTTTCACTAATTGCGTTACAGTGTGATCGCGAAGGTCTCGAGCGTTTGTATGTTAACGTTTTTGTCGCTTGCGCTAGCGTGTATGTAACTTCGCGTGGATAAATTCAATTTTATAATCGTGTGGCCATTCGCATATTCGCATGTATTCTTGACCGTGAATTTGGTGCTTAATTTTTAGTGTATGGTACAGATGGTAGAAGAGAGTCAGTTTCCCCGTATCACTAGAGTTCCCGGTCATGTCGCTATGGAACGTGTTATCTAGTGAATATGAGCGTCAATTTTTGATTGATCCAACTAAAGGCATACGTCTAGGCTGCTACAACCGAAGGTTGAATCTTTTGGACGTAACCGATTCATGGTCGAGCGAGCGGTGCACAGTGGTCCCCACATAGACCAATAAAACTAAAAAATTATTTTGGCAAAAGCGTGTTTTTATCTCGTGATTATATCGTTATAGATGTATATTTTAGTGCTTCAAACTAGATTTTGCCAAAAATTAACAAATTTTTCAGTATATAGAAGAATACATAGAGTGGTTCGTTATATAGCGATAATTTAAATAATATCGATAATTGATTGACCGCCAGAAACTTTTTTTTAATTAGTTATGGAATTTGCGTTTCGACTTCGTCTCATCAGAATCCGATACTAACTTAGTTAACGGACTAAGCTAGCGCCGGATTGATCTTAGCTCCAAAAAACGGAGACACAATTTGTGTTCCTGAGCAAACCCCTAGTTTATTGGGCGCTACTTTTAAAAACATGTGTACGGAATATTCGATGTACCAGGCAAACCGCTCACTCCACTTCGAGAATTTTCATTGAAAAATCACGAAAAAAATGTTTACAAGTACTTCAAAACGTGTACTATTTCATACTCTACAAAATGCTGGAGAAAAAATTAACTATGAATGATTAGTGTAATATGAAAGGCTATATCGCACTGCAGGTAGATATAATCGATTTTTTTTAACGCAAAATTCGGATTCAGCGACCCAACATTTACTTGAAAACTGTAGTATTTTACCGAAATTTGCATTGCATATATAGTAAAGACCCGTTATTTTATCAGCCCCTTGGCGAATTTAAAGCTGATAAAACAGGGACATTGATAAAATCGGGACATATATTTGTCTGTCTTTTTAATAAACCGAAGCTCTTTAAACATTCTTCTTTGTTGCTTAGATATAGCCTTGCAATCTTTTTTGATTATTTACTTTAAGTTTCCCTTGACGGTGTCTGATTTAAAATTTAAACTTAAAAAAAAAGCTATACTTTTATTTTTTGCATTTTTCGGATGTCTAAGATAAGAAATATATGCCCAAGAGAGGATTTACTCGAATTCAACTTGGTTCGTCTGCTAGAGCCCATCAAACTACCAACTATCAATTTTCACAAGAAGCTGATAAAATCGAGTCAGAAAGCTGATAAAATCGGGGGTAGATGAAATCGGGTGCTGATCGCGTGATTGAACAGCTACCAGCGCATCCCCGCTTAGACTGTCGGTGTTGGCCTCCAGTCCCAGGGCCGCGGTGAAAGCTTCGCTGTCGAAGTGATTGGACTTCCACCCGCGTACCTGACAGGGATCTCCCGCCCTCGGATGCTGCACACCATAGTTGATCCTAAAGCGGATTGCTAAATGATCGCTATGAGTGTAGCCTTCGTCTACCCTCCATTCCATGCCTGGAGCCAGACTCGGGCTGGCAAATGTTACGTCAATCCACGCCTCCACCCCGTTTCTACGGAATGTACTAGCGGAGCCATTATTAGCTAGCACAGTATCGAATTTCGCAAGCGCCTCCATTAGCGCTTGACCCCTGCTATTTGTACAGCGGCTGCCCCACTCCACTGCCCAAGCGTTATAGTCTCCCGCTATGACTACCGGTTTCCGGCCCACTAGGTCTGACGAGAGCCTGTCGATCATCTGGTTGAACTGTTCTATTGGCCACCTTGGTGGAGCGTAGCAGCTGCAATAGAACACACCATTGATCTTGGCAATCGCAACACCCTCGGCGGAGGAGTGTATTATCTCTTGAACCGGGAACCGTCCCGTTGTACAGATTGCCACCATTTCAGACCCGACACCCAATTGCTGTTGCCGGCAGGGATGCTGTACGGGTCTGATAAGAGGGCGACATCTGTCCTCGACTCCGAGACCGACTGCCACAGCAGCTGTTGGGCTGCTGCACAATGGTTAAGATTTAGCTGTGTGACGTTCACGGCTTCTTCTTATTTACCTCACCGAAGGGACACGAAGGTCCGCCCATAGCATGTTTATGGGCTTGCTTCTTAGCGGTGCAGATAAGGCACTTGTGCGCCTTAGTGCAACCCCGCTCCTTATGCCCCTCCTCGCCGCAGCGACGACATAGTTTGGTCCTGTCTATGCCCTTGCACTCGTAGGATTTGTGACCGGACTCAAGGCACCGATAGCACCTATCCACTGAAGGCGGCTGGGGTATGCTAATTGGGCATACCGACCAGCCGATCTTCAGCTTACCTTTCTCGGTTACCTTTTTGGCATCCGCCTTCAGTAGCCTGAGGTAGGCTACTTGGGTGCCAGAGGGTTCCTCTCTAGAACGCACAGAGGCCCGCTCGATTGTGACGTCGCATTGCTCCTTAACGGCTGCGACGACATCTTTTGCGGTCGTGAACTCGTCCAGATGCTTGCACTGGAGAGTCATTTCCGCCCCTAGCGACCTGACCTGGGCGCCTTCACCAAGGCCTTGTACACCGCACTAGATTGTGCGCCTCGCTTCAGTACCAGAAGCATTCCTCCCGTGTTGGTGCGTCTCACGCTGCGCACATCTTGCCCAAGGGCCGAAAGGCTTTCGGCCGCCTTCATCGACTTTAGGACGTCGGCGTATTTGTCCTTGTCGGTTTTTAACCACACGGTGTCGGTGCCGGCTTCTTCCTGGTGACCAGCGTCCAGGGGTTAACGCCCCTCTGCCCGGTCGCGCCGGGTTGCTGGTACCAACGCTCTGCTCAGCGAGGTAACTCTCGCCCTCGCTTACCTCGACCAAACGGTGTCTGGCCTTAACGGTTGCACGCCGTGTGGTATCGGTTTTTGCACCCTCGCCTGGCGACTTCCTAGAGCGCTTCGCGTTCGGCGCCGTCTTACGATTGCCCTTGCCCTTGCCTTTTCCCTTCGAGGGGAACTCGGCCGCCGCTCCGAGCGACGTGGCTGCTCCATAGAAGGCGAAGGCCACTGTCTGAGTGCCTGTATCGACCTTCTCTCTTTCCTCCCTCTTGGAGGCCACTGTCTGGGTTTCTCTGTCGGACTTCTCCCGACATTCCACCCTCTTGGCATAAGCCTGCTGTTCCTGTCTTGCGACACGAACAGTTTTCCGGAGCACCAGGAGGCTCTGCTTTAACTCCTTGCTTATGTTTTGCTTTGCGCTAGTGAACTTTATTATTGAATCGAGCTGCTCCACCACTTTGCGCATCGCGGATAGTGGCCCGTCCAGTGCGTTGGTAGGGCTATTTCCTACCACTACTGGGGGGTCACTGGTGCTATCAGATGCAGCACTCGTCGCTCCACTACTCTCCCCACGGGGGGGAGACCTCGCCAAACCACCTCTAGCAAAGGGGTTTGGCACCTCTGTTTATTTTTGTTTTTGTTTAACTCCATATTTGTACCCACGAGTAGCGCGAGAATAAATGTCCGCCACGCCAGAGCTCCGAATTAACGTGGTAAGGGACGCTTACTGTGGGGGTTGCCCAGGTACCCCACAGGCTCCGTTAACGATCGAGCATCTTTTTCACCCCCTCGACTACTCATCCCTCGGCACGGGTCGCTTCACGCCTTGGAATTGGGGTTATGACCTATCTTGCTTTACGTGGTGACCGCGGCCCAGATCATCACAACCATCCTCCTTTACCAGGGCTTTGGACCTGTAGCTCTGGTTCTCAATAGTTCCATGTACGTATATTATTACAGACATGCTACTATTGAGATCCGTCATTCGCTAGCGGAGTGCTTGAGTGTGTGTAGATGATTACAATTGCATGTTTGCGTTGGTGGCCAGGTTTGTGTCATCGCGAAAGCCACGAGCGTTTATATGTTTGGAATGGGACAGATTGTGAGTGTATATGAGAGAATATGCTATTAATTGTGTTAGTGAGTGTTAGTATGAATCTAATTTAGGATATACACTCAAGTTTTTTTTACGCGGTTTTTTTTGCGCGGTATTTTTTACGCGGTTTTTTTTTACGCGGATTTTGAAATTTACGCGGTTTTCATTTACGCGGATTTTGAAATTTACGCGGTTTTCATTTACGCGGATTTTGAAATTTACGCGGTTTTCATTTACGCGGTTTTTGAAATTTACGCGGTTTTCATTTACGCGGATTTTGAAATTTACGCGGTATCCATCAATGAGGTTCCCTTTATTGCGGATTCTTAAATTTAAGTGGTCTTCATTTACGCGGATTTTGAAATTTACGCGGTTTTCATTTACGCGGATTTTGAAATTTACGCGGTTTTCATTTACGCGGATTTTGAAATTTACGCGGTTTTCATTTACGCGGATTTTGAAATTTACGCGGTTTTCATTTACGCGGATTTTGAAATTTACGCGGTTTTCATTTACGCGGTTTTCATTTACGCGGTCTGTATCCCCCGCGTAAAAAAAAACCTGAGTGTAGTAATAAAAGGAATCATAACATGCCGAATAAAGAAAAAAAAGATGCAAAGAGATTAAATAGAAGTGTATAAATTGACCGATATTATTTTTGGTGTACATCAAACTAATGGAAGTACAACAAATTAATTTATCCCATCCGATCTTCCCAAATGAATAGAATCGAATGCATAAATTGAAGACCGGGTTTACCAACTATTCTATAATATGCACCAGTTCTGCATCCATGATCCATCTGTCACAAATACTCAGACAAACACATACACAGACAGACATGCGACTAGCACATAACAATAGTACACTAGTGACTAAATACTAACTAATAATTTTATACTTCTACATTTCTTTATTTAATTAATGCCGAAGTCGACCGATAAATCGATACACAATGATCCCCACTGCGAGCCGTGCCAACAAACACTACCATTAAGCTGTTGAACAATGTTTGCAAACACAGCCCACAAAAAAGTCAATAGACGGCGACCTGCCAGTCGGCCACGCTAGTGTGCACAGGCTGTTGCCTGATCGTTAGTTTAGGCTGGTGCGGAGTATGAAAAAAACACAAACAATAAAAAGGGTCCATAAGCCATCTCGGTCTCCTCGATGCACCACTAGCGAGGCGTAATGCAATAACCATTTTAAAGCAGCTCCCTGTCAGAGGATCTTTAAAACTGATGTTCAAATATGCTTGATGATGTTTGCAATACCGTCAAACCCGACAAGGAGGGGACCTTCCAAATAAGAATTTGAGAAAAACACGTATGTTGGATTCTTAACAAATTGGTGTCTTGCTTGGTTTGCACAATTAAATGAGAAAATACTGAAGAAGATTGCTATTTCCACCTCCCAAAACAAACGATCATGATACTCAGGGTGCTTTCTGGACCTGCCCGAGTCAGCGCGAAGTGAACGACAAAAACAGCTACTTTTACATGGTGTGCTTTGTTTAAACAACACAATGAAATCGTTACTTTAATTCGTGCCGTGGTAATCTGTCGAGATGAGTGAAGGAATTGCTTTAGGTGAAAATGGAGCTTATGTTTACGGAATCCGCCTTTATCGACTTCTTCCGCGTCGTATAATAACTTAGAACAAGTGATTGTGAGTGACAACTCTACAATCAACATCCCCATATAGATGGACGATGAGACAATCGAGGCTCGGTTATAAGATCTGGCACAACTTACTTTCACAGTAATTAAAAAAAAGTGTGAGTGGACCGATCCATTTTTGCCTTTCTCAATAGAAAGGTATTGAAATTGCTCTGAAAACCGACTTTTTAACGGAGGCCCGGAGGGCCGAGTGACATATACCATTCGATTCAGTTCGTCGAGTTCGGCAAATGTCTTTGCGTGTGTATGTATGTGTGTATGTATGTATGTGTGTGTGAATGTATGTACGTCTGTGTGTGTATGTGATCAAAAATGTCACTCAATGAAAGGTACAACGTTCCCATAGGCTGCTATTGAATTTCTAATGGATCCGGCTTCCAGTTCCGGAATTACAGGGTGATAAGTACGATCACGCAGAAAACGTCGATTTTAATAAATTCTGCAATGAATGTATAAAGGTGAAAATTTTTCCAAAATTTAACCACAACTACTTCGATTTGTAGTATTAGGTCGCTAACAGCCATTCAAAGTCTCTTTGGCCACATTGGCAACCATCATCGGTTCCGGAAGCCCCGGCGGAAGTATCTAAATTCAGAATAACATTCACATCGGTTTCTCGGAGATGGCTAGACTGATTCAATTAAACTTAGTCTCAAAGGAAAGGTATTGCGCCCTCGTAAATGGCTATTAAATTTCATCCCGATCCGACTTCTGGTTCTGGAGTTACGGGTTGTGGCGTGCGATCGCATAGCAAATTGTGATTCAAACCGATACTCCGATGAAAGCAAAAAAGGTATAAATTTCGCTACAATGTCTCTCAAACCACTTAAATTTGCAGTTCTAGGTCACCGACGGCCAACTAAACTTTCGTTGACTACAATGACCACCACAGACGGTTCCGGAAGCCCCTGGGAAAAGCGGCCAAAATACGAAATCGATTTCTGAAATTTCAGAAATCGAATTCGTATTTTTGATGCAAACATCTTTAAAATGCATGAAATTTCAGAAATCGAATTCGTATTTTTGATGCAAACATCTTTAAAATGCATGAAACGTCGAGATTTTATGTTATTTCGAAATTTTTTTTATGAAGATCGACTTTTGGGACTTAGTCGATCTCGCTCCTTTTTTTCAATTCAATATTACCGTGGCTGTTTTTTCTTTTGCAAAATTTTAGAACTCGAATAATGATTTATTTTCTTGTATATAGTTGTCAAGTCATGTATAATAAAATTGTTGTAAATTTGATAGCTTTTAATAAATATAAGCAACTAAAAAATTCTCGTGTTCATGATTGAGAAAGGCACAATTGCAATTCAATAGTTGCTTATCTTTGTCTTAAAAAAAGACTTAAAATAATTTTGCTAAAACCGTGTTAATTGCGAAAACCGTGCAAAAAAAGATAAGAGGATTTGGTCTGTGTATAACCGGAGTGTCTTCCCTACACTTCAGGACGTTACATCAAATCTAATGATATTCAACGAAATCATTACACAAATTTCATAATGCGATCAATCCACGGAAGCGGCCACATCCTAATAAGGGATCATCCATAAATGACGTGGCATTATATGGGGGAGGGGGGAGTTTTGCATTTTGTGATGATGTGTGACGACGGGGGGAAGGGGGTCAGGCTACGTAGCTTTTTTAAAGGGGAGTAACTAGCATAGTTTTCCATTAAAAAAAAATTGCGTTGACAGGGGGGGGGGGGGAGTTAACATCAAGCTACGTAATTACCAGGAGGTATTTAGAGGTTTGTGACGAAATTTTACGATGGGGGATTAATTACTCAAAAAATGCTACGTCATTTATGGATGGTCCCTAATCGTCTTCTCTCCCGGTGATGATACGCAGTCTACCGAAAAGAAGGTATCCGATCAGCTTGAATAGTAGCATGCGACTAAAATCCCAATTATTTCTGTTCAAGATTTGCGGCTCGGCAATTACGGACGAAGTTCGGTCGGATATGAATTCGGATAACTTCAAAAAGTAATTTTCCCGTATATATGCTACTTTCCAACCAACGGAAATAAAAATAATGGCCTCCGCTAGTAACATTGTATAACACATACTAATTGAATCGTGATCCACCAGCCTTAAACAGCTCACAAATGTTTCCTTCTCGGTATTGTACCCTTCGAGGAGATGCTCTGTTCGCCTCAAACAGCTCAATACGAATGGTAATAGAAACGCATCTGTAGCAGATCAATATTTAAAACTTTTCATCATTTTAGTTTTCGATTGGTGAACCATACTGACGGCTGTGACCGAGATAGACTGTAAATTTTCACTTTTCACGAACCAGTTTCAAAAGATTTTTCAAAATACAGTTTTTCTTTGTAAATGCCCGTCCTCTATACTGCAAAGTTTAATATCCCATTTCTATACACTTTTTCGACAAAATGGCGAAAAAATTGATTATTATTCATTCAGTACAACAACAGATATAAACGTTCTAAAGCTTACACGACTTTTCTTAATTTCAAAATTTTAAAAAAGGTATCCCTATATTGAAAGGTAAAGGTGACGACAAAAAACTTATTGAAAAAGTCTTTCGCCTTTTAAAGGACTTAGAATATTTTTGTGGACACCCGTGTTAATTGTGAAAACCGTATAAAAAAGCCGTGTAAACAGTTGCGAAGTTTTATCTTTCATGGCCAAAATAATAGAATCCCTGTATTGAATAATCATTGTAGAAGCGGCCACATTTGTATATTCATTCTTCATTCCATGAGCTGTTTTTCGAGCCAAATATTTCCTTATGGACATTTGCAACACGCATGTATGTAACCATTAATCAAAGTATATGTGACATATTCTTTCGTGATGTTACAACGATTTGACGAATCTGTATTCGACAAATATGTTATAACTGTATCAAATGAACTTAATTAACTGAATATACTGGAAGAGGATTGTTTTATGGGCGATAATATTACGTGACGTTATAATGCGTCGCAAATTAGAATTTTCCACGTATTTCAACAAAAGTCAAATCATCAAATTCTAGTATATTCAGTTTATATTGATTGAATCTTTCGTGAAATTTTGTCTACTTTCCGAATCTGTAATAAGTTTTGATGTAGGTGTTCATTTGATAAAGTTATAACATATTTGTCAAATCGTTGTAAACGTCACGAAAGAATAAGTCATGTGTATTTTCTATACCTAAATAAAATGAGTTCCCCATACCTATTGCTCGATTCTTTTATTCGATTAAAAATTTCTTCAGGTTAATACAATAGGATAAGGCGTTAATCGAGATTGGTCAGCTTACAGTTTATTACTACAAGTTAATGCCTAATGTCCATTACGCCTTTATATCTGACGACCATTATACCTAACGTACGCATGCCCAACATCCGTACGCCAAACGTATATATGTTTACTGGGGTACAACATCAACATCATCAAACTAAAATAGGTAAACAATATCGATTCAACTGACTGAAAAAGGACACTGCAGCTGAAAATAGTCGAGGAACACTGTGGGTCAAATAGAAATTTCTCCGCCTATATATCTAATGACCCCTGACAATCATGGCTGATTTAAACCGTTTTTTGTGCGTTATATATTCGGTCTGTAACTTTCACAAAACTGATAAGTTTACTAGTATAACCTCAGTACGTTTTGTTAGCTCAGATAACATTTGCATAACGTGCTCAATAGAGTGACAGGAAAAAATGACCCCTATCGGCCCATCCCTGAGTCGATTCCTAGTCCCACCAGGAGTACTTGTTCCAAATTTGAAACGAATCGGACAAGTCTAGCTACCGGACCAACGTGTCTGAAGTTTGCATGAGATTTTTCGACAATTTACATGGAGGAAACCCACTAACTCACCTTTTTGCCTCTATGTGGCACTGTATGCATCGTATTATCACTGTATGTGAAAATAAGAAAGATAATTTAATTGTCTACAGCTTTGTCGAAGACTGCTTGTTACTCCGGCTTTGTTAAAAGAAGTTATTAAACTTTTAACGAAGTGATGTCTGAGTCAGTTTTCCATGGGGCCTAGCGACAATTTACATGGAGAAAACCCACTAACTCGCATTTTTACCGCTAGATGGCACTGTTTGCATCACATTATCACTGTAAGTGGAAATAAGAAAGATAATTTAATTGTCTACAACTTTGTCGAAGACTGCTTGTCAATCCGGCATTATTAAAATATGTTATTAAACTTTTAACGAAGTGATGTCTGAGTCAGTTTTCTATGGGGCCTAGTTGTGCATGGTTGTGTATCAGTACTCGATTCCCACGAACTAAAATTTTTTATGAAATAACGGTTAGATTTAGCTCAATAGTATGTTCAGACGAGTTGTAGTAAATAATACGAGTCATGTTTTGGTTAGAAAATTTTAGTTCCACATTGTACCGCATAGAGGGCGCCAACACTAACTTTTCAACGGAAAGAGATAGATATTAGGTGTCTTCTACAAAGTTGCAGAGCAGGCATTTTTCAATAATTCTTTCGAACATTTCGATATTCTATCTCTCTTCTATGAAAAGTTAGTACTGGCGCCATCTATGCGGTCACAGTTGGAACTAATTTTTTTCAACCAAAACATGACTCGTATTATTTACTACAATTCTTCTGAACATACTATTGAGCTAAATCTAACTATTATTTCACAAAAATGTATAGTTCGTGGGAATCGAGTACTGATACACAACCATGCACAACTAGGCCCCATAGAAAACTGACTCAGACATCACTTCGTTAAAGTTTAATAACATCTTTCAATAATGCCGGATTGATAAGCAGTCTTCGACAAAGTTGTAGACAATTAAATTATCTTTCTTATTTCCACTTACAGTGATAATATGATACAAACAGTGCCATCTAGCGGAAAAAATGCGAGTTAGTGGGTTTTCTCCATGTAAATTGTCGAAAAATCCCATACAAACTTCAGGCACGTTGGTCCGGTAGCTAGACTTGTCCGATTTGCTTCAAATTTGGTGCAGGTACTCCTGGTGGGACTAGTAATCGAATCAGGGGTGGGCCGATTGGGTTTTCAAAAATTCATTATTTTTCTGGGCAGCCTAGTGCTCAAAAGCACTCGAGGCCAACATATTCAAAAGGTTTCAAGTCAATCGGACGGCAAGTTTCAGTATTAGACCAATAGCAAACCACACACCATTGAAAATTTTCCAAAATTGTATAAAGAAAGGCGAACACATTTCTCATCGTTATCGTTCCGTCCAACCCCAACTCATTCAATAATAAATTGTTGACGAAGTAGAGCTTTGTCCCAACCGCAAATCTACCCGACCGACCAACCTCGATGTTCGCTTGCCGGTGACAACGGGGCGACGCGAAACGTTCGTTGTTTCAGGTTCAGATGGACGCAAACATTCAGTCACCCAAAGCGACTTTCTGCGGCTTCCGATGTACGATGGATTCAGCATTCCTTTGCTTCTACTTGATAGCTATTGTTGTTGTTGTTGTGCATTGCAGATGGGCGCACATGCGCTCTAATCTCCATGTCATGTTGTGCCAGCCACCAGCCATCCACCCCAACGAACGCAAATGCATCACATCTCCGTTCGGAAAGCGAAAGCTGCATTCCGGTTCACACTTGGATGCCTTGCGCTACCTTGGAAAGTAAATTCCTTGTCAATGCTGGTGCTATAAAACCCCTAACTAACTCGTTTCCGGAAATTCCCATTATTTACCGCAACTTGACGCACTTGTGCCAGACGATTCAACTGACGACCGTTTCGTAACGACATGTAGGACGAGAACTCGGCTAACAGAAGCTGATTGTGACTAGAACGGCTCGCCACTCAAATGTGACAGATGAGTGCAGAAATTATGCCGACAATGTTGACCACTCCATTTGCCGGGGGTAGGTACAATACAATGCGAATTGATGCTACTATCATCATCCATCTTCGGAAGTGGAAAAGTGAACGGTCCAGTAATCTCAGGGGAGGGAATGCCTGAATTGTTAATGGTATCGATTTTGTTGGGTTGACATTATGAGCAGGAGAGATACAGCAAGTTCAAGGACGCTTGGCGTGGAATATTTTGTTATCGGTGAAAGGCACTGTATTTCATTTTTTGAGTGTGATCTCCTCAGGCGTTGAGAGTCGTTTTGCCTGTTTCGTGGGAAGAAAAAAAAACTTTGCGAAGTAACAAGAAGTTTCATGAAAAGCTTAAATAAATAGCTTAAAAACTGTGTTGTTACCAAAGTAAAATATCAGTAGGTAGTATATTTATTTAGTTCATTGCCCATAATTTAGAAATTTCAATTGTGCTTTGATGGTGAGTTGCGCTAAATTTTCTTGAAACATTGGAGCTTCCAGTGATCAATAGTATTCATTGGAGGGCTATTTATTCTTTCTACTTTGTCTATTTTTTCCGTTTCAAAAAAACTTTTGTAATTATAGATGCTTTAAAGTCACTTTTTCGGGATAGAAAATCTCTATCTTCGCGTAAGAAATCAGAGTTCAAACTCAGGTCAACCGAATACAAGGCGAGCAACTTATCAACTATGCTATGCCGCCCACTAGTTTATAGTTTGTTCGAAAGAGTTTTCTTGCTATTTAGCTGCCACCGGCTTAACACATGTTAAACCCAACAACAACACAAATAACCTCCTAATTAATCAGGTAACCCAACAACCAAAATATCAAATGCTGCCGACTTTCCAGCTGCATACACATACACTGTTTTCCATCTCTTATTAGCGACCCACTTGAGGAAAGCCGACAACAAGCTAGCTGCTCTGAGAGCTGATAATTAGTTTGCGGTGCTAATTTGAACAGTGCGGTAACACATACACACACAACCGTGTTACACAAAGTTGTTGGTCTTATTCATTACGACGACCCGGCGAAAAGAGTACGAATTACTCGAAGCGAATGAATGGGGAATAATTATGACAGCAAGCAAGCAACAAATCGGATTCAGTTCAGTAGCACGATACAGAAGATGCAGCACACACCATACAGTCAGAAGCGAGCTCTGTTTGTGTGGAGCACGTGATTCACCGGGGATCCGAATTCTGCCAGCTATACCGGGATGGAAGATGTTTTCATCTCATATCGTCATATTCAACGTAGTGCAGAGAACCACTTCTGGGCCACGGATGGTTGGTCTATATATCATTATGACAGAACTACGGATGGTAAAAACAAAACTCCAGGTTTCAGTGGAATATTGTCTTAAGACCATTTGTCATCAAAATTTGCGTATACATTTTGAATCTTTCTTCAGTATTCTTAGCCAAATTCGTGCTAATAAATTTTTCAATCTAGATAGCACCTTAACACCCCGACGTAATTTGCATGCAAGAGTAGCAATGGGCTACGGATCTCCTACGGAACGCTCGCGTGTTTTTGACGCTTTTGGGTTGGTAATGGTAGAAGGTACTCCATAAATCTTGATACAATTTGCATTTCGGTTCTAGTGCTGTGAAATCAGTTAGCCCGCAAAGCCGGTGAAACGGAAGGACGGAAATACGTCCAAAGCCATCTCGGTTCGTTGTCACGAACAAACGTGCAGACTTAGCATGTTTGTTTGTGTGAGAATTTAAGCTGGGTTTCCATTTATGGAAAGCAGAAAGGTTACGGATTAGCGAATCAAAATCCTTGCGATTGTAGGTTAAGGTTTCGGTTGACATTTGGTTAGGTGAAATGTGCGTGATTTGTTGTTGCCTGTTACCAATCAATTAGGTACCGAAGAACACATAAATTAATCAACTATCATATACTATTGTAAGAAGACCATTTTTGTCAATTAAATGTGACAGTTTCATCTCTTGCTTCCACAACACACAATTGCAAAAAGAATGCTCTGAAAATCCCACATTACGTAACCTGGAAGCAAACTACAAACATCTGTATGCCACACACCCAGATCCCTGTGGGTTCCCAGCGGACAAACCCCCTAAATATTTCATCAGACGATAGTAACAGAACATTCCAAAGCGAACACCTCACGCATCCGCCCACCCATCGTCGTCGTCATCGTTGGTCATTTCCTTCAAGTAAATATTATTCATATTCCAAAAATAATTCCACCGGGGTCATGCGTCCTCTAGGTGTACCAACCTTCGCATTCATTCGTAGACAAAGACACAAAAAACGGGGGGTTTGACCGGAAGAGGATTTTATGACTGCTGCTGCTGCTGCTTTCATCATCATAACCGGTATCACGCGAGGAAAACCACACATGGTGGAACATTACTGTAAGTACTAACTCTTTGGTGGCCAGAAAAGTTTTCTCGGAAATTTGGAAACTGCTGGGAGGATTGTTATAATTGTTATTCATTATTTTCAAAGCGATCATTGCGTAAAAACCCAACCTATTCCGGGTGCGCGACGTTAGGCATAAACACTAGAGTGACGGGAAAAAAATGACCCCTATCGGCCCAACCCTGAGTCGATTCCTAGTCCCACCAGGAGTACTTGCACCAAATTTGAAGCAAATCGGACAAATCTAACTACCGGACCAACGTGCCTGAAGTTTGTATGGGAATTTTCAACAATTTACATGGAGAAAACCCACCAGCTCGCATTTTCGCCGCTAGGTGGCACTGTATGCATCGTATTATCACTGTAAGTGAAAAAAAGAAAGATAATTTAATTGTCTGGAACTTTGTCGAAGACTGCTAGTCAATTCGGCTTTGTTAAAAGAAGTTATTAACCTAGCGATTATTTCGCAAAAATTTTTAGTTCGTGTGAATCGAGTACTGATACACAACCATGCACTGTTAGGCCCCATGCAAAACTGACTCAGACATCACTGCGTTAAAAGTTTAATAACTTCTTTTAACAAAGCCGGATTGACTAGCAGTCTTCGACAAAGTTGTAGGCAATTAAATTATCTTTCTTATTTTCACTTACAGTGATAATACGATGCATACAGTGCCACCTAGCGGCGAAAATGCGAGCTGGTGGGTTTTCTCCATGTAAATTGTTGAAAATTTCCATACAAACTTCAGGCACGTTGGTCCGGTAGTAAGATTTGTCCGATTTGCTTAAAATTTGGTGCAAATACTCCTGGTGGGACTAGGAATCGACTCAGGGGTGGGCCGATTGAGTTTTCAAAACTTCATCACTTTTCTGGGCAGTCTAAGAAACACGTTAGACATATTTCACAAAAATATAAGAATAATAGCCGATTTCAACCTTAAACTCGTTTTTTGGCTAAGAAAAAAAACCATACCTTGCTATACCAAACCTTCGTATAACTTAAACGAGAGACAGCAACATGAAAAATGTCATGCGATTACATTTATCCCTCACTAGTATAGATTTTTTCTCTATTTTTATCGTGGATGTGCTTTCTTCATTTAACTTAACAGTTTTGGTTAAAGCACATTTCAAGCCTATTAGATGTATTACCATTACAATTGTATCCAAATATTGAAAAATAAAGCAAAATAATGAACAAAAACTAGGTTTCGGAACCTATGGAAACAATATCAACATTAGGCTACGGATGTTACGTTTGTGACGATATCTCTTTGGCTTCGGTATCTCGTTACAGTACACGCAAAAACTCTCTTTCGTATTAGACAATTCCCGTAGTTCTATCTTGGATGGGTTTAAGAATATAATCATTGACCTGAATAATATGGGAAATAATCAATTTAGAAGCAGTAATATTCGTATATTCGCTTAATGAATAATAAAATGCACCATTCTTTGTTTCATGAGCTGTTCTTCTAACTTTATTTTCTTAGACTATTGCACAATGTATGTATGTAAGAACTAATCTAAATTAATCTACGTTATTCATACCCCAATACAAATGAGATTGATTCTAAACAAGAGTGTTGCAACTATTTTAGTCATTCGCAATTTATCGGTCGCACGTCGAGAAATTACCGCAAGCTGAGTTTGCGCATGCCAAGTATTCGGTCTGCTTCTTTTATTCGAGCAAAGCTTTCTTCAAGTTTAAACAGGACAATAAAAAGTTGATTGAGTTCGATCAGCTTCCAGTATAATTATTCAACATCAAAAAAAAGTTTAAACATTCATGCTCTTACCACCCGATGCTATCACCACAAAAAACGGTCCTTTAGGTGATACTTCAATATGATAATTTATGCCTATCGTCCATTATGCCAATAGTTCCTTATGCCTAACGTCCATTATGTGTAACGTATTTATGCTCAAAGTATTTCAAAAATGTTCGCCGCCGCAAAATGCGTAAAAAAAATTACCTAACGCGAAAAATAGAGATATTGGCACCGATTTGTCGACGATCCATAAAGAAAACGTCGATAAGTGAGATAAACCTCATGTAATGTGAAACAAAAACATCCTCCATAAGTATAGGTCAAATATGGGTTACTTATGGGAGCCACTCTATCAAGTACTACCAGTTTTTGTTGAGTAATTAATAGTTATATTTCATTTTGTTACATTGTTTCCTATAAAGAAAATTGGACGAATACTGTTTGTGCTGGAGGGCACAGCAGTAATTTTGATATTATTTATTCCCAAGGGAAAAATTAGATTACTCCAATTTTTGCATTTGGGGCACAAGACCTAACTTGAATGAAGTTGGATTTTCATGTTTCGAATTCATCTCATCAGTAATTCGCACCAACTTGGGCCCAAAATAGACGATGTATCTAAACTAGCAGCCAAATTAGCACTAGGGGGTGGGCGTAGCGTAGTTGGTAAATCGATTGCCTTGTACGCAGCGCACCTGGGTTCGATTCCCGACCCCGCACATAGGGTTAGAAATTTTTCTTAAGAGATTTTTCTAACCCGAAGAGGCGAATGACCTTAAACCTCTATAATTGAAATAATAAAAAAAAAATAAAAAAAAATTAGCACTAGTTACGGCACTATTTCCAAACAGTTGCACGACATACATGACGTCCAAAGCAACTGGTGAATGCCTAATGATGTCCCGGGAAGCAAATCCAGAAGCGTTCGTTACCGCTTTCTCGTCAGCAAACCAGAGCTTCTGACTTTGCCTCCCGCCACATCATTTGGGTCTTGCCAGTTGCTTTAGGCGTCATATATGTCGTGTGACTGTTAATTCACGAAGTTTTAAATTCAGAAGCTCAAGAGTAAAAAAAACAAGAATTCGTTGATTTAGACGTTTGGAAAGGCGCTTTAACCTAGGCTTAATGAGCCAGGGCTAGGTGTAAATACCTCTGTCCCATCCCAAAGGACCAACGGAGTGACATTAATCTTCTTAGCAAAGTCACTCCCAACGTTTCATTCTAACCCCCTATAAACTGAAACGGTCGGTACGGTTGTCCTCGTTTCTTCCTCATTCAAGTTTCAAAACGATTCGTTGGTTGATTTATTTATTAAATGAATAATTCAATTACCGTATAATATTGACACATCTTCAAACCCAACTCTGCACAGTAGGCCTGGCCGTTTTAATATTTGCGACATATTATAATATGCTTCAAATATTAATGTTGACAAGAAAAACGCTAAAGAATAACTGCGGTGTTTTCCAGGATGCTTTTCAATACTGGCTGTGTAAGGGTTAGAATAGAATAGAATAGAATAGAATTCGTTGATTTAGACGTTTGGTGATTAGCTCATGCGTTACAAGATCAGATTCTTGATTATTTCTTCATACGATTCGTCGGGAAAGAGACCAACTAAAGTTATTTTCAGCAGAGCACAAGGATTAGTTTATCGACTTCGGGTAGATTTCGTACACGTTGTATGTGTGCGCTCGGAGAAAGCGAGGCAGTGGCGGGCGTATCACGAGACTGGTGACTCAAGATCGACGAGTAACTTGGAACCTATGATGCTCGTGATGATCTCTGAATCAGACATTCGTGAAGTTGGCGAATTAAAATATAAAATGGCTCAGGCTTAGATAAACTAAAACTTAGGTAACAAATCAGTATCAGTAAAATCAGACTAAATTCTTGGAAATTTACATTTCAAGGAATTACACTCAAGATTTTTCACGCGGATTTTTTACTTTACGCGGTTTTTATTTACGCGGATTTTTGAATTTACGCGGTATGCATTAACATTTTGAATGCATTTTGAATTTACGCGGTATGCATTTCCATCAACGCGGATTCTTAAATTTACGCGGTCTTCATTTACACGGATTTAGAAATTTACACGGCCTGTATCCCCCACGTAAAAAAAACCTGAGTGTATTCAGAAATGAAATACATTCAGGTTTTTTACACAGAGGGGGTATGGGGTACGCACCACGTAAGAAAATAGCGATAATTCATATCCAAGATGGCGAATTTCGGTTAACACCACGAACTATTATCAATATAAGGTTCAGTTGAAATCTGTTGTTAGACAGAAGCCAAAAATTTATGTTTGGAACCCTTGTGACTCCAACCTAGCGCCTCCCGTTGTCACAAAACATTTGAATTCTGTTCAATATTGGGCTTAGTTGAACGAGGTTGGTAAGTAGATGACGTGAATTAGTGATTGGCATCATTTTTAAGTACAAGATGAAGACCTCGGGCTGCCATCAAACACCAGAAACAGATATCAGTATAAGTTTCAGTTGATAAGAAACCTTTCAAAAATTACGTAACGCTTTTAGGGGGTTGGGAAGGGGGTACGACATGTTGTGACATAGGGGCTGGGGGAATAAGCTACATCGTTACGTAACATGTTTTTACCGATTTTTTTAATGAATATGTTAAGTAATAGAGGAAAGGGGATGGAGAAATTTGTGACAATTTGTTACATGGAGGAAGGGGGGAATTAATTTGGAGCAATTTTTGCTTTACATAATTTATGAATGGTCTCTAGGTGCTGTTTAGTAGAAGCTAAAAATTGATGATTGCAACCCTTTTGAATTCAAAATGGCGGCTTCCGGTTACTATTAAAAAACCAAAATTCACACGAATATAATGTGGTTTTTGTTTGAGGCAAAACTGAGTCAGTTTATAACCCCAACTGCTGTCAAGGGACCATTCATAAATTACGTAACGCTTTTAGGGGGGGAGGGGGTACAACAAATTGTGACATGTTGTGACATAGGGGGGAGGGGGAGTTAGCTAGATCGTTACGTAACATGTTTTCACCGAAGAAAAAAAATTTTTTTTCTAGAAATTTGTTACGTATTAGGGGGGGAGGGGCGGGGGTGAAGAAATTTGTGACAATTTGTTACATGGGGGGAGGGGGGAGTCAATTTTGGGCAATTTTTGCGTTACGTAATTTATGAATGGTCCCCAAAATGTATGAACTGACAGCGGTTGGGGTTAGAACCTGACTCAGTTTCAGGTTCAAGTAAAAACGCCATTTGAAACGGATGTGGTCAGCAATGCGTGATTAGAGCCTTCTTGAAATTAAATATGGTGGCTTCCGGTTACTATAAAACACAACAATTTATTTCAATATAAGGCTTAAGTGAAAGGTGTTGGTGAACAGATGGTAGCAAACGATGAGAACTATTACTTTTCTCATATAGAAAAGTCATTGCATTGCGCTCAGAATTTTTTTAACTTTTTGCCTTTCTCCTATAGAAAGGCTATGCAATCACTCTGAAAACTGAAACACTTTTTAGCCAAGGTCCAGAGGGCTGAGTCTTATATCCCGTTCGACTCAGTTCGGCAAATGTCTGTGTGTGTGCGTATGTGTGTACGTATGTACGTATGTGATCAAAAATATGGTCAAGGCTCCGAAAATGGCAACCACAGGCGAAGTTATTTTTTATCAAATTTTGCGTCAAACTGTTTGTTTTCCGTATGTATATAAGCTCTAATATTAAAAAATATGAATGGTGATCCTAGAAAAAAATTCATGTCTGTCATTTATGAAAGTTTGTTGATGCTACTTGCATGACCTGAAAGTGACTAAAAGACCGTAAGGAGATAAAAAGGTAGCCAAAATCCATATTTTGAACTTTTTGCTTGCAACCACATTTTTCTATCGTAGTCTAATTTAAATTTGATGATATTGCTTGAAAATTTTTGATGAATATGGATTATTGCTTATTTTCAGTTGTGAAGTAATGGAAACCAAATAACTTGTAACGTGACAGATCAAAAATTCAAAAAAGTTTTGTGGACCACACCAACAGCGTGCATACAATGTCTAACCTGCATTTTTTCCTACTACTTTGAGTCTACTTTTTGAAACAGTATTGTGAAAACTTTAAAGTTTTATTAATTTTTAAGAAAACACAGATTATCTTATGTAACGTGACAGATTTTTTCTGCTGTAAAGCAATTCTATCAAGTTTGATTCAATTGCGTCAATATTGGTGACCATCTTTGATTCTGATGAAAGCTTTTACGTTTCATGATATGGGAGACTAAGTATTGTTCAATATTAAACAAACAATTTTTATTCAAGAGTAATACTTAAAAAGGGCGTATGAGATCTTGAATGCACTACTTTCAATATATATTTTTCGAAAATCGCCATTTGTGCAGCAAAACTATATGATAGCGAATTCTAGGGAATTAATTGTACTTTTTTTTGGTGAAATTTTTCAAAAAAAAAAACAAAAAATGTTAAAAATGCAAATATATTGTTAAAAAAAAATGAAAATACAATTACAGAAAAACAATGTTTTTTTTTGTTAACGAAAGCCTGTAAACTGATGAAACTATAATTGCACTATTAGGAAGTTATTAGTAAGAAAACATTTTTAACTTCAAGTATTCTTCTAAATATCTTAGTATTTGCCAGTCATAAATATAATTTTCTTATACAATATTAATACTAAATATGATTTCGAAGCAAAATGCTCTTAAGAATGTTTTTTCGAAATATTTTGATTTTTTTCAACAAAAATATCTAGTAGTGAAAATACGCCCTTGTAATAAATTACTCACAAATACCAAACGCAAAAAACAAAACACGTTTAAAATTTAATTGCAAATAAAAAAAACCTTTAAAGTATAATTTCATCGTAGAGAAAATAACAATAAAAAGTTTTAACATATTTCAATAATTATTTTAATTCTGATTTTTTTTTAAATAATTTAGTTATAGAATGTATTTCAAAATGGGGTTTCAATTCAAAATGCTCACGAAAAATTATCCTTCGAAATGCAGATGTTTTCAAGTTATTTTGGATTTTCTTTTGACATAATATGTTACTTCGTCAAATTACGACCCTTTCAAAAAAATTTCGCGCTTGTTCATCAAAACCAATATGTTTTTCAAAATAAACATGAAATTTCCCGTTAATACTCAGTTTCTAGATTAAGGATGATCTGTGTACGATTGTGTTGATATCCTTGCTTCAATGAAAATACAGAACTGTAACGTGACAGATTCTGGTTGTAACGTGACAGATCATTGAGAATACTCCATAAAATCGAAAACAAAGTTTTTCTTCAGGAAAACTATATTTCAAGCTCTTCCTTGCTTTCTAAGCTTCAACTTACAACTGTTTTCATGCAAATTTGGGGGCCAACGGAACAGACCTTTTCTATTTAGTCGGGCAACCTCCAAACTGCGAAAATTGTGTAACGTGACAGACGTATTAAAATGACAATAAAGTGAAAACGGTTCATGATAGAAAAAAACTTTCTGTAGAAAAAATATGCGGTTTAGTGCCCTTAATAATGTGCAGTTGTGATAGAATATGGTTTTATTGTTTTTGCTGACTTATCTTATGAAATATGCGTAAAAATGTAACGTGACAGACAGAAGCCTTGACCATATGCACATCGGTTACCGACTTAGTCTCAAATTAAAGGGGCAACGTTCCCATAGGCTGCTATTAAATTTCATTCAATTCCGACTTCCGGTTCCTGAGTTACGGGTTGAAGAGTGCGATCGCGCTTAAAATTCCCATATAAATTGGTATCAGTATGTTATCTAAAAGATGCAAAATCTCATAAAATGTGTTCTAAATTGCTTGGATTTATAGTTTCAGCTTGCTGGTTCCCAATAAAACTCACATTGGACACCTTCGGCGGAACCGGAAGCTTCGGGAAAGTGGCTAAGTTCCTGAAGTGAATTCACATCTGCTTCTTAGAACTGTCAGACTCTATTTTCTCAAATTAAGTCTCAAATGAAAGCAACAGCATCAGGTGACTGCTATTAAATTTCATTGCAATCAGTGTTCTGGTTCCCGTGTTACGGGTTGAAGTATGCGGTCACATGCGAAATTCCCATACAAACCGGTATAATAATTTTATCTAAATGATGAAAAACTAATTGTAATGAGTTTCAAATTGCTTTAAATTATTGGTCCAGATCACTAATTGCAAATCAAAGTCTCTTTGACCACATTGAGAACTGTTGAGGATCCCAGCAATTCGAGGCAATGACCAAGTTCCAAAACTAGATTCACACCTGTTTCTCATATATTGCTGACTCGATTCTTACAATCTTAGTCTTAAATGAAGGGTATGGTATTCCCATTTATTGCTACCGAATTTCATTTGAACGAAGTATTGGTTCGAGAGTTGAGTAAAAAAATCCGATCACACGTGAAATTCCCATATAAAACATTTTACCTTTCTCTTATAGAAAGATTATGAAATCACACTGAAAATCGACTGCTTAACTGAGGCGCGAAGGGCCGAAACTCATACCGTTCTGTGAAATCCCATGACTTTGGAAGAAATCACTTGACACGAGAGACACAAGAGCAAGATTAACCTTTACGAACAACGAGGATGAAGATGGACTGTGACAAGCATATTTAACATCCACTGTGCAATGGCAGTGCTGCCAACACAGCAAGTATGCCATAAGCAGAATTAGCGAGGTGTAAGAGACTAGGTGATTAGGTCTTCGTGGAGTTCGGGAAATGTGTGTGTGCTTATGAGTGTGTATGTGAGAATGTATGTACAAGCACACATTGGTTACTCGAAGATAACCGAACCGATTTTCTCAAATGAAAGGTTGCTATAAAATTTATTTCTGATACGATATCCGGTTCCGGAGTTACTGGATGAGAAGTGCGGTAATACAGTGAATCCCCATATAAACTGGACCCACCATGATAACTAAATGATGCAAAACTTCTTAAAATTGGTGTTAAATTACATAGATTTGCAGGCCGAAGTGGCTTTGATCACATTGGCCAACTTCCATTGTTCACAGTTCATTTCACACCTATATTTCTCAGAAAATTCTTGACAGATCTCCACCATCTTCCAAATTTAATATGATTGGTGCAATGCTTCAATTGGCTGCTGTTGAATTTCATCCCGATAAAGCTGCTCCTTCATAATACTTAAACGGTTAAAAATCATAAAATGTGATTATTGCAACCACGGTAAATAAATTAATTTCGACCGGAGTTCTGGAAACATTGCGCATAGCGTCAAATGAGCTTATTGGTGGATACGCGAAAGTATATTGATTACAAAGTATGTTCTGCTATAGTACGAAGCTCCTGATGACATGTGAAAAATCCTCCTTAGGGTGAAATATAGCATAGTGCTT
Organism: Topomyia yanbarensis; assembly: GCF_030247195.1. NCBI lineage: Eukaryota > Metazoa > Arthropoda > Insecta > Diptera > Culicidae > Topomyia > Topomyia yanbarensis. Next base: position 394,509,890 of record NC_080671.1, on the reverse strand, counting down.
TCGCATAGGCCTGCTAAGCCAAGACAAGTTTCGGCTTCACTGTGTCTCATCGGCATAAACAGAACTTCTGCTCGAACGGGACATCACGTTTGATCAGTCGTTCGATTGAAACACATAGTGTGTTTTAGTTTTAAGGGATTTGCGTCAAGCCGGTGCTAATGTATTCCGACGATAAGTTAGTGTCGGTTTCTGATGAGGCGAAGCGGAAACGCAACATAGTATGAAATAAGGATTTGTGCCCTCCTGTACAAAGACTGGTTTTTACCAACAACTTTTCACCCTAATGAGAAATTTTGGTTTTTACAAAATTTTCCTCCTTAGGGTGAAATATAGCATAATGCGAAAAAGAACATTTTTCACCGTTGTACTAGAATTTTATTATCTCTACTCCCAGGATTACAAAGCTTGATATTTATCGCCAATCGTGACACCATGGCCAACAACGGGTTACTCCGTTTTTTCACAGAAATATATCTACGGAATCATGACTCAATGTGAACCGGGCAGACGCACCGACGTTCGATTTCGTAAATACGACGCACACGCTATGTCACCACCTTTCCCACTGTGGCAACTGTCGGTGGTGACTTGGCAATTAATTGTTGTCCAAACCATCATGCTAATTACCACGGTTATCGCCTGAAGACCCCCACCCCCTACCACATTCATTTAGTTATCACTATTTAGAAACAGCAGCGCGGCTTGACGTGTGACAGCAGCAACGGGAGCGAATCCAAACGACTCCCGCGCGCATCGCGTATACCAAGTTCAAGTTCACTTACTTCTCACCCGCACCTAGGCTCCGTAAATAGCCGACTCGCTGTCATTCAATCAGTAAGACGAAGCAAGTAGGGAGCAGACAAAAAATCAAATCAATATCGGCCGTGATGGAAGAAAATGAAAAAAAAAACACTACAACGGCTTCCCTCCCATATGGGTTGGTGGTTGGTGTGTACTGTGTACCGTACATTATACCATATATTTTACTTAGTTCCAAACAATTGTACTCTAAGCTGATATGCAATTATGGATAGTATGGGCGGCGGTATACAAGTAGTAAGTTATTTGTTGTTTCTTTTTTTCGATCAGGGAAGGATAATCACTGTCTATTATTCCAGGGTCCATCAGCAGTGGTCGTTTGTTAGGTGGAAGCTTGCCACATTAGATTGATGGACAATGTAGATGTTTTAATGGAATATTTGATGCCTTTTCGTGGTTGATGTCTTGTTCTGTGGTGCTTGGAAACAGGACGATGGAAATCGGCGAAAGAAATATTCCATGTGCTATTATTGGATTGAGCAACTGCTAAGGAAGATGCGCCTATGTTAGCCCTTGGCCCTATTAGGGAGAGTGCCGAACTATTTCATTAAAATCTGGTCTTTTAATCGATAAAATTCATGTATGTGTATGTAGTAAAAAGCCACGCTCAATTCAAAGCGTTACAAGTAAACATATAGTTGTCGGAATTTGTTTATCAGGTAACTTTCATATTACCTACATGTTAGCGGAGGACCAAACCAACAGAGACCAACAGAGGCATTTACGCGCATTCCGTGGAGAACCGGGAATATCCTTCCAGAAATAGATTACTAAGTTGGGAAAATTATAGAGCCATAGTACTCAAGTGAGAGCAAGGATGTGAAATATAGAGATTCGGAAAAAATCTAAAATCAGGCTAAAAATCTCACGAACTAATCTTTTGTCTTCTGCTGGTAGGAGTGCCCAAATTTAACGTATACCCATCAAATGCCCAACAATATTCCACATTCCTTAAATTTTTTTAGAATAACAGGAACTTTTATCAAACTCATAAAAGCGTGATAGAAAGATTTTTCGGTATTATCTGCCGTAGAAGAGGGCTCACGAGTTAGCTATAATTTTTTACAGGGCCGAACCGGAACCAATATTTTTTTTGAATTTCAAAGGTACCCGCACGAAGCATGTCACGTGGATAGTCTCAAACCGTTCTTGGTGAACACGACGAAGATGAAATTTTAGTAACGTTTCAATGCAGATTGGATGATTTTCCTCTGTTTTCATGGTTTCATATGGATAAAGGTAATCAAGATGGAGGGTGATCGAGGTAGTGATCCTCATTCGAGAACATTATAGTTACAGCACATACTTAAAACGAAACCTGAAGTTAGCAAAAGAACACAAGCAACAGGTAAGGGTGTAGGTGTATAACTCTAAAAGTGAAATCAGTGTTAAAGACAAACTAACAAAACACATCAATACCAGTACTAACTTAGTTCCTCTCGCATAAACTCCGGTCCACTGTCTCCGCTATCACCGAAACTTGTCGGATCCGAGTTGGAGGCACTTTTCCGACTGCTGATTTTACTATCGAAGCCGATACCGCCGTCGTCGCAGCTGCTGCTTCTGCGATCTGCCTCCTCCTCCTCCTCTGCCTCCTGTATGACCTCCGTTTTGGCTTCCGGAGTTCGGCGGTGTCCCGTCCGCCTTAAGCGTTTCAATAGTTTCGCTAGTATTTTTGCACTCACTGCCGCATTCAACTTGAGTAGTCTTAAAGTTTCTTCCGGTTTGATCGGCTCGTCAACGTTTGGTATAAGTATAATCTTCATTTGGTGTGGTGATTAAAGTGGCCACGACTACGAACGAAGGGCTAGGTGTTTCGTTTCTAGGTTGTATCGTTATAGTTTTAGACCTTTTCAAACTTGATTTCTAACACTTATGGATGCTGCGAAGATATTATTTTAGTCATGGAAGAGCAATTAAAGAATTCTGAAAACCAAAGATTTTGGAGATTAACGGCACATAGATGAGCTCACGTAAAAAGAGCGATATTTTTTCGTATCAGGGTGTCCCATATGTTCTGTATAATCCAGAGCTATCTTAGAAGAAGATGGATTTTTGCAAATTTATTTTTCTAAATTTTTTTAAAGCGAACTCCACATTGAAATTTTGTTTCGAAAAATAGCGGACAATTTCAAGATTAACATTATATTTTTATTATTCACAGGTCACCCAAATAACCATAAGTATTAAGCCATTGCACAATGTTGGCAATACATTTGAACTAATGTTGCATTAAAACTCCATTGTAGCAAGCTCTATATTAGCATCATAAATACATACATTCACAGTCGATATATACCATTATCGCTTGCTCTGTATACGTATATAAAGCTGATGTTATGCGTACATGCTTCAGGGATCCTTAAAGCATGTATACTTTACATGTGCATTTGGTGCCTTTACAGAGCAATAAAAATCTGATATAATGCTATTGTAATGTAATTATATTCGGCATATTTTTTTTCATTCGAACACATTACGAATTTCGCGCTAAATCGTATTCAGAATTGGCAGCACCCTCTCAGATTTTAATGAAACTTTCTGCACATGAAAACTTTGTCACAAAAAGCCACTTTGCATACTTTGTTTTTCCGGAAATGATCTAGATTGTCTTTTGAAAAGGGTCAATTTTTTTTACCAATTTTTTTCAAATGGCCGTAGTCTAAAAATGACAAATCCTACAAAAAAATGTAGTAGGAATAATTTTCACAAAATTAGTCAATTTTTTTTAATAAAAATATTGAAAAAAATTATTCATCGACATTCATTGACACTGAAAAAATTCAATTTTAGAAATTTAATGTCGATTTACAAAAAATTGAGGTATCTTTGATTTGGATGAAATTTTGTTCCAAGATAGGTAATTATGTTCCCTACCTACCATAAAAATTGAAGTTGGACACTTTCAAGGAAAAAAAGTTACTTAAAACAAAAACTTTTCCATGCCCAAACTGTTTTTTCATCAGTGTATTTTTATTCAGGGTCCACAGCCCAGAGACCCGACCCCAGAATCCCGAGGAGAGAACCCAGACTCCCGATTCCATAGCCCAGAGTCCTGAGGAGAGAGAGACCAGAATCCAGAGTCGCGAGTTTTTATTTCAAAATATTGAGGCGAGTCTAGAGTCCAGAGCTCAGCGTCGAGAATGCAGAGTTCATAGCGCAGCGATCAGAATCCAGAGTTCCGAAGACAAGAGTCCAGAATACAAAGTTCCGAGTTCAGAGTGCAAATTTCAGAGACCAGAGTTCTGATGCCAGTGCCCATAGTCCAAAACCTAGAGCCCAGAGACCCGAAACCAGAGTCTAGAGTTCTTATCCCAAAATACTGAGCCCAGAGTGCTCAGCATATAATCCAGAGCCCAGGGCCCGAAATCCAGAGCCCTTAAGCCAAAATAGTGAGACCAGAGTTTAGAGTCCAGATTCCAGAGCTCAGAGTTCAGAATCCATAGTTCAGATTCGATAATCCAGAGTTTAGATTCCCTAGCCCAGCGACCAGAACCCAGAGTCCCAGGGAGAGAGCCCGGAGTCCAGAATTCAGAGTCCCGAGTGCAGAGTGCATAGTCCAGAGTTTAGAGTCCAGAGCCCATAGCTCAGAGACCACAGTCTACAGCTCAGAGTCAATAGCACAGAATCTCGAGGCGAAAGCTCAGAATCCAGAGTTAAAAATGCAGAGTCCAGAGTGCAGGGAACAGAGTTAGGAATCCTCGGTCCCGAGCCCACAGTCCTCAACCCAAATTACTGTGGCCAGAGTCCAGAGCTCCGAGACCAGAAACTAGAGGCTGAAATACTTAACCCAAAATACTGAGGTAAGAGTTCAGACTCCAGAGCACAGAGCCCAGAATTCAGAGTCCATAACACAGAATCTCGAGGCGAGAGTCCAGAACTCAGCTTGAAGAGTGCAGCATCCAGAGCTCAGACTTCAGAAACAAGAATCCTGAGACCAGCGTTTAGAGCCCAGAAACCAGAGTCCTGAACCCCAAAATACTGAGCCCAATGTGACGAGTTCGGAGCCCAGAGTCCAGAGACCAGAATTCAGAGTCCCAAGGAGAGAGCCCACAGTCCAGAATCCAGAGACCCGAGTGCAGAGCCCAAAGTTCAGAGTCCATAGTCTAGAGTTCAAATTCCAGAGTGGAGGATCAAGACCACAGATACCAGAGTCCATGGTTCAGAGTCTAGAGTGCATAGTACAGAAATTCGAGGTCAGCGCCAAGAGCCAATCATCCAGCGATGAGAGTCAATAGTTCAGAATCTAAAGTTCAGTGTCCATAGTGCAGAGACCAGAACCAAGAGTCCCGAGGGGAGAGCCAAGAGTCCAGAATCCAGAGTGCAGATTGCAGAGTTCAGTATCTAGAGACTAGAGTTCGGATTTCAGAGTCCAGAATCTAGACTGATTGGGTATTTTCGGAATGATCTTGATGAGTAGGTGCAAGAGCTTTATGTTTGACGCTATGTTGAAATCCTACAAAAAAATGTAGTAGGAATAATTTTCACAAAATTAGTCAATTTTTTTTAATAAAAATATTGAAAAAAATTATTCATCGACATTCATTGACACTGAAAAAATTCAATTTTAGAAATTTAATGTCGATTTACAAAAAATTGAGGTATCTTTGATTTGGATGAAATTTTGTTCCAAGATAGGTAATTATGTTCCCTACCTACCATAAAAATTGAAGTTGGACACTTTCAAGGAAAAAAAGTTACTTAAAACAAAAACTTTTCCATGCCCAAACTGTTTTTTCATCAGTGTATTTTTATTCAGGGTCCACAGCCCAGAGACCCGACCCCAGAATCCCGAGGAGAGAACCCAGACTCCCGATTCCATAGCCCAGAGTCCTGAGGAGAGAGAGACCAGAATCCAGAGTCGCGAGTTTTTATTTCAAAATATTGAGGCGAGTCTAGAGTCCAGAGCTCAGCGTCGAGAATGCAGAGTTCATAGCGCAGCGATCAGAATCCAGAGTTCCGAAGACAAGAGTCCAGAATACAAAGTTCCGAGTTCAGAGTGCAAATTTCAGAGACCAGAGTTCTGATGCCAGTGCCCATAGTCCAAAACCTAGAGCCCAGAGACCCGAAACCAGAGTCTAGAGTTCTTATCCCAAAATACTGAGCCCAGAGTGCTCAGCATATAATCCAGAGCCCAGGGCCCGAAATCCAGAGCCCTTAAGCCAAAATAGTGAGACCAGAGTTTAGAGTCCAGATTCCAGAGCTCAGAGTTCAGAATCCATAGTTCAGATTCGATAATCCAGAGTTTAGATTCCCTAGCCCAGCGACCAGAACCCAGAGTCCCAGGGAGAGAGCCCGGAGTCCAGAATTCAGAGTCCCGAGTGCAGAGTGCATAGTCCAGAGTTTAGAGTCCAGAGCCCATAGCTCAGAGACCACAGTCTACAGCTCAGAGTCAATAGCACAGAATCTCGAGGCGAAAGCTCAGAATCCAGAGTTAAAAATGCAGAGTCCAGAGTGCAGGGAACAGAGTTAGGAATCCTCGGTCCCGAGCCCACAGTCCTCAACCCAAATTACTGTGGCCAGAGTCCAGAGCTCCGAGACCAGAAACTAGAGGCTGAAATACTTAACCCAAAATACTGAGGTAAGAGTTCAGACTCCAGAGCACAGAGCCCAGAATTCAGAGTCCATAACACAGAATCTCGAGGCGAGAGTCCAGAACTCAGCTTGAAGAGTGCAGCATCCAGAGCTCAGAGTTCAGAAACAAGAATCCTGAGACCAGAGTTTAGAGCCCAGAAACCAGAGTCCTGAACCCCAAAATACTGAGCCCAATGTGACGAGTTCGGAGCCCAGAGTCCAGAGACCAGAATTCAGAGTCCCAAGGAGAGAGCCCACAGTCCAGAATCCAGAGACCCGAGTGCAGAGCCCAAAGTTCAGAGTCCATAGTCTAGAGTTCAAATTCCAGAGTGGAGGATCAAGACCACAGATACCAGAGCCCATGGTTCAGAGTCTAGAGTGCATAGTACAGAAATTCGAGGTCAGCGCCAAGAGCCAATCATCCAGCGATGAGAGTCAATAGTTCAGAATCTAAAGTTCAGTGTCCATAGTGCAGAGACCAGAACCAAGAGTCCCGAGGGGAGAGCCAAGAGTCCAGAATCCAGAGTGCAGATTGCAGAGTTCAGTATCTAGAGACTAGAGTTCGGATTTCAGAGTCCAGAATCTAGACTGATTGGGTATTTTCGGAATGATCTTGATGAGTAGGTGCAAGAGCTTTATGTTTGACGCTATGTTGAAATCCTACAAAAAAATGTAGTAGGAATAATTTTCACAAAATTAGTCAATTTTTTTTAATAAAAATATTGAAAAAAATTATTCATCGACATTCATTGACACTGAAAAAATTCAATTTTAGAAATTTAATGTCGATTTACAAAAAATTGAGGTATCTTTGATTTGGATGAAATTTTGTTCCAAGATAGGTAATTATGTTCCCTACCTACCATAAAAATTGAAGTTGGACACTTTCAAGGAAAAAAAGTTACTTAAAACAAAAACTTTTCCATGCCCAAACTGTTTTTTCATCAGTGTATTTTTATTCAGGGTCCACAGCCCAGAGACCCGACCCCAGAATCCCGAGGAGAGAACCCAGACTCCCGATTCCATAGCCCAGAGTCCTGAGGAGAGAGAGACCAGAATCCAGAGTCGCGAGTTTTTATTTCAAAATATTGAGACGAGTCTAGAGTCCAGAGCTCAGCGTCGAGAATGCAGAGTTCATAGCGCAGCGATCAGAATCCAGAGTTCCGAAGACAAGAGTCCAGAATACAAAGTTCCGAGTTCAGAGTGCAAATTTCAGAGACCAGAGTTCTGATGCCAGTGCCCATAGTCCAAAACCTAGAGCCCAGAGACCCGAAACCAGAGTCTAGAGTTCTTATCCCAAAATACTGAGCCCAGAGTGCTCAGCATATAATCCAGAGCCCAGGGCCCGAAATCCAGAGCCCTTAAGCCAAAATAGTGAGACCAGAGTTTAGAGTCCAGATTCCAGAGCTCAGAGTTCAGAATCCATAGTTCAGATTCGATAATCCAGAGTTTAGATTCCCTAGCCCAGCGACCAGAACCCAGAGTCCCAGGGAGAGAGCCCGGAGTCCAGAATTCAGAGTCCCGAGTGCAGAGTGCATAGTCCAGAGTTTAGAGTCCAGAGCCCATAGCTCAGAGACCACAGTCTACAGCTCAGAGTCAATAGCACAGAATCTCGAGGCGAAAGCTCAGAATCCAGAGTTAAAAATGCAGAGTCCAGAGTGCAGGGAACAGAGTTAGGAATCCTCGGTCCCGAGCCCACAGTCCTCAACCCAAATTACTGTGGCCAGAGTCCAGAGCTCCGAGACCAGAAACTAGAGGCTGAAATACTTAACCCAAAATACTGAGGTAAGAGTTCAGACTCCAGAGCACAGAGCCCAGAATTCAGAGTCCATAACACAGAATCTCGAGGCGAGAGTCCAGAACTCAGCTTGAAGAGTGCAGCATCCAGAGCTCAGAGTTCAGAAACAAGAATCCTGAGACCAGAGTTTAGAGCCCAGAAACCAGAGTCCTGAACCCCAAAATACTGAGCCCAATGTGACGAGTTCGGAGCCCAGAGTCCAGAGACCAGAATTCAGAGTCCCAAGGAGAGAGCCCACAGTCCAGAATCCAGAGACCCGAGTGCAGAGCCCAAAGTTCAGAGTCCATAGTCTAGAGTTCAAATTCCAGAGTGGAGGATCAAGACCACAGATACCAGAGCCCATGGTTCAGAGTCTAGAGTGCATAGTACAGAAATTCGAGGTCAGCGCCAAGAGCCAATCATCCAGCGATGAGAGTCAATAGTTCAGAATCTAAAGTTCAGTGTCCATAGTGCAGAGACCAGAACCAAGAGTCCCGAGGGGAGAGCCAAGAGTCCAGAATCCAGAGTGCAGATTGCAGAGTTCAGTATCTAGAGACTAGAGTTCGGATTTCAGAGTCCAGAATCTAGACTGATTGGGTATTTTCGGAATGATCTTGATGAGTAGGTGCAAGAGCTTTATGTTTGACGCTATGTTGAAATCCAAGATGGCGACTTCTGGACGTAAATTATTACGATTACACTTTGGATTGTTTATCTTCGCACAGAATTTGATACTGTTTAACTTTGACTTATACAATTGATCCATAGTGATCATTTTACTAGAACTGATCTTCACAACTGTTGTTACTAGACTGCTTCAGGGCCTTAGTTTTATAGTACTGTTATTTGGTATGAGTATTGATGCAGGTAAGTTACAGGTAACCGACGTAATATGCCAAACGAATACCAAATTTGTTACTGATACTTTTTGCATGCATCAGGCAACTAGCATTTGGATTGGATTCTGAGATGATTATAACTTTCGTTGGGTTAGTTTTCGATAATAATACATTAAAAAAAATCAGTTTGGACAAGAAAAAGTTTTTTCCAAATAACATTTTTTTGACGGTAGGTAGAGAATATAATAACCTATCTTGGAACAAAATTTCATCCAAATCAATTGTTTTTTTGGAAATCGACTTTAAATTTTTAAAATCGTTTTTTTCAGTGTGGGAGTCGAAGAAGAATTTTTTCAATACTTTTATTGACAAATTTGACTAATTTTGTGAAAATTATTCCTACAACATTTTTTGTAGGATTTGTCATTTTTAGACCGCAGCCATTTGAAAAAAAAATTACCCTTCTCAAAAGACAGTCTAGATGATTTTTGGAAAAACAAAGTATGCAGAATGGCTTTTTGTGACAAAGTTCTCATGTGCAGAATGTTTCTTTAAAATCTGAGAGGGTGCTGCCAAAATTTGTTCGAGTTGGTGCGGAAATTTGTCATATGCAATATATCCCAGTCAGCAAAAGCAGCGCACTTACCGTGAAGGACCTCTGTTCGAGACTTACTAATGGTAATTTTCGTACCGAAAAAAACATAAGAAATCGTTGCAAGCCAATTGCGGAAAATGACAGCCAATTGAAGCTTTCCAATAGCATGAGTAGTGCCAATATTAGGCTTTTAAATTTGACATTTGTGTGCTGGTGCTATATAATAGCGTTAGTTACGCAGAAATGGGCTGTCAATCTCTGCACAGCAATAGCACAATATTTCGCCTTTTCTGGCATAATACCAGCATTATATCAGAATATATGACTTAACGGCTCTTCAAGACGTTATAATGCTTATTGGTTACATGGGTAGTACATGGTTTAACATATTAATCTTGAAAACAATAAGCTGTGTCCAAAAATATACTAAGATTACCATGAATAGTGACATTAAAGTCAACTCGGTTTGCAGTACAAAATATTATTAGAATGTCAACACTACGCGAAGGTGAAGCATGTCGATAAAGCGGACGCACGATTGTTTAAAAAACAACAAGCTCCGGTAGCAAATTTCTCAAACCGTTAATCGCGAAAATGATGAACAATTTTCATTTGCTTCTAATTGTCGCTGTGAAATTATCCGCGTGAATACACTTTTAATTAGGTAGCAATAAATTTTTTATCTTTACAAAATTGATGTGCTATTACTTTCTGGGACTGTCTGTGTAATTGAAAGAGCTACTGAGTTACCACACACAGCAAAGCGATTGCAGGTTTAGCTCTAGACCAAGGGATTGATCGTTACAACAAAATTATAATAGTTAAATAACACTTAATTCCGGGACATTTGCCCACCTGAATTTTTTCACTCCAAATGCTTTCGGTCAACACATGCATAGCCATCCAAACAAGCTTACCCGTGTACAATAGCCTACAAGATAATATATTATTCAAAAGAAGAAAGAAAAACAACCTCAATTACAAGGACTCCGATAACGAGGCTGACACAGTATGGCGCAACTGTTGACAATATGTTTGTGCCATTTTTAAGCACGAATCCCCCACCCAAAAAAAATTATACCTATATGCATGACCAGTTATAAGTGGTAACCAGGTGAGTCATAAGTGCTCGAGGAGGCGACGGGGAAAAACGCCCGATAATAATTGAAGCAGACAGCTGATAATTCTGCCTTTGTTAGACCAAAAAAAAAACGCACATTTATTGGTGATTTGATGCGACCCAGCAACAAAGATTAAGGGTGCAGGAAGATATGCATATCGGAATACTAACTTGATTCCTTGGCACAGTAAGAATTTTTGAGCTCATACTGCTCTGGTTTGTTGGCATAGATGTCAAGCGCTGATCTGCCAAGAAAGTTGACAGAAGCTGGAGCCCCGATTAGGGAGAGTTCTAAGTATTACACTATCACCAATGTTGTCCAGTATGCTAACGAAAAAGGCAGTGAACTCAGTCGAAATAACAAGTAAGGTCTAGGGGCGGAATGTTATTCACGATGTTGTCTCGGAATAACATTTTGCTAGCACTGAAGATTATGAAAAAAGCTGAGTGGGTAATGTCTGTGAAATAGCCGAGGTGTCGTGACTCTACTTCGGACTGTTTTTTTTCCAAGCTAATGATATTCAATGGAAGCTTAAATCCTTTCGGTTTGCTTTGGCAACAAAATGATATGGATGTTAGGCCACACATCATCCTGAGTAATGGTCTCGCCGGAGAGAAATTTGTCAGCTCTTCGTCATTTCAAATGGCCAGCTGCATCGGACGGGGGATAATGGTGGTATTTTTGTTTCCAAGGGCTGTGTTGCCTGCCAGTTCTAATATTTCGGCGGCAAGTAGCACTTTCTCAGCAGACGGTGGATTCTGCCGAGGAAAAACTGGATATCGGCGCAAAACAGGCGGGATTTTGTGTTCCTCTTCACTTTTCCCCCTTTACAGCCTCCACAACGTGTGTGTCGTGTGCCAGCACGAATGTAACACACGAATGATACCGCACTCGCATACAACCCCCTGTTTTGTAATCGGTTCAGGTTACGTTCGAGGCCAAATGGGTTGGCCATCGAATGAAATAAGTTCACTTCCATCGTCAAAGAAGTGGAGCTTCGAACAAAAACTGTTCAAGATTTGCGACTCGGTGCATGAAATTAACGGTAACCAATCAGGAATGAGCTTCAATCAGATAATTCAAGACCGGTTTTTTCGATGTGTGTATGATAATTTCAACCCGTCGGAAATAAAAATAATAGTTGGCGAAGGAAAATATCTCCAAATTTTGTTCTTGGTTGAAGATTTGATAGCGCTGATAAGGGCTAATTTGTTTTCCAAAGAAAATGTTCTCTGGGTGGGGGTTTTTTGTTCCATTTTGCCCTCGATACTACCAAGGAGCTGCACAAACTAATTCTCTCCCGGTGTTACAATACAGTCTCCGGACATCTGACAAGTGTATGGCTTTTTAGTGCTTCGAATTCTCCTCGTCAGTAACTAACACCAACTTAATGCTAGTTAGATAAGCCCAAACCAGCACCAAATTGGCACCACTAAAACCCAAAAAATCACACGTCTAGCGTGAACGCTAAACAACTGTCTGGTACCGAGTGATGTTTCGATAGAAAGTACCAGGCGCTTGGTTCTTATACCAAAAGACAGTTTCGGTTCACATTCCTCGTCGGCCAACGAAACCTCTGTGCTTTTTATCGAGACATCACTTGGTACCAACTAGTTGTTCAGCGTTCACGCGAGACGTGTGATTTTTTGGGTTTTAGTGTCCAACTAGTGCCAATTTGGAGACGGTATTGACCGAGAGAGAATTAGTTTGTGCAGCTCCGTGCTAGTAACTGACGAGGAGAATCCGAAACACTAAAAAAACATACATTATGCACAAAATTTGGATTCATCCGAAATTTTCCCTTTTGAGATCTGACAAGACTGCTTTACTTGCTGAAACCGACTGAAATCACAATTCTTTCTGTTTAAGATTTGCGGCTCGGTGCATGAAATTAGCGGAAACCAATCGGAAACAGGCTACGGTCAGATGATTAAAAATCGGTTTCTCCGTTTGTGTGCTACCATTAACCCGTTCAAAATGAAAACGATGGCTTCTGCTAGTGGCACGTAACGACACAAACTGATTCATCCACCGGCCGTGCACAGCTCGCAAATATTTATTGTACGACCCGTTCCAACCAAGCGCACATAATAAAAGCTATATCTCGCGTTTTTACTTGCTATAATTTTCTCTTATTTTAACTACTAACGAGATCAGATTTATAACACAGGTTGCAACGTCCGTTCGTCCCAAGCAGCCAAATAGGAATGATAATAAAAACAAATCTGTAGCGGAGCTATATTTAGAATTTTTCATCATTTATGTGTTCGGTTGATGCACCATATTGGCAGCTCTGACCGAGATGAGCTGGAAAATTTCACCTTTTCCGAATAGTTTTCGAAAGATTTTAAATCACAGTTTTTTCGTGAGTAATGCATATTATATACTTTAAATTTGAACACTACATAGCTGAACACATTTTCGACAAAATGGCGAAGAACTTCCATGCAGCACAACAAAAGAGTGTACTGGATATTTAAAATCGAAACGCGAATATTTTGTTTCAAGTTTCCGGAACCGTGAAATCCATATGCCATGATCCAAAATTATCGATTTTAAAGCAAAGGTGTTTGACATGGTGGTCAGTAGATAATAAAAATTGATGATTGGAGCCATTTTGAAATTCAAGATGGCAGCTTTCGGTTACCACAAAACAGTACAAGCCATTATCAATATGAATGCCATGTGAAAGGGGCTGGTCAGTAGATAACGATAATTGATGATTGACATCATTCTGAAATCCAATATGGTGGCTCTCTGTGACTACAAAACAGTGAAAACTATCATCAATATAGACGTCGTTTAAAAGGTAGTGATAAGTACATGCCGAAAATCGATGATTGAAGCTATTTTGAAATCTAAAATGGCAACTTTCAGTTATTAAAGTCATGGGTGAGTTTCAACTTCGTCTCATCCGAAACCGACACTAACTTTTTGTCGGAATAGATTAGCGCCGGCTTGACGATTGAAACGCAAAGTGTGTTCTAATTTTGGGGATTTAGCGTCAAGCCGGCGCTAATCTATTCCGACAAAAAGTTAGTGTCGGTTTTTGATGAGACGAAGTGGAAACGCACCCATGATTTTAATAAGTTTGGATTTGAGCCTTTCATGTACAAAGACTGCTTTTACCAAAAAAATTCGCTCTGGTGAAAGAAATGATGAGAAATGTTTACCAAATCTTTCTCCTTAGGGTGAAATATAGCATAGAACTTTCGGTTATCACAAAACACTGAAAGTCTTGATCATACATCACATCAATTGGAGTTAGAGTCTAACCGATTGCCAATATGGTAAAGTTTACTGATAAGATTAATTCGAAGCGCAAAATTCGATTTTTTTTATTCAATCTGTTTCCTCGTGTAACAATTTTGAACAAAATCGTTTAGATCAAATTAGGACTTTGGGGGTGGGCGTACGTAGTTGATAAATCGATTGCTTTGTACGCAGCGCACCCGGGTTCGAGTCCCGACCCCGCACATAGGGTTAGAAATTTTTCATAAGATTTCTAACCCGAAAAGGCGAATGACCTTAAGGTAAAAAAATAGGACTTAGATTCTTCGATCTCTGGATTCAGATCACAGTTAAAATTAACGATCTGGTACTGTCGCTGTATCGAAAACCAAACAAATTGAATCAAGTTTCCTGAACCGTGGACATCAAATGCCATAATTCAAAACTATCGAACTCAAAGCTAAGGAGTTTGACATGGTAGTTAGTAGATAACAAAACTTCGATGATTGGAGCCACTTTTAAATCCAAGTTGATGGCTTTCCGTTACCACAAAACACTAGAAGCCATCATCAATATGGCTGTCGCGTGAACGGAGCTGGTCAGTAGATAACGACAATTGATGATTGACACCATTCTGAAATCTAAGATGGTAGCTTTCTGGGACTACAAAGTAGCGAAAACCATCATCGATATGGATGTCGTTTGAAAGGTATTGATTAGTAAATGGCAAAAATCGTTGATTGACACCATTTTGAACTCCAAATTCAATGAAAACAATTTTGTATTGTTTCAGGTTAATGCATGAGATTTAATAGTGAATTTAAGATCCAGAAATAAATAAAAATTCGAATTGTGAGAAGAATTGTGCAAAGTGGGTTAACAGTTTTCCTGACCTTGTTCTATGAAATCGATTTCATGGACTTTTTTACAAGAGATAGAAACTAAATTAGGGTTCAGCCTTTCATCTCTTTCCGAGATGTGAAAGAAGCCTAAATTAAAAACTCGAATTGTGTGAAAATTTGTAGTAAAAACGTTTCGGGTTCCGCATGCAGTTTCCTTTCTAGTAATATAGCCAGTCGGGAAATGAACGTCAATCCAAGAAAAATTTGAGTAAACCGAGTATCGTATGGCCACTCTAAGTATCTGAAATCGATTTTTCAGACTTTTCAAACTCTGACATAAGGAACGTACTTGTTGGTAAAATTCCCTAAAACGTCACGTTTTGGATACCTTTCATCGTACTGTGCATTGTTGCCGGAAAATCCTGCTAGTCACTCTGTTACTAAGAGACAACGGTTTAGACCCCGTCACCACCTTAAACCGTTCAGTTTCCATGGTAAAGGTCGAGTAAACAGTTACACCCAAAACAAAACTGCCCCGTTCACATTTCTGCATCGCTTTCTTGCGTGTGCAACAATAACCACACGTCGTCACCCGAACGCCAAACACCGCACAGATTCCCCTGTGGCATTTTTCAAACATCATTCGTAGACAACCAGCTGGGTCCACTTGCGCGAAAGCAAGAGAAAAAAAATATTAATAGCAAATAACCACTAAACTTCCTCCTTCCGCGGTTCGTCGTGGGTAGGGGGGTAGTAGTTCGTATCGTTCGTCTCTTCGGAAGCGAAACACAATCCCGCAATGGTCACTATACTGTTTGATATATGTATCTATATCATCACACGAAGTTCGCCTTTTCCAATTGGACTCTTCTCACATTAGTAGTGCGGATTAATTAGTAACATTTTATGCCCATCATTCAGCGTTGGTCATCACCTTCTCACTCGTATATATCATCCATAAATATTGCCACGCTTTTCTTCACACTTCAGCTTCAGCGGCTCGACTTTGGAACGCGTGCCTATTTCGTAACCAACCACGCTACCGCTTGTCCTCACTACAAACGGGCACAAACAACCTGCGCGCATTACCACCCTCCCGTCACGACTCAAAAGGTGGAATTCGATGGAAAAATCCGATTCGGTCGAATTCTGCGCGCATAAGTAGAAATTTCCGCGGCTGATAATTGTGATATCGCGATTTTGACTGACCAGAAATGGCATCCGCTACCGCATCACATCGGGCTGCGCTTTTCATTGAACGCGGAAACAATTTGAATTGAATTCGTGGTCGGTGTGACGTGAGTCGATCGTTTATTTGTAACTGATAAAAAAACAAAAGGTGGTGCGCTGCTGATGATCCGAAAAGTCTGTGTGTGTAAGTTTGATCTCATATGTCTTTGATTTTTTTTATGCCCAACAGTAGCTCCTTTCGTTCTTATTGATGGTGATGATAGCACGACGAGGGCGTGCAGTTTGACGTCATTAGCACTTAGTTGCCCTGTCACAAATCAACTATCGATTAGACCGGTGGTCGTTTGTTTTGGTGCAAGATTCGCTGTGAAAATAATCACCATCCAAGTTCGTGCGAGCAGCGTCCATGGACTTTATAGAAATCCTTGGTTCACTCCGACTCAACGCTAACCAACCACCGGGCGGCAGTTTATACATTTAATCACGCGATGTCAAAACATTCGCATTGACCTGCCGTGGCCGCCGCCGGCTCGCAGGGGGATGGCGTATATTAGTAACCGGGTCGTCTGGTGGGATTAAGTTTGATTGATTGATTAACGGATTCGATGTTTAGAATTATTGGATGGGTTCGGTTGACGTATTTTCTAGTACGTCAATTCGATGACTACACGTCCTGGAAGTGGCATTCAACGGAAGACAACGCCAATCTAAGTTTAATGTTAACATTAGAATGCGACGTATGCAATATGGTCTACTAGTTTCAACTTGACATCCTGAATGACATAACATGAGGATCACTTTGTAGGTTGTTGCCAGAAGAGGTGCGTGTAAATTTTATAAATTATCAGCGAACACTTGAGAGTAACAAAAATTATGGAAGTATTTTCCATAGCACCTCATTCAATTCCCTTCTAAGCTCTTTTATTCTAGTTTTATAAGAAAATTTTCTGTTGGATCGAAATGTATTACAATCTCGGGCTAAAGTGGGTCGAATAAGAATTAGCGCTAAAAAGGTTCAACATAATATGCAGCACAAGAAAGATATAGAACTCATTTTTGCGGTTGTGTGGGGACTATCACTAATTTAGCACAACCCAATCGAAGCCCTTGAAATCGTGATTTCTGCCTTGGGAATTGATAATTAATTCCATTTTGAAATGCAAGCAAGATAGCAGCTTCCTGTTATCACAAAATTCAGGAAATTGTGAACAATAAGAATATCGTTTGAAAGGGGGAGGTTGTAGATGACGAAAATTGAAGATTGACGCCATTCTGAAATCCAAGATATTGGCTTTCGGTTACCACAAAACACATAATCATTATTGCTGTCATTTCAAAGGATGTAATCACTATGTAACGAAAATTGATCCCATTTTGAAATCCAACATTGCCGCTATCAGATTACCATATAAAACACTAGAAGCAGACATTCCATGTATCACTCGTATGAGTAAATGCGTCGGGATAATTTACAACTCCGACAATAAAAACTCACATTCTCACACGAAAAGCTATTGACACTCATACAACTTCTCCGGCCAAATGCAACGCATTATTTCTCCGGAAAAATAAAACCGCCGGAGAATGAGCGAATGAGTTAATCACGGTATCTTTTTTGCGCTCGCTGCCTTGTTGGCTTTATTCCAAAACACGACAAAACAAGTTTAACGTACTTCTCTGTTGGTTTTCTTTGAAATGAAGTGTATATTTTGGCACTTTTATTAATTTGCGCGAAAATAAAATATTATGTGAAAAAGAGAAAAATCTAAAAAAAATTATCGGAAAAGAATATTCCCACGCTATTTACGGTGGATACGAATGAATTTTGCGACGGTGGATACGGTGAATTTCGCGACTCATTTTATCCCGTAAAGTTGGGACATCGAATAAGCTGGTTCTCGCGTGAGTGAGTGAGACATACAATGCCTAACTAGAAGCCATCATCAATATTGGTGTCGCATGAAAAGGGCTGGTCAGAAGATAACGAGAACTGATGATTGACATCATCTTTAAATACAAAATGGTGGCTTTCTGTGACCACAAAACAGTGACCCACTATAGAAGTCGTTTTAAAGGTAGTGCTTAGTAGATAACAAAAATCGATGATTGACGCCATGTTGAAATCCAAAATAGCAGCGTTCGGTAACCACAAAAGACTGAAACCGTGATCAATGTGGGTCTTGTTTAAAAGGGAATAGTCACTAGATACCGAAAATTGATGATTGACGCCATCCCCAATGGTGGCTTTCTGTTACCATAAAACACTGAAAATCATCAAACCATCGTTAATACGGATGTCGTTTGAGAGGGGGCGGTAAGTAGATAATGAAAATGAATGATAAACGCGATTTTGAAATCAAAGATGGCGACTTTCGGTCACCACAAAGTACTGGCAACCGTCGACAATTTTTTTTTTGTTAGGGATAATTTTGCTACCGCGTCCACTATTCAGGTTATCTTTTGAGGCTAAATTATTGGCAATCGACAATATGGATGTCATTTAAAAGAAATTAGTGAATAACGGAAATAGATGATTGACGCCATTTCGGAATCAAAGATCATGGCTTTCGGTAACTACAATGCCCTGGAAGTGACATTTAAATGGAGGTGGTGAGAACATATCTAAAATTGATTGGTAACCATAAAACACTGAAAATCATCTTCAATATGGGTGTCGTCTGAAAGGGACTAGTCAGTAGATAACAGTAATTGATAATTTACGCCATTTTTAAATCAATGTTGGCGGCATTCTGTTACCACAAAACATTGAAAGCCATCAAATCATCGCCATTTGAATAGTAAGTTTATGGCGGGAACTGATGATTTCCACAAAATATCTACTTGCTTAAGATAATAGAAATCGATATTTGAAATCATTTCGAAATCATGGATGGCGAATTCCGGTTTGCATTTGATTTTAGAATCCTATACAAAAGTGGGTGAATTTGACAGGGGGAAGGTTTTAAGTTACGGGAATCGATTTTTAAATTTTAGTTACCATACAACATTAGAAAGCCGTATGAAAATGTTTGTCCTTTGAAAGACGGAAGTAAATAGACGGCGGAAGTCGAAGAAGGTCCTATACGCCCAAAATGTCTGTAGTGCACAAGTTTTCAAATTATGCGACTGAGAATTTTATTGGCAGTGCAATAACTGAGCCATAATGATACGTTACTTGTGCAAAATTAACAGTCAAAACCTCGAACAAATAACCAGCAAAATCATTTTGGCGATTCCAACACCATCTTTCGAGTTACTAATGAACCAGCAACACGTACTCAAAAATATTTTTATCAGCGTAAAACTGCACGATTATACTTCTGTTCGTACTGCAAAGTAGGGAAATAAAAGGTAATCAACGTTTTTTTTGGATTATTTTTCGTGCATTATTATTCCCCAATGGTCACATTTGTCGGGAATTAATGGCGTTAACTATAAGATTTATTTAACTACTGACAACCTCCATTCAAACGATATCTACATTGATTAAGGTTTTTTGTGTTTTGTGGTAACCGGAAGCCACTCTCAAAATGGCGTCAATCATCAATTTTCATCATCTTTTAACCACCTTCTTTCAAACGAAACTCAAATCTTTGTTGTCCTGAAAATTTTGTTTAACCCTCATTGCACTAATTTTTATTCGACTTAGTTTCACCCGAGATTGTGACAAATGTTTAATTAACAAGGGTTTTACGCGGTTTCTCCGTTTTCATTTAAAATAAGTGCGGTTTTTATAACGCGTAAAAAGTACACTAAAACCACGCAAAAACGTCAGTGTACACTCTATGTGGATGTGGATTCAAATGCAACATCGAAGCGACAATAATTTAACGTATAAGCTGCGAATTACCAGATAGGTTCAACCCGCTTTCAAGAAATCCAATCATCAATCAATTTTACATATGTAAACTTATGGGGCCTTGTAATATTGGTTTGCATTTTGAAATGTATGTATAGGAAAGAGGACGTGTTTAGACGATTTCGGGCCAAGAATTACCGACATCCCAAGCCCATGAGTTTTACTATTTCTTCAAACCATGTATCCGGAATATAAATTGCCCAATTTGTTACTATTTTAGTGATACTAAAACATGGACTGCGTTTCGATTTAGTCTCATCTGTATCTGGCATTTACTTAGAACATGACAGAATTCTGTTTCTTTTGTCGTGACTTACCTTTCAGTGTAGAGGACCCTTTTCAAATTTCGGCAAAATTTGGAGTGTAAGCTTTCAATCATTTATATAGTACTGAGTGAAAATAAAGTTTCTTTATTAATTTGTAGGAAACATGCTCAGCAATTTTTTAGTACATATGATTCGTATAAATAACGAACAAACAATTAAAAAAATCGTTCGAAAGCGACTCGGAAAGTGAAAATTTCCTGCCTATCAGAGCTATCAATATGGTGCTCCAACTGGAAAAAAAGGATGTAAAGTTATGAATATAGAACCACTAACAGATTGGTTTCTAATATCATTCGCATTGAGCTGTTTGGAGAGATCGGAGCATCTTCTGAAACGACTGTACCTACTTAGAACACAATATTTGAAGACATTTTTTGATTAGGTCCTTTCTGAAAATGAGAGCCTCTCTTTGTCCACATACTCTTCCGTAAATTTATTGTTCGATTTGACATTTGCGCTTCAACTTTCTGCATAATAGGCTAGCCGAAACCATCACTTTTCGATATACAATGAATAATGTGTGCACAGTTTTCCAAAGTTCTAAATAAAGGAATGAGTAAACGAAGAGAGGCTCTCATTTGCAGATAGGACCTAATTAAAAGTCTTCATTTGTGAACCGTGTCCGGTTGGTGAATTAGGATTTAATTAGCTTGTGTCGTTTTTTGAGGCTATTATTTCTATTTCCGACAGTTGCAAAACGAATCCTGATTTTAAAACATCCGCCTGCAGTTCGTTCGTGATGAGCTCCCGCTCATTTCATGCATTTAGCAGCATATCTTGAACTAAATAGTTATGAAATTTATGTTTTAGAAGATGATTAGAATGGGATCAACACGTGAACAAATTGTTTAGTTTCATCCTAATAGCCAACCTTTTAGAAAGTCCTTAGCAGGGCTGCTATACCAATCAGAAGAATGTGTGTGAAAACCTATATATTTCCCTATAAATATTTTTGCATAATACTAACAATACTCCCAAGCATTGACACAATAGTATTGATTGTGTAAGGGCCGCTATTAGATTTCAATTACTAACCTTCGGTTCAGTCAGGATACTTCGGTTATGTCCCAGATATAACTCATCCAGCTTTTTTGCCTTTCTCATAACCAAAGGTTCGGCAATCTCTCTGAAAATCGTCAACCTAATCCCGACCCGCAGGCCGTGTCATATCCCATTCGACTCAGTTCGTCGAGATCGGAAGTCTGTAGGTATGTGTGCATGCCACTCACTTATTTTTCTCAGCGACGGCTGGACCGATTTGCACAAGCTTTGTCTCAAAGTCTCATCGACTGCTATTAAATGTTGTGTCGATTGGAATTTCGGTTCCGGAGTTACCCATAAGAGTATTTTTTCATATAAATTGTGCCACAATGATATCAAAATGATGCAAAACTTTAAAATGGGTGCAAAAATACTTGTATTTGCCAGTCTAGATCACTTATGACAAACCAAAGCCGATTTGACAACACTAGTCACCTACGACGGTTCTTGAGTGTATAGATGCAGGAAGTGAATAATTTTATAAAAGCCATAAAGAAAAATTTCAATATCGAATTTGTTTTTTTGATGCCAAATGTCTTTAAAATGCATGAAACGTCGAGATTTGAATTAATCTAAAAAAATGGCGAAGGTCGACACATGGCCCTTCTCATATAGAAAGGTTATGTAATCACTCTGAAAATCGACTGACATAAGGTTTCAGCATTTTAACGGGGGCGCAACTAGGGGTGTAGGGAGATGAGTTACGCCTTGCTGATCGCCACTCCCCCTCCTTGAAACCCCTTCTTCGATCTTCCCTCATAACTTCCCCCTCTGACCACCACCCCCCATCCATCCCAAATAACCCCCTCTCAAGCCCATTATCATTATACCACAACTTTATCACCGGGCAACCAAATTAAGGGGTTACATACAGATTTGTGGGGAAAAAATCAGCAAAGTTCGTGATTTTTAAAAGTATTTTATGTAAATTTTATTTGAAAAAGCGAAAGACTGTTCGTTGGTAGCACTATCAAAGATAGAAAAAATAAGCTTAATTAAAAAAATATTCAAGGTTGTCGAAGTTATAGCCCATCCCTCGAAGCATGTTTTTTGGCAGAGGTTTGCGGTGAACGCTCTCCCAGCCGAACCGCTCAACTGAAATTCAAAAACTAAAAAGATTATTGAAGAAACATATATTGTTGTGTATTTGAACGGATCGGTTTCCCAATAAAACAAATTTTTCTTGCAAAAAAAAACATGTTGACCAAAAAGTTGAGTTTTGTGGTGTTCAAAATTTTAAACAAACATTCACTGCAAAGGATCGAAAATTTTTTGATGAAAAGGGAACCATTCAAGTACACGGGAATGCAAATACAAACAATTAAAAAAAAAACATTAAAATCGGATGAATAGTTTTTGAGATATCACGTTCACCGCAACAGTACTTTTCAAAAAACTTCATTCCGAGATAATTGCGTTTAAAGTTTTGTGTCCATTTCATTCGTCGAACAACCAGCGCGCTGCAAGAGGCTTTAATTTAAAATCTAGTGCTCCGATCTGGATGAAATTTAGCACAGATTTTTACAAAAGTATGTACTTTCAGAAAATTAAATAAAAAATTTAAATTTTTTGAGTTCCAACTTTGTATACAACCCCTTAAGCTGAGGAGTGGTTCGCTTATGGGCTTTTCAACCTCCTCACTCACCCACACCTGCATGACAGGTTAGCATGAAGACAACATTGAACTAATGCTGATTAGACTAATTAAGTATGATATTATTCAAGTATTTCACACGTAGCTCACCGAGTTCGTGGCCTGCGAGCCATTGTGTATGGGTGCAAAGTGTATTAAGAATTTAAGACATTTTCAAATCGTCAATCTGGTGCCAAGTCAGTGCCAGATACTGATGGGACGTTATCGAAACGCAATTCATGATCTACTAAGTTATAGGAACTATGGCGAATCTGGTTTCGATTTCGCTATGTTGCATCAAAGTTTCTGTGTTTCCGGGACCTCACCCTGGACCAGTTATGCAAATGTCTCTCAATTGTTTTTTTTGGCTTTCAAATATTTTTATAGAAGGAAAACTAGCAAAAGGAAATGAACAAAATAGTCTCGAAAATAATAATCGAGGGTAGTAGACAAACCGCACCGACAAAAGAAAATTATCGATTTAATTCGTGAAGAGAGTATGAATAAATTTTGAGCGAAATGAAATAACAGCGGTTTTGGACAGAGCCTATCCAGGCCCAATAGTAGGGTAAGGTGGGGCAAATCCGACCTAGAAAATGGTTTTGGCTGTAAAATGCTCATTTTACATCGGATCAAGTCGTTTTTATATCAAATTAAAGGTTAGACTCCTGGGCAACTTTCTATATATAGCATTTTATTTGGATCTTAGGAATATCTTGTGATACAAGCGTTTTACAAAAATGTTCATTTTTGCTGTTTTTAAAAATGGTGGGGTAAACCCGACCCCCTATGTTTTTGGTTGATTTGCTGCAGCTATTATCCAAATTTTATGGTCTTTCAATGATAAATCAATGAATGTTGTGTTATTAAATTGTAACATGAAGAAAATTGAGTTCAATGTCCATCTTGGAATGCTAAAATCACGAGCAGTAGCACGTAATGATATTCCCATTTGCATCGGAGCAATTGCTCGACGAATACTATAGTCATCATGTTTTTGTGTATTTCGTTTGTAATTATGAACCATTTTGCATAAAAACAACAAATAATAACAATTAAAATATATTCCAATCTGAAAAATAAAAATTTTCTTAGCAAAAAAGCGGTCGGATTTACCCCACTATTTAGTGGTCGGATTTGCCCCACCGCGTCATTTTTCATTACGATGCAATTAAAAAAATATGAAAAAGGTTGAACTAAATTCTTCTATGCACTTTGTAGGACTTTAATCAAAGAATTTAAATCCACTTACATTTATTACGCAATCACTTTAACAATCAGAAATATCCTGTAGTCAATGATGCACAAAAGTCAAATCAAAAGTTCTAAAAACACACCTTTTGTCGTTTGAGCATCTCAATGTAGACTGATGAAATGCTGTCATACCACCATTATGATTATTTTCGATGCTCTACACGACAACATTGATATTAGTTCGCGTAGTGCTTCTGATTTTCGGTAACAGAGGGGGGTCGGGTTTACCCAACGGTCGGATTTGCCCCACCTTACCCTACACCGAAAAAAATTTTTTTTTGATTCTCGAAGGACCTCTCTTATATTGTGACAAATGTCAAAGTAAGCTCAGATGCCAAATTTCACATCATTTGGACAATTATAGACTCCCGCCCACTTCGCTTGAAATTTTTGAAATTGGTACTATGGGAAAATATTGAGGAAAAATATATTAAATGCAATAAATTTTGAAGTAGCAATTGGAAAATTATAATTTATACCTCTTTTTAAAGAAAATAATCTTAGTATTTGAATGGAGATATTTTTGATTGAATGGAAATAGGGGATTTTGGCCGTAAAAACCCCTATTTCTACTATTTTTTTCTGCTCCGAGATGCAACTCATACATATTTTGCAGTTATTCTAATGTGAAAAAATCTCAGAAATCGAACGGAACTTTTTTTGTCTTTTGTTCGAATACGAGAATTCGGGGTTATAGGGCCTTTTGTTATTCATTTAAAATTTTATCGTCCTCTCGTGCATATATCTCTATTATTCTTCACTCAATTATAAAAAAGCTGTACCTTGTTGAACGTGAAAGTTCCTAAAGAACAAAATATAAATAGATTCGTTGCCGGTAAAATTCAGAAATATTAAATTTTTTGACAATTAGTCTCAATTTTACATTTTTATCATCAAAACGCACATAATTAACTCCATTTAACAACAAAATTCTTATTTAATTCACTAGTTTTAGTGTAAAATACGCTTAGGGATCACATGAGAAATTTTATTCCTGGAGCAATAGGGGAAGTTGATGTATTAGGACATTTAATGAAAAAAATGTGATTTGTAGGATTAATGTCAAAAAATTAATGTTTCTATTTGTTTTATTTCTGAGAATTTTTCACGTTGAACAAGTTACATTTTATGGAAATTGATCGAAAAATAATAGAGATATATGCACGAGAAAATAATAAAATTTAACATGAATGACAAAAAACCCTATAACCCCAACTTCTCGTATTCGTAAGGTCAGTAAGGTTCCGTTCGATTTCTGAGATTTTTTCACATTAGAAAAACTGCAAGATATGTATAATTTGCATCACAGAGCAGAAAAATTATTAAAAATACGGCATTTTGAGGCCAAAATGACCCAGAACCACACTTTCCCGTATTTTTCTAGAACCAAAAACATCTTCATTCAAATACTAAGAGGCCTTTGAGAATTAAAAAAATAAGATCAATGCCCTAAGGGCCACAGTGTTTTAAAACGTCGTGAGGGATTCCATGAGAAAACGGCCGACCGCAAAATATGACCATCGTCGATTCGAACGAAACTTTGCAGGTGTGTTCGCTGTATGAATCTCCATGATATTCTCTGGCAATTGGAATATTTTGATACAAGAGTAATTTTTCAAAAGGGCGTAAACGTTTCTACGTGTATGAATTTCAAAATTTTTTTGTTCGATTACTGTATTTTATACAGCAAAACTATCTGAGAACAAGTTACAGGGAATGAATACTTCCGTCCGAAAAAAATATACACTGAAAAAAATGTTGTGTCATTTTTCAAAAAAACAAAAATTTATGATAAAAATTTAAATTGATAAAAAACCCATTTTTTTTAATTTTTTATATTTTGTTACCAAAAACCTAAAGAGAAAAGAAACATTTTGATTGTAATTGCATGATGGAGAAAACATCGGTTAAAAAGTTTTTCTAACAATAACTTCGTACATGTTTTTAAATTTCATACTAATTGACATACAAAATTGTAATTTTATTACAGAATATAATTCTAAGCACCATTTAAAATCAAAATGCATTTAACAAAAATCTTCCAAAATGCGATAGTTTTCGAGATATTTGAAATTTTGCTACTTCAAAAACAATTAATTCGTGTAATTATGCTCTTTTTAAAAGTTATTCGCGTTACCCCATCAAAAAATGTCAAAAATTTAATGTTTATCGTTTTAAAGACGTAAAAGAAACTTTTTTAGTGTATTTGGATTCTGGAGAAGCTTTCAATAAAAAACTTTTGACATTTTTTTATAATTCTTACTATTTGCAGTCAAAAATACAATTTTCTTTTTAAATATGATTCTAAACGCCATTTCAAATCGAAATGCTCTTAACAAAAAATTTCTAAAATTTAGTAGTTCTCGAGATATTTTAACTTTTGTTTTAACAACACAATTATTTTGTTTTATTACGACCTTTTCATAAGTTAGTCGCGTTTCTCCATCAACAATAAGAGGTTTTTCAAAAGGCCCATAAACTTTCCTGCAACTTTCTCTTTGACAAGGCGATATTGTGAATCATTTTAAAGTTACATGAAAACAACCAACATATGATTCAGCTATATAGTTTAATCAACAGACCCTATGGTTGAAATATATTTTGGTTGCTTTCATGTAACTTTCAAATGGTTTACAATATCGCCTTGATGTCAAAGAGAAAGTTGCACGAAAGTTTACGGGCCTTTTGAAAAACCTATTATTGTTGATGGAGAAACGCAACTAACTTATGAAAAGGTCGTAATAAAACAAAATAATTACGTTGTCAAAACAAAAGTTAAAATATCTCGAGATTTTTATCATTTTATAAAATTTTTGTTAAGAGCATTTCGATTTAAAATGGCGTTTAGAATCATATTCAAAAGGAAAATTGTATTTTTGACTGCAAATAGTAAGAATTATAAAAAAATGTCAAAAGTTGTTGTTAGGAAAACTTTTTATTGAAAACTTCTCCATGATCCAAATACACTAAAAAGTTGCTTTTACGTCTTTAAAACGATAAACATTAAATTTTTGACATTTTTTGATGGGGTAACGCGAACAGCTTTTAAAAAGAGCATAACTACACGAATGAATTGTTTTTAAAGTAGCAAAATTTCAAATATCTCGAAAACTATCACATTTTGGAAGATTTTTGTTAAATGCATTTTGATTTTAAATGGTGCTTAGAATTATATTCTGTAATAAAATTACAATTTTGTATGTCAATTGGTATGAAATTCAAAAACATGTACGAAGTTATTGTTAGAAAAACTTTTTTACCTAGGGTGGGCGTAGCGTAGTTGGTAAATCGATTGCCTTGTACGCAGTCCCGACCCCGCACATAGGGTTAGAAATTTTTCATAAGAGATTTTTCTAACACGAAGAGGCGAATGACCTTAAGGTTAAAACCTCTATAATCGAAATAAAAAAAAACTTTTTTGCCGATTTTTTCTCCATCATGCAATCACAATCAAAATGTTTCTTTTCTCTTTAGGTTTTTGGTAACAAAATATAAAAAATTTAAAAAATGGGTTTTTTCGCAGTTTAAATTTTTATCATAAACTTTTGTTTTTTTTTTGAAAAATGACAACATTTTTCTCAGTGTATATTTTTTCGGACAGAAGTATTCATTCCCTGTAACTTGTTCTCAGATAGTTTTGCTGTGTAAAATACAGTAATCGAACAAAAAAATTTTGAAATTCATACACGTAGAAACGTTTACGCCCTTTTGAAAAATTACTCTTGTATCAAAATATTCCAAGTGCCAGAGAATATCATGGAGATTCATACAGCGAACACACCTGCAAAGTTTCGTTCGAATCGACGATGGTCATATTTTGCGGTCGGCCGGTTTCTCATGGAATCCCTCATCTATAATTTACATCACGGAGCAGAAAAATTATTAAAAATGCGGCATTTTGAGGCCAAAATGACCCAGAACCACACTTTTCCGTATTTTTCTAGAACCAAAAACATCTTCATTCAAATACTAAGAGGCCTGTGAGAATTAAAAAAAAAATTCAATGCCCTAAGGCCCACAGTGTTTTAAAACGTTGTTTTCGTGTTCAAAATTAATAGCGTTTAAACCGTTAACTTTTGAAGTATAGTTTGTTCGGAGAGTTGCCCTTATGATTGCGCATCCACAGGAGTATACCATTCAGTGATTAATTCACCTATTAAGGATATGCGAAATTTATTTTCCGAACTAATTAAGATAGAGACTTTGTGTCTTCGGCAAAGTTGTATTGCATATATTACTACAAAAGAATTTGCCGAGGACACCATATATCTAGCTTTAATAGTTTACAAGTTATGGAACATATTATATGGAAAACCCTTCAAAATTAGTTTATTCATGATAACATTTTTAGACATTCTCCTATCTTTTTGGAATCTTCCACAAAGTTATTTGCGGTATCGAAACACGAGTGTTATGTTTAAAACAGTATGCCATCGCCGCAGTTTAAAATGAAATATTCAAGCGCACTGTGAAAAGCTTCATCTTTTCATGGTAAATTGCATAAAACATAATCATCTACAATATACTATGTCCAAAAAATGAGGAAAAGGGAACTTTGACTTGCAAACTATTAAAGCTAGATATTAGGGTGGGGCATTGTTATATGGAAAAACGTAATCATAGCCACATCAACCGAGTACAGCACTTTTTTGGTTCCTTTTGGGGTCCCAAACAACTGTGCAAAATTTGGGGTCGATTGGTGTTGACCCGGCGTAGCGCATTGCGTTTGAAATTTGTATGGAGATTAGCATGGGAAAACCTACATTTTTGCATTTTTAATTCTACAGACTACAATTATTCCTGTAGTGTGCCAACAAATAGATAGAAGTATAGTCCAGGGTATGCTGAACAACTTTGCCGAAGGATGTATGGTGTTAGAATATCTCTAAGCCAAGTTATAGCTGTTCAAAGTTCGATACATCGAATTAAATGCCAAAAATCATTTTTATTGCCAACACTGCCGGTGTATCAATGGTATTTCATATAGCATTCTAAAATAACATTATATATTTTAGTTTTACCACATTGTTATGTTTGAATGAATTATTCAAAAGCCTTAGATCAATTTCATGAGCGTAGGTAGTTGAGCAATAGGGCGTAGTGAGGGGTGAGGGGGGATAAGGGAATACTTTAATATGTAGAAATTCGAACTGAAATGTTGTCGAGTTGGGATGTTCAGATGAATTATTTCAAAACAATTACACAATGTCCTACGCATAATAGTAACGATGAAATAAAACATACTGTATCCCTTTGCCTTGACTTTTATCAATAGAAGTTACGTTACAGACTGAATCAACTGATGCCGAGTTGATATGTCAGAGGATTGCATTGATTATATTTCAGTTTAATAGACACTATGATTTGATGGGATGCTCATTTCGATGCTGTTCGATCACCTGAAGCAAAAATTGTTGTAGGGATCTGGTGGATTTCATGTTGAAATCCAGAAATTAGCTTCACGCCTCGTGATCGAACAGCATCGAAATAAGCATGCTATCAAATCATAATGCGTATTAAACCGAAATATAATCCTCTGACATATCAACTCGACATCAGTTGATTCAGTCTGTAACGTAACTTCTATTGATAAAAGTCAAGGCAAAAGGATACAGTATGTTTTATTTCAACGTTACTATTATGCGTAGGATATTGTGTAAATGTTTTGAAATAATTCGTCTGAACATTCCAACTCGACAACATTTCAGTTCGAATTTCTACCTATTAAAGTCCCCCCCCCTCTCACCCCTCACTACGCCCTATTGCTCAACTACCTACGGTCATGAAATTGAGGCTTTTGAATAATTCATTCAAACATAACAATGTGGTAAACCTAAAATATACAATGTTATGTTTGAATGCTATATGAAATACCATTGATACACCGGCAGTGTTGGCAATAAAAATGATTTTTGGCATTTAATTCGATGTATCGAACTTTGAACAGCTATAACTTGGCTTAGAGATATTCTAACACCTAACATCCTTCGGCAAAGTTGTTCAGCATACCCTGGACTATACTTCTATCTATTTGTTGGCACACTACAGGAATAATTGTAGTCTGTAGAATTAAAAATGCAAAAATGTAGGTTTTCCCATACTAATCTCCATACAAATTTCAAACGCAATGCGCTACGCCGGGTCAACACCAATCGACCCCAAATTTTGCACAGTTGTTTGGGACCCCAAAAGGAACCAAAAAAGTGCTGTGCTGAAAAAACGATCATTTTGCCCCACCCTACTAGATATATGGTGCATTCAGCAAATTCTTTTGTAGTACCATTTGCTACAACTTTACCGAATACACGAAGCCTCTGTCTTAATTAGTTCAGAAAATAAATTTCGTATATCACTTATTGGTGAAACTAAACGATATACTCCTGGGGATGCGCAATCATAAGGACAACTTCTCCGAACAAACTATACTTCAAAAGTTAACGGTTTAGACGCTATTAATTTTAGAGCACGACAACGAAGTTTTAAGACAGCCCAGGTTTTGTTTTGTGAACTGGGATTCATGATTTCTACTAGATTAGTCATGACTCACCATTCGTCCTCGTAAAATAATTCACTAAATCGTAAAATGTTATTCAAGGATTCGTGAATTGGTTCATGATTCCTAGCATATTAGTTACGACCCGACATGGAAACGCTAATTCACTGTCACACGAATTTGCAATTCGATTTCGTCTCATCAGAATTCAACACTAACGTAGTGACAGAACTTAGTCATGTCACTAAATTAGTATTTGATTCTGATGAGACGAAGTTGAAAATTCCATAACTAATGTAGTTATAGGTTTGGTGCCCTCAACGCGCAAAAGCGGCTTTAAGCAATTTTCTTCTTACTGAAGGAAAAATAGTTTTTACCTAAATTTTTCTACGCTAGGGAGAAATATAGCATAGAGCTCAATTATGTCTAACGAAAAAGTCAAGAATCAAGCCATGAATTCCCTAAACCATGGAACGCAGTTGCTGCCCCCTTGAACGCGCCTAATATATAGGTCGAAATCACCTACCATAAATTCGAACAACGGACGGACACTGCCTTCCCAGCGCAGCGACTGACGGCAGTAACAGAGCCACACAAAGAGGAGAAGCGACTTTGTCTCCAGGGACTTGCTCTACTTACGCCAATCGCAGCTCCACACAGAGTGACCGTCATTCTTTGTGTCCAAACAATGCACGGGTTTGAGGTAAAGCTAGCTAGCGGAATGCATGCGCGTCCTTTTTGCTGCAGCTAACCTATTATCGGACGGACATGTTTGCGCCCAAATATCATGTCGTACCACCATCATCGCACCCCCGGTGTATGCGGCTATCAGACGCTACCCCGTAACCCTATAGATGTAGTGGTAATATTGACCGAAAATGGATTACGTGTGCAACCGCATCCTCATTTTGACATTGGCCCGAATTAGGTTATCACCGTGATCGTGATGCAGCGATTTTATATTAGAACCTGTTCGTTTTTCGCGGCCATCGACAGGTTTGGTGATTGAGTTTTCGGTATTGTTGTTTACTGTAAAGATATATAACTTTTTTCACTAGTATCGGTGCACTCTTAGCAACTTTTATTTCCGTTTCAAGCGAAAATCGTGTCAATCAACAATGCCACCAGCCCCTGGATAATCAGCACCAAAATTCCAAAACATCACTTTATAAATAATGCATTCGAATAATGAATGCCTACCGCGCGCCCCGTGCGCGGGAAAATTCGGTAGGAAGGAGGAAAAGTAACGTGCTGAATATTTTCACTTTGGACTGCGCAATTATGATTGGCCCGGTCTCTCGTTGGTTTCAATTTTTTTAAGTGCCCACTCACATTCACATGGTTGCTTGGCGCAGCAGCCACACTTTCCCTGCGGTGGTTGGTTGGCTAACCGATAAGGTCGAATCTGGATCGAACCGAGCACGCTAACTCACCCTCGCCAACCCGCCTTCCATCAACACAGCTGTTGGTACTCAATTGGTAAATACCCGGCCCGATTTTTGTTTTTCCTTTTTTCTTTGAGCGACACGTGCAGAGGTCCTCCACACCTGTATAGTGAAATGATTGAGGAAAACCCCATCAGAGCTACAGTTACACCTCTCCCCTCGGGGTAGACTTTCGTACGGCAACAGATGTGGAAAACCCTCGGACCGGAACTAGCCGGAATGATGACTGCTGATGGGCGCGCCACGATATGTGGTTTACTGGGTCAGGTTTGATTGATTCGCCAAGCAGTGGGAAAAACGCGGGTTTTTGGCACTCAGGTTTTGTTTTGATCTTGTTTTCGCCCATTATACTTTCCGGTGCTGTTTTGTCGAGTTTTGAGATATCAAAAGGGGTAAGAAGAATTGATGGTTTGTTGAGTCAAGGGGCGGATATCCGGAAGATCACAATCGTCTGCCAACCGGGACGGTTGATGACAAAGATATGGTCGTTTGGAATTGGTACCCAAGTAATTACTAAGCCGTAAGAATGGCACCGATTGGATAGTATATATACTCAGAGCCGTTGCGTGCGGTCGGCCAGGTTGGCCCCCGCCAAGGGCGACAACCTTAGGAGGGCGCTAAATTCTTGATCTGCTTTATAAAATGATTGAGGTTAAGTCATAAAATAAGTCAGGATAGGGGGGTATCCTTCACAGGTGCACACAAAATTACTATTTGAAAGTCAAACTGAAAAAGAAAGCCAAAGCAGACAACAAAAAGACTGAGACTCTATCAAAGGCGCCAGAAGACTACGTTACGGTCCTGATAGTCCAGAATAAACAATGAGCAAGACAAAGATTTCAAATTTTATCAAAAATAGCAAAAATTATTGCAAACTTTTTCCGTTCGTTTTCTCAGTTTCATAGGAACAAGGGAAACGGAAATGAAGCCATGGACAGTAAAGCAGGCCACCATAAAACTATAGCAAAGATCGTAGAGTAAGCTAGATCAGTTATCATCGAGAAGATAACCCCATGCCGTACCATGAAAATTGGAGTCTCCTCGATGCCGGGAGGAGTTCCGCAATGCCACAAAGTTGACGATTTCCAACCTGGGTTCAACCGATCTTGCACTAATTTGAATAAGTTGAATCTCTACTTGACTAGTCACATGAGATTTTTGGTGTTCCTGGAAGCGTTGGAAACTCTTTGTTTCTTCTCCATTGTCTAAGACCTGGTGCTGTTTGCTTCGAAATTGTGCCAGAGCTTTCTCTTGCTGGTATATTTGGCGGCCTTTCAAGTGAGAAAACCCATTGTAATTAGTGCTGTGTATTCTCCAATCGGTACCGGAAAATGGACCACTCAGCAAACTATGTTTCCATACGTCTTACCTGCTTGAAGGTTGAAAGCCGAAGAAAAAGCATGTTGTGATGGCGGCAGGCTTCCTTACTGCTCTCGATATTAGCTCATTTTCTCTTTTGCAAGCAGTTAAACGCAGTAGGGCTGTTTACTAGCTCCCATTGAAAGCGAGAGAACACGCTCTCGAGAATCAAGAAATTTTTTTTGCGTTCACGCTTATCTCTCTACCACGCAGGGGGATGCGAAAGTATTAATTCTCGCCCAATTCAAGAGGGAGCGTTCCTCATCAGATGCTCAGTTTCAGAAAGAGCATGTTTGAAAAAATGCCAATAAAATAAGATGGTTTCGTAAACAACAGAATGGCGATATTTTATATCAAATGAGTGCATTATTTAAGCTTTGCGTATTCAAACCAGTCACTATATGTACACACTAAGTGTTCTGGCATCACTGGCAGTTGCACCATTGCACCCGTGTCGAATTGACAGATGCAACAAATTTGTTGTCATGCTGACAGACGACGAAGTGCATCACGAATGTAGTGCGAGGGAACTGTCAGACAACATAAGTAAACAAACAACATAAGAAGGAAAGTAGGATAGAAAAACACCATTTTGAAAGTGATAGTAGTAGAATAGTAAAATACGTTGGAATAAGAAATTAGAAGTTGTGAGCAAGGAAATTATTCGGATAGTGGATAGATTAAAGATTAAGCTGTACTAAGATCCAGAATACGTAAGTTTGTGAAACAATATAAAGCAGTGAATTAAAGCAACAAATTTATGACTAGATACGCGGAGGCAAACACTGGACAAATACGAACGGTACAGTTGAGATTATCAATTCCGAGATAAAACGAAGTAAGTGAACGTACAAATTAATTACTAAAACCGATAAAATGAAAAATGTGAATATTAAATTGTAGATAAATTGCGATAGACAGCGATAGAAGAAGGAAAAGAGGAAGCTGTAAAGTAAGGAGAACAAACAATTGTGAGTAAGACAAATAATCGATTATTTACGGTAAATTAAAATAGTTATTTAGTTTGATCTGCACAGTAAAAAAAGGCGGATTTTCAAAAATCTTGTTTTCGCCTGCCGTCCGAACACTAAGCTAACCCAAAGTTGTTCAGTAATTTCATTTGACGATTTGCACAGTATTTTTAACGGAGATCAGCAAATGATTTATAAAATTGCGAAAGCGTATTCATTTTTCAGCGACCTCGGTAGCTTTCCGAATAATTTGCTGCTAAAACCTGGAATATTTTTAATTGAATTTATTATTACTTTTGCTTTTTTCGGTAAAATATTCATCATTCAGTAAAATACTAACTTGTTCGGCAAAAAGTTAAACATCATTGAATCTCGTCAAAAACATACAAAACACGTACAACAAACTGTTAAATCGCCATTTTCGGAGAAAAACATTAACACGACGTGTTTGCACATTGCAAATACTTCGTAGTCTTTCGTAAAACCATGAATTTTCAACAGAACACAGTGAAAGCAGTAATAGTGAGATTTTTGTGGTTGTCATTGTCATGTTTGAGGTGTATTTATTCCTTGCCTAGGGCAATTTTTCACACGACGATTTTGGATGAATGATTTGACTCGAAAGTATAATAATTAGAAGCCTGATAGTAGATTCAATCGCGAAAAAGTGGAAATAATTCGGCTTTATTGATAATTATTGAAGATTTTTGCGAACAAGCAATTTTTTTGATAATGAGAATGTTTTGTGTTCAGAAATTCCGGGCTAAAATTCGTAATCAAATTCAGGAAATGTAAGATTACTTTCGTTCGAATTTTAATTTTCTGTACAACCTTTAAAAGCTGGTAAATTAATTTCCATTACCAATTCGTCAAATTTAATGATCAAATTACTGAACATGTCAGCAATCCTCATCTGAAAATTTGCTGAGTATTTTTGACGTTTGGATAAAAAGGGAATATTGCGGAGAAATTGGTAACAGAATTGGTTTACTAAATTGACTACCGAATGGCTTGCTGTTGAAAACCCAAGTAAAATTTTCCAGTACTCAATAATTCAAACTAAGTGTTTAATCTATGCACGTTTGGAGGAGCAAATTAATAGACATTTGAGCATTACACTAATATTAGGACACTTTTTATTAAACATGTCCTTGAGAATGATTTGAAGACAACGTTGATTTTATTATGGCAAAGATTGGATTAAGGCGGAAAATGGTAAAATACTGGTGTTTTAACGCAACGAAAACTTAATTCGAGTGCCCTAATTTTCACCCTGCTATTTACGGCAATAAGATGAAGAAAGATGGCAGACGCTGCTTTAACCAAAGGCTTCAAATTAGTAGGGTTATAATATAATTAGGATGAAAATACTCTCAACATCCTATCAGTCTAATAGGCATTTAAGTGGTTACACCACCGTAGAATTTTTAAAAAGTCGAATTTATATTTAATAGTCTAAGATGTGCTTTAGGATGTTAAAAATTATATCTCAAAAAATGGAAGACGAATACGATATATAAATGTTCAAATTATCAATTCTTCCGCAACGCCTTCTGTGTAAACCTCAAACCCACTTTTTTGAGTTGGCCGGAAATACAAGTCGAACAAATGGCTTTTGATTTTTTGAAATTTTCACAGCATATTCGAAATTGAAGTCTCCAGCAACGTATGTAGGATTTTAATTTTTTAATTGGATTTTATTTTGCTTAATTTTTGTTAAATTAACAATTTGTTTCGATTTTAATGGTATTTTCGGCGTTTTTTCACTTAATAGTGCACCATTTCGCGAAAAAGCAAAACAATCGAGAAAAAATCCTACGTAACTGTCATAAGGAATCAGAAAAACTATTTTTGTGACTCTAGGTTCAAAATTACGGGAGATAGTTTTCAGGCCGTGGACCTCTACCTAAAAACTCGCATGGGGAGAAATGCTGCACAGTTGCCATCTTGTGATGAAATTACTAGAAAAAATATTTTTCTGATATATGTTATAAATCTTTTAACAACATTTCAACTCCCTTTATTGTGCCAAGAAAAAATTCCGAAATATGCCCATTTGTTCGAGATCTGCAGTGGTGTAACCCCTTAATGTTGTTCAGCGATTTTGAACTGGAAGCTGCCAATTCAAACATCTTTACTATTCCCAGAAGGTAAAACATGGATACTTATCATGAAAGCCGAGTTAAATATTCGAAAACTGATGTGAACCGAACCAAATTTGGTTCCCTTGGGGGTAAAGAGGAAACTATTTTATTCTCATCTGCCAACTGAGCAATTTATCTCTGTTGCTCCACCAGACTATGATGAGGTAAAAGCAGAGCATCTAATGAAGGTTTGCTCTGTCACAAGCAAGAGGATTCAGTAATGAGAGCATGTGGTTTCTCTCTACTCTCCTAGTTACTGGGCAAAAAATGCGCACCAAAATAAAACTCATGTTATATGCGGGTAAAATATTTCTCTATCTCTTCGTTGCAAAGATGAGTAAAATGAAGCCTGGATGGCGGTTGCAACGACGAGTGTATTGAGCTCACACTCCGGGATGAGTGCCCGCGTACAGAGTTGCCATTTCATGTTCAACGTACAATACACTGTCTTAGTACCTTACCCTGTACCACACAAATGCACGCATGAGGCACGGCACAAACAACCGATCATGCAGACGATCCTTGTCGAAGAAGACGCAAAGCAATCTCGCCCGGTGCGATTGTCACTCAAAATCTTCGCTCGCGAAAGCAAGGGGTTATTGAAAAGGCCAATACCGTCCCGTTCAGTAGATCCATGCATGCCATGTTCAAATCGATAACTACACCAGCGATCTCAACTTTGTAAGCGGGCATGTAAACACGGTAGTTCTCGATGAATGTCTTGTCACCAGTAACGTCATTTGTTTGCTTTTAACGAAATGTAACAATTCTGAGCTTATCTAGGCGAACTTTCGAGATATCTGGCACAGCCTAATTTTTCTGCGTCTTGCGGAATATTAGAATACTTCGCGGACTATCTTTGATCCGAAAGAAGATCGGTTATGGTCGAACCCAGTTCAATGTGTTTGATTTTAACCGTAACCCGGGTACCTTTTTAAGTTTCAATTAATTAAATTCCTATGTTTTATCCATAGCTGGAGATTGAATCTTTGTGACATCTTAGAACTTGACTAAGTCAAGCTTTTGGGTTAATAATATTGTTGATATAGTAAGGGTGGGAGCGAGGAGGGGCTCCTGATTTTTTTTACTACGTAACAGGCCGGGTACCCACAAAACTAAAATACCCGTAACTAAGGTAATATCCAACCGATTTCGATACTTTTGGCCGTTTTGGATTCAGGAACTCATCTAATTTTGGACTTGATAAAAATGAATCAGGTTACTTCATTCGGTTCCCGGGAATCCGGGTTTCCGGAAGCAGGTTCCAGCGCTGGGGTACTATTTGCGAACTTCAATGGAATACTAGCAATATGGGTATCAAAATTCTTGGAATTGCATCAGTAGGCTGTATCTCGTGGTTTTGGAACCATTTGGTGATTTGACCCCGGAACGGACATTCCGGAGCAGGTTCCCGTGGGCCGTGAGTGGCCATTCCATTCCAATTCCATTTTTCAAATTGCCATAGGGTCCCGTAACAATAAAGAACAGACTTCCTAGACAATTTGAAGAGTTTTGATACTCATATTGCTAGTACATTATTAAAATTTACAAATCATATCCTAGTACTGGAACATTACTCCGGAATATCTGGATTTCCAAAAACCAGATCCATTATTCCGGTTCTATTGTACAGAATAAAAAAGTGAACGAGTTCCTGAATCCAAAATATCTAAAAGTGTCCAAATTGGTTAAAGGAAGCCATAGTTATGAGCATTTCAATTTGTGGGTACCCGAGTACCCTCGTTGGCCTGTTAAAGGTGTTTTTTTTGTTGGACACATAACTGTTAAAGAGAATTTCGGATTCTTTGGCGACGAATCTTCATTTTGGGATCATTTGGGTGAATTTAGGAGTCTATTTATGCACGGACCTAGAGCCAGACGCAAAGTGAAAACTGAAGGATAGGAAGAGACTGAAATCATGAGGGATATAAATTGAAGAACAATCTGGATTCAATAGTAACGTGGTAATCTATCTTCAAACGATAGATGGCTGGATGCAACCTATTTTATTAGCAACTGGAACGAAGAATATGTGAAAAACTTAATGATACAGTTAACTCTCTCTATGTCGATATTGAAGGGACCATCGACATAGGGAGAGATCGACATATAGAACACAATGATTTTCTTTGAGACAACTTTTCCTTCAGGACATCATAATACATACCGGGAAATGAATATAGATGCTCGTATTGGGGGGAGTAGGGTAGTAGACGACGAGGTAAAGTGCACTCGCACTGTAAAATATCAAGTTTGCTGTTTGAGAAGGAATCCCTTATTTGCTGTTTATCATTCTGCGGCACATGTAGGGGAACATGGGGAGACTTGACCAGGTTTTCAGATAAACCTGCATAAATCTCTAAAAAAGTTTTCAATCCTTCCAAAGTCATTGAGATATAATGTATAAAGGTATTATTCGTGTTCATAATTTTTTGCGGAATTATTAACTTTTTCAAAAGTTATAAAAGTTTGTCTGAGATCGTTTTTTTTGTAAAATCTCCCCACTGTGGGGAGACTTGACCAAGGCCTGGGGAGACTTGACCAAGAGAATTTTGAAAAATCAGAACAAAAAATAATGACATAAATAATACTGTAATCCTTTTTCCATATTGTCGAAGTCATTAGGTAGCAGTAAAAAATATAAAAGGGTTGCATTTCATAAATTTCGACTGTGTTTAATGCTTTTCCT
This sequence comes from Topomyia yanbarensis, assembly GCF_030247195.1. Classification (NCBI taxonomy): domain Eukaryota; kingdom Metazoa; phylum Arthropoda; class Insecta; order Diptera; family Culicidae; genus Topomyia; species Topomyia yanbarensis. The sequence goes on along the minus strand of NC_080671.1, from coordinate 394,470,687 downwards.
TTTAAGGATTAACTGTACTGCTTACATTGCATATTAACACGTCACGAAATCAGCCATATTACTACCTACTTTGTTTACTACTACAAAAACATATAGACTGATGTTTGATATGGGATTTTTTTGTGACGTGATTAACTAACAGTAGGTACGACAGCATAGTAAATATCAGAAAATTTTTCTTTCTTCGGCTTATTGCCACTTGGTCATGTCTCCCCATAAAATCTTGGTCAATTCTCCCCAACATTACTACAATTTCGTTCAATCTCGTGCAAATTTTAGTAATAACTATTTCATTGTTCCGATTTATGTAAAATCATTTCACTAGTTCATAAAGTATAAAATAATGTATGAGTACTTTAGAAGTAATTATTAGACGAGTAGTCCATGTCCATACAAAGTTTGATACAAAATTACATCATTTAACGCAAATTTATTAAATACGGAATCTTTTCTATAAGGAAAGCATTTTTCATTCCAAACTTTTAAAATTACCTTGACGGCCCGAAACTAGCATAAAAATATTTTTGAAATTTTTTCAAGAACCTAATAGAACACGTCATAGCCAATAATAGAATTCTGCGCTTGGTCAAGTCTCTCCATGTTACCCTAATTTAAAAATTGTTTTGACCACGAAAGAATGATTTCCGTGCTACAGATGGCTGCATTTTGAATATTTTTATAGCAAGTTAAAGTTAAAATTTTGAACCTAAAAATGCATAATTTCTAGAAAACCTCGATAGTTGCAGATTAAGATGAATTCGTTTTACAAAGTCTCGTAGGAAAACATTGAATATCCACTTCATCCCAAATCATGTCTTTACTGTCCCTACATGCGGAATATTGATATAGGACTTAGCGCCCTGATCGCCAATTTTCATTTCATTATGTATATGTTTTGTGATGTCCTGAGAGAAAACAAAAACACATCGACATAGACAGAGAATAATGCAGGCAAATATAAAGCTAGGTACATCGAGATAGGGAGATATCGAGATAGAGAAAATATCGACATAGAGGAGTTTGTATACGTGCGATCTGAAGGGACCTACGAAATAATCGAGATAGAGAAAGATATCGACATAGAGAATATCGACATAGAGAGAGTTAACTGTAAAAGTATCCTTTAAAGTAATCTGGACAGATTTTCACTTTCTCTCCTACGTTTCGACAATGTATTTTTGTCTTCTTCAGGGATTGAATGTTTTCTGTCTGTTTGTCTGTGGTCCTTTTTGTGAAAGTATCTAAATGTTCCTTCACAAAAGGACCACAGACAAACAGACAGAAAACATTCAATCCCTGAAGAAGGCAAAAACACATTGTCGAAACGTAGAAGAGAAAGTGAAAATCTGTCCAGATTACTTTAAAGACTGCATGCCGAACAGCCTTACCCATAAAACCCCGACAGTCGTAAACACAGAAATACATAAAAGTATCTTTGTTTCATTTGCTTGTGCAAAAAGATGAGTGGGTGCAGTCTGGAATGTAACCAAAATGCTGTGACGGGCCTTGGACTGGTACACTCAGGTTTTTTACGCGATTTTTTACGAGGTTTTTTACGCGGATTTTCCAATTACGCGGTTTTTCCAATAACGCGGTTTTTTTACGCGGATTTTCCAATTAACGCGATTTTTGCAAAAATATTCTAAGACCTTTTGAAAGCAAAAGACATAGACTTTCTTCTGAAAAAAAATATCTAAGTCCTTTTAAATGCAAAGAACTTAGAAGAATTTTGGCAGTTTTTATTTTGCGCGGATTTCGCAATTAACACCGTTTTTGCAAAAAATATTCAAATATGCAAAAGTCCTTTTGAATGCAAAAGACTTTCGGAAAGATGGAAGAGACGGGACCGGAAGACTCCTTATGCCACAATATGGGTATTTTCGGAATGGACTTGACGAGTAGTTGCCAGAAATTGACTTTTGACGCCATTTTGAAATCCTAGATGGCGACTTCCAGTTTAGCGAAATCCGCTATAACCAAATCAATATGGGTATTTTCGGAATGGTTTTGAAGAGTAGGTTCCACAAATTGATTTTCGACGCCATTTTGAAATCAAAGATGGCGGCCTCCGGTTTAGCGAAAATCAATATGGGTATTTTCGGAATGGTCTTGACAAGTAGGTGCTAGAAATTTATGTTTGTCGCCATTTTGAAATCCGAGATGGCGACTTCCGGTTTAGCGGAAATTCTCTACAACCCATGCAATATGGGTATTGTCGGAATGGTCTTGAAGAGTAGGTCCCAGAAATTTATGTTTGACGCCATTTTGAAATCAAAGATGGTTTAGCGAAAATTGCTATAACCCAATCAATATGGGTATTTTCGGAATGGTCTTGACAAGTAGATGCTAGAAATTTGTTTTCCGCCATTTTGAAATCCGAGATGGCGACTTCCGGTTTAGCGGAAATTCTCTACAACCCATGCAATATGGGTATTGTCGGAATGGTCTTGAAGAGTAGGTGCCAGAAATTTAGGTTTGACGCCATTTTAAAATCCAAAATGGCGGCTTCCGTTTTAACGAAATTCGCTATAATCCAATCAATATGGATATTCGCGGAATGGTCTTGACGAGTAGGTGCCAAAAATTGATTTTTGACGCCATGTTGAAATACAAGATGGCGACCTACGGTTTAGCGACATTCACTATAACCCAATCAATATGGGTATTTTTGGAATGATCTTGGCGAGTAGGTGCTAGAAATTCATGTTCGACGCTATTTTGAAATCCAAGATGGCGACTTTCGGTTTAGCGAAATTCTCTACGACCCTTGCAATATGGGTAGTGTCGGAGTGGTCTTAACGAGAAGGTGCCAGAAATTTATGTTTGACGTCATTTTGAAGTACAAGATGGCGACTTCCGGTTTAGCGAAATTCGCTTTAACCCATGCGATATGGTTATTTTAGGAATGGTCTTAACGATTAGGTGCCAGAAATTTATGTTTGATGCCATGTTGAAATCCAAGATGGCGACTTCCGGTTTAGTAAAATTCGCTATAACCCAATCAATAAGGGGATTTTCGGAATGGTCTTAACGAGTAGGTGCCAGAAATTGATTTTTGACGCCAATTTGAAATCCAAGATGGCGACTTCCGGCTTAGCAAGATTCTCTACAACTCAATCAATATGAGTATTTTTGAAATGGTTTTGATGAGTAGGATGGGTTATAGCGAATTTCGCTAAACCAGAAATCGGCATCTTGAATTCCAAAATGACGTCAAAAATCAATTTTTGGAACCTACTCTTTAAGAATTGATTTTTGACGCCAATTTGAAATCCAAGATGGCGACTTCCGGCTTAGCGAGAATCTCTACAACTCAATCAATATGAGTATTTTCGAAACGGTTTTGATGAGTAGGATGGGTTGTAGCGAATTTCGCTAAACCAGAAATCGCCATCTTCAATGCCAAAATGGCGTCAAAAATCAACCTACTCTTTAAGAATGTAGCTAACCCGGAAGTCGCCATCTTGAAATTAAAAAGGTATTGCTCTATAAATTTATGTGTTGCCTCTCTTTCTCGTACATGCTTAGAATAGGAATTTTCAAAAAAAATGGTTGGTCTTCAAAGTTAAATAACTTTATCGGGGAACCTCCAATCAATATGCAGTCTTCAACAAAGCTGTTCGTTATAAAATAAGCTACGCGACCATATGTTTTGAGGTATGCAGAATCAGTGTAGAATTTTTTTTATTGGATTTCCGAGTTTCCATCTATATTACTACAGAAACTTGAAACCTCTTGTGGGTAAACTAGAGTTATTGCAAAAAACTTATATTTAGCAAATGATCTGTGCATCCAATTACCATTTGAATTAGACTTGTTCCAAAAAAAGTCAAAATTGTTGCCGGTCTAATACCCATATTGTTGAGGTGCGGGTTATAAGGAGTCTTCCAGACCCGTCTATTCCATCTTTCCGAAAATCTTCTAAGTCTTCTGCATTCAAAAGGACTTATTTTTTCAAAAACCACATAAAAACCGCGTTAATTCAAAAATCCGCGTACAAAAAACCTCGTTAGAAAGCAGCGCAAAAAACCGCATTTTGCATTGACTTTTGATTTCATAAGTTCTCATCAGTTTAAAGGGTTTGTTCAGAAACACAAATCGTGTTTTTGTTTTTGGAGGTTTCCAGCGCTAGCTTACTCCTCTCTAAATTAGAGTCGGATTATGATGAGACGAAGTCGAAACGCAAATTCCACAACTAAAGGAACATGTGCCTAACAAAACAATATTGAATTTATGTGCTATTCAAGGATCACTGCAAAGTTTTGTTCAAATCGAGTATGGTCGAGTTTAAGGACTGCTGCTTTATCATGGAATTCTTCGTTTACAGTTTAGTTTTTGCAGATGTCGAAAAGGCGAAATAAATTGACAAGCAATTAGCAACTAAATCAATTCCAGCTGTGAACCTTCCTGCAATGTTCCTGCCTACTTCTACTCCACATTCGTGCACGGAGTGGTCGAGTTCTTTGTGTAAAATCAAACATATCTCACAACCGACAAAATAGAATTTATCGAGCAAGCTAGGCCTCAAATCGGTGCCGAGCCGACTCTGGAAGATTAGCACTCGCATTTGGAATGTTCTACCTTTATGCAATTGCAAGTAAGCGACTACTCTCACCACGGTCAACAGGTGCTGCTACGACGACGGTACTCCACCCGGTTTGTGCATTTCGTGTGACGCACTGCAGCAAGAATGCTGACAATTACTACACCGCCGTCGTGTCCGTGTCAGGTAATCGCCTCAGCCAATTTAGCGAAAAATAAGCCGACATCGTCACAGTCCGCCAGATGCTGCTGGAAAATTTATATGACGCACCTTGAACTGACCTTGAAGCTATGAATTGAACTTGCTCTCTGCTTCAAATCTACCGACCGCCACCCGGTGCCAAGAAGGAGAGACCAGGACCTAGTAAAGCGCGCACGGGAATACCCTCTTTTTTATTGTATAATAATCACGAAATGACATAACAGCCATCGATTGTCGTTCCGATCTTCTTCTTCTTCTTCGGTGATCGGTTGAGGTGTGTCTTCGCCGAGAAATTACACCCGACAGTGTACCGAAGCAGCTTCGGCGGTCGATTCGTACTAGCAGCTGGTATCTTAAATAATTATTTATAATCACAACAACAATAAATAGTGACATTCGTGCTGCATTCTTATTTCCTTTGTCAATCTTAGTCGAAGGTCATGGATAAGGCATGCTTCCTGGATGACTTCAAAATAAGATATATTTTTCGACAATGTTAGTTAAACCGATGCAACATTTCCAACTCCTTTGAATCGGTTTGGAACAACGGAACAGTTTCGCTGGCCGAGCGCAGTATTTTCACGGGGAGCGATGAGGACAACAACAAAAACGGCAGTGCCAAGGGTGCTTTTTATAATTACCCCACAGTAAATGCTTACAAGAAGACCGATGTGTGCGTCAATGTCGTCGGTTTTTGTTGTTTGTTAGCTTTTATACTATTCTATTCTTTTCGTGTCGCCCGCGGCGAATTGGACGAGCCAACGAGGCGCTTTCTCGGTATACAAGTTCATTCAAGATCAGTGAGAGAAAGGGCCACTTTTATGAGTTTGTGTAGTTGTTTTAGCATAAGACATTTCGAAGGAACTTGTTGTAACACTAGATCAATTATAATTTATCTTTCTTCATGCTCAACAAAAGACTTCCCATAAGTCGATTATTTGTGTCTCATCAGTAACTGACAGACCGCATGGGTAGTTAGCTATGCACTAAATCCAAAAATGCGACACTACTTAGGTACTATTTAACCGACTGGTCAATACTGTTGTCCTGAAAGAACAAGGAATTCATATTTGCTGCATATTCCATGGAGCACGGATTTGATGTCAGGACTCAGGACTAGCGATCAAGCCGGTCTGTCAATTACTGATAAGATGAATTATCGTCTTATTGAATGAAGGAATCATGAACAAATTTGGTTTAATCAAATTTACTCTCGGAGGGGAAACAGCGACGAGACTGTTAAATATTTTTTACAATACGGAAAACATTCGTTTACGTAAACGATATCCGATTGCAATTTTAAAATACTGCCAACATTTTATTAAGAATTGGTAGCTCGCCCTTTTCATACTACTTTTACGAACTTTTTAATGTCACATTATCGACAAGTAGAAATTATATTTCCCATCTGTTTTCTTTCTATGAAAAATACAATTATTTATTGCGAAAGCTCATGAAACATTGCATAAAAAATGCACAGAAAAAATCCGTTCATAAATTTACGAAAAAAGATCACGATTTCGTGAACTGAGCGATTTACAAAAATCATGACCATGTTTCTTAAATTATGAATAATAAATTTCGTATTCATGAAATTCTTTGTGTTTCCAAAAGACAACATCACCACAAAAATAAACATTGCGTGACATTGCAATGTTTGATTGCGTTACAGTGGTTCTTCCCTGAACATGTTTAGTTTTTGTTATGATTGTTGTTCATGATTTGGGGATACACTGGTTTGTATAAACGATATTAATTAAAACAGCCGGTAGTTAAACGATGGTCATGGTTTCAGGAGCTTAGTCGCGAAAATCGTGATTTTTCATCACGTTACGTTTTATTCATCAGTTTACTGCCGGAATTTTCGGGCAGATTAGCCTGATCTATGTCCTTAATTTAAGGACTTTAGTAGCGATTTTTTTAGTTTCTTATCACGTTATCGTGATATTTTAGTCTTGAGTTTACCATCGAATTTGACACGTGGAGTAATGTGACTCATGTTCATGGTATCAGCGGTTTAATCGTGATATTTGTAATATCGTGATGTTTTTGTACGTTACCATCGGACTTAACGTAAAATTAATGCTGAACACGAGTTATGTGTTGGTTTTCCGATATTTCTGTTTTTGAAAAAAATATGGTCATCAACATGAAACATACGCTTGGAGGCCTGATAGGTCAACCGACTGGAGACATTATAGCTCACTACTATACCGTAAATCAGAAATATTTTAACAGGAAAATTGTGCACAATTTCGTGCGAAAAACACCAAAACGAAGTGAAGAGGACGTAAACAACACAATTCCACCTGTTCGAGATGGCGCCAGTATTCGATCAGCCTCTAAACAGTTCAAGGTTCCGTTCAAAACATTACGTGCTTGTGTGAAAGGAAAGTGTTCGTCATTAATGAAAGCGCGTCAAATATTTCGTGTGAGTTAACAATATAATAATTTAAGGCAAGAAGTAGATGATCAGAAACGGAAGGAAAAGAAATAAAAAAATGCTCCGAAGCGCAAACGTGATTGTCGCACAGGTAAGCAACCACATGACCCGGAATGCACAACATCAATTCCACACTCTGGTGACGACGAAGGCACCGAAGAAGTCACAAGTACAAAGCTCCGAAGCGCAAACGTGATTGTCGCACAGCTAAGCAACCACGTGACCCGGAATGCACAACATCAATTCCACACTCTGGCGACGACGAAGGCACCGAAGAAGTCACAAGTACAAAGCTCCGTTCAAAACATTACGTGCTTGTGTGAAAGGAAAGTGTTCGTCATTAATGAAAGCGCGTCAACTATTTCGTGTGAGTTAACAATATAATAATTTAAGGCAAGAAGTAGATGATCAGAAACGGAAGGAAAAGAAATAAAAAAATGCTCCGAAGAGCAAACGTGATTGTCGCACAGGTAAGCAACCACGTGACCCGGTATGCACAACATCAATTCCACACTCTGGCGACGACGAAGGCGCCGAAGAAGTCACAAGTACAAAGCTCCGAAGCGCAAACGTGATTGTCGCACAGCTAAGCAACCACGTGACCCGGAATGCACAACATCAATTCCACACTCTGGCGACGACGAAGGCACCGAAAAAGTCACAAGTACAAAGCTCCGTTCAAAACATTACGTGCTTGTGTGAAAGGAAAGTGTTCGTCATTAATGAAAGCGCGTCAAATATTTCGTGTGAGCTAACAATATAATAATTTAAGGCAAGAAGTAGATGATCAGAAACGGAAGGAAAAGAAATAAAAAAATGCTCCGAAGCGCAAACATGATTGTCGCACAGGTAAGCAACCACGTGACCCGGAATGCACAACATCAATTCCACACTCTGGCGACGACGAAGGCACCGAAGAAGTCACAAGTACAAAGCTCCGAAGCACAAACGTGATTGTCGCACAGCTAAGCAACCACGTGACCCGGAATGCACAACATCAATTCCACACTCTGGCGTCGACGAAGGCACCGAAGAAGTCACAAGTACAAAGCTCCGAAGCGCAAACGTGATTGTCGCACAGCTAAGCAATCACGTGACCCGGTATGCACAGCATCAATTCCACACTCTGGCGACGACGAAGGCGCCGAAGAAGTCACAAGTACAAAGCCAGACGCAGCTACTGAAATTTTTTTTTCAGCATTTCCTTGCGCGGTTTCAAGAATGTTCACATCATTTGCCACTTCCTTATTTTCTTACCTGAATGACGTCAATGAATTTCATTTATTATTTGTGTTATCAATTTTTAAATAATCTGCAGTTCATACTCTTCAAACAAAAGTTGAACCGATGATTTTCTAGGCGCGTACATTGTTTATTACCTAGCCGTATCCCCAGATTTTAAATACATTGAAAAAGCACCTTTGCCTTATTGAAATTAGCTTGAAAAATATTTAATCATGCAGAAAATCATTAATGCCAAAACGTTGCCAGATGTATTACCTTTCCAATCAGTGCAAAAATGCCATCGCACGAACTCGCCAAAGAAAACTGATCTACTTGACCGCACTCTACTCTAGATCTTGGTTTTGTGAACTATTTCACGAGCAGGAATGGTCAGTCGGGATTATTATACTCGGAATCATGAACCATTTCACGAAAATATGAATGATTTTTTATGATTTTGTGAACAATGTTATGGACACACCAAAAAAATAATGAAATTTAAACGACATGTAAATCAATACGAATGTAAACATACAATGATTGAATCAAACATTTGATTGAAAATTACATTAAAATCAATTGGAGCATCAAACAGCATACAATTTTACACTTTCATTCGTGTAATATTACATGTCATTCATTTTACAGCAGTATTCGAGTAAAAATACAATGAAGTGCTTTGGATTTCCGTTTAAAGAAGCTGTAATTTTCAATCCACGTGTAAAATTATAATAAAATTCGTTGAAGAAAGCACGACAAGTCGTGTGTATTTGTGGTGGAACTTAATTCTACATTTATATTCATGCTCCAAATATGTGCATGAAAATAAACTTAAAATTACAAAATATTTCTTTCTGAGAACGTACATGGTAAGCTGTGAGATATAGACTAGAAATCATGAACCATCGCAAGTACATGAATAATATTGTATGATAAAATTATTTCACTAGCACGAACCTATTACAGCGAGAAATCACGAACCAGTTTACGTATACATGAATATTATTTAATAAATATGTGAACTATTTCATGGGCCTGCGGTCAGTCATGACTCGAAATCGTGAACAAATTCAATACATAAATAATATTTTATGATTGTGTGAACAGTTCACGAACACGGATACCTATTTGACGGCGCCGGTGGTTGAGTGGTAAGCGTGACCGCCACTCATTCCAGTTGGTCTGGGTGCAATCCGAACCGAGGTCGTTGAGATTTTTCTGAGGTGATAAAATCTGTGGTCAAAAATATGTGGATCGATATCTAGTCCAGATAGTGGAGTCACCTCTCTGGCGTCGGTAAAGAAGATGTAAAATCCAACTTCTATACTTACTAACAAATATCTTCTCCTCCCGTGATACTTGTGGAGTGCGCAGTAGTATATACGGCCTCTAGCAAAAGCAAGTATTGGACTAACAATCCTTCCTTTTCCTTCCGCGGTCTACGTTCGGGCCTGGCCGGCGCCGGTATTGATCAATAAAACCCTTTAGGACGGACGGAGTATTGTTGTTCTTTTCGAGAAACACTGTTTTTGAAACAGTATGCTTAGATCGGTATACTAAGCAGAGTATTTACTGGGGAATATAGCCCTCATCTGACCGAATGGCGAACAAGATTCGCCGTCGAAATCTCAGGCTTCCCGCACAAAATAATTCACATCAAACTCTATAGAACCATATCTGATGTGCTTTCGGTTAAAAAATCTTCCGCAAAGTATGTGTAATAGGCTGTCTAAAGAAAGCAATTGACATTACTGACAACTATATTATGACAGGCTACCGCACCTACATGCCCGCTCACGAAGTTGAGATTAACGGTGTGGTTACCGATTCGAGTTTTTCAAGTGTGGATCTACTGAAAAGACTTCCCATGAGCATCGACAAGTTTGTACCTGTGTACAAAATTTCGTGCACGCGTTCAACCTCAAACATGCTTCGTATCGATGTACAGGTTCGTCTCGAACATCGAACGATTCGCACAAGGCGAAAAGAATCAACGCTAGTGATGATGAGAGTGAGAAAGAGAAACCTAGTGCCACGAACTAATGTGTACGCACCGCGTGCGCGTACATGGGGTACGGTTGTGGAGGCGAACATGCGCACGTGTTTTGATACGAAACAGTGTGTTTAAATTTGTACACGATGTATAGGTTTAATATGAGCACGGAGCCAGAGCGAACAGTGTGTACGATGCAAGGGGTGAGTCGCTTAGCACAAATCGAATTGTGCATACAAACAAACAGCGTTATAGCTCGTGCTGCAATGTACCAAGATGTGCCACGGTGTGCCACGATGTGCCATGGTGTTCAGTAAAACAAAAGCAATGGTTGCTATGATTATTCAACTACACTTTGTTGACAGTTTTCGAATTGTCAGAAGTGTGCCCCAGTGTGCCACACATTGTGGTAACGAGTGAAATGATCGTGTATTACTGTGAATCGTAATCTTATATCGTGTTATCGTAGGTGATACAGTGTGCATAGCACATTGTTCTAAGCGACTCACCCCTTGGTACGATGTTCATTTGGGAAGACTGCTGCTGAAAAACGGGACGCACGCTATGGGCCTGGAAAATTGCAATTGTTGTTTATTGCATTGAGTCAAGATAACAGGACTTTCTTGAAGTTCGAAGCACTGAATTTCGTGGAATTTTATCGAAATACATGGTAATGTTGTGCTTCCGCGAGCTTACTCACGATCAATTGTTTCGGATGATACTAGAACAATTGGTGCTAATTCGTTGTACAAAAATGAATTTTACCTAATTTTATCTTCAGGGAGAAACGCAAAAGTAATATTTCGCCTACTTTGATAGCGGGAAAACAATTTTTTTAATATTTGAATCTGGGGTACTAGAACTGTAAAGATCGTTTTATGATTGCGATTGGGCGTATTTGTGATGATTGCGATTGCATGCTCGTTTTTGTAGATCATCGCGAAGTGCTCGAGCGATTGTATGTTAACGGGTTCGATCGAGAGGGCGTTTGTATGTCGCGTGTGTTCGCGTGTATAAATTCGATCTTATAACCGTGTGGCCATTCGCATATTCGCGTATTTTTTGACGATCGAGAGGAAACTAATACTTAATTTTTAATGTGCCGTTCAGATACTAGAAGAGAGAAAGTTTCCCCCTATCACTAGAGTTCCCGGTTCATGTCGAACACGAACGTTAGTAGGTTCATGCGTGAACATCGCTTATAAATTTAAAAGTGCTAAAATGGTTACTTAATTACCGTGGTGTCTACATGTTTACGACTTCTCAAGCGTACCTACGCTTGAGAAGTCGCAAACATGTAGACCCCCGGTGATTAAGTGGATGATCGCGAAGGACTCAAGCGTTTGTATGTTAACGTGCTGAATGCTAAAAGAACCACTAGAGCTTTCGATAACGTCGCCATGTTGTTTAGTGGATTTGAGCGTTATTTCTTACTTGCCAACTTAAGGCGTGGACCTAGGCTGCTAGGAACGAGGATGGGTACTTCCGGATATCATATTCATGATCGCTCGGCCGAGATTCTAATTTACATTTTTTTATTTGTTATTTTTAGGGCGGTGGTTGTTAGGACCGAGGATAGGAATTTCAAGACGTGACCGATTCATAATCGCGCGAACACGCGCGTTTGTGTATTCACCCTTGATCGCGTTTCTATGTTTATAAGTGTTGAAACGTTCATTTAATCACCAGGAAGTTTTCATGTTTGCAAGCTTACGCGTGTAGCTATGCGTGGACGATCGCGGAGAACTCAAGCGTTTGTACGTTGTCGTGCTAAATGCTAGAAGAAAATAAGTCTACCCATATAACTATTGCTCCTGATCCGGTCGTCATGAACGTATTGTTCAGTGGTAATCCCCTCCTTTTTTATTCGTCCATCTGACGATATGACCTCATGGGAAGCTTGAAAAAAAACTAAAACTATACGGAAAAAATATCCAAGTGCATCCACATATACAAACCAATTAAATGACATTTATCAGAGTAGTCCCACGTCAACAGCTCATACAATCTCATAGGAGCATTGAATTTTTACCGTAGAAATAAGTAACAATGCCAAATTGTTCGCTCGGACAACAAAAAACAACAAATGTTGAGGCACAAATCTGATTCTAGCCGATATTATGAGAGCTGTCATTGAATAAAGTACACAAGATAGTGATAGAATGATGGACTTATTCTCAGGTGAAGTGAAAACTCTTGTGTTTCATTTATACGGACAATAATTTGAAGACAATGAATGATCTTAGGCGAAGTTACGATTTTTCGTTTGCGAATCCTTCTTTACTTACACTACGTAGCCCTTTAGTACATATTAAAAAGCATATAAATGATTAATGCCAACTATTAAAAATACGTCCACTATAAATGTGCACCATAAAAAAACCCGGTCGTTCAAATTTACGGACACCAAAAATCTCTCATTGCATTATTCAACTCATCAAATTGAAACAAAAGGTGAACGATTATTTTTACAACGGCCACCTGGCCACCTTAATGTCTTAATAAGTCACATGTAACACTGCCAAGTAATCCCACCAATCCACCAAAGGTGTTGGCAAGGTGTAAGCTGATGTGCATTTAGCATCGCCTCCGTTCACCTAACACACTAACGAATCCGTTTCCTACCGTCAAGTAGACAGTTGATCGACTAACGACGATGCCGACGACGACGACGAGAGCTGTCGGATCTTTTGAAGCTATTAATAGATCAAAAGGAATGAATGAACGAACCGCACGTGATTTATTTAAATGCAACAAAAATTACATCAGCAACTACGTGGACCATTATGAAAAGGCGTGAAATGGATCACATTTGGAGGATTTTCTCAATCGATACCTTGTGCCATGTTGGAATGTGTTTTATAGCAAGGTAGACTGCTTCCTTCTCAACGCCAAACGTCGTTCGGTTTGTTGAGTACGTTTCGAATCACATTTCGCTACATTTTCCGGTCCAATTTACAACGAAGTAACTCAAAAGGTATAGATTTCAGCTACTGCAAAATACAAAAAACAACAAACCGAGAACCAAGACAGTGTATAACGAGCATGCAAATCTGATTTGAATTCCACGAGGGCCTCCTCCCATGGCTATGGCTTCGCTTGTATGGGCTGGTGTGGTACGTGGTTGGGTTTTCCACCCAGCTGTGTTTTCCTCGTTATAACCGACAGACATCAAGGTCACCGTGACAGTGAGTGCCAAGTGCAGTCGGTGGTTTCACACCCCAAAAATATATGCATATGGATGGTGATGATAAAGGAAAAAGGATTACCGAAGCCTCCGGAAAGCTCGAGAGGATTATAAATAAAGTAGATGCAGCAACCAGCTGACTTGAGCCAGCCCGTACTGGATGGTCTCTGGCAGTGGCGGCAGCAGCATCCGTTGTTTGTAGCTTACGAATCCATACGACCGATGGACAGTGCCGGATTCGTGTCGGTAGGATAGAAGTGGGACAGAAAATCTCTAAAAATATGGTTTCCTGATAACATCATATTCAGCCAAAAAAATCCAGTCAAATGACGCAATTTTGCAATTAATACGATTATTAACCGATTATAGATAAAAGTTTCAGGATGATCAAATAGTCCCTTTACGACACTGATGGTGCCCATAAGTAATATGCGAAATAGGTGATCGCAGATACTAGTGATACTGTTAATAAAAATTAAAATCACAAATAGAAGCACCTTCATTTATCCTACCATCAATCATAGAACAATTATTATGGTTCGATTTTTTTATTGCTAGGATACACTCCGGTGTTTGGAATTTCCTCTCTAGCGTCGATGATAGGCACCCGGCGCGAGCAGAACCGGACGAAAAAAAATCGGCCCATTTCATTTCGATTTTTGACCTTTCCCCTGGATCAGTCCCTGAAACTATGTTTCATAATGAATTATTGTCATAATTTATAACAGACAATATGCCAGCCCAAAATCCTGAACCAAACGATGGAGAACTGGTGCCAACATTTCGTGGTCGAGTATCCTGACTGCTTTTGCCACAAGCACAGAGCGCAATAGATTTTTTTTCGATTGTCCGAATTCGATAAATTATGCTCTGAAGGCTAGGCGTAGCAGAATTTTTTCAATATTGCAAAGAGAAAAAAACCATAGCTGTTAAAATTCTGCGCTGGAATAAGAGCAAAAACGTTCGAAAAATCCGATATGCGACGGCATCCATCGAAAAATTTTACCACTTCGCATCCAACATTCACCCGCTGTGCAATTTGAAACGTCAAAATCAGCTTTGCCGGAGCAGGCGGCGAGAGCGAGCCGCCGTAGCCGTTCATCTCTCACATACACACGCACTCTACGATCTTCATTCACCATCGTTCGACGTCACACCAGCAGGCAGGCAAGCAATGCATTGCTGCTGTCGTAGTAGTGCACATTTTGCATCGGCTGGTCAAACTGGCTGGAGTAAGAAGCGTGAATGGGAGCGAAGCTGTGTGTGCGTTTGTGGTGTAAGTTTGGGCAGCAAGAGGAAAATTGATTTACAGCACTCTTTCGAAAAATACGATCAATCAACGATTCATCGTAGCGGGCGAAGTCCAGTATTTTAACAGAATGTTGGACAGGAAAGGTTATTTTTAATTTGAAGTAGCTATGGAGAAAGTTACTGGTACTTTTGGGTTATCCATTCATATGAAAGGACACACCATCATTTTGACATTTCGCTCCTGCCTAGTATCGGATCCTCTCCCGAGTCTCCCACACGGATCATGACGCCATTTTGAAAATGTGCGAAACAACCTATCTGTACGTGCAGTTGGGTACAGATGTGTGCATAGAGTGGGAGAATAGTCTACCGGAGAGCGTCAGTGCTGCCAGAAATACTGAAAATATAAAATGTTTACATACACAGAAAAATTAAGCATATTTAAACCAAAAACATGTATTATTGAATCCATTCATTGTTTATTACTTCAAATAACAAACTTATTGGTCTGGAAACATTTTTTATTAGAACAACAATAAACTTTTACTTTCAATAAAAACAGTTTGATTTCAATTAAATAATTATTAAAAATGGGAAGAATATTTTTTATTGAAATGATAAATAAATTTTATTGAATTAAATAAATTGACTGTCTCCAAGCCAATCATTTAATTAATCTTATTTAATCTATATGTTTATTGGAACTACAAATCTTTTTTCCGAATGTAGAAAATTGATTTGATTTCTTCGAGTATTTTTACCAATTGATTTTATGTTTTTCATTACAGATTATTAAGAATAAACCAAAATGAAGGTTGGTTTATATAAGTATGGTAATGGGTCTATTTAAACACTATAAGAGAGGGTTCCATACTATTTCGCTAATTACTATGCTTACACTTGATGAAATGCGTATAAATTGGTACTGATCTCCATTATTTCGCTTCTAAGAAACAGTCAAACAACACAAAACGGCGTAGGAAATGTAAAATATTTGAATGTTGGAGCGTACCGAAAATTTTAAATCGTGACAATAGGAAAAGTCAAAACTTTTCGAGTCCAATATCCGGTAGTAGAGAAATTATATATATTATATTGCAAAACATGAAATACAGTGGAGACCCTGGGTCCTATTTGCACAATCACGTCACCTGGTGACTAGAAGAAAGTTTTTTTCCAGTCTCTAAGTGACTGTGAGACTGGGGCTCTCGATCTTATCAGCCCCTGATTTTGTCAGTTTTTTAACCCTATGAATTTAATCGAATTTGATGATCATAGAAATGTCTATGATTTCTTGGAATTGGTGTGAACATAGATATTAGGGTGTCCCAAAATGACATCATGTTAAAAAAGTCATCGGGCTCACTTCTTAAATGAAAGGTTAGAGTATTAGGAGCACTTTCTTCTTCGGAATGAATTTGCTATTTTTATGAATATCATAAAATGTCAAAAGGTTATTTAACGAAAACTTAAATAACTCATACCCCATTTGCCGTAGCTATACACTTTCTTCAGAAAAATTACGCCCCTGTATTCAACTATATAAACTGTTTTCTATACTTTTAAAAAGTTTGTAGAAAAACACTAAAAATTTCACTTTTTACTAAGTTTTAATGGCTCTGCCGCTCTTATAATTCAAAATTTTTACGATCTAACTAACTTCTCCATTGGGACCATCAGAAAATAAAAAAATGCTGAAAAAAGTCTAAGGTCGTTCAGGAGCACTTCAACAGGCATAAATTTGAAATTTTATCCAAAATCGGCCCATTTTTCAAAAAATCAAAATTCGCCACCAGTAGGAAGCGTTTTAGCAAATTCACTCGGAAGAAGAAAGTGGTCCTAATACCCTAAGTTTTCATTTAAGAAGAGAGCCCGATGACTTTTTAACAAGATGTCATTTTGGGACACCCTAATAGATATACATTTGATTTGCATTCCGAAGTGTTGGTTGTTGTTCTATTGATTTTCTTTTGATTTCATCTAATTTAACAAAAGTATGATGTAGAAATAAAAGGCCTGACGAATCAAATTTACCAGATTCAAACCCCATATTTTTTCACACATGTAATATTTTGTTACAAATATTAAAAGAACCAATAAATTACAATACTAACTAAAATTAGGGTGATGGGCCCATTATTGCTATGTATCTATTATCACGCTACCCATTTGAAGCCGTTGGTTAGAGCAGTGTCTGTCATCTTTGTTTTGAGTCAAATGGTAGCGTAACAATAGGGGCACTCGATTCGTGTTTTCGTTGCGCTCAAACATGAGAATTTCACTGTTTTCAGCGCATGTATGTTATTATCTTGGTGCTTAACAACGAAGCAAAGCTGTTGATGCCAATTTGTACGCATTCCATTGTTTGTAGGCCGAGTAATTAATGAATCAGTGAGGCGCCCTTCGTAGTATGGTGAAAATAGGCACTTCAATTCCATTGTCAATTCCGAGCGAAATGAAAACATTGAGCTGAATAAGCCCATGGGCCGGAGGAATCCCAATCGATTTCTTTTTTCAATTTGTAAAATGAAAATAGCAAAAATTTTAAAAAATGTTGGAAACCGAAAAGTGTTTGTTATAGCATCAATGCGGTGTTTGAAGGCGACGGACGGAGCATTTTCTTGGGAGACTTTGCGAAGTCAGTTGACGCTAGGTGTTTGAAGGCGACGGATGGAGAATTTTTTTTTCGAGTAGCACTGTTTCTGAAACAGTAAGCTCAGATCGGTTTACTGAGCAGACGATTTATTGGGGAATGACAACCCGCATCAGACCGGATGGCGAACAAGATTCGCCGTCCAAAATTCATTGTGAAAGACTACCTGCCCACCCACGAAGTTGAGATTGACGGTGTGGTTACCGATTCAAGGTTTTCATGTGTGGATCTACTAAAGAACGGGATTAGCTGTTTCAAGAATCTCTTGCTCCAGTGAGCGAAGATTTTGAGGGCCAACTGCACAGGACAGGGCAAAATAGTATGTTCCTATACACTCGTATCGGGTGACCTTTAGTGGAACTGCTATTCCTTTTTACGTCTTGTTCTACAAGGATGTGCCTATTGTGAGGAGAGTCGACATCGTCTATTATCCTGCTCCGTGTAAAAGAAGCGCCCGGATAATTTGAAGCGTTCCCTTGAAGGGCGGTTTAAGGACGCTTTTGAAGAAATGCTTAAGAAAGATACAGCAGTCTCCACGATAAATAATTGTACTCTCTTGGCTCAGGAATAGTTTGACGATCTGCTTGGGGACATCTGAATAAAATTGGATACACCAGACATGGCCGTCGCGTGGTCTGCTGTCGCCTTTGGTGGGGCCTCAGTCTTGCGCCCTTTGATGTTTACATTGGCTTTCTTATTCAATTTGACTTTCGGACAATAATGCAGTGTTTACCTGCAAATGACATTCTTATTCTGATTTTTTTTTGTATCTTTCCACTGGTTCCGCTTATTTTATAAAGCGGATCAAGATTTCACCATCAAGCTGGCGCCCTTGGCGGGAGCCGACCCGGTCCACCGCACGTTACGGGCCTGGAAAATTGTAATTGTGGTTCATTGCGATGAGTCAAGATTACAGGATTTTCTTGAAGTTCGAAGCACTGAATTTCGTGGAATTTTATCGAAATACGTAGAATTGTTGTGCTTCCGTGAGCTTACTAACGATCAGTTGTTTGCATCGCGAGCACTTGTGTTGTTTTTGGATGCTGCTTGAAGACAAATTGGTGCTAAGTGAGTGTACAAAAATGGTTTTCACCTATTTTTTTCTTCAGCAAGAAAAACAAAAGTAATATGTTTCGCCTACGTTGATATAGACCGTAGACCAATTATTTTTTATTTATTTGAAGACAAGCTACTAGAGCTGTAGAGACCGTATTGTGATTGCGGAACCTTGAGCGTAGTTCCGATGATCGCGATCGCATATTGGTATTTGTGTTTTATCGTAAAGGGATCGAGTCTTTGTACGTTAACGTGTTCGATCGCGTGGACGTTTGTATGTCAAATAGTCGTAAATACGCTCTTTATGAACTATTTGTAAGTTGGGCAGATTAATTTTATTCATTTATGATTGTATACATTTAGGCTTTCAATAAAGTCGGTCTAATTCAAAATTTTGTCAAGTTAGGTTAGGCCATTTGTGTTCATTGTAATTAACGGAAAGCTTCATTTTTAGCGCTATGCGCTCCAGAATATTTATAACAATATAGTATTAAATATAGAACTATGAGACAAAAATTTAAAAAAAAGTTTGAAATCAACACTCTGGTCTAACCATTATTCGCTATGTGACTATAAATTTAGTTTATTTTTTCAAGCCACGTCTTTATTAGGATTGCGAGTTATTCTTTATCTGCAGAAGAAAAAACACCGACTAAGGATGGGTGCAGGAAGTACTGCAAACATTGCTATACCTAAGCTGATCAAGTCTGACGGAAAAATTCGTGCACCATGCGAACTGTTCGCCTAACCGTGGCGAACGATCGCGCTGCGTTGCAAAATTGTGTACGGATTTTTTCGTCAGAGTTTGCCAGCCTGCTATGCCTATGTTTGCTGTTCACTGATGCCGAATTGGAAAAGAACTGAGCTATATTGAATAACCTGATATATGTAATAGACCCAAAATATGAAGATCTCACATCTAAGAAGCAACTGATTTCAGAAAGATTTCAGTTCCTACAGTTGGTGAAATTAGCCAAAACTGGTACAGTTATGGATCTCAAATAATAGTAGATTAATTACATGTAAAACCGGTCTTAGCTTCCCGAGATATCACCATCTGAGATACCAAAAAGTATACTAGCAGTCCTTGGGTGCCGCAGGAAATCCTCGATATTTAGTTTACAACCAAACATCGTGCTTGTGGTCTTGGAACCAAACCAGCTCACTTTGTTTTCTAAAGCAATTTGATATTTTCAGTAGATGGTGTGAAAACAATCGAATGATTCTGAATTCTGCGAAATGTTTTTGTGGCATCGTACCCCGCAAAAAAGAACCTTTCAAGTTTGAACACAACTTGTCGGGAGCTCATGTTCCCCGGATAAGCTACATGAAGGTCTAGAAGCAATGTTGGATACGAAACCAATGTTCAAGAATGACATTACGTGCGTATGCCAGATCCTTTCCAGATATTCACTGTTTTAAAAGCATCTACTGTTCTCTAGTACGTGATACGCTGGGTTTTTTGTTCTGCAGTTTTGAACCCGAATAACTTGATGGAATTGACGGACATTGTAGCGGCATACGAGAACCGGAGGGTGAGTTGTCAGCTCGATAACCTTAAGCCTCGTAATGACACTGCTAGAGTTTTGTTCATTTCTGATCTTCTATCAGTACACATTGATTGACCGGATTTACTACAGCGAGCCAACATTCATGCTAGATCTAGAACGTTGCGAGAAACCGACACCCAAAACCGCTTTAACATCATTTTGTTCTTAATCTATCCACGGGAAGCACAGAACTAAAAAAAACTTACAAACTATGATATTGCGGGAATATTTTATATCTTCTTTAATAACATGAGATCAAAACAATTAAGAAAGCAATAATAGTTCGATAATGCAAAGATTATAATTTGCATAGTAGGAGGCGTTTGATCGACAAGGTAAAAACATGATTTCGATATCGCTTACTTACCAACAAACCAGAGCTTCTGTGCTTGCTTTCAGAGCTTTTGCTGTCTCGGGACACAAGGTAGTTGACTTTTCGAATTTAATATTCAACTGATTGCCAAGAAGGTGCCAGTTACTGATGAGACTATTTCGATGCGCAAAATCAAACAACATTTAAATGAGTTATGTATTTTTCCCTTCACGTACACATTTTGATGAAACCAAATATATTATTTAAGGAGAATCTTTCCACAATTCCAATATTCTTCCATTTTCTTCGTCAGTGTACTGTCTAGCAATAGTACTTCGACGGGAATCTAATAAATTCATCATTAATAACCGGTAGTATCGAAATCGGAAATTCAATAACAGTTCAATCTTAATGTTTATTATTTTAGACATTTTTAATGTGCTGGAAAGTAGCTTTTGATAGGCTCAAACCACTGGTGTTCTGACTGACTGCCGACAGATTTCCTGCTCTAATCCATCGACGTTTCGAAACCAGTTGCGACTTTCCAGGCCGTTTTTAACAAAAAAAAACCGACAGGAATTTTTAAATCTGAGGAGACGAACATAAATGTGCCATCAGTGAAGCTTAAGACAAAATTACTTTAACGAATCAAATCAAGCAGAGAGCAAAGTCAATGTTGGAAAACATCAATCAAAACTAACCAATCTTACGCTCATGTAGGTGCAACAATTATGAGGTATACGATAGAAAGTCGATAGAATAAATCCATTATAAATCATTTTCGCAAAATATCGAAGAATTCTAGAATAACAAATTTGGTAGAATTCGTAAGTTGGTCTGTAGAAATCCATAGAAAAGATAGCAATCCGTACATCTACAGAAAAATTCGTACGGTTGGCCACACTGCTCCGCAGTACAGAGCGACAGCCGAGAACGAGAGAAAATGGAGAGGGACTATGACATTACAACGCAGCAGTGGTCAATTTTAAGACAATTTCAATCAATCCAAACGTACGCAAAGATGAACAGTTGCAGGATCTGGAAACAAATCGTTTTAGGAACGTAATTCAAACATGCTAATCGTTTTAGGAACGTAATTCAAACATTGTTCATCCATGTACCCAACGCGGGTAGCTTCGCTAAAACAGGAATTTAAAGACAGTTCAACATGAACTTTTGAATTACAGCATTCCTGTGTATATCACAGCGAAAGCAATACAAATGCAACTTCACTATACTGGATATTGCTTCAAATACAGTCACTGGTAATACAGATTTACTGAGCATTGCTAGTTGGGTTATTGTCGAACTAAAAAGCCACAATGTCAACATTTCATGCAAAATTTTCTTGTGATGATTCCGTTTAACTAAACCTATTCCTACTTCCATCGTATTGGAACATGGAATCACCATTGCTCAAAAAGGGCCATTGTATGTACGAGGATCAAATTGCTGCCTTCCGTTTTTGTCATGCTATAGACACTACTGAGTACCGTGCCAAATAATTAAAATTAGCTGATATGTGTCCAACAAAAAGAAACTCCTAACATGCGGATAGGGCACCTCTCTTCCTATCTATGGAAGTTTTTAATCGAACAGGACATTTTTAAATGTTTGGATTTGAATGACTTATCCACTTTGGGGCCCTCGGTAGAAGAAACCCAATGAGCACAAGCGCTTTGACATAATGATAAGACGCAGTCTTATGATGAAATTTCAAGAATTTTGACATCCATATTGCCAGTGTCGAGGTACTAGGTTTC
Source organism: Topomyia yanbarensis (assembly GCF_030247195.1). Lineage (NCBI taxonomy): Eukaryota > Metazoa > Arthropoda > Insecta > Diptera > Culicidae > Topomyia > Topomyia yanbarensis. The sequence goes on along the minus strand of NC_080671.1, from coordinate 394,448,510 downwards.
CCTCTTCGGGCCATCCATAATTTTATTGTCAGATTTATTCCCTCAAGAGCTATCAGAAACGCAAATCTGCGCTGGCTTAGTGCTGGCACTAAGTAAGTATCACATTCTGAGACAAAGTCGAAACGCTTATTGCATAACTAATTTTTATTTGAGTGATGATTTCTATTTTTCCAACCGAAATACACAATTGAGCTATTATATTTTTTCTGAAGTAAATTGATTTTTTGATTCATACTAGAATTTGAGCAACGTATATCCTGTGAATCAACACCCTTTCAAGTCAATACATGTTATCCGAGATTAAACATTCTTTTAAGCATGAGCTGTTCTGTTGTCGGTATGCCTTTTCTTTCATAGCATCAAATTCGGTGAAAACAACACAGACAACCGTAAATTCCACAGTGGCACTTTAACTGATTATCAGGAAAGATGTTTCTTTGAACTTAAAGTCAGGAGCAAAACTGGCAACCTCTAAACACAATCTTTTATTCAGGTGGTAAAAAGGCTAGCGGTCTTTATAGGCTTTCAAGCAACATCAGACATAAAAGATAAGATATTTTACCCAAAATTGGTAAATTTCCAATTTAAAAAGTACTATTTGGAGGTCTCGCTACCTGAAGCTTAAGACTTTCCAGTACTCCGTGCCTGTAATAGTTTAATTCTTATTGTTTACCAGACTCAGCGAAACTGTGACTATCATTAGGTCATTGGAACATATATTTCTTTAAGTATCTTTCATAAAAGGTTGAATAAAATGTAGCTTCCTTCTACCAATCAACCACGTCGCAATATTTGTTAATCTCTGATTTGCATATTCCGTACGCATTAAAATTAATTCCGCAATTAAAATGTTACAAGCCAATAGGCATCATCCGCGTCTACTTACTGATAATTTTCATGCCTCCCATGACAGGATAGTTTTGCTGCTTGTTACCCTCCGCAAACGAGGTAGTCCTGGGCCGACCACTCATTTCTCCCTCGTAGTCGTACGGTTGTGATGCTCCTGATCCTGCCGTTGATTCCGTTTTGCAGTTGATATTGTTGTTGTTGTTGTTTCACCACTATAATAAGTCACTCTCCGTACAGCACACACTTCGGCAGCGAGAAGTAGAAAATAAGCAAGCTTATTATTGCACGATTATCCTTCGCTTCAATGCTGTACGATTTTTATTCTGCTGCCTTATTTTTCTCTCGACCTGCCGGAGGAGGACGCAGTGTTCCACAACGGGTGCTAACCTCATTCGCTTTCCACACACAAACACTATTCTTTTTTTTTCGAGGCCAGCCGATAGCGAAATCGGGCCTTGGCTGCACTATTTTACATAGGGGATATTATTCAGCCTAATTTCGCGCGATCTGCAATTACTTTCCACCAGGCCGATTTGCCGATCTCTATTTTGGCCTCAAAATTTTCATTCACAGCTCACATTGATTACACATTATCACTGCCGTGTTGAATGAAAAAAAAATATACTCGCGAGAGCAGTGACGATTATGAAAGGCAGAGAGCACACTGAACGACTGTCTGTTGAAACTATACACAAATACACACTGATTTACGGCTCAATGGCTGATGTTGGGTTTCGTTATACGATTTCTTCTGCGAGTACACAGTCACACATGCACGTACGAATGGATGGAGAGCAGTATGGGGAAGATAGGAAAAAGAGAGAATATAGAAATGGAAAACTTTTCTTTCTTCGCCGCTGTTTCGCTGTCGAATTATTGGAAAATCGAATTTTCTTTTGGACCCAAAAATCGCGGGGGGAAAGTCGTCCCCGTCTGACACCGTGCACACTCGGAACTATTACGCCTGGATATCACACGCGCGCACGCAAAGGCCTATCACCTAACCATGGTCAAGTTACTGTTGGAAGAAGAACAAAAAAAACTGGCTAGTTCACACTACACATAATCGTTTATACTGTGGGTTGCAGCTGCAAAAGGGTTGTCGGAAAGAACGGAGGAACAAAAACTAGACGATATTGATAGTTTGGTTGCTGCTGCTGATTTTTGCTCGCAGTGGTGCTCGTGAAGTCGAGTGTCAGTTGAGCGGAACAGTGTTGGCAGAGCGGAGGGAATAATTTTCATTACCATCAAAAATAATTATTCAGTAAATTATTGTAGTAACTGTATTCTTAGATAACTAGGTCATTTTTAAGCTACGCTAGTTTCGCTATGGACTCTGTGTAAACACAATTTGACGGCCAAAACACAAACATTCTTTTCAGTATATTCTTCCTTAAACTGGTAGACAGCGTAAAGTAACAGATTTTGGAATACAAAACAAATCCATTTTTTTCAGTAAGTCGTAGTTAAGAGTCAATTCAACTAGTCCCACAAAAAATATTTGTAGACAATTTGATCTGAATTTAAATAAGTAGAATATTCATTTTTGTGCATTGTCGCAAGTGCTCGAGCGTTTGTATGTTAACGTGCTCGACAACGAAGGCGTTTGCATGTTGCGTGTAACTTCGCGTGTTTGCAGATGGCGTTTTCGTGTTCGCGCTGGGCACTCATTTCATGAGAGCTTGAATGGCGTTAGGGATCATCCATAAATGCCGTAGCATTTTTTGAGTGAGTTTTAACCCCCCCCCCCCTCCCCCATCGTAGCATTTCGTCACAAACCTCTAAATACCCCCTGGTAATTACGTAGCTTGTCGGTAAGTGCCCTCCCCCCTTGACCCTGTAACTTAAAAAAAATAAACCCCCAGTCGTCACACATCATCACAAAATTCAAAGCTCCCCCCTCATCCATATAATCCTACGTGATTTAAGGATGGTCCCTTATCATGAATCAAGCCGAACAAAAACTCGCGCTATTTTTCCGGAAGAGTACCCCTCTTTGTGTAAAAATGCTATTCGGATCCGTTCTGCAAAAGACGTACACAGCCGTTGCTTACACAGGTTACTTTTCAATAAATTTAGAAAATCTTGCAAAAATTTGAAGAGTCTATCTGCTGAATGTAAATGTTGAACAAATTGCAAAAGAAGTTTGGCCAATTCATTATAATTCTATTTGGAAAATTGGCACTGTTATTTTCTTCGACAATATGCAAAATGATTTGAGATATCAAATCGTTTGATTTTTTGTTTCGTCAGTAACTAGAACCAACTGGGTGTCTATTTAGACAATGTATCTAAACTGGAAACCAAATTAGAACTAATTGCACAAAAAAATCTAAGCGATCACAGGACACATGTGAACGTCTAAAGCAACTTGTCTTGTTCCGAGAAGCTAATGCAGAAGCTCTGGTTTGCTGATGAGAAAGCGAAAACGAACTCTTGTCTATTGTCTAGAGAGTCAAACGCCTGACATTATGCGATAATAATTTCCAAAAGGAAACTAATTAACCCGATTTGTGCGCTAAAGACACAAAACCTAACCTAAATTTAAAAAAATCAAGCTTAATTTATGTTAGGTTTTCAGATTTCAGCAAGGCTGGTCAATAATTTAATATTTCGAACAAAAATGCAAACAAATGGTCAAAAACTTCATGCAACCTGCAAAATTTGTCAAGAAATAAATAATAAGCGTAATAAATTACTTATTTCTTTAAACAAAAATAGAGCTGATTTAAAAAAATTCGTAAAACAATTTTTAATATCGGCGAAAAATAAAAAAATTATAAGGCAGAGAGCCCCTCTGTTCATTTTTCATTAATAGCATGGTTTGTTCTATGTTCAATACACTTTTTACGTAATATGTTAGTACGTGGCGAATGAAGAAAATTGAGTCACGTAAATTGAAAATAAAGTAATATTTTGAACAAAATTATCACTTTTCAGTATGTAGGAAAATCATAGAAACTTATTCGATCAGCGTCGTAGTAAACAAAGTGCTCTAATTTGCATTGACTGTTTAAAATTTGCTTCTCCTCACCAATCAGTTTTTCAAAGCATTCAAATCGCATAACACCTACAATTATTTTTTTGAGTGCATCTTCAAACCAATAAATTTCAAAAAAAAAATCTGCCAACACTGCCGTTAACACCCTGCAATCATTCTCTCTCTTCTGTACAACGAAGAATGCGTAATATATGGAAAGCCACAGCCAAAAAACACACTCTCGACACGAAAAAAACGTAGGTACTTGTTTTTCACGCATCCACGGAAATGGTCCTTCGCGACGGGACACCTACTAGGTACTCGTCGTAGTTAATGACTATCCGTTACGTTAGCCTGTGCACCCGTTGCACACACTCACACCGTCTCTACACCTGTTCCCTGCAGAGCTACCACCACCCGAAAGATATTATCTTCTTACGGAACTAGAAACTCCTGAACCCACGGTTTCTTCACAGTGAACATTGCCGGGACCATGCACCGTTCCCCTCCAGTTTCTTCTTTTTCGACACGGAACGTGCCCTACAACTGACAGCTGGGGCAACTCGCACTTCCTAGCTGTCACTGGCAAGCAACTAATGAAAACGTCACTTGCTTCCTTCCTCTAATCCAAATGGGGGTTTTTTCTGGTTCCATACAAAATGTACCACACTAGCAGGAAACCCAGTGGTTCCACCCAGCTACGCGTGTGGGAAAATGCTATTCCCTATTGAAGCGTGTGCCGTTTCCTGAATCTGCGAGGAAAATTCAACTTTGCAGAGCAATTTTTTTTCACGGTGGACTTGATCTCCCAAAAACACTTTTCAATTTCGTTCCACTCAAAAGGGAGTACAGGACACTAATTTTCACTTGAAACTGTTGCGTTTTTTGCACACCATTTGAACACACGATAGCGTAAGGTCCATGCCATTGACTTTTGGAAAATCCAGGACAATTTTCCCTTCCGTTTAATCCATCAAATGGAAATGGGTATTGGAATCACAGAAAAAAATGAGTGAAATACACCAACCGCGCCGATCTTGTCCAATTTTCCTCGTCGTCAAGTTGCTCGCTGAAGCACTACTTTTGCCTGGCCTCTCTACCAGCACAGCGCGATGCTATGATGGATGAAATTCGCTACCCGTGTGCGGGACGAAACGAGACAGATGGGTGTATGTTCGAAAAAACAGTCTCTCGCTCTCGCAGCATACATTTTCTGACGGAGCAGTGCTACCAATAGTCTGTTTTGCAAGCAAAATTATTATTTGCAATTAAATTTAACATTTAATTAATTAAGCAAATATCGTAATTCACACCGATTGATCTTACTTATCTGGATAATTCTCAACAAACATATGATTAGGACTCAAAAGCCAACTGCCAAAATTCACTTTGGGGGGGAGTTCCGGACGAAGCGTTGATCGCCCAGCACAGCCGTTATGATAGCAAACAAAAGAGAAAAGTTTTTTCTTTCGTTGACTGCTATGCACCTTGCTTGGGTAATAACGGTTTCTCCAGGAGTTGTCAATTCCATACTAAATTTGCAAAAGGGCGAATAAGATTTGTGAACAAACTTTTATTTTGATGGTTTCTCTTAATTTACTATAATTTCAAAGCAGAAAACAGTTGAAATTACTTCTACGAAGGGTAAAAATTTATATTAACGCATATTTTTCATGAAATTCCACTCTGCAGCAGACTAATGAGCGAAACAAGTTTGTTTACAAAAAACACTTTCGCCCTTTTGACGAATTAATATTGCATTGACATTTAACTTTTAAGCCCTAATCTTATGATTATCAAGAATTGTAGTCCGTTGTTAGTCAATAGTTTGTGTCTTACAATATACTTATTATTTTTAAATAAATCCGAAGTATTGATACCAATTCTAAAATAATGGCAACCCCTGCCTTCAGGCCACAACGGCTGTCCCAAAGAGAGAGAATGTTACAAAAACTGAAACAGAGCTACAATTTTCCTCTACAGGGGTAAGCAGAATGGACTATACATTTTGACACTACCACGAGACGAAGAGAAAACTGGCACAAACATGCGCATTTAGCTTGGTTTGAAGGTGTGTGTGAACGATCGTGAGCAGATTGTTTTCGAAATTCGTTTTCGAGAATCGGGATGTCGCGAGCGAATTTTGACAGATAGAAATATATTAGAAAAGCGTTGTCAGATGGTTTTATATAGTTCTATGGCATTAAGACCTAAAGTTAAAAAATAGGTGCGAAACCCATATTTAGCTTATTATTAGGAAAATTCATGCAAACTAGATTTTTCATGCTGACTGTTGGTGTAAATTAACTAAATAGAAATGACAAAACCATATTTTCAGCTGTAAAAGCACGAAGTTTTCTGTAATAAATCCGGTTTGGCTACAAAATACTTACGAAACTGAAATATCAGTACGTTTGGTAACGCTGCAGCTGTGAGCATGATTTGCTTGAATAATTTTTTGAACATCAGAATATTTTGATTTTCATCGTATTGACCGAGGGGCAGATGTGTCTGATTTAGAGGAAAAATAAATGCTACACTGAAAAACAAAAATATGCATAGTTAGCTTACTTTCTATTCCCGTTTCTTTTCTTCTGCTGTGATTTTTATGCATATACTTCTAGTAAGCCAGAGTGTATGTAAGGAGAGTGAAGACAACTGTCATGATTATCTCTCAAAATACATGGATTTGACTCGTTTGGAATGAAACTGACAAATAATCATTGTTCCAATTTTGACAGTGTCGTCACTCTCCTTATATGCACTCAGTAGTAAGCATTCAATGAGTGAATAGACCGAATATGTCCAATGCAATGCAATGTCGTAAAGATAGGTGCTTCCCTCGCAGTGCTAGAAGCTGCTCAATTTTTAACTTCCAATGCTCAATACAATTCACCTAGCATATTTACGATAATCCAATTGCGTGGAAAACGTAGTCAAAGAATGTCTAAATTGATAAGTTAAATCAGTTTTCAATAATATTGCAACATAACGAAGATATATGAAAAATTCATTTTCCGTCGTCAACGTCAACTGTTCCTGGCAGCACTGCTTCATCGGAATCCAATCAGACTAATTGCAATAACTTCAGTTCTAGAGCTAATCCTTGGAACTATTAATACTCAAATGAAAGGCAATAGTCATATTTATTTGCCTTACTTGTTTTTGTGAGCAAATTTTGCATCAATCAAAAGTTAAAGCTGTTTAAAAACATTGTTGTCCACAAACAACATGGGCATGAATGGGTTAAAAAAGTTTATTCAAATATCTCTCTTCCCAAATAAAAACGCAACAGTAAACGGAATCGATGATAATAGTTATAATATAAACGTCTTCGCTGTTCACGAGGTATATGCTTGCTTCCACATTACACATTGTACATTAAAAAAATAACATTAAAATGTGAGTTTTTGTAGGACGAAGTGAAACGACAAATTTTGTAAAAAGTATCGGTCTATTCAAAGATCAGTGGGATACTTGACCGGCCAGAGCTAGACGAACTCTAGAGAGGGACCTTTGGGAGATTCCATTTTGGATCGTTTGAATTCGGTTATAGCTGTCAAAAACGAATCCAATTAAATTAATGCATACCCGAACAGAAATGTACAGTGACAAAACCATGATTTTCACTGTGACAGTACAGTAATTTTGCAATAATTTACAGTAAGTTCTAGTGTTATGCTACCAATTGAAAGTAATCTTCACATACAACCTGTTATTCGTGTACTTCAGGCAACCGATAATAGCAGTGATTTAAACAATAATTTGAAGATCGATTGTGGCTCTTCCTAAAAATCTTACGAGTTTTTGTTGAAATTACGTTGCTGTTTCAATTTTCCGCTGATGTCGGCTATTTTTTACCAATTTCAGCTATTGTTTGTTATTGCTTTGTTTTTCCGAAAATTTTCAAGTCAACGCTTGCCGCGATCAAATGAGTTTTGAACATGACATTAATAAATGAATGCGTTCAATGCCGTTATCCGTGTTGCCAGTCGTTACTTTTGACAGTTTGACTTGATTTCGTTCATGATATCCCGGATATCACGCAAAGAGGATGATATGAGATGACATTTAAAACGTATGGGATATCAAGTGATATGGTACGTAATATCGTCGGATATCAAGGTAATCCGCATATCAATTGATATCAGTGCTAATGTGAACATAGTATTAAAATCATAAACTGTAAATCTTATTTTGAGTATAAATAAAATGGATTATTTTAAGATTATAATTTAGGATTTAGGGATTAGGTGCGTCGCATACCTTACCAATTTATGAGCCACGAGTTTGAATGAGCGTAGTGGTAGTGAAATTCAAATTCTTTTTTTCGGAATACAATTATGTTTACTAGCTACTTTGATTGCAAACTCGTCTTTTCTTCTTCAAACGGAGTATATTTTCCCTGCCAAGGAGTTAAGGTGAAGATGTATAAAGTATGTTTAAGAGGGTAAGGGTTTCAGCGTGAAAAAATGTTTTTTGGTGAAATGACTCTTTTGGATGAAATGATACATTATAATGTACAAAAGTTTTGATCAATTCGCTTCGCCCGAATTTCTAAAAGAATCGCAAATAGTGTTTTTTAACGCTAAAACTATTACCCCTCTCTTAATAATCTACCTATCTAAAACAAACTCTTCCTAAAAAGAACAATTTTCGGATGGAATCTCACTGCTGACGTCTGAGTTCAGTTAGACGGCGAACTTCATTTATTTGCATCCACTGAGGGGTAGTTAGGCGTAGTCCATTGGCCTTTGTTTTCAACTTGTTGCGGTTTCTAACGTTCTTGCGCAACATTCCTAAATCGGCTAGTCATATTCACTCAATAATATGCGATGATTTGTGTGTTAAACGTTATTTTTAATTTTACCAAATGAATTTATTAACCTAGTACCTACATACTTGAATCCATTATTATTGTCATCAATTGAATTATAGTGTTGCATTCCAGGCACCTGTACCAAACCAAGAGGAAAGCTTCCAAATGATTTTTATAATATTGTTTTATAAGTTTATTGGTTGATTACCTAATCACAAGAGACAAAATATTTATTTTCAAACATTTTCGACAGAATCTGTTCACTTAATAAATGAAGTGTCAAACTTATTACATGTTCCACTTTTATGAAATTTATTTCCTGACTCCTGTACATGTGTTTTGTGATAAACAATTAGAAGGATATTCCAACTTGTTTGTATTGTATTTGTTAACTAATTACTGATGGAGAAATGCAAAGAACTTACAAACAATGTTCTAGTGATTTCTTTTTTGTTGGAAATCCAAAAACAATTCTGAAAAGGACAAAATTTGGTTTATCTTCTCCATGATGTAATCTTCCCTTATTTGAAATGAGAAGCGAAATAAACAACTCCAAGTAGAATGAAAGTCGTTCTAAACTCGAACTTTTTCGAATACTGTCTTTCCATTATTCTTCGCTTTTTGTCGCATTCCATATTTTGATATATTATTTTGAAGACCCATATTTTAGATCAATACAATAGTAATTCTTCAAAAGGGCTAATGAGACTTTTGTAAACAAACTTATTTCACTCATTTTTCCGCTACAGAGTTGAATTTTATGAAAAATACACATGAATCAACATCTTTGCCCTTGGTAGAATTGATTTCAAATGTTTTCTGTGTTGAAATGATAACAAATTAAGAGAAATCAGCAAAACAAAAGTTTGTTCACAAATCTTATTAGCCCTATTCAAATGTTGATATGGAATAATAAAATCAATCAAGATCAATTTCGATTTTTTTTTAATTTTACGGTGGTGTAATCCCTTAGGTTTAACGGCTTCTTTCAAAATTTATCGAACCTATTCCCATTCGTTCATTCGTTAGAGTAGTTTATGTTAAAGAGAGTGTACTAAATTAATAGGAACACTTAAATTTAGGAAGTTATGACCCTCGCTCCACAATGTAGTTTGCGACAGAATTGCTCAACTGAAAATTATTAAATGAAATGAATGAAAACAAACATTAGACTATAGCATTTTGTACGCATGCACTTCAGAGGTCCAAGGGTTACAATTTCTGTTCTAGTTCTCGGATCGCCAACACATTTTTTTCGATTTTTTGGCTCAGTTCCCAATGGAAATCCAGTTTTTAACTTTTTGCATACATATTGCATTGAATGAAGAACTTAGATAATGTATTCATAAAGTATTAGTAATAATTCAATTGTCCGTTCATTTTAAAAGGCTATTTTCTATAACTTTACAACTGATTTAATTTCACTTTCAAAATTTCTCGAAATATCATGTTCTAAAAGTTCCGATATAATATTCGAAAACAGTTATAAAATTCTCTCATCACACTGGTAGATGGATTCAAAGCGTTTTTTTAAATAAGTGCACAAGATTTACAAAACGACCAGAACTGCCAAATATGAATCGGGAATGGTCGAGTTTATTGACATTCCCTATTTATTTCTAGGATTCATCATACACATCATGACGTTATTTATTTAACTGATAATCGATTTTTTCCTTTGAATGGATATTTGAATATTTATCCCCGCCCTGTCACGAAATATTGATTTTATCCCTACTGGGAATATATCAGTAGGGTATCTTAAATAAACTTGTTACGTCACTTTTCAGTTAACCCCAGCATCCATAAGCTACACATTGTCACAATGATTATTCACCTATTCCACCCTTAATACAAGGCCTCTGTCTAGAATATACTTTTTTTGCATAACTAGTAGGTAGGTATTTGAATAAAGAAAACTAATATCGTCCGGCGAACATATTAGCGATGGTTCGCGATGCTAAATTGATATAATCTTTCGGTGTTCGTGATTCTGAAATACTTCGAGGTAATATTTTTTCTGTGTTCGCGAACATCGTTTCGAAGCTCCGTGTAACTGTTTCAAATATATCGATCACACGAACCAAGAGCCTAGCTCGTGTTCGTCGAAAACTACGCAAAAGCTTTTACATATCTTTCCGAACATCAATGAAATGAACAAGAAGCTTCATTTGTCCTCGCCGAAGAGCATGCAATCGCCCAAATGTCCGCAATTACGATGGTAAGCGATTGTGATGCGAAGCTTGTTAATACGAACCAGTAACGCAAAGCTTCGCGCTTTGAAAGTATTCGAACATAGGTTTGGTTCGAATATTTCCTGCCCTGGTATACGCTTGCTTCCACATTACACATTGTACATTAAAAAAATAACATTAAAATGTGAGCTAGCCAGAGCTAGACGAACTCTAGAAAGGGAACTACGGAGACTCCATTTTAGATCCTTTGAATTCGGTTATAGCTGTCAAAAACAAATCCAATTAAAGTAATGCATACCCGAACAGAAATGTACAGTAACAAAACCATGATTTTCACTGTGACAGTACAGCAATTTTGCAATAATTTACAGCAAGTTCTAGTGTTATGCTACCATGCAAAAACAAACTTCAACTTTAACGTTTTTACAGTAAATTTCAATGTAAAATCGACTTTTACAGTAAAAAGGGGGTGGTAATGTATCATAACATTTAAAAAAAATCGATTTTTCTCCATACATTTTTGCTCGAAAACAGTAAAATTTGAATGTGAATTTACTGTAACAGTTTTTATTGTTACAAGAAATTTTATTGTAAATCTATTGCGAGAACTCTGCGATGAACAATGTTGAAACAGTAATAATTATAATATTTATTGTTTTATGATTGTTTGTAGGGTAAATGCTATTGTAAAATTCTATTCGGGTATCCTTATAGAATAGGGCATGTTACCATATAATGCGGGGGGATACTTGGCCACACATGCTGTATTTCTCTCCGCAGTTCCCTTTCTAGAATTTTTCTAGTCAACAAGTCGGAAAAACCAACTATTGTTGTTGTATGGGTATGATATGATACGTATGATGCCATTTCCAGGGGTGTTATAAGGACGACCAAATAAAAATGCCCGGCTCTTAAACCAAATTAGTATTGCCAAAGTTTACAACGGTTTTTCTTTGAAAATTCCAAAAAAAAAAATTCCTCAATTATGGACAGGACAATTGAGGAAAAAGCGCGGTTGTCAGTGACATTTTGAATAGTTGACAGAGTTGTTCTACCAAACCGGAGATACTCTTTTTCAAAAACACACAAGGGACACCATTTGACACGGGTTATGACGATGTTTTAAGCTTGGATTAGGCTGTTATAATATCCGAGTGCTCCACGCGAATCTCACTCACTGACTGTTAGAGTTGGGCTAAGCCGCAAGCGGCAACCTCCATCTGCTGCAAGGACAGAGGCTCATTGACGAACACATTTGCAAACTTAGAGGCGAACAATTTGCAGATAGCTTGTGAATCATCAACAACTTCACCAATCAAAACATTGTAGAAGGCAAGCGGATTTCTTTTCGCTGCTCATTGACGTATCTCCAAAACGATTTAGAATCCGACTTAAGCTTACTTTGCAGTTCTTGTTGATAGTTAAAAACTAAAACTTTTCATAACTGACGCGGAACAAAGCGGAAGAAGCTAAGAACACTGTAGACACGGGTTTAGAGGAGTCGTTTCGTCAATTCTCATATTTCCAGCTAGAGACGAGGATTGGACAGTGGCCAAGAACATGCCAGTTTGGCGGAGCAACCGGTAGATCGGAGGGCTCTGAGAATTAAACTAGAGGAACACAAGGAACTCACCACTTGTGTGGCGGCTGAAAAACGGCCGCAAACCCACTGAAGCGCTGGAGTTGACATAATAGAGAAGGCAGCATCTAAGCGACAGCGTTTGATGAACATGCAGTCGCCGAACAATAGTGGGTGCATGAAGGAACAGGGAGCAGGATCCTAGAGAGGCACTAAAAACTGAGACACTAACAACAGTCGTACTCCATGGCCATCATTCCGATTGGATACCCTGCGAATACCCTCAACGATGAACAGCTGAATGCTACTCGATGCGCAATGATCGATAGCGTCATGGATCCGAGCTCAAGCAATACGAGAGCCAAGTTTAGGAAGTGCACCTGCTAACAAGGGTATCTCGAAATCGGCTGTGCAGATAAAGATACAGCTAAGTGGCTGCAGGACTAGCTCCAGCTTGTCATAGTTGCGATCAACCCCTGGAAAGGCGCTTCATTGGAAGCCATTGAAGCGTCGCAGATTCCAAAACAAGCGCTTCACATCGAGGATTTCCCTGGCAGCATCGAGAGGCCCAATGAGAACATGTTCCGCCCGGTGCAGAATCAGAACGACAACTTCTACACAGACCACTGGAGGGTCGTGAAGAGAAGCACGGTCCTCAAAACAGTAGAGCTCCTGTTAGAGGTAGGTGAGGCTTCAGTGAAACTGATAACCTTTCAATACAAGCAGCTGAGCTACGTATTCGGAAAGGCCAGTTGGAGGATGCCCCGGTCATCGATGAACGTGGAAGTTCTAGGCAAGCATGGACTGAAAAAAGTCATGTGGGTGGCCCAACGCGCAACATTTAATGAAGGGCAAATGACCTACGAAAGAGGATTATAACAGCCTATAATGATAGTTGGCCTCTGGTAATAAGGTCTGTATGTCACGATATTCCTTGGTAGAACGAAAATCTGGTAACACGAAGGAAGATAGCTAGATGTCTGTTCAATAAAGCGAAGATTACTGGTTGTTCTAATGAACGGCCACTTTTCTGGTTCGGTTGTGAAAGACGAGAAGTGGACAGGTCAGGATTGTCATGAACTCCGTCCTAACAGAACTTAAAAAGCTTCACACAAACTGGCCTGTCAGATTTTTACACCATTTCTAATTAAATGGGTTACCAACACCTACAAATCCCCCCTTTATTGATAAAATCCTGTTGAAAGTAAACTAATTTTACTGGTAATTCGTCAAATTTTCAACGTGTCTTTAATTTGCTCCCAGCCCATTTGGTAACCTTATTTTAAAAAAATTTCGGGAAAATAACTTGCGGACTCACCCTCTGTTCAATGATTTTAATGTAGGGTGACCATACGTCCTGGTTTCCCAGGACATGTCCTGGTTTTGCATTGTCTGTCCTGGTGTCCTGGGAAGTCGAGGAAAATGCTTGATTTGTCCTGGTTTTTCTCCTGTAAGCCTAATATATTTCTATCTATTCAGTCTTCGATTTTCACTATGCTCTAGATCGCAGTAACGACTGACCGCAACCATAACTGCAACGTATACTCATCCTCAATCGGAATGTGACAAACAAAACTTAATATAGTCGAATCTCCCAATTGTACCTTTCGATGGTTCTTTAAATCTCCCAAGAGTACCTCGTCAATATCGATGAAACAATGGTTACCAGCGCTTCTCCTTGGCTTAAATCGTCATTCAATCCGGGACTCGAAGAATTCCCTTTGGTACCTCTGAAAAGACACATCGGCATTTTGGTGCTTCTGCTTCTACTTGAGTTCTCTTGCTAGTGGCTTTTTTTCGTCTTACTGGAAATCCATTCCATAAAAAGAAAAATAGCACCTAATCAGTCGCTCTGCTTGTCAACAGTGCAGTGAATCAAACGAACGTTTCTACTTAAAGTCTGCTGTCTATATGTACCGTGCCAGTACTATAAACAAGCAGAGCAATCGAATAATAAATATCTTCCAAAGCCATTGTGAACAATAAAGCACCGTTAATTTCATCGATACGATATCGATCATTCATTTCAAGATGTTTGAAACTCAACAGCAAAATTCAACAGAAAATTTGCAAATGCAGTTTAGACTATCGGAAGTCGTCGTTATACAAGCTCACTGCACTCATTACTGATAACATTTAAAACTTTGGCTATAACGGAAAGCTACGCAATGGAAGACAACATGCAATACGTCGTTGAACATGATAGGACCAAGATACCCATTTATATCGATAATGATAAGATTGATATGCGTCTGCACGATCAACACCTAGGTACTATTAATAAATTTATTACAACCATCATGTCGGAATACGTAACGGTGGAATCCTTTAAGTTTGAAACCCGGAGAAAATTTGGGTATTTCCAACGGTTTTTATTTCGTGAGAACGCGAGTGACCTATTCCTTCATACCTGAACTTTCAATTCAAAGCAAAACGCGCGACCAAATCTCAAATCACGCTGTGCACGTATGAAGGACAGACTCCTGCGTGTCCTACGTTGTTATACAAGAAGACACACTACGAGAAACCATGTACACAAACCTCTAACGAAGCAATATCAACTGCAAGCATACCCTTCACACAGCCCTTCATCAACATCAACTAAATCACAAACCATCGGAGTTGCAGCTCAGGCACCAACGATTACTGGAACAACAGAACGTACGCACAGCGTGAACGATCATTGTGATGTGCCTACTACTTCCCAAACAACTGCCAACACCACCGATATTAAAGTAAATAACAAAGAACACGGATACGCGATCGTGACCCGTAGGCCCCACAAGCAACTCAAACCAGGTAATCGTGAAAGCCCATACAACATTAACAGCGGGAATAGCATGAACGAAAACGAGAGAAACGAACCAAACATTTCTTTCATCGCGACGTGCATGAATTGAATTTTGTTTTCTTTCAAATTCACGCAGGGATGTCAATTTTTTCAAGCTCGGGCTCAAACTGATATTATTTACACCAAGCTATCCGCCAGTTTTCATATAACAATCGATTAAACGGAGAAATTCTTGGTAACAACGGTAGGTTTTGCAGCTCTCAAGTCGAGTGATAATGGTTGTCAATGGAGATTGCCAGGCATAGCGCAGGGAAGCTACTTGGGATCACTGATGTTTCTGATTTACGTCCATTGTTGTGACCACCGAGAATTTGAGGGGACCGAGAAAAAGTAAAACCACTTCGAATACTTTCCGATAACAACTTTAATTTGCGTGTTCGTTTTGTTTGTTAGGGTAAGAAGAGATACAACTAATAAAGCGCGGGAAGCACAAGGTACTTCTATATGAAGGTATACACAGTATCAATAAGGTGTAATATACAAGGGGTGGCATATAGTAGGGTGAATATATAACAGTTCTTCCCCCCTTACGATTTACATTAAAGATCTAATCTCTTGGGTGCTTTCACCACTCGCGTAGATCTTCTCAGCATTTGATGATACGACCCTGTACTTGGTCCATATTCTGCAGCTGGCTTGGTTGTTTCACCCGCAGCCGGAACAGTTGATATCAGCTCTGACAATGGAGGCGACGCAGCTGGCTCGGCCCTCGAGCTTGGTGGACCTGAGTTCGTTGTTGTGGACAGTTCGTGGGAAGTCGGCACAGTAATGCTATTCGAGACAGTAGTAACGGTAACGGACTGTCGAGGCACGTTTGGCAAATTTGGTATCTCTGATGGACTGCGATTGTTTTGCAAGTTCGGACCTACTCCACGTAGTTGGTCGATGTGCCGTTTCCATATACGGTTATCGTCCAACTGCACCGTGTAGTGCAGTTTTCCTAGCTTCTCGAGGACACGTCCGTATTTCCACTTTTCGTTATCTAAGAAATCACGAGCTGCAACTCTTCCTCCCTCGGGAATAGTTCGTACTTTGGGATCAATCTTCTGCGAGTACGTAGGACCAGGCAGCATCAAATCAAGGCGAGAGCGAATTTGGCGATTGAAGAGCATCATAGAAGGGGACTTACCGGTAGAAGGGTGGATTGTCTTGCGGTAAGTCAACAGAATGTTGCAAAGTTCCACGTGCATTCTTGATTTGTCACATTGAAGGGCTTTCATTTTGTATTTGAAGGTCTGGATGAACCTTTCCACCTGGCCATTTGTTGCTGGATGGTATGGTGCGCCCATTTTGTGGAAAACACCGTTCAATTCTAGGAATTTCTGGAACTCACCTGAAGTGAATTGAACACCGCGATCGCTGACTAACACGCAAGGTATTCCGTAGACTGAAAAAAAATCTCTGCAGGCTTTGATAGTTGTAGCAGTCGATATGTCCCTTAAAATCTTTACCTCTGGCCATTTAGTGTATGCGTCGACAAAAACAATAAAATATTTACCCATGAACGGTCCAGCGAAGTCAACGTGTACTCGTTCGAATGGCTGTGTAGCAGGTTCCCAGCAATGTAACGGTGCTTTCACAGGATTTGGACGTACAACCTGACAAGAAGCGCAGCTATTGATCAACTCTTCAATATCCCTGTCGATTCGTTCCCACCAGACATAACCTCTGGCAAGTGACTTCATACGCGTACTCCCAAAATGGGTGGAATGCAATTCATTGAGCACCTTTGTCCGTAATCCAGCAGGAATGTAAACCCGTATTCCTCGCATGATGCAACCTCCTCGCAATGAGAATTCGTTCTGATCGATTCCAAAACGATCTTTGGCATCAACTGTTTTTCCATTTTGCAGTCCCTGGTACAGAATTTTGACTGAACCGTCTACCGAAGTTCCTTTAGCCAAGTCCTGTATTGTAAGCGGCATCGTCTCGATAATGCTAATTTCCAACATGTCAGCTTCTTCTACCACGTTATCTGGTTGCTTTGTATCTATCGGCAACCGCGAGAATGCATCCGCATTGTAATGCTGTTTAGTAGGGCGAAATTTGATAGTATAATCGAAAGATTGCAGGAACGTGGCGTAGTGCTGCATTCTCAAGGCCGACATAGTAGGCAGTCCTTTCGTTTCGGAGAAAATCTGCTTGACAGACTCATTGTCCGTGTAGATAACGAACTTACGTCCATACAAATATTGGTGGAACCGTCGAATTCCGAAAACAATTGAGTACGCCTCTCGATCAACCTGTTTGTATTTCCGTTGAGTCTCATTTAAAGTCTGTGACGCATATTGTATCGGCCGCTCTGATCCGTCCGGCAGAACGTGGCTTAGCACGGCTCCAACTCCGTAGGGTGATGCATCGGTTGCTAACACCAGTGGTAACTCGGGATTGTAATGCACCAGAAAGCTGTCAGATTGCATCTCCTGTTTCACTTTTCTAAAGGCTTCTTCGCACGACTTCGACCATTGGAAAGGCACGTTGTTTCGCAATAGTCTATTCAGTGGGTAGATCATCGTGCTCAGATTAGGAAGAAAACGTCCATAATAATTCACTAAGCCGACGAAGGATCGAACTTGCTCTTTGTTTTCGGGAGTGGGCATTCTCTGTACCGCGTCGATTTTCTGTCGCACTTTGTGTATTCCGTGGCGGTCGATAATATAACCACAATACTCTATTTGGTCCGCAAAGAATACGCACTTGTCCAAGTTAATTCGCATACCGTATTGGCATAAACGTTTAAGCACTTCTTCAAGACGTTGCAAATGTACTTTGTCATTTGGACCAGTCACGCGTATATCATCCAAAAACACTGTATTCCATTTAGCACTTCTTCCATTAACCGTTGCCATATCGCAGGTGCAGAGCTCACGCCGTACATCAGACGTGTCGGCCCCCAAGTGTGTGCTCAACGTCAGTATTTCTCGTTAATCGGGATCCACCTCTAGCTGCAGGTAAGCTTGTGAAAGATCTATCTTCGAGAATTTCTCTCCGCCGGCCACATTTGCAAACAGCTCTTCGATAGTGGGGAGGGGATGTTCATCCACCACCAGATTCGGGTTAACGGTGATCTTGTAGTCACCGCACAATCGCAGTTTATTATTCAATTTCATAACGGGCACAACGGGTGTCGCCCAATCGCTGTGGTTCACTTTTTCAAGCACTCCATCATTCACTAGCTTTTCAATTTCTTGTCCCACAACATTTCTCAAAGAAAACGGTACTGACCTCGCTTTTATGTACACCGGATGAGCATTTGGCTTCAATTGCTACTTAGCAGTAACCCCTTTAATCGTCCCCATGGACTCAGTATAAACACTACTATACCGGGTAATAAGCTTCCTCACGGATTCATCGCAACTCACAACATTGTCTGTCACTGCATGTATTTCTTCGTAAAATTTGCTCACATCCAGTCGCAAAACTTTCATCCAACTTCTTCCGAGTAGTGGATGTTTTCGATTGTCCGCCACGTACAACAATAATCGGTAACCTTTACCTACATACTGCACTGTAACCGTACACATACCACGTAATTTAATCGAATTTCCACTGTAGCTAACAAGCGATAGATCAGGTGCGTCTAATTTCATATCCGGCAGCAACTTTTCATAATCAATAGTGCTGATTATCGTGACCGGTGCACCGCTATCGACCTCGAATTTTATTTTCGATTCATTCATTGAGAGTAGTATCCAGAATTTGTCCACTTGGCTCTTCGAGTCGTAAACACCACATACTTCATCCATGTAAACAACTTCTTTCTCCTCCTGTTGACATTCCCCAACACTTTCTTCTACTTGGTGGAAATCACTTTTGTTCTTCGTGTTAGAGATACTCTTCTTCTTCATGCATACCTTTTCAATATGGCCCATTATGCGGCAGAAGTTGCAAACCGTCTTCACATGAACACACTTGTTTGCAAAATGATTTGTGTTTCCGCAGCGGTAGCATGAACCCTTTTTAGAATCACCGTGTTGTGGCAGGTTAGCATTGTCTGACCTTTTACATGTCGATTTACCACTCTTGTTTGCCGGATGTTCGACCATGTTCACGTCTGCTTTAACCCGGGACTGAATCTCCAGCCCGCCTTTCGCTGACATCTCCATGGCCACTGCCAGATCACGAGCCTTATCCAACGTTAGATCATGCACTTCCAAGAGTCTTGCCTGAATTCCGCGATCTTTCAGGCCAAAAACAAACTGGTTTCGTAAGGCAGAATTTAAGTAGTCTCCAAAATTACACGTAATTGCCAATTTCCGCAGTGAAATCAGGTAGTCATCAATTGACTCATCCGCTCGTTCGTCACCTTGCTTCCTGCATTTGAATCGAAAATTCTCCAAGATTTCGAGCGGGCGAGGGTTGAAATGAGTCTCCAGCAACTGTACGATTTCATCGTACGTTTTTGTCTGTGGCTTAACAGGAGCCAACTTGTCCGAAACAATGTCGTAATTTTCTCCACCCATGTAATGGAGCAGCATCGGACGTTTCAAATCATCTGGAACTCGAAACAGCAAGAAAGCTCCCTCCAATCGCTCGACCCACCGGGACCATTTCATACGATGACGATCGAATGGTTCGATAGTGAAGTTCGATTGTATTGCCAGCGGAGCAGGAGGAATTTGCTGGCCAGGTCTTCGTTCCTCTTCACTTTCATCATCTGACATCCTCGTCGCCAGATTAACTGTTGTGACCACCGAGAGAATTTGAGGGGACCGAGAAAAAGTAAAACCACTTCGAATACTTTCCGATAACAACTTTAATTTGCGTGTTCGTTTTGTTTGTTAGGGTAAGAAGAGATACAACTAATAAAGCGCGGGAAGCACAAGGTACTTCTATATGAAGGTATACACAGTATCAATAAGGTGTAATATACAAGGGGTGGCATATAGTAGGGTGAATATATAACATCCATGTCGTGTTATTAGTACTGAAAACTCCTCGCCGGTACTGCATAGACCATCTCAGCATTAAACGTTTGCTTATGGTGGTGTAGCAAGAACTGCCACTGTGAAATTCCGATGAAAGACTTTCTGGCAGAGCTCTTCCTCCCAGACTCCCATAACTTTTTTACTGTGCAAGCTCTGCCTGCCAGACCCCAGAACTTTTTAACTGCCGAAAACATGCGGAAAAGGCAATGTCGATTGAGAGGTAACGGGGGAATCAGTACCCTTTCGACTGTCCTGGTTTTTTACTCGTCTGATATGGCCACCCTATTTAATGTGGTTTTTGTTTGAGGCGAAACTGAGTCAGTTCCTAACCCCAACTGCTGTCAAAATGTATGAACTGACAGCGGTTCGGGTTAGAACCTGACTCAGTTTCAGGCTCAAGCGAAATCGCCATAAGACAGCATACGATTCAATGCCACGAACCGAATTGTTGCTATAACATGGCTATCCGGCAACGTTGTAGCATAAAGGGTGGACACGAAATTGTTGCAACATTTACAACTGGACTTAACTTTTTCCTATTGGACAGAAAATGAATAAATTTTGTACAGGTTCTCTTTGTAGTGAATCATTTACATTCTACGAATTTCTAAGTAATGTGGTAAATTGCAGCAAAGATGGAAGTGGATCAATTGGAGATGCTTGACAAAATTTTGGATGGGAAAAAATCGTGAGCTCGTAAGACAGACATTAGATAGACATTCGTTGAACCTTTAAAAGACGTTGCTATTATTGTTAAGGCACATTTTCTCTATAAACATTAAAACTAAAAATACGTCATTTTGCTCTTGGTATATTCTTTTTTTTTCAATGCTACTCGCCACATAGTTTATGTTTCTTCTTTTCAAATCAATCGATAAAACATTTGCACCATACAGATAGACTGGCGCGTTGTTGTTAAGCTGTAAAACCATTCCTTGTCCAACTGTCATCTCTTTCATTATTCGTTAACATTAAATTATATGATGCTTGTCCACTCGGTCGGTTTCCGTACAGTGAAACTCCGAATGCAAAAGTAGAACCTTAATTGCATTACTTTACAACAGAGAGATAGATAGAGTGAGAGTAAGAAGTGTGTAACTTAGTAACTATTAACCTACAGCTAAGTTTCAACTTTGAACTTAACGATGATGAGTGGGATATCTGCTAGTGTCTACTTAATAAAACTTTGCGAAGATACTTAACGGCTAGGTCACTGAGAGGAAAATCTTACTGAAACATTGAAAAGCATAACACTGACACTGTAAACTATCGTTCTTATTATATGCGGTGGCTAAAACAAATCGGATTCTGCTGAGTGTTGCGTGTTTGGGGTTGTAGCTTAGATATCGATTCCTTTTACTGGGTATTTTCTCAAGGATAGTTTACAGCTTCATTACATTGTCCGAGCATTGCCGGTTGGTTAGTCATGGCTTCTCCTCATCATAGTTGGGCGACAAAAAATGATATTGCCATATGGGGAACTAAAATGGACCTTTTCATCTTGTTGGTTAGAAACGGTACCTGGGAGGGGGTGTCAAACACAATATTTGCTGCATTGAGGGGGATTGTTTCAAATAGTAGTAGTTTTTCAATTTGTCTATTCTACTTACACTTGCTATTATTCCCACGTTCATACTGTATAAGTGTATATATTATTTTGTTTTTAATATATAATCATATTAATATTTATTTAATATACTTATATTCCATTTCATTTTGTTTTTATTTTTATTTATCAATGTTAATTTCAAATCATAAGGTACTAATACTCATTACCCAGTTTAGCGATAACAATTAGTTTTTGCGTTTCTTATTGTGTGGTTTATAAATTATCGTCCCTTCGTATTATTATTCATGAAATTTATTATATCTAATTTAGCAAATGCTACCAGCTGATAATAAAAAAACGAACTAAGAGCCTTCTATGGATTTGCAATTAATCAATGCGATTTGTGTTTGTTTCAATTTCGAAGTAATTTCTATTGTTGGAGAAAAAATCTTTTACGAAAATTTCCACAGAGTAGCTGATATTGCCGGAAAGAAGAAAAAAGATTATTTGCGCTTTGAACACGTTTGATTAGAAATTGTGCGGGATCACGGTCATGGTTCTATCGTTTCGCTTGTTATGGAAAAAATTGCTTCAGAAATCATTCTCGTCGGACCTATCCCATATCTTCCTACACACTTACTCTTGTTCTACCAAATCACAGCTTTTTCGCTAGTTTTACCGGGTACTACAGAGCCGAGCAATCAGCAAGCATAGCCTTTGCCGAGGTGTCAGTACAAGTGATTTTTTTGCTGATATTCGGAAAATTTTAATAATAATCATTCAGCGGGTTCAATAATGAACGTCTGCTAAACAATCTGTTGAGAGTTAATCAAAGTTGGTCCATCGAACGTCGCTCATTGGACGATTTTAAACAATATTTGTTAAGGAAAATTTACTATTATTTGAAAATCGAGATTTTTACCACGAAAAATCGTTTGTTTTCATCCGATTTTCTTCAAAATGCCTATCGTTAACCATACCAACTCCGAATTGTCAGCCAGCTATAGAAAATTTTTGGGATACAGGACAAGATTCACCCGTTGGCTTCTTTTCCCAGGGATACCAGGTATATTTTCCAAATGTCAAGCATTCTACCAGAAATCAGTCAGCTCCCGAAAAAATTCGTCTTCAAAATGAAAAACATGTCTTCATAAAATTTCTAATATCTTCAAAATGAAGACATGTCTTCACGTCTGGCATCACTGTCTTTTTCCAAGCAAAAACAAAACCTCTTACACTTTTTTAAACCCCTGTTATAAATAATACAACACTGTTGCTAATATCTAAGACGCCAATATGTTGGTTTTGCCGTGTACAGGAGCCTCTGTTTAAGGTATACCTGGGAACCGAAGTGGCGCAAAGTCGCTAAGGGTACACCGGATGCAGGGGCCAAGGCCCCGTCGTCGGAAGCAAGCAAACCTGTGATCCACTTGTTTGCCCGGTTACTCAAACATAGAGGCTATCCCTAGTTTAAATCCGACTGAGCGGTAGCGAAGTTAGAAAACACGCGTAAAAAGCTACATTGAGTGGTAGAATCCAAATAAAATGTCTACTGTCAAAACAGGTTCTTTACTGAAACAGTTAACCTCACTTTTCGTGACAGTTCGATTGTACTGTTTACATGGACTTAGACAAATTTGCGGACGACTAGATTCGCTTGAAGCAAATCGTAAAGAATTTTTCTAAGTCCATGTAAACAGTACAAGCGAAATGTCAGAAATGAACATTCAGTTCATTTGTGATGTCACCGTAAAGTATTCAATTAGGTTTTACACCAACCGATATAACACCACAAAATGAGCCAGATGAACTTCGTTTGACAATTCTCGGTGTTTTTTTACATGGGAGTTACGTGAGTTCGAATGAAACAGATGAGCACTCGATCTCACGCAACTGACAAAGTAAACAAACCACCGAGAATTGTCAAACGTGAACTTCATTCATCATGAGCTCATTCCTGTCGTCATCTTGCAGAACTAAATGGAAGATGACGACACGAATGAACTCATGATAAATGAAGTTCATGATTAACAATTGAATACTTTACACTGAAGTCACAAATGAACTCGGCTGCTCATTTTTGACAGATCGATTGCACTGTTTACATGGATTTAGAAATACTCTTTGTGATTTGTTTCGAGCGAATTTAGTTGTCCACGATTTTTTTCTAAGTACTTGTAAACTGTGAACTGTCAAGAAAAGTGAGGTTAACTGTGTCAGTAAAAAATCGAATTCTCGGTGCTTTGTTTACATTGTCAGTTGCGTGAGTTCGAGTGCAACAGGTGCTCATCTGTTAAATTCGAACTCACGTACCTCCCATGTAAACAAGCCACCGAGAATTGTCAAACGACGTTCATCCGGTTCATTTTGTGGGGTTATGACGGTTGGTGTAAAACATAATTGACATTTCGACGAGTTTTGATTCGACCGAATAATAGGGGCCCCTATCTGATGCCACAAGTGAAGCAGAGAAGAAAACTTACAACCATAGTGATGCAAGTATTCCTACACAATTTTTACAGTAAACGACAAGTTACGGGGAGTAGACGAGAACACTGCTTTAATCGAGGGATTGCCCTTCCTATGATCATTCTCAGGGATAGACCGTTCCAACATCAAATTATGGTCTTGTCAAATTTTGGTCTTGTCAAACTGCAAATGACGTGAAAACCCAAGATGGTACCAGATAAGGTATAGGCATACGTAAAGCGAGAGTTTTGGTTTTACGATTGGCAAGATCGACATTGCGTAAATACTGATTCACTTCCCAAAAAAGAGGGTAATAAAAACGAAATTAATTAAAACAATGTTTTGAATATAGAAACTAGTGCTTTCAGCCTCTCAAAGCGTTTGCCACCAAAAATATTATTGTACACACATGCATACACCTTATGCAGATTATCTTGAATCTGTTTTGCGTTTGTCAAATATGCCACTCTTGTTATTCTTATCCGGACACGCTCTTTTTCCCTTTGGGGCAGACCCTCGGCTTTAATAGCTTCCTGCTCGCCAGCGTCTATTTTAACCAACCAACTGACATCGCTATTTCTACATAAAGGGTTTGACAATAGAGTTCTATGCAAATCATTTCACGCACACTGATTAGAGGTTTGTTTTCCTCCAGCTGTCATATGCAAAACTGTCAGCCAAATTTGACGTATTTCTATTGTGTATGTGATTAAAATTTCATGCTCGTTTGGATACGTTATGTCTTCTTCTTCTTCCTCATGGCCACACTCTAACTAGAGAGCTCTACATTTAATTGGTTCCCAAATAGTCTAAAATGAGTCTTCTTGGATTCACTAAAATACTCCATTGCTGTAAATGCAACATCAATGCTTTTATGCCTAAAGCGGGAAAGGGCGACTAAGCGACTGATGTAAGAGATGCCTATGAAAGCTCTGGTTTAAGATTAAAGTTACTAATGTGTTAGTTCGTTAAAGCGTTATATGCTATTCAAATGCAGTGCAGTAGAGCGTCAAAGCATTTGTAAATGAAAGGCGACCAAACCGACTTCAGAATAATTGTTATATTTCGTTCGGTTTTGCATGAATTCGTATATTTCCGGTATTTATAGCAAATTTAAACTATTTTCTAACAAATCGAGCATCGCTAAAAAAATTAGAAGAAATTACAACAAATCTTTCTAATCTCCATTCAATTTTGCTCAAATTTCGACCAATTTGATGTAACTGGCAACTCCGTATACGCTATGTTCGAATCTTTCAACATTTTTGGCAACAAAATTTATGTTTTTGTTTTGATTTGGTCATGCAGTTATGCTGCTGGAAACGTTTTGTTATGGTTTTTTCGAGCACTGAAACTGTCAAAACGTGTTTTTCTAGCAATTATTTTTTTTCGGGACGCATTCCAAACCATCTTCGGCAATTCTAAACTATTCTAGAGCAATGTTGGAAATGCGAATCCATTTCGAACTAACCAATGCCAATCTTTATCAATCCGTTTAGAGTTATAAATTATAAGTTCATTTCATCAACAAATCACGGAGTGTTGTTCCCCTCGGATAAAACACTAAACTGGTGCTCTAAAGGTGTGCTTATAAGATTGTTACGTTTGAAGTGGTAAAGGGTAAACATAACTGGAGAGCACCTACCGTAAACCGGGTAAACATAAGTGCAATAATGAGGTGTTAGACGGGAGTGTGTAGCACGCAGTCAAAAAGACAGAAAGGAGTGAACGCACCCCACCCGTGATGGGTTATCAGTCCCGGGATGACGGCAGCACTGGAGCTGTCAAACAAAAAACCGCTTGGATCCGAGTCCGAACTTGCTAGAGCCGGCTGAGTGCAGACACGAATGGTGACAGACTTGTGCGGCTGGAACAAAACGGAAACCCCGCTGCTCAGCGATAAGTGAAGCACAATTTCCACAGTTCGGTTGTTGCGTATTTCCCGGAGAGAAACTGGCGGCCCAGTTAGTGATAGAACTTTTCGGCATTCTTACGTTCCTATCAATTGGAACTGTGTTCGTCTGAGTGAGTGAGAGACCGAGCGTTGAGGGAAGATCCAGCCCGTTCGATTCCGCCGGTAAACAAGAAAAATTAAAGCTTCCGACGAAAACGCAAAGAACGGTGGTAAAAAGTGCGGTTTACCCTATAGGATCCCAAGAATCCAAGTGAGTATGCACGTGTTGTTCTACTTCTGGAAGTAGAAGAGCAAGCACTATTGGCAGGCGGGTGGGTGTGGAAGAGACCGACGCAGAGAGTGACCTCTGGATGCAACCAACTCTTGAAGGAAACTCGAGGAAAAAGTATAGTAGTCCGTGGATGTGGGTAAGAGAAATGGCGAAGTTTCGTCTATTGGTACTAGAAGCATCCGGAAGAGTTCCGTCCGGCCATGATGAAACTGCCGAAGTATATTCTGGCCAAGCACTAGAATCTGTGCCCAGGAAAGGAACGCGAGGAAGTCACGACGGTTGAGCGATAAGTTTGCATATCTCATTTTCCTCTTGCATTTTGCTTCGGTATTCATGTTTGGTTCAGCTAGCCTTTTTCCTGGTTTACAAGATGCAATATCTTGAAATGATAGGCTTGCTTCAAGAATGTAGTTAAAGAGCAAATGAACATTATCGATGTTAAAATAATGTTTCAATATAATGCATGTGGTTATTTGGGTACTTCGGCCTGACTTTCCGTGCAAACGAAAAGCCCATAATGTCCTTATGGTCATGGTTCTTAACATGGGTGTTTAAACGACTTGATTAACTTAGGGTTAGGACGTAAAAGCAAACTGTCAATTTACTTAGGGGAGAAACTCTGGAGAATCTTCCATAGACATTCCACAAGACGTTTGTTTGACTGTTCAGCGGTGCAATTTGTCAACAAATTTGTTGTGCTCTGCTTTTACGAGCAGAAAATCCCATCTGACGAACATCTTTCGTTGGTTCGATTCGTTAGATGTTGGATCGCATCGACGATTTTGTCGGACGTCGCTTATACCCGAGTAACGTCACAAGAGATAAACAAGAATTAATCAGCTGATCACAAATGTCTCATGGAATGCCTAATCTCGGCCTAATTGCCCAAGGAGTTCACAGCAGTCATTGAAAGTGGAACCATTTCTCTTTTGTTTACTATTATGGTAAACTTGGTACCGTGCTTAGTACCGTTTCATCCGGAATTCCCCCTCAAAGTTCATTTTGACAGTTGGTCAAATACGGTGGAGAAGTAAAACAAATACAAACAAAACCATTCAAGCTTGTTCAATGTTTGCTTGAAAGTTGTAACCCGTTAGGGTAACAATTTAGCACTGAGTGAAAATATACCTATTTTGGTGTATACACTCCGTAGAGTGTATTTGTTTACGCAAGATTATGCTCACCGCTGTTCTGTACTGTTCACATTTAATAACAAAATTTTTGTTCATTTTCGCGTTTGTGAACGGTTTTGTTCGTGCGAATAGGTGTAGTAAATTTCGTTGAACATTTGTAAAAGTAATATAGGGTTAAGATAGGTTACCGCTCTCCTCTTGCTGTGAAAAGCGTGCAAATTTTGCTGCTCATCGGACATGACAGCTATCCGGTGGTTTGTTTTTGGACGAGTTGAAAGGCGGCCGTCGAGTTTAGAACGTGACGAACCGCGGTGATGGACGTCTCGACAAT
Source organism: Topomyia yanbarensis (assembly GCF_030247195.1). Taxonomy (NCBI): domain Eukaryota; kingdom Metazoa; phylum Arthropoda; class Insecta; order Diptera; family Culicidae; genus Topomyia; species Topomyia yanbarensis. The sequence continues at coordinate 394,420,641 of NC_080671.1, read as the reverse complement.
GTTATCAATTGTATTGGGACAGTTCCCCGCCATGTAAGCTGAAAGCAAAAGGCGCGTGTGTGATGAAAGAGAGTGCCGGTCCGTGGCTCGTTCAAAAAAATTTTAGTGCTGTCGGCGGAATTTAATCAACAAGGAGTGTTCGCTTCCAAGGCTAACCGCAAAGGATCCAGATGCACCAATCCACCATCGCTGGGCAGGATAAGCCGAACGAGTCTTGTTCTCCCTCTCAGCTAATAGCCAAGGAGGGTAAATCAGGGTGGTGGACAGCGGCTCCCCCTAGGAAGAACACCGCGGTGTCTTCTGGAATTCCTCGCGGGGAGCAAAGAATCCGGTGATTCGTTACCACCGTCGCGAGGAAGGTTTCAACAAATGAGCCTTGCTTACCTCATTACTAAAAGTCAAGGACCGCTTCCGGATCAGCCAACGAAAATTGAGGAACTCGGACGTTGCTGTCCCGGTCAATCGGATGAACTATTTGACCCAAGAATGACATGTATGTTCCGAAAGGATGTATCAATTGTTATTTTTGTATTCACAAGACTGGTCCCAGTCAAAAACGATACAAAATTTGGCGCCGATTTTCACAGCACTTCCCTAAGCTACCTGAAAGAAACATTACCTCAATTTCAGAGCATTAACCAATAAGTGGTCCCAAACCACGTTAATACTGACCGTGACGATTACCTTCCTTTGACGAATTATTACTAGTGCGAATAACATTTATTCTTGATTGGCATATTTTTCCATGACTGAACTGAACTTGTGTATTTTTGAACAGGTTCGCACTCTAAACAAAAAACCGAAGATTTTACACAACAAACAGTTGTTTTTGTTCTCTACGCAAATAACCATTTTTTTCACTTCTGACAAGCTGAACTTCTAATAGATTCAAATAAAACATTCTCGCCTGCTAACGTGTACCTAGTTTTTCAACAATTTGTTACTTGCTGTTACTCATTTGTGCGTAAAACTTTTCAGAAGCATACTAGAAATGAAGGACTATCAACGACGTTCATATATTCGGTTGGTTATTATTGTATTTGTGTTTCTTTTTGTTGGTTAGTAATTTCTGTTCGCTATTCCTGATGAACATGCCTGGCCATTAACAATATCGTTCAAAAGATTTAGTTGTATTTTTTTGTTTTGTTTACTTAGTTACTGTTACGGTAGTTTTCTTTAGAATAGATTTTGATGCTGCTGCGCATTCCACAAACTGTTTTATCGTGATAAATGATAAGTAAACTATTTACAAATAATATTAATAACTGTCAAAAATAACAAAGAGTGAATAAAAAAAGAATAGACTGGAAGTACACAATGTCTGTACACGGAAACAAAAGATTACTATAAATACAACCAAATAAACAATAGTAAATAAAAAGTACGTAAAGATGTAGTTTCTGGAACTGATTTGGACACTTCAAAACAATAGTGTTCCTTCTAGATATCCCCCGAAAAATTGTCAGGATACAAGTTAAACTCCTCCTGCCAGTAAACCGCCGGAATGCTGATCAACTGGTCGGTCCTATTGATTCATACCACCCTGGACTAGAAATCTTGAAAAATATAGTGTACAAAACGGCTACTAATAATTACTCAATGACAGGCAATTCCGCCCAGCAAACAAGACCCGTGAATACACGGGTGGTTGGCAGCCCGGTCCCCCAGAAAATATGCGATTCATCTGTGGATATGTGATTTGATTGTTGCTGATGTTGTTCCACTGTTGTTGTTGTTGCTGTTAATTGATGTCCCCTGCTGTGGTTGCTGCTGCTGCTGTTGGGGCTGGTGCTGAAGATGATGAGATTGACGCTGCTCTTCGTGGGTAGGCTTCGGTGGAACCCGTCGCTCTACCACCAACCGCCGGCACTAGGATGGTGTTTTGAGGAGACGCTTCAAGCGGAACTCGTATACACGCTGGCAGTACATGACCAGCTCGGGTGACACTATCGGCGGTGGTAGCCGGGTGTTCTCGCGCCTCAGTGCCGGCACTATCGAGGGATGCTCGACGATGTTCTCCTCGAAGCCCTTGAGGTGGCGGCGGAATCTGCGGGGAGAGGTTGAAAAAGATGATTACATTGATTTGTATTTATCTAGTCAATTTGAATCTGTGCTTGCAGTGTGTGTGGTATTTTCCTGGTCTTTCGAGTAGATTATTCGGTTTAGTGTACAAATGTACATTGAGCTGAATATGAACGAATATCAAATCGATACACCAAAACTAATATGTCAACCAACTAGTGACAGGACTAAGTTAGTGTCGGATTCTGATGAAAGGAAGTCGAAACGCAAATTTCATAACTAATCAGTCTAATTACCATCCTGATTCGTGTACTATATTCCAACGGTAGACTAACCTGCAGTACTCGCTAAACGTCAGCACGTAGCATTTGTCCTCGATGCAGGCTACGCTGTTGTGGTCCTTGTGCCGTGATGCAAACACCTCATCCGGTCCATCCGTCGTCTGACGACCCTGTTCGGTGTGTTCTGGCCGGTAGTACCACAGAAGTGACATCATCATTTCACCTAAAACAAAACCAAATTTGAATTCTAAATCTTCACGATTTGAGTACAACAATACACTTACCATCTTCTGGATTCTCCCAGAGATGCGCGACCTTAGCTACGTATGGGAGTTCCGCGCGTTTACTGCCCGCTCGAAGTAACACGCAATCTCGTGGCCTAATGATGTCTCCTTCCGAATGTCGCATCGCGGGATAACATGTTCGCAGCACAGGAAGATCATCGCTCTACAAGTAAAATATTCAGTGATTACAAACCCTCTCAAACTCAACACCGATTTTTGCCTTACATTCAAAAACACCTTTCCCTGGAACGGCTGTCCCTCCCAGGTCCAACCGTTACTCCAGCGGGGCACACTGTTGCACTTTCTTGGTACGATCACCTCCTCCACCTCGGCGGTCATCCGATATATGCGGTGCCGTTTCTTGATGCTAAACTTTCGTGACTTGGATTTGGACCTCGACCGGGCAGCACGCCGAAGTGCTTTGGCATTCTTTTTGGCAAATCTTCTCGCTAACATAATCTCCTCTTCCTCGTCTACCTCATCCGGTTGAGCAGTTGGTCGCTGGTCGCAGACCTGCTCTGAAACGGTTGCATGTGCGGTGGATTCCTCCATCGGATCCTCTCCTCCGAGGGCATTCTTGTTCTCGACGGTACTGCTGTTATTGTTATTGTGTCGATTTATCATCGTGTTCGTGTCGACACTCATCATGTCGTCTTCCACTAACATCGTAGCAGCGTCATCAAAGTCCGTCTCACGATCGTCAACGCTCGGGTCCGGCTCTTCAGCACATATTGTCGTAGGAGTTTGCTGAAATTGTTGCTGATCTTCCACTGGAGGAACGGGCGTTGAAGTAGCTACTTGCTCTGTTTCTTCTGAATTCTGAATCTTTGCAATTGATTTCTTTTTACTGTTTTGTTTGGGCTCTTTCTTAGGTTTTTTCTCTTTTTCCGCAGCTTTAGACGCTTTCCGCGTCTCCTTTTCTGCCTGAATAAATGGACTAATAGGTGAGGGTTGCAAACTACTACTCACTGCATCCGATTGAATCTTCTTTGATTTGCACTTACTCTTCCTTTTGTCGAAATCAACGTCCAGAGAGTCCAGATTCTTAGTTTTCTTCGATGAGTGTTTACTCTCGGAACTGCGCTCTCTTTTGCCCCGATTTTGTTCAGACTGTGAGCGACCCTCCTGCTGCTTCAGTTTTTTGAGGGTTCGTGTATTGGTCTTGGCCTCCTGCGAAAGTATTTCCGGTTCTGAAAAATATCCCTTAGCAACGAGGTCAATGGTGAGGTCTACGTTTGACATTGGCCGTACCCGCTGCTCGGGTACTTCGATCTTATTTGCCGGTTCTACGTGCTCCGGCACAGCTACCGAGTCGTCACGTGAATCGTCCAAAATAGTTATAGTTTCGGGATGTTTTGGTTGTGCTTGTTGGTCGGTTGTTGATAACTCGGCCTCCGGGTTTCTGGGAACACAAGATGGCCGCTTGGAAACCTTTCGAATTCGTTTAGACTTTGGCAATGTTCTGGAAAGTTTCCTCAGATGGCGTGCCTGTTCGGCACCGAAGATCCGGCGTGTCCGCTTGAGAATCTTTCTAGGTTTAGTAGTAAGCAGCTTTCTTCGGACTACCTTTTGAATCACTGCTTCTTCTTCATCCTCTTCTTCGTCGTCATCGCTGAGCACCGTGATCGTGCTCTCTTCGTCCAGATTTGTACGTTTTATCAGATTCTTATAGCTATTGGGTGGAGATTTTTTCGGCGTGGATTTCTTGCATGCGACCAGCAGCGGTCTCCGCTTGACTGTAGATGCCGGAATTTCAGGTAGGACACTATCGACTAATTGTACTTTCTCGTTACTAATTCTACTGTTGATGTTGTTGTTGTGGTTGCTGTTATTAACACTATTGATGTCGCTGCTGCAAATATCACTGCCGGTAGTCTTACGGTTTATCAGATTAGCTTCAGTGGTTAGAATATTGGATAGCAGACATTTGTCGTCGAGTTTTTTATTCTGGACAAAACACCGGTCCGGTAGTAGGAGCTCCGTAACTAGTTCTTCTTTTTTGATCAATGCTTCATCGAGCAGCAGATCCGGTGTCATCGCCGGACCATTCTCTTCAAAGTCCTCCTTCTTGCAGATCACCACCGTCGATAGTTCCTGTTTGACTTCGGAGATCTCCTGTTTGACCACCATGGCGGCCGTAATCGGTATCAGCTTCGGAATGTTTTTGGCGGACTTGAACTCGGACTCGGGGGTAGGCGTCGATGGTTCCTCTTTGACCTCGGCCAGTAGCGGGGTGTTTGTGTGGTCAAAATGCTGGAGCGGGTGCGTTGGCGGAGGTGCCGACGGACGTTGGTTGTGATGATAGTGGTGATGATGAAGGTGGTAGTTTTTACTACACTGATACAGGTCACTTTCTGGCTTAACGTTAGGTGTTCTATTTGGTTCGGTCATTGTGGTGTTGCTGCACGTGGTGGTGATGGTAGTGGTATTGGTGGTGCAGACGGGTGCGTTAGTACACGCTGCACTGACCGCCGGCGTAGTAGTTGTAGTCGGGGTCGCGTATATGGAGGAAGTAGTGATCTCGGCTGGACACACGATTGGTGCGTGGATGTCCAGCGGTGGTGGTGAAGAGGATGTAGACGAACCAGAGGAGATCATTATCGGTTCGCTGCTGTTCACGGTAGCTGTTTGCACTGCGGAATAGACTCCCGTCGTGGCGATATGATGGTTTGGGGTTTGTACGGTGGCTACTGGGCCCTTACTGGCCTTGATACCAATAAGGGACCCAGCATTGACGTTTTTTGGACACGACTGCATCGGACAGGGACAATTGGTCGTGTAGTGAGCATCTGTAATGATAGAAGGTCATATGAATATGGTTTTAGTTCAGCTGAAGGGTCTTGTGAGGATGGAACGATGATACGATTGAATGGCACCTATACTACAAAGGTTCAAATTTAGAATGAAAAAAATAGAAAATCCGCAAGTTCATAACCATAAATTCTTTAGGGTAGTTTTATATAGTAGGTATATTTTTATTTCAGAATATCTTTTGCCGTTTCATACTGAAGTCATAGTTGCTGATTTTTTGCAGAAGATGTTCATCAATTCTTCAACAGGTGTGCATGGAGATATTATGTAATCGTGCAACGGTAGCGTTGTCTAACACAATTTTCGAAAACAAACAAAATTCGAGCCACTGTTTGTCTAATTTATCTTTTGATTATTGTGGCGTTTTTCAAATTAAAAGACGATGTTTTCGGCTAGGGATTTAAAGAGTTAAAGAGAAAACATAGCAGTGGTCGAGTTATTAACCCTAGAACGTTGCACTGGGGTACAAATGTACCCCACGCCGTGTGAGGGCGAGAAATCGGTACACCCAAAATCCGACGGGTATGTTTCTATTACTTTTGGGTAAGATTCTATTGTGTTTTCGGTAACAGACCACGCAATTGCGCATTGCGGTATTAAACTCATATTCCCGCAAAGGTAGTAAACGGTGGAATGACGAATTTCGGTTGCTGTTCATGTATGCGCATCACACAATCAAACACTTTTTCAGTATGTGTCAACATCGGCTCTGTTCGGATGTAGGATAATCCGGTCGATTGCTATGATAGTATTAGTATCGAGTCAAACCAACCGGAATCCTGGCGGATCTCTGACCAAATTCAGGCTGGAATCTGCCCCAATATTGGCAGAAACCAGCCAGAATTACGGATTTTTTACTGGGTAGGTTGGATAGTGGAATAAAAAGTTTAGGCGGTTTCCGGATCCGGCTTAGCTGCCAGATCCGGATCAGTCCCCAAATCCAGACCTCCCGGATCCAGACACGTGCCCAAATCCGAACCAGCTCCCGGATCTGGACCAGTACCCGGATCCGGACCAGTACCCGGATCTAGCCCATCCCCTTTTCCCCTTACCAAGCCCGGACCAGACCAGACCTGGTGCTTAGATCCAGACAAGTGTCTGGATCCGGACCCTCGGCTCGGATACGTGGATCCAAACCATAGGTCTTGCTTCCCGTATATGATGGGAAGGACTGTTCATGTTTTGTGCAGTCGCTACCTTGATGTTAACGTCCGTGATAGAAAAGAAATTTCAATTTAACACCAGCCGAAATACCCCACCACTATTTCGAGTCGTTTTTTTCTGACTGTGCTTTGAAGCTAGCCGAGTGTCAGCCGATCTTCAAATACGGAATGTGTCGTGTAGAGAAAATCGAATCTCGTTTTTGTCCACATAGTGTTCACTTCACTTGATGCGCAATACAATGACAAGCGAAGTGCTACACACTTCCAGACAATCCGACGCGATAATATTTATTGAATAAGAATTGATGAAACATGAGTGCGACGCAGAGAAGATTTGAATGTGTTGGTATTCCCGTTTGAGGAATTTTTTGTTGTGACCGTTTTAGCATGAAACGTCTTGCTATTAGAGCATTGTTTTCTTATTACTGTAAAGGTATTACGGCCGAGTTTTGGGTGTATTTATCGACTTGGGACCCTAAACATTATTCAATTTAGAGTTCCTAGTAAGAGTAGGAAAAGGTGGTATAGCCAGTTTGCTTATAGACTTCGTTGAAGCAGGTGTCAAAGTTAGGGGGCGGGGTACATTTGTACCCCAGTGTACGGTTGCCGCTAGTGTTTCGTCAGGTTTCGTGTTGTCAGTGCAAATGTGACTTATGACAATCCAGTTTAAATACTGGTTTTTTTTTTACTACGTAAGTAACAATTAGTATTAAATAAACGTTTTTATCATTTTATTCAATTAGTTTAGTTTAATTTTGCAGTAGAAAAAAATCTTTCTCATTTCTGCTGATTTTTTTTATTGTTAATTTTTTATAGTTTTTCAAAACAATGGCTCGCAAGTATAATTTGCGCACAGTAACTGCTGTAACAGTAACGTTGCGTGTTACCAATGTATTACTGGTCGGAAATATTTTTTTTTCATTTCAATTTCCACCCCGTTTCGTGGTATTTTCCAAAACCAGATTTTTAAACTTTCACTCTTCCAACAATTGCACCTTTTTTTTTTAGAATCATTTGATTTTTTTCAAATCGGTTGAAAATTCGCAACGTTATAGTATTTTTTATGAAAAAAGTCAAAACCGCGATTTTTTCACTTTATTTTTTAATCAATCCAATTTATGTATTAATGATTCAATAAACTCCGTACTTTCACTTACACAACTGTTTTCGCAATTAAAAATGTGCAACGTTCTAGGGTTAGAAGAAGAGAAAGTAATCAAATGATAGGCTCTCATTTGTAGTTACGTTGTGGAAGCATGGCGGGGGAACAACGTCTGAAATCATCAGAGGAAGAATATGCTCCCCCCGACACAAATCTACTTCCCTTCTTTCCAATGTCTCGCTCTTCCACTTTATCTAGGTCTACCATGATGGATCCGCTGTTTCTTGGGTAGTAGACTTTTAATCACAAAATAACCCATTGACCAGCATTTCTGTTGCGGAGAAACTGAAAAACAGGATACTCGGACGTGACTGAGATTGAAAAAATACAGTCAGATAAACCGCGCGTAGTCGAAACTGAGCTGAAACAAGCTAATGATATCGCTAGCAGTAAATTCTTTATCGCGTCTACATTTCTTCTCGCAGTGTTGAAATCGACGGTGTAGTTAGCGACGCGGGTTTGACTGTAGATGTCCTAAAATGTCGATATTTGGTCTACGTGTTTTATTAATGGTCCCCAAGCAGATGACTTCGAGAACATTACAACAGCACCAGAGTGCCAATAAATACCCGAAACATTGACCTTCCCATCGCAGTTGTACTGGCTGGAAGTTTGTAGGAAGCATATCCGTTGCAACGATCAACCGGTTAACGACAATACCAAGCAGTCAATATATACGCCACTTCCTACTCATTCCTTCCCTGGACTAAGAGAGGCGTAAGCTGCCCCTAAACACTTTTATTAAACAAATATTCAATACAAATTAAGCTAGTATTTTTTATTGTTGTGATGTTGAGATAATTACCTACAAAAATTGGTCTTAAACCACAAAAAATACTTGATCCTCAAAATATCAATGTTTACATTGGTATTTACTCTATGCGAAAACATTGCACTGTTATATGTGGATAATCATAAATATAAGTGCATAATGAGGTGAAAGATGGGAGCGTGTAGCATGTCATCGAAATGGATGGGTCGGCGTGAACGCACCCCACCCGCGATGGGTTTGACCCGAGGGTCTGCCCCAAAGAGAAAAAGAGCGTGTCCGGATAAGAATAAGAAGAGTGGCAGATTTGACAAGCGCAAAACAGATTCAAGATAATATGCATAAGGTGCATGCATGTGTGTACAATAATATTATTGGTAGCAAACATCTTGAGAACCTCAAAAAGGCTGAAAGCACTAGTTTCTATATTCAAAACATTGTTTTAATTAATTTAGATTTTAACAACTTCTTTTTTCTGGAAGTAAAGCAGTATTTACGAAATATAGATGTTGTCAATTGTAAAACCAAAACTCTCACTTTACGTATGCCTATAAGGTATATTACGTATGCCTATATGTATCATCTTGGGTTTTCACGTCATTTGCAGTTTGACAAGACCAAAATTTGACAAGACCATAATTTGTTGTTGGAACGGTCTATCCCTGAGAATCGTCATAGGAAGGGCAATCCCTTGGTTTGACCAAAGGCCATTGGTAGAAAGGTACGCAAAGAGTGAGCAGATAGTGAAGCGCAAAAAATGTCTACCTATCGAGCAAAATTAGAATCCAGCTATATAAGCTGTGGGTTTGACCTGAGACGAGACATGCAAATAGCAAAAAATCGAACGTCAAATGCAGCCAGTCCATTTAAATTATGTGTGACGAAAAGAGAGACTATGTGAGACGAACGATGAAATGAAAAGGAAAAGAAAACATCTATCGGCAAGTCCAATCCCAGGGTTTGAAAACTGCCTGATCACGGTAGCACTGGAGGTGTCAAATAGGCAAAAACTCTAGAGGGTGACTTGACGTTATATTAGCGTCATCAACATAAGAATTTTGTTTTGTAGCAAAATTAACGAGATTTGTTCCAAATACGAACTAGGAGCACTTTAGTTTGCATCAAATCAATGAAATTGTGCATTGTTTTCTGCTACTGTTGTTTGTTGATGACATTTCAAGTGATTTTGACAGGGGCGGACCCAGAAAAAAAAATTCTGGAGGGGTCCAAAATTTCGATTTTAAGATGAACACTGTACACTTCGTAATATGTAATAAGCTCATTTAGTGAATATCAGGCTTGTTGGTCAAATTTGGTTTGGAATGATTTTGGGTTTGAAACTAGTATAAAATTTAAACTAATTCAAAATTTCTCAACTAGTAAAAAAATTCGGAAGGCGTCCGGACCCCCAGGACCCTCCCCTGGATCCGTCACTGAGTTTTGACGTTATCAAACTGATCCCCATCGATCGGTGGAAAAACGTTGTTGCCTATTGTCAAACTCTGTATGTAGAGATAGGGATGTCAATTGCCTGCAAAAACTGCACGGTCAGAAATTATTGAATTAGGCTGTACACGCTGAAGAAGTCGACATGAATTCTGACTTTTACTGTGAGCCGTGTTTACCAACAGTGTGAAGCAATGTTTGTAAACACGGCTCACAGTAAAAGTCAATTTATGTCGTCTTGCTAGTCGACTTCGTCAGCGTGCACAGGCTAATAGTGCCGAGTGTGAAAGTTTGCGAGGGTGGCGACGTATTTTATACAGCGACATCGATAGAATAGTGCTGCGGTTCGGAGTGCTTAGCGTGCGGCCGCGTAATGCAAACGCTTGTCAGCTGCAGGTAACTAGCAGTATAAAAATTTCTGACGTTTCTGAATATCATGCTAGTCAAATTCGATATGGTACAAAGATACAAATTTATTATTTTCGCTTGTTTTCTTCATTTAACTGTCCAAAGGCTTTTGAATCTGTGAAAAAACAGTGATTTTGCTACAATAAACGTATTTTTTCAAAGTTTTCCTATTTTTTGTAAACATTTTTCATACAATGCCAGCATTCAATCTGCACACATTACCGGTTGATAGTTTGCCAGCAGCTGGTTCTAGCATCTAATTTCCTGTCTATAATATAAACGCTACAGTGTGCGGATCATAAACTTATTTTTGGCATCACTGCTTGCTATGCCGCGGTCGCCAATAGAAAAACTCAAAACTCTAGTAAGAGAACTGCAGAGAGAAAAACAGCATATTTGGAAACGTATGCCCCGGCATTGTATGGCAACACGTCCAATGTTATAAGGAAAGGCAATGTTCGATTGGAATCGTTTTTTGACAGCTAAACGCGAATCCAATCGATCCAAAATGGAGTATCCGCAGTTTTTTTTCTACACGGATACGAAAAACTACCAAAAGTTGAGCTCTTTTGACTCAATCTCGGGGTATCGTGAAATAAGGTAAAATTAGGTAAACCGTGTTGAAGGTTGTTTCCCTTTAACTACAGCAAAAACCACAACTCATTGACAGGTTTTTTATACTCAACCCTGAGCTAAATATGCCTAAATTTAAGTAGAATCTACCTAATTTTGAGTATACCTCAAACAACTCAAAAGTACCTTATTCCATGGAAGGCCTCGACTGAATCGAATCTCTCTCTTTCTCTTTGTTTTTGACAACACTAATAAGTGCGAAAGCGACGCAAAACTCAAAACTACCTAAATTTAAGTAGTAGATACAGAACACTAGATTAGGATTGTCGCTGGCATCAGTGGTAGGAACATAATTGTTTTGATTCCTGTTAAATGGGTTGTTTGACCTGTCAAATGGGTCAAATAAAAAAAGCAAAAAAAATAATCTTCTGTTGCCGTTTCATAGCGACTAATCATTTTTGTTTTTTTTTTGCCAGCAAAACAATGGTCATTCTTGGCTAATGTGTTTTCACTAATTAGAATGCACAAATTGTCTAAACTTGTACTGAATTTTGATAAATTTTCATTTCCTTGTGCGGTGTATACAAACTTTTTCATTTCATAACAATACAGTCGAAAATTTACACCGAGAAAATTCGTTATATTGAATATATTGATTTCACACATATTTTTTTGCAATTTGTTGTAGCACATAAAAATTACCTGTCGCGCATAGATATCATGTGAAAATTAATGAATTTATAATAGTATGCCACATAGAAATTTGTTTCTTAGCAGATATCACATCATTTTTATGTTTGCCTATCGCTTATTCTGCTGCAAATTTTATGCATTGGACGTTGTCGGTCTTGAATGCATAAAAATTACAGCAGAATAAACGAGACTGAAATGAAAAAAGGCAAACTCTGCATTATACTAATTTGAAGTTCAACTAAACAGTTTGTGGTTACAAACAGGCCATATTTTTCTGCGTGTACCAAAAGTGAGGACCAAAAACTTTTACTAGAGAGACTTTCGATACTTTGACAGATATATATCGGAAGAAAAACAAACATGTTCCGAGGCGAAAACAATAGGAACACCAGCAACAATCCTAATCTAGTGTTCTGTATCTACTGTTTGAGCTTTTGAATTTTTACTTGAGGTTATCATTTCTCGCCATTGTATCCAAGTTTGTATCACAAGTTCCGTATAGCGATTGCTGGCCGATCGAAGCGCCGGCCAGTAGCAAATTGCTACTTGCTGTTGTCATTTCAAAGCGAGTTTTATTTCTTACACAAGTTGAAAACTTTATTTGTATGTCTGTCCTCAGTGGTTACCCGTTGGAGCTATTTGATTTCCTGCACATATTGCATACCCGGTAGGCGTTATGTCTTCGATCAAAAGCATGGCTTGTACCAACTGCTCGAAATTCGTTAATGATGCTGAGCGAATCGCCTGTCATGGTGGGGTCAATCAGGTCAGTTTTTTTTTGGTGAGCTTGTGCGATAGTATTTTTGCACTGATTTTGACAAACTCGTTGGGAAGGTTATAGATCTGGCAACACTTTGACAATAATGATTTTATGTCTGGCTAAAAAAATTTCAAGCTAAATTCAAAAAAGCGAGTGTACTTTTTTCGATGTTTTTAAAATTGATATGTTACTATATTCGAGGTTAAATAAAACAATTTACACGCCTAGAAAATCAGCGGCCCAACCCTTATTTGAAGAGTATGAATACTGCAGATTGTTTGAAACTTAATAACACAAATAATAAATGGAGTCCATTGGCGTCATTTAGGTAAGAAAAGCAAGTGGCAAATGATGTGAAAAATTATAAAACCGCGGTGTTTACTCATCGACCTGGAAACCCTATGCAAACCCGACGAGTTCTCCAGCAAGCGCTCTTAGAGGCAGACGTTCTACAGAATAGAATCGACTACTCTGTTGTTTTACAGGAAATTTCAATTAATGTGCTCCCCAGAGCACTGAGGAACAGGAATTTGCTGCGGTTGCAGTTTCGTCGGACAAACTACGGGATGAACACTGCTATCAACGATACGGAGTGGACATTCAATAGGGTTGCTTCAGTCTTTGACTATCATCCCCTACGCACAACGCTCAGTCATTTGTTTGCAAGTGTGCAGTCAGCATCGTGACTCTGAAGAGAAGTGTTCTCTATATTCGTTATTATTTTCACCTTGTTATTTGTATGTATTTTAAAGTTATTTTAATGAATTCTACATGTTAAGCCATGAAACATCATTGCGGCTTCAGAACAGCCTGTTGATGTAAATAAACAAACAGCAAGCAAATATTAAAAAATGTGTTTTTTCAGCAGCTGTGTCTGGTTTTGTACTTATGAATGACATCTTCGGTGTCCTGGTAGAAGCCAGAGTGTGGAATGGAAGTTGTGCATTCCGGCTCACGTGGTTGCTTAGCTGTGGGACGCCCGCGCTTGTGCTTCGGAACATTTGTTTGAATCCTTGTTCCTTCTCATTTTCAATCATGTTTTTTCGATTATCTACTTCAAAAACACCTTAAATTATTTTGTTATCTTACGCGAAATATCAAACGCGCTTTCATTGATGACGAGTACTTTCTTTGCACATGAGCACGCAATGTTTCAAACGGAATTTTGAATTGTTCAGAGGAATACTGACGCCATCTTGAACAGCTGCTATTTTGATCTTTATATTCACTTCACTTCATTTTAACGTATTTCGCACAAAATTACGCTCCATTTTCCTGTCAAAATAATTTACTTTATAGTGGTGGTCCATAGTGCTTCCAAACGTCACGACACTATCGTGCTTCCAAGCGTATTTTTTTCAAAACAAAGAGTATTGAGAAACCAACACAAAATTCGTAATCAGTATTAATTTTTACGTAAAAAAAAACTCACTTGTCAATTTTTTCATCGATTGAATGTGCTGTACGGAGGACGAAAGACAATGCGAAAAAATAAACGACTCCGTAACTAATACACGGTAACAGTCGAAATGACAATCGTCATTCTAACCTGTATTTCATTCGCGTAACACGAGCGACATCTGCAATTACATAGCAAAGATAATACCCTATACCTATTGTGCTCCCATACCTATTTGACCCCATTCTACTCGAATATTTGAGCACCTTCCACTGCGAGAAAAGCACGTATCTTGACCAAAATAAGTTATTCGTCTTTCTTGACCCCAATAGTTTGAAGGAACATTAATTTTGGAACCTTATATGCGTTAGAAAAATGTTGGGCATGAACGGGTTACCAATGCCATGTATGATAGCTGTTTTTGGAAAGTTCACAGCGGCATCCAATAATCGAACACCCATTCGACGTCCCATTGTCCACTCCTTCTTGACCCACCTTGAACTACTTCATTCATCTTGAAGCTTGCTGATTCGATACAGCAGATCTCTCATAGGCTTACTTGAGTGATTTGTAAGTTTCTGCAGCATCCTGGTCGAGTTTTCAATAAACATTTGATTGCTTAACATTTATCGAAAGCAACTTTTCGCATTACACTGACCTATGAAGCTAAGGGTACCCCTATCTCATCCAACAGGTTTCAATTTGCTGTGACCAACACGAAAACACCCTATTAACTTTTCCTGTAAACTATAGGATGTCTTGCGGATTTTCTATAATAATAGGAACCCAAAATTACATGCTATTTTCCACTCTCGAAACTGAAACATCAAACCGCTGCTCCCGAAGCAGCACTGACACGAGCACATCATTGTAGTGTAGGTGAGAGGTGAGCGTTTCATACATTTGCTTACCCATGTACGGTGGGGGCTGCAGATTACGGGAGTAACACTGCCCACCCGGCCCCGGCCCAGGACTGCCGTATCCCGGGTACGGATATGGAGGCGGCCCGGGATAGTGATCCATGTGCTGGGGACCCTGCGGACCGGCAGGAACCAGCTGGGCACCGGCCGGTGGCGGTACGGGGGCACTAGACGGAGGCGGAGCTTGCTCGTACAGATGCTCGCCGGGTCCCGGTGGTCCCGGGTAGTACCGCCTGCTTGGGTAGTACTGGGCAAATTTCGGATAGAAGTGTGCCGGCGGGTATGCATGGGTGTAGTACATCTCCGGGGGGTACTGACTGTAAGGAGGTGCCGCGTAGTAGTTGGGCGCCAAATGCGGTGGAGGACAGTGCATCTGAACTGGACGCGGGTAGATGTTGGGCGGACCGGACGGACCGTATCGGTAGGCTTGTGACCGGGATGATAAGTCACCACCTGAGAATGAATGAAAAAGTAAAAAAATAATTAAAGATGGCGATTCAAAAAGGGATCGTCAGTACTTACCCGTCAGCAGCACATCGCTATCGGTACTGTCCGCTGTCGATGAGGACGGTGGCTGTGTCAGAGACTGCAACGGAGAATCGGACTCCGGTGGTTGTTTGGTCACAGTACTACTGCTTGCGCTGTGCTGGGACGTTGAACTGGGTGGACCTGGAGGCGGCTGCGGTAGCAGATGGGGAGATATCAACGGACCAGCCGGTTGATAGTAGCCTGAAATAGGAAATAAAGTTTTACACATATGAGTACCGTAGGTCAACCGGAGCG
The DNA here is from genome assembly GCF_030247195.1 of Topomyia yanbarensis. Taxonomy (NCBI): domain Eukaryota; kingdom Metazoa; phylum Arthropoda; class Insecta; order Diptera; family Culicidae; genus Topomyia; species Topomyia yanbarensis. Next base: position 394,405,167 of record NC_080671.1, on the reverse strand, counting down.
TTCCAGTAAGCTCATAATTTGAGACAAAGTACGTGTGAAACAATTTGCCAGCAACTAACACAGCACTAAACTGTTAACTTTAAATGGTTTCTGAACTAGTAGTATTTGTTCAAGTTTTGCTTGTTCATTTCCAGTCGATAAACTGTCTGGTCTTTAGACAGAAAATGAAGGCAAACTAGGCGAAAGGGGTGGTAGGCGATTTCCAGAGCATATTTAATAACTAAACTTTACCCTCGTTCAACTGACTTGAGCCCATCCGAAAGTGCAGCCGTATATTTAATTTCTGCCTTGAGAGGATTTGTCTTTATTTCATTAGCAGATTTTGTTCGGTGTTTTCTTTGTTCACCTCATTCTTTTTGTCGGGGGGAGGGGTTCATTCAATATGCCAGCTTCTTGTATCCCCATGAAAGAGGATAGATTAGATCCAATAAACAAATTCAAATTGATCCCTCAATCATAATCCCATTAATAACTGATATAATTTCGAAGGAGCAACTTCACCCGTTATTTTGACAGATTCGAATCACGTAACCCTGCCGCCAATCAACACAACGCCCGCGGATAAATGATTTATGATCAATCGAAGGGTTCATTTCTTTTCAACGCCGTAAGACGAGTCTCCCATCCCTTCCATGCCCATCGCTCACAAAAACGTGGATATCGTTCCAGTTAAAGATGGATCAAGATCCAGGGAAGCAAGAAATCAGCTGTAAATGAAGATAGGTTTGTAAAGGTTAACCAGCTGCGCCGAGCACCGAAACAACAATCAATCGGGTATAGAAACGATTCCCTCGATTGAGTTGCGATACAATCTCGTAAAATTATAGACACACGCACACGCCCAGGTTAAGGCATGAGCAGCCCGGCCCTAGGTCGCGATGGAACCCGCAATTGATCAAATAAGCATCCAGATGACTGAGGATAAAATGATGCTCTTCTCCTCCGTTTTCGGTAGATTCTTCACGAACCCCTGCGACTTTGTCGGGTGCCGTTCCCTCACATACCGAGCGACTTGATTGAAAAATTATTACGACCGCGTGCTTGTGCGTATTAACCGTGTATGTAGGTACCAGCATATTATTTTCTACGCGGTGTGCGATTGGAAGTGTTAGTTTGAAGTGTATACCTGCGAAGGTCGCTTCCGGCAGATTGGGATCAGCATACGTAAATAGCCGTTTGGAGCGTGTACAATAATGAGAATGACTCGATCTTCCTGTTTCATCATGTCCGTTATGTCGGATGGACGAGCGCACCGGTGTTTGTTTGTGTTTGTGGAGGGCGTATCTTGGCGGTAATTTGACGAATACCCACTGTGTGATCAGATCCGTTGGTGTGTCGCGTGGATGTCTTGTGTATCACATCTTTGGACCGTTTTAGGAGGCTTTTAGCCGCAAAGATTTTCACAAAAAACGAGTATTTTTAAATTTAAGTTTATCGAAAGTTGAACGATCTAAGTTTGTGAAAATTATAATAAGTAATCGCATCGTTTTTTCAATATGACATCAAATACACAAAAAATCGTTGATCGTTGTTGCTATTGTACTTTTCAAGACACCTAGTATATGATCTCATCAAATGCAACACAAATCAATGTATGAAAAATGTTGTATACCCTCAAAATCGTAATTAATAGCAAAAAAAAAACGATTTTTCGAAACTTTCGGCACTAAAATTTTTTTGCGTGATTATTTTTCAACTGATTTTAATTTTTTTGAGTGTTTTGGAAAGAAGAAGAAATTTCCGTTCCAATGGTATGCTATGTTTTGTTCTTTTTTTAATAGTACCACAGAGAACAGACATATAAGCTAGAACAAACTATCCCGAAAAACCTGTGTAAACATTTAAATGAAAACCCGTTGAAAATCACCATCGCACACAGGGTTGCATGCGTGAGTCACCTTTGTATCCAAGTTTGCGTACAAGTCCCGTGTAGCGATCGCTGGCTGATCGAAGTGCCAGCCAGTGGCAAGTTGCTCCTTGCTGTTGTCATTTCAAAGCGGCAGTTTTATTTCTTACCTAACTTTAAAACTTTACTTGTATGTCAGTTCTCAGTGATAGTACTGTGCGGTTTTGGGACAACAATATTCAAGTTACCATTATTTTGCTATTTTTTCATCAAAAATATAAAAATTGCTTAACATTTTTATTAGGAAACGTCTTTGTTTTAATAGAAAATTAAGGAGAACATTTGTTTCCGCATCCAGTGACCTATTCTTGATCAAAATCGGTTGTACAATGGCTGAGTTTTTAATATTTTTCCAAATTAGAAATCTGCTCGCATTAACTCTTAAGGGGTTAGTCTCTATAAGATGCTATAATTATATCTTCAGTTATTCTATCCAATTTAATGTTCAAAGTTTACACACATAGTTTTGAATGTATACTAAGCTGCCCAGAAAAATAATGAATTTTTGAAAACTCAAACGGCCCACCCCTGATTCGATTACTAGTCTAAACTAAATTTCGTAAAATTTCGCAAAATTTCATAAAATTTCGCACAATATTACGATTTTTTTCAAATTTCGCGAAATTAGTAAATTTTCGTAAAATATTGTAAAATTTTGAAAAATTTCGTAAAATCTCGTTGAATTTCGGAAGATTTCGTAAAATTTTGTAAAAATTTATGAAATTTCGTAAAATTTGTGAAATTTCGTAAAATCTGTAAAATTTCGTAAAATCTGTAAAATTTCGTAAAATTTGTAAAATTTCAAAAAATTGTAAATTTGTAAAATTTTGTTAAATTTGTAAAACTTCGTAAAATCTCGCAAAATTTCGTAAAATTTCGTAAAATTCCGTAAAATTTCGTAAAAATTTGTGAAATATCGTAACATTTGTAAAATTTCGTAAAATCTGTAAAATTTCAAAAAATTGTAAAATTTCGAAAAATTGTTAGATTTGGTAAAATTTGTAAAATTTCGACGAATTTCGTAAAATTTTGTGAAAATTTCGCAAAATTTTGCAGTTTTGCCAAATTTCTTAGAATTTCTTAAAATTTTGTAAACTTTTGTAAAATTTCGTAAAATTTTGTAATATTTCGTAAAATTTCTTTATGCTTGTGAAATTTCGTAAACATTCGTAAAATTTCGTAAAATTTCGAAAAATTTCGTAAAATTTCGTAAATAGCGTAAAATTGTGTAAAATTTCAGCAAATTTCGTAAAATTTGCAAAATTTCGTAAAAATGAGAAATTTGTAAAATTTCGAAAAATTTGTGAAATTTCGTAAAATTTGAAAAATTTGTAAAATTTTGTAAAATTGTGATATGTAGTAAAATTTCGTAAAATTTGAAAAATTTCGTGAAATTTGGAAAAATTTCCAAATTTTGAAATATTTGTTTTCGTGAAATTTGTAAAATTTTGTAAAATTTGGTAAACTTTGTGACATTTCGTAAAATTTCGTAAATTTTCGTGAAATTTCGTAAAATTTGTAAAATTTCGTATTTTTTGAAAAATTTCGTAAAATTTGTGAAAATTCGTAAATTGTAAAATTAGTTAAATTTGGTAAAACTTGTAAAATTTCGTAAAATTTTGTAAAATTTCGTGCAATTTCGTAACATTCCGCAAAATCTTGTAAAATTTCATAAAATTTGTAAAATTTAAAAAAAATGGTGAAATTTCGTAAAATTTGTTAAATTTCGTAAAATGTGTAAAATTCCGTACGATTTCCTAAAATCTCGAAAAATTTCGTAAAATTTCGTGAAATTTTGAAAAATTTCGTAACATTTCGCAAAATTTGTAAAATTTCGTAAAATTTGTAAAATTTCGTCAAATTTCGTAAATTATTTTTAAGTTTAAATTCGTAAAATTTCGTAAAATTTGTGAAATTTCGTTAAATTGTAAAATTTGTAATATTTCGTAAAATTTGTAATATTCCGTAAAATTTGTAAAATTTCGTACAATTTTACGATTTTTTTTAAATTTGTCAATCTTTGCAAAATTATTAAAATTTCGTAAAATTTGTAAAATTCTGTAAACTTTTGTGAAATTTTGTAAAATTTCGTAAGATTTGTGTAAAATTTCGTAAGATAAATGTCGTAAGATTTTGAAAAATTTCATAAAATGTCGTGGAATTTCGGCAGATTTCGTAAAATTTTGTAAAAATTTGTGAAATATCGTAAAAATTGTAAAATTTTGTAAAATTTGTAAAATTTCAAAGAATAGTAAATTTTCGAAAAATTTGAAATATTGTAAAATTTCATAAAAATTTGCAAAATTTCGTAAAATTTCTGAAAAATTTCGTAAAATTTGTAAAAATTCGTGAAATTTATAAAATTTGTGAAATTTCGTAAAATTGCAAAATTTGTTAAATTCGGAAAAATTTCGTAAAATTTGTAAAATTTCGTAAAATTTTGTATAATTTCGTAAAATTTTGCAAAATTTCGTAAAATTTCGTAAAATTTTGTAAAATTTCGTAAAATTTTGTAAAATTTCGTAGCATTTCGTAAAATTTGTAAAATTTCGTCAAATTTCGTAAATTATTAATAAAGTTTAAATTCGTGAAATTTGAAAAATTTCGTAAAATTTGTGACATTTCGTAAAATTGTGAAATTTGTAATATTTTGTAAAATTTGTAATATTTCGCAAAATTTCGTGAAATTTTGTAAAATTTCGAAGGATTTCGAAAAATTTCGTAAAGTTTCATAAAATTTGCAAATTTTGTAAAATTTTGTTAAATTTCGTAAATTTTTGTAAAGTTTCGTTAAATTTAGTAAAATTTCGAAAAATTTGTAAAAATTCGTAAAATTTGTAAAATTTTGAAAAATTTGTGAAATTTTGAAAAATTTATGAAAATGCGCTAATTGGAAATTTTGTTAAATTTGGAAAAGTTTCGTAAAATTTGTAACAATTCGTAATATTTGTAAAATTTCGTAAAATTTTGCATAATTTCGTAAAATTTCGTAAATTTCCGTAAAATTTGTGAAATTTTGTGAATTATTTTAAAGTTTAAATTCGTGAAATTTCAAAATTTTGTAAAATTTGTAAAATTTCGTAAAATTGTGAAATTTGTAATATTTTGTAAAATTTGCAATATTTTGAAAAATTTGTAATATTTCGTAAAATTTCGTGAAATTTCGTAAAATTTTGTAAGATTTCGTGAAATTTCGTAAAATTTCACAAATTTTACGAAATTTTACCAAATTTTTCAAACTTTACGAAATTTTACAAATTTTATTAAATTTTGCAAAATGTTACGAAATTTTACAAAATTTTACGAAATTTTACATATTTTATAAAATTTTGCAAAATGTTACGAAATTTTACGAAATTATGCGAAATTTTACGAAATTCTGCGAAATTTTACGAAATTTTATAAAATTTTACGAAATTTTACAAATTTCATAAATTTTTACAAATTTTACGAAATTTTACAAATTTTACGAAATTTTACAAAATTTTACGCAATTTAAAAATTTTTTGCTAAATTTTACGAAATTTTACGAAATTTTACGCAATTTAACGAAATTTTACGAAATTTTACGAAATTTGGCGAAATTTTACGAAACTTTACAAAATTTTACAAATTTTACGAAATTCTACGAAAATTTACGAAATTTTACCGAATTTTACGAAATTTTACAAACTTTATGAAATTTTACGATATTTTACAAATGTTACCAAGTTCCCAAATTTTACAATTTTACGAAATTTCACAAATTTTACAATTTTACGAAATTTCACAAATTTAACAAAATTTTACAAATTTCATGAATTTTTACAAATTTTACGAAAATTTTCGAAATTTGACGAAATTTTGCAAATTTTACCAAATTTTACGAAATTTTACAAATTTTTCGAAATTATGCAAATTTTTCCAAATTTTACGAAATTTCACAAATTTTACGAAATTTCACAAATTTTACGAAATTTCACAAATATTACGAAATTTTATAAATTTTACTACATGTCACAATTTTATGAAATTTTACTAATTTTAGAAATTTTACAAAATTTTACAAATTTTACGAAATTTTTCAAATTTCACGAATTTAAACTTTAAAATAATTTACGAATTTTGACGAAATTTTACAAATTTTACGAAATGTTACGAAATTTTACAAAATTTTACGAAATTTTACGAAATTTTACGAAATTATGCAAAATTTTACGAAATTTCACGAAATTTGTGGTCGTTATAATCCAATTTTATAAAATACTAGCTAATACCCATCGCGCGTTGCTGCGACACTCTGTGAAATAGGAGGAAAACACAATTTGTTCCAATGCGCCATCTGGCGGGCAAATAATCCCCAACTAATAGCACACAAACACGCCCCATACTAAATACCTACTGTGTGCAATTTTTTACGGAAATCGGTTAAGCCGTTTGGGAGTCTATAAATCATATACATACAAACATTGACTTTTATATATATAGATAGATAGATAGATAGATAGATAGATAGATAGAAGATAGATAGATAGATAGATAGACTAGCTAATACACATCGCGCGTTGCTGCGACTTTCAACGAAATAGGAGAAAAACACAGTTTGTTTCGCAGCGCCATCTGGTCGACAGATAATCCCCAACCAATAGCCCACAAACATGCTCCATATCACATGCTTTCTATGTATAAATTTTTACGGCAATCGGTTAAGTTGTTTGGGAGTCTATAAATCATATACATACAAACATTGACTTTTATACCTATAATAATAAATAATATTAGACCTCTTCACATTTTGAAAAAGTTTTGAAATATACATGGGTCAGCTCAGATTTTTGTTCTAGGTGTGAATTTAAAAAATTTCGCCAAAAATGACTTAATTTGGACATGATTTAGAGGTGTCTCCAACAAAAAAATCCTGTTTTGCAATGTATCCGTAGGAAGATCACTTACACTCTGTTTTAATATGCCCTAAATGCCCACATATCATCAAAGGTTGTTCTTTAGACACATCTTAACATGTTTAATATAGAAAAGAATATCAAAACCAAGGAAAAATAATACTAATTTTCATTGGTTTTGATATTCTTTTGTCTTTTGGCGAGAGTTTTTTCGCCCATCTTCCATCCATTCAGTTTTATTTTCAGGTAAAAATGTGGGCCCCCAAATAGGACCCGGTCCCCGGGTCATTTGCCCCTGGCTGACTTGCCCCTTCCCATCGGGCATACCAGGGACCGGCTTGAAATATTCTAAATATTCCGGCATAAAAACGTGTCAAAAACAAACAATTCGTCCGCCAGAAGATCCATATATTCGAAATTAAAACTTTTAATTTAAAAATCGATTAAAAACACCATTTTTTAAGTATCGGCTATTTTTTGTATGATTTTAATACTGAAGGTTTATTTGGATTGTCTTATTCTCGGTCGCTCAATTGATTCCAGTTATCAATCATATGGTGTGGCACCATGGCACCTGGTGTTTTTTCCAAGTTGCTTTACCATTTATACCCCCGCCATCCCAGACCGCTATGTCAAACGAAAAATTCAGAATCCTTTTCGAAATCCTTGTGCTACATAAGTATGGCTCCATCTCGGCACAAAATGCCCCAGCTTATTTAGGCTCATCCACAGAATCATCACGCACCATCCCGGAAGACATCGTTTGTCAAATGTCACACCAAGCAAGGTTTATTTCTGGCACAACATAGGCGTTTGCTGCGTCTAACGTGTCAAACAGAATGCTCCGTCATTGACGTCGAGCGTCAAGGCTCGGTAGCAAAAATCTGCCCACCAATGGATTGTTCGCGGTAACGAGCATGACGATGTTGTTTCAACAATTCGAAAACTCTGCGCGTCAGTGACGAAGCATTCTGTTTGACCCTTAAACATGCGGTGATTATTTTTAGACATTCTTCGGATATTTGGTGTGGTTGGTTTTCCTTCGGATACCAGTAAAAGGCAAAGGCAACAAATAAAGAACAAAGCAACCAGGATATTAATAAACGGGTGTGAAGTATTATGCATACGCCTTTGGGTTGTTGGGAACAGAAACTGTGTTATTTGTACTCAAGAGGAAAAAGGTTATGTTGACACATTTCGCTTTTCCTCGGAGAAAGAAGAATGGCTAATTCCAGTGATTTATTCAAGATTGCGTTAAATGGGACCCATAATCTCGTTATTGTGTAGTCACGTGTGCACCCAAAAGAGCATCAGTTCATAGAAAGAAGCTCTGCTTCGGTTGAACTTTGTTCATTCCACTTAATTAATGCTTATAAATAGTCATAAGTTTCCCGGGAAAAGTTTTCTGACCATTTTGTAGCTATAAATTCCAAGGCCTGCTTCTTCGGCTCCGGCGATACATAGGCTAGGTGCACTTATCCTTGCCACTCTTTAGATACAGTTACACTCTATCTTTCCAACAAACGGTCAGTTTTCGAACCGGGACGGTACACCCCACCGCTGAAAAGTTGCAGTGCAACACTTTAGATTTCCATAATCATCATCATCATCGTCATCATCCTCGTCGTCGTCGCCGCTTTCTTCTCGCTACTTGGGGAAAAGTTTGTGCCACTTCCCGGTTCGGTTCACATCTTCACTTTCTGACAGGATACACAGCATCCGTGGCTTCCGCCGAAACCTTTTCCTGGCGTTACACTGCTTGCGTGCCTGCCCAACACAGACTAACTAACGGTGAGCGAGAAGCTGAGAGATCATAATCAGTGAATTAATTAATTTATCTTCTCGCTTCTTCGCCAGTTTAGCAGTGGATGATCTCCGCTCACTTTTACCTGATGGAGTTTTCTGCATAGGTTCGCAGTGTGTCGGCGGGCGGTGCCGCGATTAAGGTAGGAAGATAAATTACGCGCAATCTTGTCGCAACTTTTCAACTTTCCGCTAATCATGATGATAGAGGGCGGCTAAGCTACGCACCACAGCAAGAAGACGGTTTTGGGAGAAGTTTTGTTATTTGGTTTCCACGGGGATTTCCTTGTATTAGGAAGGATAACAATTTGAGGAATGTTTGATTTTTGTTTTGTCTGGTCTATTCAGGAAGTATTCAAGTATATTCGATTCGGAGGGTTCATGTTGTTGGTAGGTTGATTTGGAAGGATGAGAGATTAAAGTACTTCTTTGGCAGAGATATTGAAGTACTTCTTTTTCTAAATTTCAACGTTTCGACCCCAATAGACTTATAAAAATATAACTAAGTAAAAACAAATGTTATGTCCGTCGGAACTTGAGCACGTAGCTTTCGATTACGCTTCATTCGCGATAGGAAAACATTTGTTTAGTCGCCTACTCATTAATAGTGCTGGCTGGTGAAGTTGAGGTGTTTGATGCTGAGTGTTGCAGTTAACGTAATGGCCTGAACAGTTGCCACAATGTTGGCAACCGTTTGTGGTTCAGATAATGGTATTAAAACCAGATGGTTCAGATGATGGTATTAAAACCAGCGTTTTAAATTGTTGTGCCGTGGATCAGTGGCGAAGCGGTCGTGATGGTACCTGGTCATTCGCCCGAGAAGATAATAAAATGTATACATTAGACTGCCCAGAAAAATGATGAATTTTTGAAAACTCAATCGGCCCACCTCTGAGTCGATTCCTAGTCCCACCAGGAGTACTTGCACCAAATTTAAAGCAAATCGGACATGTCTAACTACCGGACCAACGTGCCTGAAGTTTGTATGGGATTTTTCAACAATTTACATGGAGAAAACTCACTAGTTCGTATTTTCTCCGCTAGGTGGAACTGTATGCATCGTATTATCACTGTAAGTGAAAATAAGAAAGAAAATTGATTGTCTACAACTTTGTCGAAGACTGCTAGTAAATTCGGCTTTGTTAAAAGAAGTTATTAAACTTTTAACGAAGTGATGTCTGAGTCAGTTTTGCATGGGGCCTAGCAGTGCATGGTTGTGTATCAGTACTCGAGTCCCGCGAACTACACATTTTTGTGAAATAATGGTTAGATTTGGCTGAATAGTATGTTTACAAGAATTGTAGTAACTAATACAAGTTATGTTTTGGTTAGAAAATTTTAGTTCCACTTGTGACCGCATAGAGGTCGCCACCACTAACTTTTCATAGAAGAGAGATAGAGTATCAAGATGTTCGGAAGAAATACTGAAAAATGCCTGTTCTATAACTTTGTAGAAGACACCAAATTCCTATCTCTTTCCGTTGAAAAGTTATTGTTGGCGCCCTCTATGCGGTAACAGGTGGAACTAATTTTTTTTAATCAATGCATGACTCGTATTATTTACTATAGTTCTTCTGAACATAGCATTGAGCTAAACCTAACGATTATTTCACAAAAATGTTCAGTTCGTGTGAATCGAGTACTGATACACAACCATGCACTGTTAGGCCCCATGCAAAACTGACTCAGACATCACTTCGTTAAAAGTTTAATAACTTCTTTTAACAAAGCCGGATGTACTAGCAGTCTTCGACAAAGTTGTAGACAATCAAATTATCTTTCTTATTTTCACTTACAGTGATAATACGATGCATACAGTTCCACCTAGCGGCGAAAATACGAACTAGTGAGTTTTCTCCATGTAAATTGTTCAAAATTCCCATACAAACTTCACACACGTTGGTCCGGTAGTTAGACATGTCCGATTTGCTTCAAATTTGGTGCAAGTACTCCTGGTGGGACTAGGAATCGACTCAGAGGTGGGCCGATAGGGGTCATTTTTTCCTGTCACTCTAGTATACATATTATATTGTATTTCATTGTAGATATCATTTTAGTTCATTATTCTAAAGGCTAACTGATAGGTTGTTCCTTGAGGGTCGCTAGAGTGCTTTAGATTTTGGAGTACTGAAGAGCGGGTGAGGCAGACAGTCCGTGGCCGTACCTATAATTTCTCGAGCAGCTCGGAAACTCTCGAGAATGAGATAATTGTCTTTTCATTTGACGGGTCATTGGCCAGAATGTCTCGGATTGAAGACGATAGTTGAAGCTTTCGCAGGTTTTGAAACTCTAGGCTATCTACCAGAAGATGTTCCACGGTATGTCTGTTTTGGCATACCTGGGGTGGTGAGTTCGAGCGATCGTATGTGCATGAGTTATTTTGTGTCCAGCTTGTAGGCGAGATAGAGAGCTCTCTGTTCGAGCTTGTTACTCCGGTCGGTCCATCGCTCTGGTCCTCCCTTGAATGTTTTGAGGTGGTCAGGTTGGCTCCTCCAGTGGCTAATAAAGTGAGCCATGGTTTCTGCTTGGAAGTGGAAGATAATATCCATCGATGGGACCAATTTGGTCAGCAATCTTCGGGCCTGTCTCCCACGAGCTGCCAATGAGTCGGCTTCTTCATTCCCGCTGCTCCCGCAGTGACCCAGCATATCGTAGTCAACGGATCGCAGGTATCTTCTATAGCCTGTACGTAAGGGTGGCGTTACGTTTCAGTTTCCAGAGCGGATATAACCGACATAGAGTCAGTCAGAATGATAGTCGGTCTCCTTGCAATCGCGAGACTGCTGGCAGCAGCTTCTGCCGAGAAAACGGAGCAGCTTACGAGGACGACGGAGGGGATAGACGCGAGTGGCACGATCTTCAGGAAGTCCGTCCAGTTTCTTGGCTTCGCCGACGACATTGACATAATGGCACGGAACTTTGAGGCGATGTCGGAAACGTACATCAGACTGAAGGCTGAAGCCAGCAGGATTGGACTTGCCGTCAACGTTACGAACGAAGACAAAATACAGAGGAAGAGGTTTTAGAGACGACAATGTGAACCTCCCATCCCGAGTTCGGATCGACGGTGACGAAATCGAGATGGTCGACGAATTCGTGTATTTGGGCTCACTGGTAACCGCCGACAAAGATACCAGCAGAGAAATTTAGAGACGGATCTTCGCGGGAAATCGTGCCTACTTTGGACTCCGGAGGACGCTGCGGTCGAACAAAATTCGCCGCCGCACGAAGTTGATTATCTACAAGATGCTTGTGGAGGACCAACGCAGCCTTGGAGTTTTCGAACGAAAGGTGTTGCGTACCATCTATGGTGGCGTGCAGATGGAAGATGGAACGTAACGCAGGCGAATGGACCAAGAGTTGCATCAGCTGCTGGAAGAACCATCCATCGCGCATACCGCAAAAATAGGACGCTTGCGGTGGGCTGGACAAGTCTTAAGAATGTCGGACGACGACCCGGTGAAGATGGTTCTTGAGGGCGACCGTACAGGAACAAGAAGACGGGGTGCACAGCGAGCGCGGTGGATCGACCAGATAGTGGACGACCTGCGGACCCTTCAAAGATTGCGAGGCTGGCGACAAGCAGCAATGGACCGAGTGGATTGGAGACGGCTTCTGCATACAGCAAGAGACAACACGGCACTAGTCGGAACGGTAAGGTAAGGTATTTCTGAGTTTGACCGGTCTGTTAGTTGCTAGGTGATAGGAATTGCCACAGTGTAATACTGAGCATATGGTGGCGGCTATGTTGAACCCCATTGCTTCAGCCCATTTTTCGATGGCGTTTACTGCGGCCTGGAGCTTCCACACTCGAGCGGTCGATCCTCCAACTACGGCGATTATGACGTCGTCGGTGTACACGAAAATATAAACTTCCCCCGGCAGAGATGCAAAGAGGGAGTTCATACTTACGAGGAAGAAAGTGAAGGCGAGGACGGATCCTTGCGGGATACCGGTTTCTTCCCCATATGTTCTGGATTGTAGGCTACCGACTCCCACTCGGAAAAGGCGATTGTTCAGGTAGTCCTTGATGTAGTTCCCAATGTTTCCGGTGACTCCTCATCTAGCTAGTTACCAGAGAGCCTCTTCGCGGTAGACTGCGTTGTAGGCTTTGGCGATGTCCAATATTGCTATGTCGGCATGCAGATCGTCCACCAGACCCTGTCGGAGGATTTCTGCAATGGATTCGAGGTGGTCTCCAGTCCTTCCACCTTTGCGAAATGCGAGTTGGCGCTGGTAAAGATGGGAATTTTCTTCGAGGTTGGTCATAAGCCGTTTCTTGACCATCCGCCCCATAGTTTTCGCTACGGATGGGAGCAGGCTAATCGGTAGGGAGTCTTTCGCCGTACGGGGAGTGTTGCCCTTCTATGATATAGAGATTTCTAAGAAAATTCTCATGGGTTCAAACACCATACAACCTCATAAGAATACCATGATCGTGGGGACATTATAGGTTTTTGATTTGCTCCGGTTATAAGTTCCGTTTTTCAAGAAGATGGGATGGATTGGCCATTCCAGATGCGGTTCAAACATTCCAATAGCACTCTTCTAGTCTTGGGTGGAGTTTGAAGTACGCTGCAGTATAGGGTAGCCGACATCATCTAGTCCCGCGGAGTTGCCGTGGGCGGTAGCGAGTGCCGCCGTTAATTCTATCCCGGAGAACACTCTATTGAAGTCTTTTCCAGAGTGGGAAGGATATGGGTGATCTTCCGAGTCTTCTGCATCGTGCTCAAAAGGTTGGAGGGAGGGCAGCGTCTTAGGATAACGAGCTGAAGTATTTGTCGAGTTCTTCAGTAATTTCTTGGGGTTCGACAGTTGTGGTTCCGTTGACTTCGAGGGAGAAGCCGACTTGCCTTCTATTCCCGCTGAGGGCATAGACTCTCCTCCAAAGCTCAACGATGGAAACATCGGGAGGTATTCCTTGGAGGAACGCGTTCCAGCCTCGATTACCTTTTTGACCCGGTTTCGTGATCTTTTGTTCTTTCATGGAGTGGCTAGCGGGCGTCTTTTTTAGTATCCGGAGCGCTTTGCGGCTGTCTTTGGTGGCTTGACTGACTTCCGGGTTCCACCAGGGGGTGGCTCGTGGAGGAGGTTTGCCACTTGTACGAAGAATAATGCTCTCGGCAGCTTGAACGAGTTTAGTCATTAGTTGGTCGGGTGTATATTCGTGTGTATTGGTGCGAGGGAGTCTGAGACTGCCTCCACGTAGGCGACCAAATCCGCCTGATCGGCAAGCCATGGCTGGAAGTATGCGGTCGTGCGTTATTTAAATTGGAAAGTGATCGCTATTTCCAGTTTCTGCGAGAATGGACCAACCGCAGGCCCCAGCGAGCTCTGCGGAGCAGAAAGATATGTCTAAGACTGAAGCGTATTGACCTCGGATATACATGAAGCTTCCGTTGTTAAGTACAATAGCGCTACATTCTTCCACGACTTCGGCAATTTGGTTGCCCTGTTGGTCGCTTCTGCTAGAACCCCGCAGCGGATGATGGACGTTGAAGTCCCTCCCCCCATCTATAGGAAGGGGGTATTTAGTTGCTCCAGAATGCTCTTCAGTTTTGAAACGATATTGCGCGTGGTTTGTGCCACGACTATAAGTTTCGCATTGAGTTGTACCGGTGTTGATGGGATGTCAGCCCAGATTCCGTGAGCCGGAGGTTGGGGTCGTTTTCATTGATTGATTTGCTACAATTTTCGGGACTGAGTCTGTGGTCCCCGGTTGGTTGGGTCCGGTGAGGTATATGGTCGGACACTCTTTCCTTGCTTCTACTGACAGGAGCGTTGCTATGAGGTTTCAGCTCGCCGAAAATATCGTTGCTTTGTGAGATGGGAGGTTAGCTTGGTGAAGGGGGACCCCTTCACGGTCTTCCTTTGGTGGACAGGACAGCGGACAGAGATCGGTTGTATTCGATGGACTGTGGGTGATCGTTGCAGTCTGGAAAGGCGGCAGGGGCGATAATCTGGTCTAGGTTGTGTGAGTCGGGGAGACGACTCTACTGGGGATGGAATTGTTTCCGTTTCAATTCCTTTTCCAAACTTCTAGATTAAAAACTACGCTACTGAATATACATTGAGGAAACGGATTGATAAAAATTACTAGCGCTTGCAAACATGTTACAACAATTAAAACCAATCAGTGCTTTATCTTGGTCGGATGGCATCACCCTTGGGTTGACCACCAAGAATAGCTACAGATTAGCTTCGCAACATTTTGAAACAAACTGAAACTGTTCTAACATAGCTCTATCTCCTAGCCCATCAAAACCTTCAACCAACATTCGCCCTTCAGCAGGCGCAAATCCAGTTCAGTCCGCCCGTGCTTCAGAAACACCCACAGAATCTTGTTGTCAAATGCATTAGTGGTAAAAAAGCATCACGGATATTGTCCACTATTTTTTCAAGAAAACCGGGCAGTACAACTAAAAAAAGTTTGGCAAAATCTGTCACTTGACCTCTATTACAAACCAACTTAAAGTTAAGTCTAATGTTTTGTGTATAGGATTCACCTCGTCAAACACAAAACATCAGACTTGACTTTAAGTTGGTTTGTGCACCAAATTGTATAAATTAGGAGGTTTACTCTGATTTAGCCCCTTTAGGGAGTATAAGCATATTGCCACATTGGCGTGTTACCCACAAAAGTTTCGTTAAACTTTTATCCTCATCGGTAAAAACCAGAACTTCTCTTCCAGCGGGACATCAATCTCGACCAGTCGTTCGAACGTACTCGTAAGTTGCGTGTCATTTTTTTGGATTTAGTATCTACCTAGCGGCCCAGTCAGCCCATTAAGTACTGACGAGGAGAATCCGAAACACAAAACATCAGACTTAAGGTCTTGATGTTGTTCGTTTCGCATTCGAGCGACGAATGTTTGGGATGTACACGCGGCACCTCTATTTGTAAACTACCCGTATTAGATTGCGTCACTTAGGTGCGAGTGTGTGCAAATGCCGAAAACCTATAGTGTTTACCGCCTATTGTATCGTCCGGACAATATAGTCAACATGTTGCTCGTTTGGCATGTCAGCGATGACTGATATAAAAAGAACACGCGGGACCTGTATAAATAACCTTCCCGAATGTGATGGAACGCCTAAATGCTCCCTTTTGACGTCTCCGCCTGAAATAGGCGCATGCAAATTTCACATTTCCCTTGTCGTTTTCGAAAGATTTTCTGAAAATCCGTTTTTGCTTTGTTTATGCTATTCGCATTTAAAAACTGGGAAAATATCCCCAGCAGAATTTTTTTGAAACGTTGGAAGTATTCTACTTTAAAAATAATGCACAGTTACTTAAAAATACATCAGCGTCAACTCGGGAGCTGGAAAAATGCTGGTTCGGGTGATTTAAAAGTACGAGGAAATTCTCATAACCGCTCGTTAAGCGTAATGCGAGATTCAGAGTGGACTCGTTTACTGCCAAATTGCGGTTGAAAGTCACACGAAAAATCATGGCTGATCCCAATACCTCAGATTAAGATTTGACGAAAAAACTGAATGTTATATTGTGCACAAGTTACCGAGCAAGCAAGCAATCCAGCCTGAGGTAACAAATGGCGTTCAGAACACGTAGGATCGTAGGCTGTACGACCACGTGGTGATGAAACTTGATGGATGTCACTTGTCACTTCCAAGCGAATTCCTGGGTTCAAGGCTACTCATACTCACGGTAATGTTCCTAGAAGATTCGAGTTTGTTTTCATGAATAAGTTAACGAAAAAGTTATGGTTTGGCAAGAGATCTGATCATGTGGAAAGAAACGCAGGTTTTTGTGATGGATAATACCACGAACTCGGAAACATTTAAAAGGAAGTGCCCTATTAAACAGATTTTTTCCCATCCTTAAATCCTATGACGGTTCAGTTACGTTTTAGCCATTTTTAGCCAGCTGCTATAATGGTGATTAAATAATCTAAGGTGAGTTTCGGCAGTACAGTCAAATATCTTTGCGTCGATTATATAATTATCTTCGCCAACGTTTCGACCCGCGGTTTGGGCCTTCTTCGGTGCTCGTCAAAAATCGACAAAGTCGATTTGTGACATTGTCGATTTTTGTCGAGCCCTGAAGAAGGCCCAAACCGCGGGTCGAAACGTTGGCAAAGATAATGAAATAATCGACGCAAATATATTTGACTGTACTGCCGAAGCTCACCTTAGGTTATAAGTTTCAATCTGATAGAGAAATCTTGGGTTACTGCCTACACTCCATGCACTGAAATTATAAGCCCAAATGCTCAAACCAAGCTACGTATGTCAGAAGGCAATGCAAACGGTTTCTCGCTGAAAAGTGGAGCGGGCACGTACCCTCGGTGCCCCTCCCTGGATCCGTCAGTGATCTTCGAATCCAAATTGATCAGCTGAATTCACGTAGACATAGGGACCATTCATAAATTACGTAACGCTTTAAGGGGGGTGGGTGGTGACATGTTGTGAACAGACTTCCCATGAACATCGACAAGTTTGTAGCTGTGTGCAACATTTCGTGCACGCGTTCTTCAACCTCAAACATGCTTCGTCTCAATGCACAAGTTCACCTCGAACATCGAACCCAAGCGAGCGATATACAAACGCTAGCTCAAGCATCCGTGTACGTGGGTGCGTACACTAGAACGATTCGCACAGGACAAAAAGAGTCAACGCTAGTGATGATGAGAGTGAGAAAGAGAAAACTGGTGCCACGAACCTATGTGTACGCACACCGTGTGCGTACAAGGGGTTCGGTTGTGCAGGCGAACATGTGCACGTGTTTTGGTACGAAATTGCGTGTTTGAGTTCGTACCATAAGTGTGGGTTTAATATGAGCACCGAACCGGAGTGATCAGTGCGTACGATGTTCATTTGGGAAGTCTGGTTGTGACTTATGGGAGAGGGGAGTAAGTTAGAAAGTTACGTTACAGGTTTTTACAGAAGAATTTTTTTTGAAGAATTTGTTACGTAATAGGGGGGATAGATAAATTTGCGCCGATTTGTTACATAGGTGGAAGGGGGGATTCAATTCTGGGAATTTTTTGAGTTGCGTAATTCATGAACGGGCCCATTGCATAGTGTTTTTATCGACAAAAACGTGCGATCTATTAATTACGCCTCAATGATTAAATTTGAGTCAATGTCTTCGGAGGAATTCGCGAACATTACAAGCCCTTTAATATGGTATTGCTATTTTGATGATTAATCTCCCTAAAAGTGAGATATATACACCAACTTTCTTGCAAGTGCAAATATTAAAATTTTGTCTTCGGGGAAGTTGTGGAGCAAGCTTTTGCCAACAACCTTGCTGAAGATACAAAGTCTTCATCTTTAATATCTTCAACATTATTGCTGGTTGGTTGTGGAGGAGCCCTTTAAAACCAATTAATTCATTCATAAGTTTTAAATATTATTCTGACAAGTTCGGCATGTTTCGTAAAAAGGTCAAAATTATCAAAATTGACAACTTTCTATATTACAACAAAGCGAGGTTTCTCAACAAATTTTTTTTTGGTGAAAGAAATGAGCTAACGTCTTTGGAAAAGTTGTGTAGATTGCTTTCACGAATATTTTTGCTGAATACAGGAAATCTCTTCTTGCTTGAGAAGTTATAGCTCGGGTTTTTCTTATCTTAGGTATTTTCGAAAGTATTGGAAATTTTGTTTCAAAAACAATAGGTTTTTTAAATCAGTGATTCTCAACCTTGGTTGCTGCACGCTTTACCGTTATCGCGTGAATAATTTTTCGCAGGTGTTTGGTGAAAAAAAACCACTACCTTTACATAGGTAGAAAATATAATTAGATCTATTTTCATATCATTAGTCACGTTTGTTACTTGCATCTTCCCAATCAACTGGCATGGTCTGGTGATACAAGTCTCCTAAATTAGTCGTCAATTAATTGGTTATAGCATATAGATTGATGAAAATATTGGCAACTAGTAATTTGACTTTCGTACGCGCATAGCGTTTTCTGAGCGCAATGTGTACCTAATGCAATAACGACGAATGAAGGAATAGACTTGATTAAACGAATCCGTAATAGTAAAATTTGAAAATAAGTTTGCCATATTTCTAAAAGAACACAAAGACCGTGTCGATTCCTATAACCTTTTAAATTCATGCCATTCAAATAGCCCACAACTGTCTGCAAGTCGAACACATTGTAATCTAATTGCCTTGAATGAAATCTATCGTGTGTGTGAGGGGGAAACATTGTCTGTCTGTCAGCAGGCAAGAAATACGAGGTCTAATGGCAAGGAAATTATTATCTGTCTCAAATATGAATCCGAATGTTGTTTCTCCCTTATCTTCATCTCTTCACGCTAGCTAGCTTGTTACCAATCTGTAACGAAGAGGCAATTGAAACTTGTTGAATTTATATTCATGCTGCCCATCGGAAGGAGTGGAAGCTACGCAGCCCTTCAGTCCTCCGGGTTGGTGAAGTTGGTTGGTTCAGCATCTCTAAGCATAAGACATTTTGTTGCTGTTTTATTGGGTTTGTGCGTGTGTGTAAACTACTACATATGGCCATTGTGGCAGGATACTATGTGACATAGGGAAGATTTGTATATCAGTTCGGAGAGGGCTCTGCTCTGTGCCATAATAGGCAAACTGGTTGCTTATGTGGCCGTGAGTAGAAGGAAATAGATACACGCTCCATGACTGAGGAAGAAGGGCGGTTTTATGATCTCCATAACCGTTTCTCTTGTCAGGCAGATCCTTGACAGGGTTCGCCGGATATGTGTGTTGTTTTATGAATAGAACATTCTGTTGATTATCGTCATTGGGGTCGTTATAATCCGGTCGACTGTTGCTGGATACTGAGAGACTATGAGCGTTGTGTGTGAAATTTGATTATGCAGAACCCATAAGGGATCAGTACAATCCAACTCCGACCAAAAAGAGGCACACAAACTAATCTGTTTTGTTACTAATAAAGTTTTTCATTTAATGTCACAATTATAACTGCAGTCACGTTCCAACCTGATTTGCGCCTCTACCTCATCAGGAAAAGCCCGTTAGATTAACGACCAATTGGAGAAGTGAGAACCATAATCAAACAATCAAGTGGCAACAATCTGCCTGCTTACATAATCGACAGCCAGGCTGAAGCTCACAGCGAACTCCGTTTCGACGCGGGAGGTTAGCGGTCCCTTCCCCTCACCATTCCACGCTAAAGGTCCGCATCCAGCGTGACTTGACTGAACTGCTTCGGTTGCCTTTTTCCCAAGAGACTATTGACTGCACACAGCTTACCGGAGCCTCCGTCCCACCACCCCTCACCATAAGGCGCGACGACATCGTTGTTGCGTAATAAATTTTGATCCGCGTTGAAAGCCTTGAGCGAAAAGTTGGTACCTCTCTACACGACGATAAAACTACGGGCCAACTTATGGAGCCTGGTTGACGCGATAGGCGACCGGCCGACCGAACGAACAAGCCACCAGAAGGAAGGCTGAGATTGGGCATCTCGAGGCGATGGTGATGTAAATGAATCTGGGTACGATAAGAGGCGCATTTGGAAAACCGTCGCGTCGGCCTCTATCTCTTTCTTCGGTTCGCTTGATCGGCCGCAACTGGTGTGACGCTTGGTTGTCGAAAGAATATCGAGCGCCCCGTCGGAGCTTGATTTAATCATTATCCGGTCGTAATCGTTTTCGGTAATCTTCTGGTAGCTACATCGGTTTTCAGGCCCCGACGGGTGGGTTTCCAAAAGCATATTGCAGCGATCGTAGCAATTTCGCGTGCCATGATGACATTGAACGGCGTTGGTGGTGGTGGTTTAAACTTGCGTTTTATGTGGGGTTAGTTAATTTTGTTGCATTCCGTTGGCTTTTGGGTTTTTTTTAAAATCCTTCAGCAGCCGCATACCTAACGTCCTTGACTATGATTTTCAGTATGTAACATTTTTTTCTTAAAGCAGCAAAAAATGGATAAATAAATTTTTGTATGACCTAGCTTGGAAAAGTTGGATTTGAATGGTTCGTGTTCCACTTGTCAGCAACTGACACCATCTTGCTACTAGTTAGATGATATATCCAAATTAACACTAAATTGACGCCAGACACTAAATGCAAACAGTTCATACAACGTGTATGAACGTCTAAAGCAACTGGCTGATACTGAGTGAGTGGTCTCATGCCAAAAGACAGTTCGTTTCCCTATACTCGTCAGCGACCCGGACCTTTGTGCTTGGCTAACCGAGACATCACCCGGTACCAGCCAGTCACTTTAGGCGTTCATACATGTTATGTGAACTGTTTGGACTTAGTATCCAACTGGCGCCAAGTTTGGTTATATTGTCCAACTAGTAGTAAATTGGTGTCAGTTACTGACGAGTGGAACACGAAATATTCATATTTAACTTTTCTATGATTTTGAGTATTTCACAATAGGAAGATTCCCCTATAGTTTTCGATGTTGTGAATGATTGCTGCTTTGTGCATAAGAACGATACGATATAAGTCAAACTTACGAGAAGCTCAAATCGCCTGCCTTAAAGCCTAAAGCTCTTTACCGCACCGAATTAAAACCTTTAGTATGCTACTAAGTTTCCGTCGCCAACGACAGTTTTGTTTAATCTCTTTGAAAAAAGCCATATATTTTGCTGTTTGATAATAGAATTTTGCATGTTCTTGTGCACAGAAAAAATTCGTTCATAAATTCATGAAGAAAAGGTAACGATTTCGTGAACTGGACGATTTACGAAAACCGTGACAAAATTGAAATTATGAGTGATATACCTCGTATTCATGAAGCTCATAGGCAGTTAAACGATGTTCATCATTGCACGAGCTTTTTCGCGATTTTTATGATTTCTCGTAATGTTACATTAGTTTACTGTTGAATTTTTGCCATAGTTGCTTGATTTATGTTCATGATGGCAGGATTCTAGTCACGATCTTCGTAATTTCTATTCACGTTATCGTGATATTTTAGTCATGAGTACAGTGATTCATGTTCATGATTTCAGGATCTCAGTCACGATTTTTGATATTTTTATCACGAGTAATATGATTTATATTCATGATTTCAGGATCTTTGTCACGTCGAAATTTCTTTTCACGTTATTGTGAATCATGAGTCAAGAGTAGAGTTTTTTATGTTCATTATTTCAGGATAATAGTCACGATTTTTGATTTTTTTTGTCAGATGTAGCGTGATTTATGTTCTTGGTTTTAGGATCTTAGTCACGATTTTCGTAATTTATTTGCGCCTTATCTTGATATTTTATTCAAGAGTTTTCTTTCAGTTGTTTTGAAGTAGAATACTTCTAACGTTTCAATATAGGGGTCGTTTCAAAGTTTCTGCTATGATATTTTCACAGTTTTCAAATGTGAATAACTTCCGTTGTACTGATCGAAATCGCTATATTTTTGCATTATCTGATCGGAAATATGTGCACGTATATTGTATTTGATTCCGTAAAATGCACTATTACTATAAATAACAAAAATAATGTATTTTGTGAAAGCGGTAATTATCAGCGTTGATTGGTCCGAACAATTCAACCAAGCAGCGTGCGTTGCTACTTGCTAGGACCGCCTCTTTGCATCCAATGAACTGCGACTCACATATAAAAGCAGCACATAAGAAAAAAATCGTCAGTTTGCTTTCTGACCTCGTAGTAGTTGCTACGTTCCGTCAGCTCGAAGCAATATATTCCATGACTGCCGCCAGGCATCATTTCAATGATGTACAGGCGCGCCTGTTTTATGCATACAATGATCACAGACCACAGAAAAAACAGAACGCTCTTTCATTCGGAGCTAAATACACGAATTAAAAGTGTTCGCTGGCGGTGGAGTTTGGGTGAGAAAGACCCCGCTCTCTTGCTCTTTCAATTATGTGTGGCGTTCTGAAATAAATTCACCACGGCGCGCGCTTCAGAGTGCACTGCGAAGGAGTGACATCCCACGGTGCAAAAAAACTGAACAGGCAGACGAGTCTTGTCGAAGAGGACGAAATTTGGTAAAGCAGACCCTGCAAAAGTCATAGATAGTCTGAATGGAAGTAGGTTTTATCCCGTCCTTTGTGAATGCAATCCAGAATCTTTACTGGCCGACACATGGCGTCTTTCAAACAGGCAAGTCCGTGCTCGAGCAGATACACACATGAAAAAACTGGAATCAGTGACTACGCCATTGATCTCAACTTTGTGTGCTGGCACATAGACACGGTACTTCTGCGTAAAGACAATTAGTCTCTAACAATGTAATTTGCTTGATATTGATAATAAACCACAACTTTGGGCTTATCTGAGCGGCCTTTTGTTATTTCAGTTGCGGCCGTTCAAATCTTTCGAAATCAACAGACTGCCTAGCAGTTTCTCTGTGGGCGAAACAGTTCAATGAGTAAGAATTCAAATGGGGAATCGGAATCTTTGATGGCGAATGATGTTCGAAATCGCCACTATTAATGCACAGACTTAGAGCCTTGCCTAAGGTAGAAACGTGGAAGAATTTGAAATTAGAGACAGGAACGTTAAAATTGGTAATTGAAAGATGAGTCAAGGGATACTGGAGACAAACTTACTGTATGACTGGATATTGTTGATGTTAATCGTCTTGTCGGCGACAGAACGCATCTACCGATTTGCTTAGCAGCTGATACAAGCAAGCAGCCATTCCGGAGACTGTATATCAAGACCAATATACTGAAGAGACAATCTTTAGGAATGGTGAACTAGTTGCTGTATTGTTGATTATGGTGCATATAATTATATTTGAATTACCAGTTCAAGTGTCGTCACGACATGCCGGATATTACCCACCCACCTTTTGCACATGCCAACAAAACAAAGATGGTTTTACGGTTCTAATGATTTCGAAAGAACTGACGCGCAAATATTCAGCAGTGACAGAAATCTCGAAACTTCGCTTAGAATTATGACCTCCTGTCTAAAGCAAGTAAATGACGTTACTGGCGACAGGTCTTTTATGATGGACTACCGAGTCTACATGTCCATTCACATAGTTGAGGTTGACGGTGCGGTTATCGATTCGATTTTGATTGGTTGTTTCAAGAACCCCTTTCTCCCGTAAATGAACATTGGGAATGGCAATCGTACAGAACGGTACAACATCGTACGTCTCTTCAAACTCGCATCGGTTCACCTTTGGCGGGATCGCTTTAGCGAATTAAGTGTTCTTCGACAAGGTTCGTTGGCCAGTTTCATACCGTACGTCATGTTTTGCACAAAATATAAGCAAAATGGCCATCGTAGCAATAAGGCCCGATGTGGTAAGTGTGCAGAGAATCATGAGGATGAAATCCCGCTCTAAGCACTATTTTGCAGAAATACTAAAGAGAGCTAAGCCACTCACCACGATAAATCGTTATGCTCTCATAGCTCAGGAAGAGTATAACTCTGACGATCCCCATGTAAGAACATCTGTTACTGTTCCACAAAACTATAGTCAAACGAACGAGATCCCCTGTAAAGGCTAAAATCTATATTCGCCGTCGAATATAACAGCTCGAAGCAGCCGCTCACACCAAACCGAACCAAACAACTACGGGGCTTGGAAATTTAAGATCAAACGAGAAGCTTCCAGTGTTGTCAGTAACAGAAAAAATACCAAGTGGCTCAACATTTCAACCAATAATGCAATTTAGTGCAGGACTGGTTGGGAATCAAGAACTTTGCGATATTGCCGAACTTCTCCCGGCACCGAAAAGACTTCAATTCTCGCGATACGACATGGAGTTGTCTTCTCGTTGATAATCGATCTAACTTCCTTCACGATTTTTGCTACAGTTTGAAGGAAGTGATAAGGGCCGTAACGTGTTCTTTGCGTCCTTGGCGAAGTCTCAGCTTTGCGCCCCTTTGAAGTTTACTTTGGCTTTCTTTTTCAGCTAAAAAAATAGCGTGTACGTGAAAATTATCAGCATTGTCGACGAATATTTACCAGCCTATTTCGGGCAAGGCCGACAGAACACGAAAGTTTTGTTACTACAGATTTGTCTGTAATATCATTCAAAATTAGGTGTTCGGTAGTAATGGACAAAATTGTTTCGGAAGACCTTGTGACACCATTGTACCTAGTATCAATTTGAAGGCGACGGACAAATGCCTGTCATTAGGGATTTATTAAGGAATTCAACCAGCCCCCATCGTACAACAATCCGAAGAATTTATTGGAATAATTGTTGCTTCGCCAATCACTATATTTATTTCCGATCTTGGAAACATATAAAAAAACCAAAAAAAGTCCTATTTCCCTAAGATTAAGCCGAAGTTCGTTCGTTTTTGACTGTCGGTCTTGTCTAGCCGTAAATTTTAACCTGTGTATTCATTAAATCAGTTCACGCTAGACGTTTAACGACGTCGAAGGGAGCATCTATTCAAGACCAAGACCAGTATACTGAGAAAACAATTTTTAGGAGATGTAATCTGGTTTGTGGATTGTTTATTACGATGAATATCATTAGATTTGGAGCGAGTTGCCTTTCTAAGTGCCGTCATGATATCCCGATTATGTCCACCACATTAGCCACCTATCTTTTGCTTAAAGATTCTTTTATGATTTCTGATAAAGGTTTTCACATATTCATACGTTGTTATGAAAGTCGGTAGCATCCAATGTATAACTATCGAATAAAGATTTAGGTTTTCGGCCTTGTCTTTCAATTGATTATATCTGTCCTCTTGTTCGTTTTCTTTAAGCTATCACTTTGTTCCGGGTTGTAGGTCATAAGTAAACCCCATTGAAAAGACGCGATGGTAAAATCGATGTCGAACGAGTTTCATCCTCAACGTTTAGAATCATACACATTGAACTCGGTCGAAACATATCGGATCTTCTTTCGGATCAAATATAATACACTAAGTTTCTTAAGATTTCGAAAGAACTGATAAAAAAATTTTCAGCCGCAACCGATGTCTCAAAATTTCGGCCAGATGTGCTTCAAATTGTAATATTTAGTCTAAAGCATGCAAATGAAGTCAATGGAGGCAGGTCTTTTGTGAAGGACTACCGTGTCTACAAACCCGCACAAAAAGTTGAGATCTGTGGGAAGAGTTTACATGAGCTCTCGACATGTGCTACGTACAAATAGTGTGAATCATTATATTAAGGGGCTGTTTTGCAAGATAAAAAAACATCTCAGGATGTATCACAAACATTTCGAAACATAATTCAACGCATTTTTGAATATATAGAGCGGAGCGAATCACGTAAGCTCTGCGAACTTCGGGAAAGTCTAACAAAAACAAGGAAAGCAAGTTTAATTTTTTTCAAATTTCTGGTTGCTCCAAGGAAAGACCAATGGCGCGAACTTCAAAGAATATTTACTAACTTCAAAGAAAATATGGGAGCTTAAACAGGTATTGCATACGGCACAGAAGTTCTATGAACTTAAAAGAAGTCCCACGAATTCAAAAAGATTTTACAAAATTGCGAGAGATCCTGAGAATTTCACACAAGTTATATGAAATTCAGACAAATCCAAAAATGATTGAGGAGGTCATATTATAGTGAAAACCCGTTTTTATCAGCCCCTTGGTAAATTTTAGGTTGACAAAACGGGGACATTGACAAAATTGTCGCATAAGAAAAATTCTTTTTAATAAACCTCTTTAGTCTCTAGTCTCTAGATATAGCCTCATAACTTTTCCTGATTATGTAGTTTAAATTTCTTTTAAGGTGGTCTGACAGTGCAAAATTTAAAAAAAAATTAAAATATTTTTTATTGCGTATTTCGGAACTCTAAGATAAGAAAAATAGCCTCAAGAAAGGATTTACTCGAATTCAACTTGGTTCGTCTTCTAGAGCCCATCAAACTACCAACTATTAATTTTCATATGAGTCTGACAAAATCGGGTCAAAAAGCTGATAAAATCGGGGTAGGCAAAATCGGGAGCTGATAAAATCGGAGGCTGATAAAATAAAAATAAAATAAGGATTGTGTGAAATTTAAGAGTATTTCGGTGACACTTAGGTGAGATTTCGAACTCCAGAGAAGGCATATGAGTTTCAGGGAAGGTAACCCTATAAATTGAGTACAGTCTAACGAAATTCAGGAAAATTCTACAAACTGTAGAGAATATCCCTAAAGTCCTATCGACATCAGGCAAGTTTATACGTACTTCATGCGTATTCTACAATGCTAGTTCTGTGCACTTTGCACTGGAATTTCAAGATTGAGCTATATCTTATTTTTTTGAGAAATCCTAGAAACTTCAGAAACAAATTCGTTTCATTTCTATTGGGTCCGAAAGTCCATGGAGTTCCTGAATCCAAAACATCCAAAGTTCCCAGATCGGTTAGAAAATACTGTGGGGGTATTGTAGTAAACTCAATCGATCCTAGTCCTAGTCTTATCAGGAATATCTGCTCCAAATTTGGGCTATATCGGAAAAGTCTAGCTACTGGACCAACGTGTTTGAAGTTTGTATGGGATTTTACGACAAATTACATGGAGAAAGCCAATTAGCTTGTATTTTCACCACTAGGTGGCACTGTATGCATTAGTTTATCACTGCAAGTGAAAATAAGAAAGCCAATTTGTTTGTTTACAATTTCGTCGAAGACAGCAAATCAATCCAACTTCCTTAGGAGAAGTTATTAAACTTTTACTGAAGTGATGTCTGAGTCAGTTTTGCATAGGGCCCAACAGCACATTGTGGTGATTTAGTAGTCGATTCCCACGAACTTATTTTTTTTGCAAAATAATCGTTGGGTTTTGCTTAAACCCAACCCAATGTTTAAAATTATTTTAGTACATAACATCTTTTGACTAGAAAATTTTAGTTATGCATTTCACAGTATAGAGGTCGTTAACACTAACTTTTTAAGAAATGTAGACAAATTCACACGAATTACTGAAAAAGGTTTGTTTTACAATG
This sequence comes from Topomyia yanbarensis, assembly GCF_030247195.1. Taxonomy (NCBI): domain Eukaryota; kingdom Metazoa; phylum Arthropoda; class Insecta; order Diptera; family Culicidae; genus Topomyia; species Topomyia yanbarensis. Next base: position 394,377,759 of record NC_080671.1, on the reverse strand, counting down.
TTTTGTATTAAATTCGAAGTCGATGAATGAGTTATAAGCGAGGCGTCCTAATCTAAAATTGTTCAGTTCATTTCTGACCCTCCTAAATACATCACTTGACTACGCCCCGAAACAACAGGCTAACCTTGCCCACCAACGGCGTGCGCCGCGTACCGATTTCACTGTAGTCTAATTTCACTGCGTTAGGTTATTTTTTCCGTTTCTAACTCTTGCTATTTGCGCCATCCTCCAACATCATTTTTTAGCCGGGTTCGCGTAAGTTCGCGCTACAGATCTGGCCGGGGCGTCCGTTTGTTAATTAAAATTTCGGTCATGGCACTTGGCCGTCACGGTGAAATTTTTAGCATATTTATCATCGCCAGTGGTAGTCTCATGGTTGTGAATGTTGATCGAAACTAGCGCGATTCGTGCCCCCGTGGATCGTGTTTGGACCTCAGTTGCGGCACCAGGTGCTGGTATGGTTATTACTGATGGATGTCACGTGCAGGTTGAAATTGTCTATGAAATAATAATTACACATTGTTATTCCGGTCTGCAATGCGGACATTTTTTATTCGGAAATTGCAAATCGTATACATAATTTGAAAAGAAGAATTGGAGATGTGTATTGGTTTATAAAGTTTCTCGCAAAAATAGTGCCCTGGTTTTTCCATTTATCTTCATCAATGAATAAAAACCAAGATGCTTCAGCATCTGAAGCTTAAAAAGTTTTTTTTGCTGTTTTCCCGTAGGAAGTAAATTCAAATTTGTGCATACCTATCTTTAAAAAGTAGGGCTTCATTACGACTTCGTCTCATCAATAGCTAGCAGACCGTTTTGGTCGCCAGCTTTTTGACCTTGTTCTTGATTATTAGCGTAAAAAAGAATTTTTAGGTCACTTTATAGTAAATATTACATTGACACTAAGAAATTATTGGTTGGGAATCGAACATAAGAAGGCTGACTCATGTAACTAGCGGCTTGCCTCAGAACAACCAACCTAATTTGTATAAAAGCGCTTTCACTTCTGAACTTTACTTTAGTTTATATAAATTCAATGTTCAATAGAAAATTTTAAATGTAAGAAAAAGTAGGTGGCTTGAACTAAACGAAATTTGCAATGTGATTTGATGTCACTAATTGTAATCATCAAACTGGTGTTTCATGCTTCCCTGCTCGAACCACCCTAACGAACGTATTGAAAGCGGAAATTACAAACTTTCTTCTAGCGAAAAACCCGGAACCCGGTCATGTGCCTTTTTCGTTGAATTAGAACATGAAGAGACTACGTCATCAGTCAACCCCTGATAAGGATGAAGCTATTCACTCGTACAGATAAACTGACACTAAAAAGTGCGTCTCCATTAGTTCACACCCACGTGCATCTGGACGGAACACACTTGTGCTGGCCATATGGTGGTGGATTTGCTAAACTCCGGAACAAAAGGATAAACATGGCATATCGTAACGCTATTCCCCACAGTGGGTTGTTAGCTTGTGGAGGAGATATTTATTTCCAGAGCTCTCGACAACACATCCACACACATACACTCGCGAACGCAACGACGAGTGGTGCTATCGTCAACCAGCCAGAAGTGTAACCAACCATTCAACAAGCTAAGTTTGAACATGAGTGTGATCAGGGTGCAGGAAGGGAAAACTAGTTAAGTTTAATATTTCTCTAGTAACTCGTGATAACTTTCAAAATTCCAAAACACAATTGAGAGTAGTCAACGAAAAAAGAAAACTTCTCTCTTTTGTTTACCATCAACCTTGGCTCAAAACAGTTCGTGCGGAATTTCCTTCCAAAGTAAATTTTGACAGTTGGCTATCCGGCCCTCCTCATAAATTACTCGATAGTTAAACAAACAAGAGCAACTCATTTATTCAATGTCCCCCATTTTACTTCGACCCAGCTACGGCCACGAATCCACGGAACCCATCGCCCTCACCGGAAGCCAGGAAGGCAGACTAAGCAAGCACCCATTTTTATTTACACAATGTGACGTAAATATCTCCATAGACTTGCGCTAGTTTTGAAGACGCCTACATCACCGTTTGCGAGGCGATATGGGGGGGGGCACTAGGAACGGTTATTCTATTTGCCATCGTTCACCGTTTCGGTTTCACTTTGGCGCCTCGCAAACGATTCATCCTTCCGGGCTAGCGCTAGAGTAAGGTTTCTCGGAATGATTTTTCTTCTGCTGCTGCTACTGCGGATTTGCCGCTTTCAGGAAGCAGGAAGCCAACCCGCGCCCGCCGAGCAGGAAAGGATGCTGTAATTTGATCTTATGTATAAACTGATGGAGTACTACAAAGGGAAGTACAATATGGTTGTTATACAACTATCACCATTTCGTTGATTATTTATCTCATGCAGATTCGTTCGACTATGCCAGGTTCCATAAGACTCAAGTAATGCAACCCCTAGTCAATATCCACTGACGGCTACCCAGCAGAGCTGAAAAATCTGGGGCACGGATTCCGTTTGCCGCGCAATTATGCGAACAAACGAAAACGGTAGCAAAATAGCAGCTTGCCTCTACTCGCCCCCCTCGTCCAGATCCAGATTCCTGCTTTCCTTGTTATGGTGATGGTCTGGGAAATGAGGCCAAAGTGGGACATTTCAGGCGAAGCGCGTTCGAATGACACTGATTACGAGCGTAGTGGCACACTGAATGGGAAGGAAAGTGAGTGGAAACGTGGAAGTGTTATCGTAATAGTCGGGTTTGCTGTTGCCGCTGCAGCTATATTTATTTACCCAACGGAAAAATGTGGATTACCCGGTGAAATGTTTTGAGTTTACGTAACAGATCCGGGCGGATTACGGATTTTGGTGCACTTTTCAGTTTTTGGATTGGTAGAGCGTGTAACCTTAATCAATCATCAATGTATTCAGTGGTGAGGTTAGGCCAACATAATACATTTCTATGTTATCATTGAATTTCCTGCTTACTAATAATATGCACATAAAAATTAAATTAGTTTGCGTTTCGACTTCGTCTCATCAGGATCCGACACTAATTTAGTGACAGGACTAAGCTAGCGTTGATTTTTTTTTTTTTTTATTCATTTCGTTTATTTGATAGGCACAAATGCGTTAGCTTGGCGGTGCCAAATACTTTTGTTTTTACATTTTGGATATCTTAAAACTAGGAGGTTACAATGTTGAAATATTTTTTTTTTACAAAGGAAAAGAAAATTTACAGCTATCTTAAGACTAGAAATAAGATTCAATATACAAAAGAGGGCCAAAAGATTTTTTTATGAAAAAATTTAAAACAAGGGATTCACTTTGATATACAAGAGGGGGAGTAATAGTATTTTACGAAATATTTTACGGTTATCTTAAAACTAACAATATAGTTTAGTACACAAAAGGGGGAACAAATATTTATGAGAAACTTCACAGAAATCTTAAAACTAAGGATTCAATTCTATTTACAAGATGGAGGACAAGAGTTTTAATAAAGAGTAAAAATTATAGCTATCTTAAAACTAGGAATACAGAATACTAATTTGAATTTTTTAACTAAAACTTATGCTTGGATATCCAGAGGGTGGCTTATTTCCGCATCAGTGTAGCAGCAGTTGTATCAAGGGACAGGGGAGAGACAGGGAAAGAAGAGCAAAACTTGCAACTTTCGCTCGAAGGGGGGGGGGGGGATCAGCGAAACAAATTTGCGCTTCAGTCTAGTAAGTCGTCGAGTACCGGATTGGCGGATTGTATTCTTCGGACCCGCGGGGAATACTTCAAAAGTCATCGGACCTCGAGTCGCTCTCGCTTCAGTTTCCTTCTATGCAGGCGTAGTGGTAAGGGCGACGGCGGTTACATAGTGGCACTCTGGAGCTGATCGGTTCCACAAGGCAGGAGGAAACTCTAAAAACGAGAAATAAAAGAGAGGGGCTAAATTGGGATATTTATCGTTTTTATGAAGGTATAAATAAGGGACATATAGGGGAAATCACGAGTTGCCAGCATATCTCGGACTGGTACATTGGGTGGTCTACCTCGGGCCCGAAGGGATTCCTTTAACTGAGACCTGGCGTCACAATACCCGGCGCATACCCAGACAACGTGTTCGATGTCGTGATAGCCCTCGTCACAAGCGCACAGACTACTCTCCGCAAGCCCAATACGCCGCAAATGCGCATCCATGGTGTAGTGATTGGACATAAGTCGGGACATTACGCGAATAAAATCCCGACCCACATCCATCCCCCCGAACCAAGGCTTCGTTGATACCTTTGGGATAATCGAATGTAGCCATCGTCCAAGTTCCCCGTTGCTCCACGAGGTTTGCCAACTGTTGAGCGTCCTCTGACGACAAATACTAAAAAATTCGTTGAAGCAGATTGGTCTTTCGTATATGTCACCATTTAATGCGCCCACCTTTGCTAATGAGTCGGCCTTTTCATTGCCCGGGATAGAACAATGAGAGGGGACCCAAACAAAGGTAATCTGATAAGATTTTTCAGATAACGTACACAAGGACTCCTGTATCTTCCCCAGAAAATACGGTAATTGCTTTTTAGGCTTCACCGCACGAAGAGCCTCGATAGAGCTGAGGCTGTCCGAAACGATGAAGTAGTGATCTGTGGGCAGAGTGTCGATGATCCCAAGGGTGTACTGAATTGCAGCTAACTCTGCGACGTAAACTGAAGCGGGATCATTGAGCTTGAATGAAGCGGTGATAGTATTGTTGAAGATACCGAAGCCAGTGGACCCATCGAGATTTGATCCGTCAGTGTAAAACATTTTGTCGCAGTCGACTTCTCGGAATTTATTATAAAACATATTGGGGATCACCTGCGGGCGTATATGGTCCGGGATTCCACGAATCTCTTCCTTCATGGATGTGTCGAAGAATACAGTAGAATCAGAAGTATCTAGGAAACGGACACGGTTGGGAGTATATGAAGAAGGATTAATGCTCTGTGCCATGTAGTCGAAGTACAAGGCCATAAATCGGGTTTGAGAATTAAGCTCGACGAGCCTCTCGAAGTTTTCAATCACCAACGGGTTCATAATGTCGCATCGGATGAGCAATCGATATGAGAGTTCCCAAAATCGATTTTTTAGCGGAAGAACGCCCGCCAGCACTTCGAGACTCATCGTATGGGTCGAGTGCATGCAACCCAAGGCAATGCGCAAGCAACGGTACTGGATTCTCTCCAGTTTGATGAAGTGTATGTTCGCAGCGGAGCGGAAACAGAAACACCCGTACTCCATCACCGACAATATCGTTGTTTGGTACAACCTGATCAGGTCTCCTGGGTGAGCACCCCACCATGTTCCAGTTATTGTTCGGAGAAAATTGATCCTTTGTTGGCATTTCTGTTTCAGATACCTAATGTGACATCCCCAGGTACCTTTAGAGTCGAACCAGACCCCGAGATATTTAAATGTGAAAACCTGGTTGATCGTTGCACCCATTAATAGAAGCTGGAGTTGCGCCGGCTCACGCTTCCTAGAAAAAACAACCAACTCAGTTTTCTCCGTGGAGAACTCAATACCCAGCTGAAGAGCCCAAGCAGACAAATTGTCCAAGGTATTTTGTAATGGTCCTTGCAAGTCGGCAGCTTTGGGCCCTGTAACAGAGACCACGCCGTCGTCTGCAAGTTGCCTTAGCGTGCATGAATTGGCAAGACAATCGTCAATGTCATTCACGTAGAAATTGTAGAGCAGGGGACTTAGACATGAGCCCTGGGGAAGACCCATGTAGCTAAATCGCGATGTTGTTAAATCGCCATGCGAAAAGTGCATGTGCTTTTCAGACAACAGGTTTAGCAAAAAGTTATTTAAAATTGGCGAAAGACCATGCTGGTGCAGCTTCTCTGACAGAATGTTGATAGAAACTGAGTCAAAAGCCCCCTTAATATCCAAGAAGACTGATGCCATCTGCTCTTTGTTAGCATAGGCCATTTGGATTTCTGTAGAAAGCAACGCAAGGCAATCGTTCGTCCCTTTGCCTTTGCGGAAGCCAAATTGTGTATCTGACAGTAAGCCATTTGCTTCAACCCAATTGTCGAGGCGAAACAAGATCATTTTCTCGAATAACTTCCGAATACAGGACAGCATTGCAATCGGCCGATACGAGTTGTGGTCGGAGGCTGGTTTTCCTGGTTTTTGGATGGCGATGACCTTCACTTGCCTCCATTCATAAGGGACAATGTTACCCTCAAGAAACTTGTTAAATAAATTCAACAAGCGCCTTTTTGCAGTGTCAGGCAGATTCTTCAGCAAGTTGAATTTGATTCTGTCTAACCCTGGGGCGTTATTGTTGCACGATAAGAGAGCAAGTGAGAACTCCACCATCGAAAACGGTGTTTCGTTCGCGGTATCGTGAGGAGACGCGGCGCGGCACGTTTTCTGTACCGGGACAGAGTCCGGACAGATCTTCTTGGCGAAAGCGAATATCCAACGGTTTGAATATTCCACTTTCTCGTTGGTACTATTACGGTTACGCATACGTCGAGCCGTACCCCAAAGAGTGCGCATCGCTGTTTCTCTCGTTAACCCGTCGACGAACCGGCGCCAATAACTGCGTTTTTTGGCTTTCATTAGACTCTTCATTCGCCTTTCTAACGACGCGTACTGTTGATAGCTAGCGGGTAACCCGTCTTCCCGGAAGGCCCTATATGCAGTGGACTTTTCCGCGTACAGCTCTGAGCACTCTTTATCCCACCACAGGGTGGGAGACCGTCCATGGGTATTCGCGCTGGGTACTGGTTTAGTCTGAGCTTGATTCGCACTGTCGAGAATCAAGCCAGCCAAAAACCTGTACTCTTCCTTCGGAGGAAGTTCTTGAGTGGATTCGATTTTAACGGATATCGCGGTCGCGTAACTCTTCCAATCAATGTTCCGTGTGAGGTCATATGAGACATTGATTGTTTCCGATGGTCTTGAACCGTTAGCAATTGAAATCACGATAGGCAAATGATCGCTACCGTGGGGATCAGGGATCACCTTCCACATGCAATCTAACTGTAGCGATGTCGAGCAAAGCGACAAATCCAACGCGCTTGCGCGTGCTGGTGGTGTAGGAATCCGCGTCATTTCTCCCGTGTTTAAGATGGTCATGTTGAAATTATCGCAAAGATCTTGGATTAATGTTGATCTATTATCATCATGAAGACAGCCCCATACCGTACCGTGCGAGTTAAAATCTCCCAGAACTAGCCGCGGTGCCGGTAAGGATTCCGTGATATTACAAAGCGTTCGGTGCCCTACCGAGGCTCTAGGAGGAATGTAGATGGAAGCCATGCAAAGGTCTTTACCTTTGATTAAAACTTGACAAGCGACAATTTCAATGCCTGGTGTCGAAGGGAGGTTAATTCGGTTGAAAGAATAGCACTTTTTGATCCCCAAAAGTACTCCTCCATAGGGGTTTTCTCGATCCAGACGAATTATATTAAAGTCGTGGAAGTTGAGATTTATATCGGAAGTTAACCAAGTTTCACATAATGCGAAAGCATCACATTTTAAACTATTTAGTAAAAATTTAAAGGAATCGATTTTCGGGAGGATACTTCTGCTGTTCCACTGTAGAACAGTGATCGAATCGGTGACCTCGTTCGATGACTTAGCCATCGATGGATACGATCGCTGCAAGGAGGGGCCATTTAGTAGTCAACTGCTTCAAAAATGTTTGCACTATAGGGAGAAAACGTATCAGAAGGCTTTTAAGAGGATCAGTAACATTGAAAGCTGTGAAAATTAAGTCCACTATGTCAGAAAATTTCATTAGTCCGCTACTGGACTGAGTATCTGTTTGAAAAAAGGGGACACTTGGGGTTTTGGATGTCCCTGGAAGTGGTGGGTACTCCTTGTTAGAATTAATATTTCCAAGTCCTGGAGCAAATTGCTTCGGCTTTTGTGCATCACTTCCGTTGGATTTATTGGTTGTAGATGGCGCACTCTGAGTGGACGACACCTTGGCACCCTTACGAGGCAATGTAGGGGAGGCTGGATTTCTCCTCTTCCTGGATTCCCCTGGGTTAACCAAAGATGTTCCCTCTCGTGGGTCGTCAGATTCTTGCTCAACGTTAGCCAAACCAGCAAAGGGATTTTCGGACAGGACAGATGGCGAAGCATTCTTTAGCATTTCTGCATAAGAACGCCTTGAGCGTTCCTTAAGGGAGCGCTTAATTTTATCCCCGCGCTGCTTGTACGCAGGACATGATTTAAGAGCATGTGAAGGGCCCCCGCAGCAAATACACTTTTCAGTTTCTTTGTCGCAAGAGTCATCCTCATGCTCTCCTTCGCATTTGCCGCATCGTTTCTTATTTCCACAATATGTGGCTGTGTGGCCCAACTGCTTGCAATTGCTGCAGTTCATGACCCGCGGTACGAACAGGCGAACTGGTAGGTGAACCTTGTCAAGGAGGATGTAGTTGGGAAGAGAGGACCCGGCGAATGTCACCCGAATCGAGCCTGATAGAGAGTAGGTAGTCTTACCTCCCTCGGTGTTTGCGGTATACAATTGTTTGCATTCCAAGATCTTAATCTGTTCAAGTGAGGGGTCCTTAAAGCAGCCAACCCCGTGCTCCAACAGTTCTTCGCATTTCAGGCCCGGTTCGGACACTACCCCATCGATTTCACAGGCCACACAAGGCACGTATGCTTTAAATTCCCGCGTAAAGCGCTCACAGCAAGCAATCGCGTTTGCCTGGCCGAGATCACTCACTAGAACACGTATCTTGTTTGCCCGAACACGTGTTATCTGAGTTACGGCCGGGTAATTAGCAGTCAAATCTCGAGAAAGTTTTAATATATTAACCGGTTTCTCTCCGGTCCGAAAATATACCACCCATGGCCCAGAGGAACCTTCTGGGTACTGCTTTATACGGGGAGCAATGCGAGTATTAGGGGGATCAGGGACTTCCATGATTACATCAGATGGTATTTCGCCCTCGGCCATTTAAGCACGAGGGCAGAGCGTTATATAAACGGGAATGTGTCTTATTATTTGATTACAAGGTAGAGTAAAAGTAGGGAAAAGGAAAGAAAGCAAACGAGGAAAAAAAATAAAGCAAAACTTATCTGCAAACAACGTCGATTGTTCCGCACCAGCGAAAACAATGTACTGGATTTACTGCCGGCACCAGCAGAATGGTAGCTAACGAACGAACAAAGGATGACCTTGAATCACTGAAATTTACACACCGAACACCACTGTGAAATATAACGATCCGTTCCGTTCAAAGGTTGGGAGACGTATGTAGCGTTGATTTGACGCTAGCTCGAAAAAACGAAAAGACTTTTTGTGTTTCTGAGCAAATCCCTAGTCCTGCGCGCAGTTGCAAGTTGTAAGCCTCCAGGGAGCGCTACAAGTCTCCCGGAAGCGTCACAAGCCTCCCTGAAGCGTTACAGGCTTGTTGGACGCGTCGCAAGCTTACCGGAAGCGTTACAATTTCCCGGAAGCATCGCAGTCTTCCCGGAAGCGTTACAATCCTCCTGGAAGCTTTGCAAGCTTCCCTGAAGCGTTACAGGTTTCCTGGAAGCGTTGAAAGCTTCCCGGACCCGTTACAATTTGCCCGAAAGCGTGGCAGTCTTCCCGGAAGCATTATAATCTTCCTGGAAGCTTTACAAGCTTCCCTGAGGCGTTGCTAGCTTCCCGGAAGCACTATAAGCTTTCCGGAAGCGCTGCATGCTTCCCGGAAGCGTAATCAGCTTTCCGGAAGCGCTGCAAACTTCTTGGAAGCGTTACAAGCTTCCCGCAGGCGTTACCAGCTTCCCACAAGCATTACGTTTCTCGGATGCGTTGCAAGCTTCCTGGAAGTGTTACAAGCTTCCCAGAAGCGTTTCGAGCTTCCCGGAATCGTTACAAGCTTACCGCAAGAGTTAACAGCTTCCCGAAGGCGTCAGCAGCTTCCCGGGTGCGTTATAAGCTTCCAGGGAGCGCTACAAGTCTCCCGGAAGCGCCACAAGCTTCCTTGAAGCGTTGCAGGCTTCCTGGAAGCGGTGCAGGCTTCCCGGAAGCGCTGCAATTTTCCCGGAAGCGCTACAGTCTTCCGGGAAGCGTTACAATTTTCATGGAAGCTTTACAAGCTTCCCGGAGGCATTATAGGCTTCTTGGAAGCACTTGCCGGAAGCGTTGCAATCTTCCTGGAAGCGCTGCAAGCTTTCCGGAAGCGTTGAACGATTCCCGGAAGCATTCTCAGCTTTCTGGAAGCGTTACAAGCTTCGCGGAATCGTTACAAGCTTCCCGCAAGCGCTACCGGTTTCCCGCAAGCGCTGCAAGTTTACCGGATGCGTTACAAGCTTTTCGGAAGCATTACAAGTTTCTTGGATGCATTGCAAGCTTCCCGGATGTGTTACAGGTTTTCCGGAAGCGTTACAAGATTCCAGAAAGCGTTGAAAGCTTCCCGAAAACATAGCAAGCTTCCTGGAAGCTTTACAAGCTACAACTTCTCGCAAGCTTTTCGGAAGCGTTGAACGATTCCCGGAAGCGTTCTCAGCTTTCTGGAAGCGTTACAAGCTTCGCGGAATCGTTACAAGCTTCCCGCAAGCGCTACCGGTTTCCCGCAAGCGCTGCAAGTTTACCGGATGCGTTACAAGCTTATCGGAAGCATTACAAGTTTCTCGGATGTATTACAAGCTTCCCGGATGTGTTACAGGTTTTCCGGAAGCGTTACAGGATTCCAGAAAGTGTTGAAAGCTTCCCGAAAGCCTAGCAAGCTTCCTGGAAGCTTTACAAGCTTCTCGGAAGCGTTGCAGGCTTCCCGGATGCGCCGCTATCTTCTCGGAAGTATTACAGGCTTCCCGGAAGCGCAACATACTTCCCGGAAGCGTTACAAGCTTCTCGGAAGCTTTATAGCCTCTCGGAAGCGTTACAATCTTCTCGGAGGCGTTACAACCTTCCTGGAAGCGTTCCAAGCTTTGCGGAAGCGTTACAAGCTTCCCGAAAGCGTTGCAAGCTTCCCGGATGCGTCGCAAATTTCCTGGAAGCGCTGCAAACTTACTGGAAGCGTTACAAGCTTTCCAGAAGCGCTGCAAGCTTCCCGGAAGCGTTACAAGTTTCGTACAAAGTTTCCCCAAAGCGTTACATGCTTTCCGAAAGCGTTACAAGTTTTCCGGAAGATTTCCGGAGGCGGTTCAAGTTTTCCGGAAGCATTTTAAGTTTTCCGGAAGCTTCACAAGCTTCCCGAAAGTGTCGCAAAATTTTCGGAAGCGTTACATGCTTCCCGGATGCGCTACAAGCTTCTCAAGGTTCCCGGAAGAAGCTTTCGGAAGCGTTGCAAGTTTCCCTCAAGCGTTACAAGCTTCCAGGAAGTGTTGCAAGCTTCCCGGAAGCGTTACAAGCTTTCCAGAAGTGTTGCAAGCTTCCTGGAAGCGTTGCAAGCTTCCCGGAATCGTTTCAAGCTTCTCGGAATCGTTATAAGCTTCCCGGAAGCATGACAATTTTTCCGGAAGCGTTGCAAGCTTCTCGGAAGCATAACAAATTGCAAGTTTCACGGAAGCGCTAAAAACTTCCTGGACGCGTTACAAGTTTCCCGGGAGCGTTAGAGGCTTCCTAGAAGCGCTGCAAGCTTCCTGGGAGCGTTGCAAGCTTCCCGGAAGCGTTTCAAGTTTCCCGGTAGCGTGACAAGCTTCCGGGATGTGCTGCAAGCTTTCTGGAAGCGTTGCAAGCTTCTCGGAAGCGTTTCAAGTTTCATGGAAGCGTTACAAGCTTTTCAGAAGCGCTGCAAGCTATTCGAATGCGTGACAATCTTCCCGTAAGCGTAGCAAGCTTCCGGAAGCGTCGCAAGCTTCCCAGAAGCGATATAAGCACCTCGGAAGCGTTACAAGTCTCACGGAGGTGCTACAGGCTTTCCAGCAGCGTTTCAAGCTTTCCGGAACCGTTTCAGGCTTCCCGGAAGCGTTGCAAGCTTTCCGGAAACGTTTCAAGCTTTCCGGAAGCGTTTCAAGTTTCCCGAAAGCGTCACAAGCTTCCCGGAAGCGTCGCAAAATTCCTGGGAGCATTATAAGTTTGCTGGAAACGCTGCAAGCAGGCCGGCAGCGTTGCAAGCTTTCCGGAAGCGTTGCAAGTTTCTCCCAATCCTTTGTCGAACTATTGGTTACTGTAATAGGCAAACCTCGTCGAAATACTATTTGCGATTTTTTAGCTATCTTTCTAATGACACCATAAACATGGCTATTTTTTCAGTATTCGGAATGAAATAAGTATTATGTCGAGTGGTTTTCAAGATGGGAGCTTTGTCCTATACCAAAGTTATTGAAGTAACGCACACACAAAATTATGATAGTAAAACTCCCTAGATGCCACTTGCAATCAGGGCTACAAAATAACACTGTGAGGGTGGAAAACTATAATTTAAATTCACTTAAAACGCGATGGTTAATGTGTTTATAAATATTGTTACACTTTCTCCTGCAGAGAGTTCGTTATGCCTTCCACCGACCAACCACCGCCATCTTCGTTCCAGTCGCTGGCTGCTTGCCGATTGTTAGACACACGAAAGATGCTGCAACCAATGGCACTTTGTTTCAGTATTTTATCCCTCTGTTAACTTTAAGTGTAGAGCACACAAATAACTGCTGAATGAGCAACGAGGTGTCGTTGGCGTTTCATAAACAGGACTCTAATAGATTAAGTTCTCTTCGAACTGTTTTGTTGATTTTTTTTCGAATCGATAGAGCATTGCAAAACTTTGGTCGATTAATTTGATGAGACCATTTAATACCGGAATTCCTAACAATAATAAAAACAGATCATAGAGGTATTCAAAGTTTGGATTCACTAGCTGCCTTTAGATGGATGCGAAATGAATTTAGCCAGTCATCGTCGCACTCGAAAATTTTTGTTGCTTTTTCTACGGTACATTTTGTGACTTATTTTTCAATTATAAAATTCCCAAAATAGTTACGAGGTCAACTGTGCCCAAGCCACCTCCTCTCGGTGTGCTTTGTTCAGCGTGTTCAGCCACTCATTGTAACTCATTTGAATTTTCTCTTTTGTTCCACCATAAATATATTGCCATTTAGTCCACTGTCCCCGGTGGCCTGACCAGAAGAACACTTGACCTCGCACGATACAACAGAGCAAGCGGTATGGCCTAACCAATCTCCTCCCCCCGTGTCCATTGACTCTGGCCTTTTGGAGCCGTCCCTCGATGTTTCTGCGCTGTGTTCCTAGTGTCCTTTGGCTTGTACGTTCTGTGGTGTGAATGAATCTGATATGCACTTTCGAGAATCATAAATTTCATTTTCACCCAGTACCTACAGACATGCGGCCCCGGCGTGCAATATGATCTGGCTGCTGGTTGCCCCGGAGCGTAAACGAGCTTTCGTTCAACGGTGGTCGGGGTGGTTTTTACTAGAAAAGTGCTCCCACGTGCCGATATGCGGTACCAACTGTTGTAGCTGCTGCTGGCAGATTCGGCCACTTGCCCCGGAACAGAGATATTCACTCGACGCTGCCTGGTTAGTTTGTGCGCTACGACCACAGCAAAGAGAACATGCTTCCCCCCGTGGGGAATGAAATAGTACGAGCGCATAAACTAGCGCCGTGAACAGGTTGTACCGATTGGGCTGTTGTGGCTGATGCTGCTGCTGCTGCTCCTACTGCTACTGGTGTCGGAAGGCGAAGCGGAGGCGGACAAAGATGCCACCCGATGATAGCCATAAACGATGATTTGCTGAAGGCACACACCTTTTGCCACTGCTACCGAGCCGACGATGACGGTGTGAATTGGTTGGAATCAGATTCTGCGAATCAGCTGTACGTGTGGAGGTGGTTTTTCCTCGGTGCTTCAGTTGATGTAGCGCAAATGGTCAAGCGGATTGATTATCAACGCCTAGTGCTGAAAGTGGAATGGTGAATATGAAGTATCCCTTTCATAGATTTTTATCGCCTATTTTTGCTGTTACTGTTTTGCAAATGAGCTCCTTTTTGTACTGGTTATGCGACGATTTCGATGAATCATTTGACATTTGTTTGTGATGACGATTTCGATTGCGCTTTTTCGCCAACATACCAGAACTTCTGTGTTTGCTCACTTTTTCACTGGGAACTGACAAGTTGTATAGGCATTCATTCAAGGTCTGTGGGGTTTTAGATTTACTGTCTAATAGCAAGACGAACTATTACTATTGAATCCTACGCACGAAATTAACCATTGCATGCGAAGATTCTTGTTCGTGGCGGTGAAGCATTTGGGACCATTCATAAATTACGTAACGCGAAAATTGCCCAAAATTGACTCCCCCCACCCCCAAGTAACAAATTGTCACAAATTTCTCTATCCCCCCCTCCTCTATTACGTAACAAATTCCTCGAAAAAATTCTTTTTTGTTCAGTAGAAACATGTTACGTAACGATCTAGCCTACTCCCCCTGTAACAACATGTCACAACTTCTCGTACCCCCTCCCCCCCCTAAACGCGTTACGTAATTTATGAATGGTCCCTTTTCAGCTTGACCGGATGACGCTTGAAGTCCATTCAGTTTGCTTCCTTAACTGTCGCTTTCAACGCTACTGTTGTCTTAAAGATTGTGGTCAATTGTTTTGATATACTGATCTGATTTAGGTTCCAGGGTCATGAAGGAAGAAATGCACCGATTCAACCGTATTCTCACCATTCGAACACTATTGGTAATGTCGGGGAAGGAATTCCTCCAAGAGTCATCTTTGATGGAGACTACTTTACCATATTGCGACATGAATCAGCGGATTGTGTTATCAGGGGTACCCGGCGACAGGATCGTGTAGTTGTACCTAATCTGCATCATCCGACATATTCACGGGGATTTTTACCTTAACGTTATGATGTTCAACAACGTGTTTAATGTTGTTCTTGTGGATAAATTCATCTAGTGTGAGACGATTTTTGGAAGTGTACCAGTACAACATTTCGTACATGTTGGAGCTGAATAAGGGTGACATTGTAATTGGTAATAAACATTTTCGCTTTCAACGAATGCTCGACTTCTCGTACGAGCGGGCGAATTCTAGAGGTTTAATGATCGCTGTGATAAAAAGTTACAAAATTTACTCATTGTACACCGGTTGAACCATTTCTATTCACAAAAGGCACATAATGTTCACAATAACACGATTCTTGGTGTAGGTTGGTGTAGGTCCAGCGCACACAAATGACACGCTTCGAGTAACTGTTTACTCTGACTACTGAAGATTAGTGGTTCTTGAAGCCGACCACGTTTGTGGACAATACCAGGTGGCATCCCTCAGTGGCTCAAGTGTTTTCAGATAAGCGCCATACTTCTTTTTTGTAAACATAGTCTTTTTTTAAACGACTGCAGCTGGATTGCTTACATCAAGTAACATTGAGATCGCTGTGATCCCGTAAAATAATAAACGGCTGGGATACAAATTGAATATATTCAAAACAAGTAGATTAATTTTTTGTCATTTTTATAGCAAAGCGTCTGCGGAATTTTTAGCTTCTGTTTGAACAGACTTCACAGTCGATTCACTGTGTATAGGGCAAAGGCGGAAGGGAGGTCTATTGCTACGAATACTTTGAATATTCCCGTTTCCGTCCTTCTATTCGTCAGACGGAACGTTTAATATACGTGGAAATGGAGCTTACGCTTACGGAAGTCTCTCTTACAGAGTAGGACATTGTAAAAAATACTCTTATACAGTAAGATTCCGTTTTTGGCACGTTCCGTTTTTGGCATGCTCCCATTTTGTCACACTCCGATTTTGGCAACAAATGGGTTCCGTTTTTGGCAACATTCTTGTTGTGCATAATAAGCCTTTTAAAAATGTGCAATAGATATTTTTTTGTATCAATTGGCATCACATTTAACTTTATTTCCAAACATGGGAGTCATATTAACCCTCAAAGGGGCAAATCATTTTTTTTCAAATTTTGTTAAAATTTTCTCATAATTTCAATACATCACTGTGATAATTTTGAGATGTTTTTCGCAATGTTGTTTTAAAACAGTGTTATGCATTTAAGGATTAACTATATTTTACACTATACGTGTTGTGTTTAATGATCACAATAAGTATAGAAATGAATTATTTTTGTATAATATAACTGGTAACAGTGTAACTAGTGTCTGACGGAATCAATTTTTTAGTAAGACCCAAAGCCTGTGCACTTTAAGAGTCAAGTACAGAGGAATGTGCTACACTGCATAATAATACTAGTTCTGGAGAAAATTTTCAATAGAACCTTAGTAACATTGCGAGCCACTTTCTCTTTGGATTATTACGACGTCAACACAAAACTTGACACTAAATTTTCATGACCATGATGCGCCCCAAAGTCGTATTTTAGAATACAAAAACGGATGGCCCCCAAATAGTTTGGATTAGCTTTACGATGTCTTTGGCAAATTTGTTAGTTTTTTGGCGATTTTTTTCAAATGAATGGAATTAGGGTGGTCCTTGTGGTTGAGGTGGTGTTATTGCAGGGTGGCTCTTGAAAAATAGGATTGTTTATATTATCTTTTGATGTGTTAATTTCTCGCAATTGCATTGTTCTAGAGATTATTGGATCTTTTATTGGAGCACATTTTCACCGTAGCACTGATGTTTCAATCCCTTTTGTTTGGATAGTTGCAGGTAATTTATACAGATTTTCTTCACCCCTTACTATCTTCAAACATTGCAATTTGATTTTCAATTTATCAATTCTGGAAGATTGACGATTGGTTAGTTATAGAGAACAAAATTTATTTACTTTTTAAAAGAGCTATGTTTTTTAAACAAAATTGCTCATTAATATTAATGAAAAAAAAAGATAACAATCCCAGGAGCGAATGTCATGATAACATTTATCACACTTTGAAGCTTTTTTATTATTGTAAATTTTCGAAGATTTAGGAATAAAACATTTATTTCTAGATACATTTTTCATAAAAAATGTTAACATTCATTTTCTCGAGTATTTTTTTAAATGTCATGTAGCGCCATCTACGTAAGTTATAAAGTATAAATGTCTTTAGTACATGTGTTAATAATATCAAACAAAAAAAATTTACCGAAGAAAATTTTTTGATAGAACCTTTGTCAAATGATAGAGCTGATCTAGATCAGTTTCTACTTATCTAGATCAAAATCAAAGTTGTCAAAATAATTTTTATTTCCATTTAAGATACTTTGCTAAAGACACTAATCCTCCAGGATATTTGCCCAATGCGCTAGAGGTTTTGAGCGTCGAAGGTAGCATTCTGCCCCACCGTACGACGTCTGAATTTGATAAAAACATGAATAAAATTGAATTTGCTTATTTTTTTCTTTCATCTCATTTCATTTCACATATGATTAAAAATCCTTGAAACATTTTTGAAATCGTAAATTGTAAATCTAAACTTTAAAAATAAGGTTCCATTTTTGGCATGGTTCCGGTTTTGGCAACTGAAAAAAACAAAATTGTTGCCAAAAACGGAATCCTACTGTATAAGAGTTATATGTAATAGAAAATGATAAACTTTGATATGAAAGTCGAAATGCCGTATAACCTCAACTTGTCATATTCTGACAAAGGTTGCAGAGGTTCCATTCGATTTCTGAGATTTTGTCGCATTAGGAAAACTGCAAGATATGCATGATATAGTATTTAATTTTTTTCTCGCTGTCGCTGTCTTATCGAAAATTTGTGCATCAATATTGAAGTCGAATCCGTAAAATGTTCGACTACTATAAACAAGTGAAATAATGTATTTTATGAATACTATTATTATCTGTGCCACGAATGGTCTTTTCTATTCGGTCGGCCAGCTGCAATGCTCATAGCGTTGTTAGCACCGCCCCCTCTCGATGTCGACGAATGGTGACTCGCATAAAAAGAAATAACTTCTGCTGTCTATCGATCCGCACACATATGTTCCTTTTTCAGGGTCACAAATACTCTACATAAAGAATTCAATTACGATTTGTTGCCGACTTTATTTTACAATTGAAGCTTGTCTAAAATTAACTAATCCTTGCTGTGTGCAATATTTATAGAAACAGAATGTAAACTTGGACTTTGGAGCGTCAGAACCTCGTTGGAACCTGCGCAAGCCGTACTGCTTGCTCGAAAGCTGCAACAGGGTAAATGGTGACATTATAGTATTTCTGAAAACTAGAAGACCGGGCACAGGTGAATGAGAATGATGCTCAGTAAACTCAACTATGGGTTCTTCGTTCATGTGCCGTTTCTGCTAGAGTTGTGAAGAAGAGTCAAAAATGAAGCGAACTTTGCAGTGCTTGGTAAGCAGTAGCAACGAGTCAATCAGATGGAGTCTGACTACTTGTTGAATAGGCTTGTTATCGACCTAGGACAAGTTCGTCAACTGTAGCTTCATCAACGCACCTGACAAACCTGATAATGTAAAAGATGAGTACAATGAGCGTATGTATAAGTTGTACATAAAGAGCCTGAAACATGACGGGAAAATTATCAACGAGAACGCAAATGCAAAGCTCGGAAAGATAAAGTTATTTCACCCAGTTATTGAAAAAGATCTTCTACTCAACCACCAAAATTCACACTTTCGCAGTAGCTAAAGGAACGATATTCTGTTGTACTTATTTTGCACGATGAAATTTGCGGAAACACACACTTGGAAACACCCGAAAGGCGGAACGTGTTCCAAATAGATCATGTTACGATGGCCGGCCGACATTTTTTCGATGCCATTGCGGCTTTCCAAAGACCGGTCGACCTTAGCTATTATTTGGTGGTGCGTAGGATTGGCGCACAATGGTTCAGCATAATTGGTTCACGGTACAGGAGAGCCAACCGACTGAACATACAGCGACTGTTGGTTTAGTCTATTGCCGAGAATTATCCCCGATAGTTCGAGCGAATTTGAGTAATGATTTGTGGTATCAAGACGAGGAGCTTACTGCAACAGTCACAGAAGTGTTGAAAATCAGCGGTTTGAATAGTTCGGCGTTGTGTGCCGAAGATCGACAGAAGAGAAAACCGGGCTAGGAGCCGAATGCATGCAGTGGCGATACGTCAGAAAGATGAGCGATATGGAGAGCAACAGCGAAAAAACTGTGTCATCGTTAGAATCGTGGGTACGACGGCGGTAGCTGTAACAACTGCATTGTCAGGGATGAAGTGTTCCGGTCATGATCGACGCCATGGACGGTCTTGAAGTGGCACACGAATGTTGGCACAAATATGATAATAAGTGAGTATGATGGACAAGCTGTGGACGCTAGACGAAGTTCGATAGCCTGTTCGAGAGCTGAAAATAGCGTTTGAGAAGGATCTTCAAGTTGAGCTGCATGAAATAATACAGTGAATGATCGGAACAGGAGATGCGTTGAATTTCGATTATAAGGATGGCCTCCTATACCTACAAGACATTTCGTTCCTATCTCGATGAAAGGCAGCTCCAAATCAGCATTAAGAATGTCTGCACCATTTCTCGCTACATCCGGCATTCCGCAAGGAAGTCACCACGGTTCAGAAATATTTCTCTTCTATTTTAATGACGTCAATATCGAACTACAAGAACCGCGCCTCTCCTTCGCCGGATTCAACCGATACCGAATTTCTTCAAAGTGAATTGGACAGCTTTAGTACGTGGTGTAATCCGAACAGAACGGAGCAAATAAATTACCGTCTGTTTGACACGATTCCAAGACACTCTCACGCCAAGGATCTTGGAATCATCGTGGAATCGGCACTAACCTTCAAACCACTTACTTCATGTATTGTGGACAAGGCATCAAGACAGCTTTTGGGACTTTTGGGACGTGTACTATTTTAATTCGCTTTATTGCGAGTTGGTGCGCTCAACGTTAGAATATTGTTTTGCTGTTTGGAATCCGTACTACTAGAACGGAATTGACAGAATCGAGATTGTCCTACGCCTGTTCATACGCTTTGCAAAGCGAAGTGTGCACACTTCGACATCTCCCATGGCGGCACAGATTCCAACTGTCGAGCTACAAAAACCGTTGCCAGTTAATATACCTCGATACATTCAGCATTCGGAGGGACTGCTATCGAGCACTATTCGTCTCGGACTTACTGTCTGCCAGAGTAGATTGCTCTACAATTCTAGAACGCCTGAATCTTCAAGCCCGTATTCGAATACTACGTACTAACTCTCTTCTGCGACTACCTCGTAGGAGAACAAACTATGGTCGCAACAGTGTTCTTACCGGAATTTAGTGAGTTTTCTATAGAGTTACCACAGGATTCGACTTCCACTGGACCAGAAATACGACTAAAAGTATGTTTTTTTTTCTATCCTTAAGTGTAACTAGCCTAAGAATCATCATTGGGACCAATGCAATGGGTATGTTGGTGTTGATACAATAAATAAACAAATACACAAAGATATTTTTGGGCAACATATATCTACAAGAAGGGCCACAAAATCGAGAGTAATAATCATCGAGGTGTAACGATCCTCAATGCAGCCTGTAAGGCACACTTCCGCGTTTTGTTTGGCAGACTGCGTCTGACTGAAACCAAAGCGGGATGATCAACGACGGACGAGATTTCACAAATACTGGATAATATCTCGGCATGCAAGTTGAGGAATCACCATCTATTTTTGTGGATTTCAATACCGCGTACGATTCAGTGAAACGAAACGAACTGTGTTAGATGATGCTTGAATGCGGCCTTACGACAGAGCTGATGAAGCTGACTCGTATGATGCGGGGTGGGTCAAAATCAACCGCCAGAGTGGCCGATAAAACAAAACTTAGTTTCGGTGTAGGTCAAAAACGATGGGCATTTCACAAATATTTCTCTCCTTTAAAAAGGCCAATCTACAAACAAGAGTGTCTGTAAAAATTACTATTAGCTGTTCTAACCGTTCATCCAAATATGTTACAGATTCACATATTACACAAATATCCATGAATCTTCAACGGCAATTCATATTATCTTTAAAGTTGTTTTCGGGTATTTTCCACAGCATAAATATTTCCGACATGATCATGCTTCTTACAGTCATATTATATCACACAAACGCCATCCGGTTTCTCCAACGAACCGAATGACACCATCAATATGTCCAATAAACCGAGCACGGAATCTATCCTCTATCACAAAAGTTGCCCACTTGAACCTGGAATCGATTTTCCTCTCCAGCGAACGGAAGTAACAAAACCAACACCAACAACAGCAACAAAGCCACCAAACCGCCAATCCACTCGAAAGCTGAATGCCTGCCTAGCCACCGCCGCAGAAATGCCAAATCTGTTTCGAAAAACCCATCGGCGTCTTTGCTGCTTCGGCCTGTCGAGAATATTTTCCCGGCGAGATAGAGAGAAAGAAAAAAAAACATTCGAAACGATCCGGTGCTCATCCTTTTCGTCCTCTAATGCTGCTGCTTCTGCTGGTGCTGCTGCCGCATTCCGGTTCATGGTGTTGTGCTTTTCCGCTTCCATCCGGAATCGATTATTATTAACGAGACTGTGGAAATATACCGAATGGCATCCGGCTGCTGCCGACGGCCGGCAGGGAAACACTAGCAGCCGATTTCATGAGCTTCAATGGATTCCTGCTTTATGTAATCGATTGAGAATTATGAGGAGCTTTCGCGGGAGGTGCACTCTGTGATTGGGTATATGGTTGAATTATGCTGCCGTTTTGTTCGTGGGTATAATCGAACAATCTATTCAAATTGATCTAGTTTTTGTGTTAAGCCATTGATACACATAACGATGAGCAATGCGCTTATAGTGCTTCCTTGTGGCGTTTAAGCAAATGCATGCAGCTTAAATTGAATTGAAGTCGGTCAAAACGGAATGCATATTTGTTTCTTTTGATCCTGCCACATGTTTGTTGTGGTGGGAATCCGCTGTTAAATCTGTACCATTTCTCACGTTTCAAACTTTCCCAAATGTTCTAGATAAAGACGATGCATCTTAAAACCTTTCTTTGCCTGTACTTTCAGATTCTTATCCTTTGGATGTTGTACTTTGCGGTTGAAAGATATAAAAAACATAATTTACTGGACTCGAATTAACTTTCCGCCGACATAATTACACCAGCGTAATCTGGTACGTAGAGGGAGTGCGGAGTACAAGTGCCGTTTCCTTCTGCCGAAAGAAGAAAAACCGTCGGTCCCAGGAAAATACCAGACCATTTAAACTTATCGCCTCACCCAACTGCATAATTTCTTGTACAACTTGCGCTGCCGTGAAATTAGCCATCACCCAGGTATAAAACGAAAACGTCGGGCACGTAATAAAAAGTTGTCATTAGCAGACACTACTTGGCTAGCCACTTTGAATTGAACCAGCTCTCCTCGACAAGAGGAGCGCAGTCAGAGTGCTGCACGCTGCTGCACCTGGCAAGGAAAAAGTAGTCACACAACCTGCTTCCATCCATCAACCTCACCCCTTAGAGCCATTTTGTTTGCGGAAGTCAGTTTGCTACCCCGCGCTGTCATCGCTGTCGCTGCCGCCATTGCCCCCACTACGCAGGGATAGAAAGTGAACGCAAATGGTTGCACACAATCGCCGGGAGATAAAAAGGTCGAATACGACATCGGGATCGGGTACGAGCATTTGCGTTGAAAACCTCCGATCGGGTGAAAGGAGGTACTAGGAACTATGTGACCATACGATAAGCGCAGGCTTTCGCCAACATCCAGCGGTGATGTGACTCAAGGCTTTATGTTCAGCCGATTCGGTCACATAAGCTAAATGGCTTCGCGATGATCCTTACGTAAGCCCCGGTGCACCAGCTACAGCAGGCATTTGGCAGACAGATTTCCTGATTTCGATTTCTTCGAATGGAAAACAAATCATTGCAAAGAAAGCAAGAAGCAGCTTGTTTTTTTTTCGGATAAATCGTTTGCTTACACAAACTCAGCACTGTAGGGGAAATTGAATAATTCAATGGAAAAACCATTTAGAACTGTACCGCGGTAGTATGAAAATCCGATAACAAAAAAATTATCCTTCTCAACGACTACGCTCACTTGGCGGTGATCTGATTACTGATTTCAATTTAATCCTCCCGCGTTTTTCCACCCGGAACACTGTGCATCCCTCGTGCTCGTCCTACTCACTGTGACTGTGATTTCTCTGTGACACGTGGACCGAAATGAAAATTCAATTCCAATGAATTGGAAATATGTTTTCTGCTCTGACATCTCCGGCTGTGTCGGTTGGTAGTGTGGGTGGTACCAGCAAACCAGCCAGTGCCAGTGGGTGGATCCATCAGCTTCTGTGCCACCACGCAAGAGTGGGTGGATGGTTTGCATATAATTGTACGTAGGGTGCTTGAGCTGTGTCGGTAAAATGAACATCCCTCAGATGAATGGAATGAAATTGTTTTGCCGACGTTGGACAGCTTATTGTGATTGGTGCAGTATGCTATGCGGTTAGTGCAATTTACTGATTCAAATTGACACTAGCATGGGTTGAAGTATCAACATAAATAAATGATTAAGTGGTTTGAAACAAAGTCATAACGATAGCATGGTATGAGTTACAAAATTGTCGTCATACAACAAAGTGGTTTCCATTTTGAATGAGACTTGCAAAAAAATTCCTGGGCGTTGACATCAATTTTTGAATCAATATTCAGGCTATTTAGCCGTAGCTGAGTAGCCGTGTAATCAGTATATTTTGAAACTGATTACTCAATAATTTGTACGATTGGTTTAGGAGAGAGCCTGAATACCTGTTGATATGTTAGATTGGGGCGTTGAATATGCGGTGGAAATACGTATTATTTTGTTTGAGTGGAATAAATACATTTATTTGATAATTTTTATGGAAATAATATTCATTGTTTGTGGTAAATGAAAAAAGTCAGTTTTTTCCATCTAAAGAGGAGAAAAATTGGATGAACCGGCTTGCGCAGGAGGGCACAACACTTAACTTAGAGACGTTGAATTTCAATATTTCGCGTTCCAGTTGTGCGACCTGTTTGGATTTAGTGCCTAACCGGTGACAAATTGGTTCTAGTTTGGATATAAAGGGCGAACACGAAATTATTGCGACACCGAAACTGTCATGCCAATTTTCTTATAATGTTTAAAATCAAACCAAAATTTTAGGGTAGTTTTATACATATATTTACGTCAAAAATCAAGAGAAAAGTTAATCCATAGAGCCTTGAGTGTAAAATTGAACGCATTTTCGCTTGATGCCCTCCATCAAAGTCTTTACAGTGTCATCCGGTACCAGTTTCTCAGTTTTTTTCCATTTTATTGCTTTTCCGAAGTTCCCGCTTCATCATTGCCCAGTACTGCTCCACCGGGCGCAGGTCCGGACAGTTTGGCGGATTCATGTCTTTTGGAACAAAATGGACAGAATTGGCCTCATATTCATTTTCCAGGACACTTTTAGAATAGTGGCATGATGCCAAATCTGGTCAAAATAGCCGGGCTTCGTTGTGCTGCTGCAAGAACGGCAAAAGGCGCTTCTCGAGGCACTCAGATTCGTAGATCTCGCCATTTACTGTGTCCATTGTCACGAAAGGCTCACTCCTCAGTCCGCAAGAGCAGATGGTCTGCCAATTGAGATACTTGGAGGCGAACTTCGACATTTTCTTCTTCTTAAATTTGTCGTCCACATAGAATTTGCTCTTGCCGGTGAAAAACTCCAACCCCGAAATTTGCTTAAAATCGGCTTTTATATACGTTTCGTCGTCCATCACACAGCAGCCATATTTTGTCAGCATCTTCTCGTAGAGCTTCCGTGTCCGAGTTTTAGCCGTCGATTGTTGGCGCTCATCGCGGTTTGGGAAGTTCTGTACCTTGTATGTATGTAGTCCAGCTATCTTCTTTGCATTCTGGACGTAGCTCTGCGACATGCCGATCTTTTTAGCCAAATCATGGCTTGAGACGTTGGGATTTGCTTTAATCATCCGCTTCATTTTTCCCTCCGTCTTTTTGTTCTCCGGTCCCGGTTTTCTTCTAGCTCCTTTGCCGTGGTCCAACGTCAACCGCTCCTGGAACCGCTTCAACACTCTGGAGACGGTTGAATGGTGAATGTTCAACATTTTTCCCAACTGCCGGTGCGACAGGTCAGGAAATTCCAGGTGTTTGGAAAGAATTTGTTCTCTCGACTCGCGTTGGTTACATTTGCGTTGAATCGAAAAACTCGACTTCGAGTTTAACAGCATGTAAACAATACACATCAATGAGAAAGTGTTCAAAATTTGGTTGATTTTTACCCAATGGTAAAAAAGTTATGCCCTGTTGAATGTGTCGCAATAATTTCGTGTTCGCCCTTTAACGTCTAACTGGCAGCAAGATTTATCTAACAGGAGCGGGTTATTTCCATTTCGGTGAATGTTGTTTCACCGTAGGTCATCGAATAGGTTATTTCATCAATTGACTAGGTTTGGCCAATGCTATCATACCGAATGAAAAATTTTAGTATACGTTCTGTGTCACGTAAATTGAGAAGCTCTGAAATAATGATTCCACCACTCTTCCCATTTTCTGTTAGAACTCCAACCAGATAGGACTTTCAGTGTCAGTAGCATTGAAGTAGTAGACCTGCAATTATTACGTACGCTGCAAGTCGTAATGCCAGCATTTTACATTCGCATCCCACAATTAAGATTGTAAGATATGCTATTAGATCAATACATTGCAGTAGGTCACACTATATTGTTTCTCGTTGAAGGCGATGGAGTATAGGAAACGTTAAAATATTATACTTAATTACAATGACTATAATTTACTAGATATCATGAATGTTACTTCAAATGTAACTAACTTGAATAATTCGTGCGCAATTCTATGAAAGTTATCCTTCTTTTAAACATGAGCTGTTATTCTGATGCTGGTTGTTCACTCCTTATATAGGCAAAAGGTGCATCATGTACATTTATCATTACCAGTAGGTTGGGCTTTCGCGTTCCTGCCTAACTTGGGAGAAGTTGGGTCGAATAACAGATTTCAAAATGTATCGCAAGAATGAGCTAAGTTTTGCTATATATTTAGCCATTACATTGTGATTGTCAAAGTCAAATCAACGTGAAGAGTAGACGTTCAGTTGCATTCAAATTGGGCAATTTCGCAACGAATAAGCTTTCCTAGTTCAAAAAATCCCTACCAGTGAATCACGGCTGTTCTACATTTCATGATTTTTTATCTTTAGACAGATTTTGCACTTTAATTTGTATACTTTAACTATTGAAAACACTTTTTAAATTTCAGTTTGATTAGTATTTACTTTTTCAAACGCTTCTTAAGTTTGAATTTGTTTGATATTTTTTCTTCATTATCAACATAAACTGTTCTGCAAAACTCGAATTTTATTTTTCTACTTTAAAATATCTTTTGGTAGACAATCATCAAATAAAACATCCGTGCGGTGACTCTCAGACCGATAAGTCGATCATCCCAATCCTTGTAATGTAACGTAATAAAGTATAGTGCTAATCCGCTTTCGAGGTTAGCCTGCGCATTCCCGCCTCTTCGAGGTTTCGGAATTTTCTTCTTCTTTTGTGTGTGTTAACCATTATTCGGCCAACAGAGCAGTGAAGCAGTAATGGTTTTTTTCCCTTATAAGCCGCCTGGATACCGTTACATTTACAAGTAGGTACATTCTTGTCTCTAATACCATCCCAAACTGGGCAATGGCCCCTTGCAAAAATGACTCCCTCTTACAATGATTCACCTCAAGGCGAGATGGATATCGAAATAAAATTGACTCCCCGACTAAAACTGTACCGGGCCGGGCCGTTCGTAAGTTTCGTCCGGACCAAAGACAATTTATTTTTAAATCTTTTTGCATATATTTCAAGTTCTGTCGGAACGAGATTCGGAAATACGTCCCGATTAGTTTCGGATGGTGATTAATAGTGTTAAGCAGGCAAATGAGATTGCTGGCTTTTACGAAGGAGTACAGAGTATATGTGCCAGTTAATCGAGTTGAATGTGACGGGATCGTCGCCGATTCCAGTTTGAATTGGGTGAATCTGCTGATACATGGGGTTGGCTGTTTTAAAGACCCTATACTGCAGCCATTGAAGAAACTGGGCTGCAACGAATTCAACATCAGTCACAGCTGACGGAAACAGAACATATGTTAACTCAGACTATGGGAGGGTGACCTTCGTTGAGTCTGTTCCCATTATAGCAATAAGATTTGTTGTGCGAAATGCAGTGGGAGTCATTTGTGTTTTAGTTTAATGTGTTTTAAAATCTCTGCCGCCTTTCCCCGGTTTCGTCGGTTAATGAACTCGACTCTCAGTGAAACCGCTGTTTACCACTTTTTTCTCTGTTTATTTTACGGTTTGCGGGATTAATACTGTATTTAGTACGGAGCGCATGAAATTGAGTGTTAATAAAAATACTATTGTGTTAAAATTACACGAAAACATAGTCCTCAGCAAATTGAAATATGTTTGCCTAACAGAGTACACTGCACTGACCTAATACAGAAATACAAATTGTGTAGAGTTCAAAAACTTTTCATTTACATAAACTAACTTTATTCTAGTCAATATCCAGCATAGTACTCATGTTTTTTTAATCGTGACAATCACTAACGATAATCTGCTCATTTACTTCTAAATTATACAATTGTTTCCCGAGCAAGTCCAACATCAAAATTACAACAAGTAGAATTCATATTTTGATAATAGCATCAAATTGAAATCTTATTGTGCTATCAGTTTTAGATTTTTTAAATATGACATTAAATTTTGATCTCAATTTGCTATCATTGTTTCTTTGAAGAATTTTCTATGTTTATATTTCTTTAGCAAAACATCAAAGTAATTACATATTTTGTTATCAAAAAAAAATTTCAACACCTCAAAGAGCTTTCAATTTACTCTCACTGATAGCAGAATTAGTTTTCTGTTTGATGTCATAGGACAATTTTGCTGCTCTCAATTTTGATCTTTTAACCGTTAAAACGACCAAAACGACAATAACCTGAGTAATCATTTGCCGAACATCACAACATCAAGTTTAGTTTTCAATTTGTTGTCAGACTCTGTTCGGGTTTACACTCGCTTCAATGCT
Source organism: Topomyia yanbarensis (assembly GCF_030247195.1). Taxonomy (NCBI): domain Eukaryota; kingdom Metazoa; phylum Arthropoda; class Insecta; order Diptera; family Culicidae; genus Topomyia; species Topomyia yanbarensis. The sequence goes on along the minus strand of NC_080671.1, from coordinate 394,349,885 downwards.
TTAGCTAAACGGGGATATTCGACAGTTCGCGTGCGATCGACTAGCCATTGCGGACTGACCTTTTACGAGATGGGGCAATACTTTTTCCTGTGTCTTGAACATCGTTTATTCCTCTCTTACACTTCCTTGTCTCCACATTTCTTCCTTATTTCTTGTCCCTTACGGGTTACGAGTGTAAGCTCTTCCAATGATAGTGCTGGCGGTTGATTTTGAGGTGCTTTTCCCGTTGTCAATATTACTTGAACAGCTGTCACAAATTTGGAAATAATTTGTGGATCAGGTAATGATACTGGAGACTCTGGATGTTCGAAGAATTCTCTGAGTGATGATACTATCACATTGTGTTTTGTACTTTAGGGATAGGTAGGAGGAAATGGGTCGGTTTACCGAGATTCTCCCCATAAAATCCCAGTCGAAATCCCTATATGCTTCCTTCGTAATAGATTCCATTCTAAATGTGATATGAATCTTCTAATAGCCGGTGGTGTTAGATCTTGTAGCTGATCATTGAATTTCTAATTGTCCATATATATGACGGTCTTAATCAGAGCGTTGTCACACATAACCATGAGCTTTAAGTTGTTCAACGTTATCAGGATTGAATGCCTGGTAAAATGCGTTCATAAAATTCATGGAAAAAATATTACGATTTCGTGGACTGAACGATTTACCAAAACCGTGATCAAGTTCCTGAAATCGTTAATAATAAACCTCACATTCATGAAACTATTCGTGTTTCCAAAAAAACTACATGCGTTGCATTCGAATGTGTGGTTGGGTAACTGTGGTTCGTCCTTGGACATGTTTAGTTTTTGTTATGATTATCGTTCATAACTTGGGACTACACAGCCGACAGTTAAACGATGTTCATGATTTCAGAAGTTTTTTCGCGATTTTTGTAATTTCTCAGCACGTTTCCGTGATATATTGATCCATAAGTTTATTATCAGATTTATGTATCAGAGTAAAGTGATTTGTGTTCATAATTTCTTAGTCGCGATTTTCGTAATTTCTATTCACGTTACCGTTATATTCAAGTCATGAGTAGTAATTCATCTTCATGACTTCAGGATCCTAGCAACGATTTTTGATATTTTATTTTCAGATAATATTACGTTCATGATTTTAAGATCATAGTCCAGATTTTCGAAATTGTAGTCACGTTATCGTGATAGTTTTTTTCTACTTTCAAATTTGACACGTGGAGTAATTTTTTGGTTACTATCGGATTTCATACTCAGAGTAAAGTGACAATGTGAACTGGATCATAAGTGTGACTGATTCGGGATATCTTGTTCTGTAATCAAGAATGTGGCTCTAAAATATATATTTTGGTAAGCAGCGCAGTTTTCGTTTTCTGTCCAGACATCAAACTGGACCTTATCAAATAAATAACGATATCCGTGGTCCAAATTGTTTTCTTATATCTACTGCTCGTACCTATTACTGGTCGCTCGTAGCTAGTCATGTATGACATTTCATGAAATAGTGTATAGTACAAAAATGATTCCACGAATAATACTTCAAATTTTGTTAAATAGTTCACATGAAAATTTGATGACCATGTTACATAAAATTGAAAATGATTGGGGACATCTTGTAAATATCACACAGACGCAAGTTCGATCATAAATCACGTACCAGGAATCATGAGCCAGTTCACGAATCCATGAATAATATTTCATGATTTCGTGCAATATTTTACGAGAACGAATGGTCAATCATGACTATTGTAGTAGGAGTCATGAACCAGTTCACGAACACATGATTAATATCTTATGATTTCATGAACCATTTCACGAGTACGAATGTTAAATAGTGATTATTATACTTGGAATCATGAACCAGTTCATGAATGCATGGAAATTTTTTTTAAGATTTCTGAAATATATCACGGGCACTCATGGTCAGTTGAGACTATTATACCTGGAATTATGAACCATTTTACGAATACATGAATAATATTGAATGATTTTGTGAACTATTTCATAAACATGGATATTGGATCGTGACTAATATATTAGGAATTATGCATTAGTTCACGAGGATTGAATTCATTAATAAAATTCCGTGTTTCATGAAATAGTTCACGAAAAAAATATCCAGATTGCATTGATTTTGTGAATTAGTGTTCCTAAATGTATGTATAACATCATGAATCAACCTTTGGTTTTATGAATAATGTTCATAAAGTGGTGAATTAGTTAACGCACAAAAAATTGATTTGGTAATGACATGGCAGAATCTGTAGCCAAAGTTCACAAAACAAAAACAAAAAATCCACTGAGAAAAGCGTTATGCAGGCGTTACTGAAGGGAAATTGAACATAATTATAGAACACATGATTCACATTGTTCATAGTCCTGTTTTCGTATGGTAAACATGTGATTGTTTCAGAATTCTTAGCACTTTATTCATGATTTTGGGAACAATTTTTTACCGAGTATAACTCGATAAATTCATTTTTTGGTCTTGGCTTAAGTACTAATATCTTATTTAACACTTTTTTGTGGTATTCAACGGGGAAAACCAGATCGAAATGGTGAATTAAACGATCTATCTAATCTGGTTCTAGCTGTGAAATTAAATAGATCAAATGTGTTGGGTGGCAGTGGTTGTTGTGTGAGACCTCGCTCTAGAGGTAGTGATACGATCACTGTCGCCAATGCCATAAACATGTGTTCTTCCTGGGACATCATCATAGCCCAAGGATATCATAAGGGTTTGTGCGTTGAGTTTCAGTCCCATGGGATGCAGGTTCGAATCCTGCCTATGAAGGGAATTTTTTTTCACAGAATTGCTTTCGTTTAACTCATCATTTCGGTTTGTTTTCCACGTTGGATACCACCAAAAAAATACTTCCCATTTCAAGCCGTTGGTTAGAGCAGCGTCTGCCATATTTGTTTAAATCATTGGGTCAAATGATAGGGCGACAATTGCGACACTCGATTCGTGTTTTCGTTGCGTTCAAACACCAGCATTTAATTGTTGTCAGGGCATTTGTAGTATTAGATTGGTTCTTAACAACGAAGCAAAACTATTGATGTCAATTTATACGCCTTCCATCGATTGCAGGCCGAGTAATTAATGAATTGCTATGTCGTGCTCGTCGTGCTTTCATTGACGGTTTTGGAGACTTGTTATTATAAAATCTGTGTTGTAGTAGAAAACTAAACACAATAAAAATCTTTGCCATCGCTAATTGTTGACAATCTCCTTCAAATATATCAAAGTGATAAATTCGTAAATTTCCGTAGAAATAATCGAATTCCTGTAGATTTCATCTACTTATCCGTAGATCCGTAGAAAACTTTCCAATCCTTAGATCTGGCAACGTTGCTGAAAAGCCGTTGAAAATTTTACACAAACAACAATCCTGTCGAAATTCCATAAAATTTCACGAAATGAGCATCGTGGTATCGGGAGAAATTCTGCCGCCGCGGAACTCTCAGACGGAGTAGAGTGCAAAATGGCTAATGGAATCAGGAGCTAAATGGCTCACTGCGACGAGAGCGAAATGGCTCACGAAAACGGGGACTAAATGGTTTGCGGAAATTTACCACGGTGGAATATCCGAGTGCAGTTCGAAGCTAAATGACACAAGTATATAGAGGATTTAAACGGGCTACTGGATGGAGAGATTAACGGAAAGCTATAGGAATGTTAGAAGCTAGTGTTTTAGTGGCTGGGGGCGAAGGTGAGTTCCGCATAGTGCCAACACTCTACAAGTCAGGTTTTCGAAGTTTTTAAACCTTAAGAGGACCTTCTTCGGGATTCGGCGGAAAATCAAAGCAATATTTAAGATTTTTTGTGTAAAAACGAAAAGGCATGCGAACTTCTGATTTTGATCTTTCATTTGTTATTTATCGATAATTAGAAAATGATTTATTTTTTTTTTTCGAAATTTAAAATGGCGGCTTCAAAACGACGTTATTTTTGAAACCATATTTTTTCTGCTAAGTTCAAGAGTAGGTCTTGTTCTATTGATCTCATTCCCTTTATTCAAAAAATGTTTAGAAGTGCATATATACTTTTTTTCTGACATAAATTGAATTGTTAATTTTTAAACGCGCATTTTCAAATATTTTATAATTAAATTGATTAAAATTAAAAGATTGTGTGAAAATTTCAGAAAGCAACTCGAAGTATTTTACGAGATATTTCATTTATAACAGGCCTATCACTGGGCGTTTAGTGTCAAATTGCCTTGTTTTAAGTTTATAATTGTAATATCTCGCAAATTATTTTGATGTCTACTCCCAATTTTTTACACAATCTGTTTAACATAATTTTTAATATTTAAAGAAAATAATAAGTACATAAATGGTCCAACTTTTAAAAAATTCAATTTGTTACTAATGATTACAGATTTTATTAGCTAAATGACAAAAAAATGTAAATTTCTTTCGGTAAGCTCATTTGAAAACGCAACTTTTATTATTTATTATTTTTTCATATATCGACTCGTTTACGAGTTACCAGTGATTGAAAAATGTTCAATTTTATAAACTACAAAAGTTCAAAAACTAATAACTTGAAAAAAATATCATATTCAGCCAAAACAAATAAAACCGTGTTAGTTATTTTTAGCTAAAGAATGCAAGAAAATTTTTTGAAAGGAATTAAAATTTTGATTGTAAATCTGACGTGGAATAACCCGTAAACATCTGATCATTATAATAGGGGTCAGTGGGACAGCATGGAGATGTTGGTATGTGTTATTCTATTTATTGCTGTTCTGTGTTGCCAACAGCGTGTATTTGTGGAGCTCAATAGCGAAATGCACAAGTATGAGGTTGGTTAAACAAATCATTTGGGAGCTTTTCGCTCACAGTTCGAAAGTGAAAAAACAGCTGCATTTACGCTCCCGAATATTGGTGTTTAGTGTAGGTATGAAGTGAATTTGGTGGTGCAATAGTTCGAATTATTGTTGCGCTGGTTTGAATTTACGTAACTTACTTATCGAGATCGCTAAAGAAGTCTACTTGTCTACGTTCGTTCATGTTGGTTCAAATTTGTTCATAATACAGTGAGACTAGATTTTGCCAGTCCATTGGCGTAGTTAGGCTGACAAAATGACAGAATCGGGACATATTTTTTTCTCTCTTCTTAATAAACCGAAGTTATGTTTATATGCATCTTTAGTGTCTAGATATAGCCGGTTATGAGCTTTCTGATTCTTTAGTATAAATTTCTCTTAAGGGGGTCATCCAGCGCAAAGTTAAAAAAATCAAATTATTTTTTTTGCATATTTTGACGCCTGGTAGAGTCCATCAAACGGATTTTCATGGGTGGTTGACAAAATCTGGTCAAAAAGTTGATAAAATTAGCGGTAGACAAAATCGGGGAGTGGTAAAATCGGATCTTTACTGTATATTAATTTTTCACTGATGGTTTCGATATAATTTTAATATTTGTTACGTTATTATGATTAGAAAATCATGAAGCGATTGAAGTTTTTTTCCGTGAAGTTGCGATGGCAGAAATGTTTCATACTTACAATTAACCAAACTGAAGGGAATACTTGATTTCGTACCTGTAACGATAAATAAATTTATTGATTAATTATTTTTATATCACCTGGTGTTCGATGGGAAATTATTTAAGAGTGTAATGTCGGCGAAAACAATAAAAATTCAAAGTTTAACTAATTTTACTGTTTAATATATGACAAATTGATAAATAAATAGCTAAACTGCCCTGCATATGCTAGCAGAACAAGACAAGCAGTTCGTATTCATTATTGAAATAAAACGCTCTGGGCAACCCTCAAAGCAGTGTCGACACCCGCCCCGTTGTCAACATCCCCCAAACCGATCTCGAGTAGATAGATACCTTCGCAATGGCGGCAGCGACGCTTCCACCACGAATAGAGTGTCAAGTGTCGAGATGATTAATTATCAGATTAAACAATTTAATCGAACGTTTCATAGTCACAGGCTGGGTTCAGAATTTAATTGCGTCTAATTGAAATTCAGTCCCCATTCCAACTAGCAACCACCAGCAATAGCACAGGTCAGGTTGCAGCAGGTTGACCGGGAACGGGTGCAGGTTGGGGGGGGGGGGGGTGGATTGACGTCTCATGGCTCCATTTGCTTCTCGAATTGGATTGAGTTCTGCCCAAGGATCAAGCACTGCTGGCTGGCTGACTGGCTGGCTGGCAGGCGATAATCGAGAATGTGGTGCGGTGTGGTGGTCGTCTGAAAGTCATAGAGCCGTTGGGAATTCCTTACCTGAATGCAGTTTGATTCGACTGAACACCAGTTTTGCCGTTCATGTGTGGAGTGTTTCGTTTAATTAAATATGCGATCGTAACTACAGTCGTTTCGTTTACTTGGATTTGTACGGTGAAACAGCAAGAGCGGCTAGTCGATGCCGTTTGTGGCGATTTGCGACTAAGTCGCCGCTTTGTGCACTTGGGTAGGTCGGGATGAGATGATGCAATGTATTGGGTTAAGAAGACGAGAATTTAGATGCCTATCTACAATTTTTTAAGTCTATTATAATGATTACTTTCACTGTTGGTAATTTTGGACGTACACGGCTTATACCATATTTCAGATTACTTCATTGTTAAAATAGACATTTTCAACCATTTTATCTTCCCATCGATTCTATTTGTTTCACAGTTCGGAATGACCCATAAACACAACCGCAAACCGTTCGTTTTGTTAGCAGAAGTGGTCAGGAAAAGATGCAGTGTGTGTTATTTCTTTAGTATGTACAGATTATCAAATCTTCAATTTCTACTGATGCGAAAACCGAAGACTGTCGATGCAGTGCCTGGTGAGAAAAAAAACAAGTAATAAAAATAACCACATTTACAATCGAAGTACTGACTCTGACCACAATCCCAAGCAAAATCAATTAGTGGTTTCCGTTACACCAGACTTTCCAGGGGAGCGCTATCAATTACAGTAAGCGCTTGCACGCAATGCAGCGCTTTCCACCCGAGACGCGCACTTGGTGATGGTGGCAGTAACGGGCAATAATGCGATTCTTTGAACATACATTGACATTCACTCATTGGCAAACGATTACGGCCGGCATGTTGTCCGAGTTCGGTTTCGCACATACCTACAGTTGACCGTAGTACCTAATCCAAAACGGCTGTAGCGGACGGAATCTCCCAACGAGTGCGATGCGACACAGTGATGACGCCGTACAAGAAAAGCAACACATGTCTGACATTTGATACAATTTATAATACCCTTGAGGAGGAACCGCGCGGGCATGACCGGACCGACCCCGGGAGAGACTCATCTCTCTCTGAAATGTACCTATGGTACCTTTTGTCTCGCAAAGGTCTACAAAAGATTCCCAGTTCCTTTTTTTTCTTGTTGGCAACAACTATAACAATAACATAAAAAAAGCTTTTTACTAACTACAAGCCAGCAACAACCAAGCGCCTTGTTGTTTTGGAGTGTAACCAGCAGCAGGTTTGGACCTGGAGAGGGTACGTGCCTGGAACCCGAGCAGTAACAATAACACATTTAGCGCTTATAAACATGCTAATTTACATATACAGCGCAAAGCCGCAGCAGCAGCAGCAGCACCAGCAACGAGAAAGCGGGACCTGTCGTTTGGAGCAGCGCGGACATGGGTCGATTTTCCCGGCATGGTAGCTCTGCTGTTGCTACCACCGCTGGCCGTCGTCATATCGGTTGGTATGAATATGCAACGGCACAGCTGGGATGTCAGGTTTTGTAGAGTGGTTGTAAAGTTTTTTATTATTTTTTTTTCTTTTCAGCTTCTGACGCTGATTTAGCGATAAGTCCCTGTGAATACTGTAGCTTTGATTGTGTCGAACAAGAGCGACACGTTTGTATTTTATCAGAAGTTTGCTTTAATGGTATTTTTAAAAACATTTTGAGTTCACGATTGGGCTAAACAATGCTAAATGTTATCAACCGTGAATGAGCAGCTGGTCACAATCTGTGGGAATATATGAAGCATTGTTGATTGAGTTGAATTCAACACCACTTAGGGTAGGTTTCTACATTGTCGATTTAAAAAATCGTTTGTTTTCTGGATTTTTGGACAAAGAATGTTTATCAACAATAAACCGATCGCATAGCGTATTTAATGGGTCGACTCCCAATCGAGGCTTAATGATCCATCTATAAGATACTCTCCCGGGTTTTGTTTAGCAGACTGCGTCCATTGGCTGAATTCTTCACGAAAGCCGATAACGCGGATTTCGTGAAGGACGATAAACAACGGGCTAGATAATTTATTCGGCGACAAATTTTGGATACATTCCGGGAGTACAACTTGCGGATTTGCTATCTGCTTATGCATTTCAAGGCGGCGTACGATTTAGTGAAACGAGACGAACTGTGGCAGATACTGGTAGACCTTAGCTTTCTGGCAAATCTTGTTTAGCTGATTCCTGTAACACTGAGTGAGTCAAAATCAAGCACTAAACTATTAGGGAGACGTCTGACTGTTTTTTTATTTCGTTTATTGAAAAAGGCTATCAAAAGCTGAAAAATTGTAAGGCTGCTGGAAAAGACGAGCTCCCGGCCGAACTTTTCAAACACGGTAGGGAGCAGCTGCACGAAATACTTCACCGTACTCTTTTGAGGGTATGGGAATAAGAAGAACTACCTGCTGACTGGCTAGAGGGCCTCATTTGTCCCTTATACAAAACGGGACACAGACTGGAGTGCGCCAATTATCGCTCCTTAATTCGGCGTACAAAATTATGTCACGTATTCTGTTCAACAGATTGAGGCCGTTGGAGGAGTCTTTCGTCGGCGAATACCGAAGTGGTTTTCGTGAAGGCCGATCAATAACGGATCAAATGTTTACCCTGCGACAGATCCTAGATAAATTCCGGGAATACAACTTACAAACACACCACCTGTTTATTGATTTCAAAGCGGCGTACGACTCAGTGAAAAGAAACGAGTTATGGCAGATAATGGTAGAACATGGTTTTCCGACGAAACTGATTGGGCTGATTCGTGCAACGCTGGATGGATCGAAATCAAGTGTTCGGGTTGCGGATGAGATTCGTAACCTTAGACGGATTAAAGCAGGGTGATGCGCTGTCAAACTTGCTGTTCAACATTGCTCTTGAAGGTGCCATCAGGAGAGCAGGCGTGCAAAGGAACGGTACCATCGTCACTCGGTCGCATATGATCCTAGGATTTGCGGGCGATATTGATATATTGATATCATTGGGCCTGCATTCCGTATCAAATGACAACGGCCAACGATGTGTGAACTTCGCAGCCTCCCGTGGAATGGTAGTCCGAAGCACTTTCTTCCCTCGCAAAGATATCCACAAAGTCACCTGGAGATCACCGGACCAAGTAACAAAAAATCAAATCGACCACGTTCTAATTGACAGTAGATTCTTCTCGGACATCACAAACGTCCGCACTTATCGCAGTGCGAATATAGATTCGGACCACCACCTGGTTGCAGTATGCTTGCGCTCAAAACTTTCGACAGTGCATAGCTCGCGTCGAAGCCGAACGCCGCGGCTAAACATCGAGCGGCTACAAGATGGCAGAGTGGCTCAAGAATACGCGCAGCAGTTGGAAGTGGCACTACCAACGGAAGAGCAGCTAGGCGCAGTTGCCCTTGAAGATGGCTGGAGAGATATCCGATCCGCCATAGGTAGCACCGCAGCCACTGCACTAGGTACGGTGGGCCCGGACCGAAGAAGCGACTGGTACGATGGCGAATGCGAGCAGTTAGTCGAAGAGAAGAATGCAGCATGGGCGAGAATGCTGCAGCACCGCACGAGGGCGAACGAGGCGCGATATAAACAGGCACGGAACAGGCAGAACTCGGTTTTCCGGACCAAAAAGCGCCAGCAGGAAGACCGAGATCGCGAAGCGATGGAGCAGCTGTACCGCGCTAAAGACACACGGAAATTCTACGAGAAGTTGAACCGCTCGCGCAGGGGCCACGTACCACAGGCCGACATGTGCAGAGATACAAACGGGAATCTTCTCATGGACCAGTGTGAGGTGATCCAGAGGTGGCGGCAGCACTACGAAGAACACCTGAACGGCGATGCAGCAGACGACGAGGATGGCACGGTAACGCACCTGGGAGCACGCGCGGAAGACATTACACTACCGGCCCCGGATCTCCAAGAAATCCAGGAGGAGATTAGCCGGCTCAAAAATAAAAAAGGCGCTGGGGTTGACCAAATACCAAGCGAGCTACTAAAACACGGTGGCGAGCCACTGGCTAAAGCGCTGCACTGGGTGATTACCAAGATTTGGGAGGAGGAGTTTTTACCGGAGGAGTGGATGGAAGGTGTCGTGTGTCCTATCTACAAAAAGGGCGACAAGCTGGATTGCTGTAATTACCGAGCAATAACCCTGCTGAACGCCGCCTACAAGGTACTCTCCCAAATACTATGCCGTCGACTATCACCTATTGCAAGAGAGTTCGTGGGGCAGTACCACGCGGGTTTCATGAGCGAACGATCTACCACGGACCAGGTATTCGCTCTTCGTCAAGTACTGCAGAAATGCCGCGAGTACAAATTTGTTCATCGACTTCAAAGCCGCATACGACACTATCGATCGAGATCAGCTATGGCAGATTATGCACGAGTACGGATTCCCGGACAAACTGACGCGATTAGTGAAGGCGAACTGAAAAGAGAAGCCAAGCGCGTCGGACTTACCATCAACACGTCGAAGACGAATTACATGATAGGAAGAGGTTCACGGGAAGAAAATGAGAACCGCCCGCTTCGAGTTTGCATCGGTGGCGACGAAATCGAGGTGGTTGAAGAGTTCGTGTACTTGGGCTCACTGGTGACCGCCGACAATGATACCAGCAGAGAGATTCGTAGACGCATCGTGGCAGGAAATCGTGCCTACTTTGGCCTCCGCAAGACACTTCGGTCGAACAGAGTTCGCCGTCGTACGAGGTTGACCATCTACAAGACGCTGATCAGACCGGTAGTTCTCTACGGGCACGAGACCTGGACCATGCTCGTGGAGGACCAACGCGCACTTGGTGTCTTCGAACGTAAAGTGCTGCGTACCATCTACGGTGGAGTGCAGATGGAAGACGGCACATGGAGACGGCGAATGAACCATGAGTTGCATCAGCTGTTGGGGGAGCCGCCCATCTGTCATACCGCGAAAATCGGACGACTACGGTGGGCCGGGCACGTAGCCAGAATGTCGGACAATAGCCCGGTGAAAACGGTTCTCAATTGCAATCCGACCGGTACAAGAAGACGTGGCGCGCAGCGAGCACGATGGATCGACCAGGTGGAAGACGATTTGCGGACCCTTCGCAGACTGCGTGGCTGGCGACGCGCGGCCATGGACCGAGTGGAATGGAGGAATCTTTTGTATACGGCACAGGCCACTTCGGCCTTAATCTGTTAATAAATAAAATAAATTGATATCATTGGAATCGACCGCCGAGCCGTGGAAGAGGCATTCGTGCCTTTTAAAAGAGAGAGAGAGGTTAAAAGGCGTCTTGCAGCTTCAAATAGGGCTTTTACGGATTTCGTAGGCAGATGAAGTGCCGTAGTTTGCAGACGAAGACAAAATTCGCGTTGTACAAGACATTGATAGTTCCGGTTGCCTTGTACGGCCATGAAACGTGGACGTTAAAGGAAGTTGATCGTAGAGCGTTCGGTGTCTTCGAACGTAAGGTGCTGCGAACAATACTCGGCGGTAAAGAAGAAAATGGCATCTGGCGACGTCGCATGAATCACGAGTTATACTAAGTATATAAAGGAGTGGATATTGTCAAGCTAATAAAAAACGACAGGCTGTGGAGGGCTGGTCATGTGGCACGAATGCCGGAAAAACGACAGGCGAAGATAATATTCAGTAGAGAACCGGGAAGAGGCCGACGACTCCGTGGTAGGTGCGTACACGATGGCTGTTTGCAGTGGAAGACGACCTAACAGTACTCAATGTCCAGGGTGTCTGGAAGAGACTGGCCCAGGACCGGGTCCAGTGGAGGAGAATTCTTCACTCGGCGTAGATTCAACGAAGCGAATTGTTGCCCATCAAGTATCAAGTAAGTATTATTTGACACAGCTCAATTCGTTAGCTGAACTAAGCCGTGGATCTTTTAATATTTACAATTAGAAATTAAAAACTTATAAATCGATTTTAATTATATTTCCATCGAAGTTGTTGCTTCGCGTAAGGCTTTTTTCTTGTGGAATCCATTGACTATCAGGAATCAGTAGCGACTGGCTCAAATGGCACGTTTTCCATGTATATCGAAGATTTGTGCCTTGTCGCGATTTTTCGTCATTTTTTGATGGGAAGGATTGGGGAAGTGGTAAGGTTAGGAATAAGAAAAATAACGACACAGAAAACCATAGGCGGCTCCAGATGGATGGTAAAGGGGGTGGCACGCGTTGTTGGAAAATTGTGTCTGATGCACGATTTGAAAAATAAAATTTCGAATCTTGGAAACACATTTCCTGGCAGAGGTGGAGTTTGGTGAAAAATTTGTCAAATGAAACACAGAAATTATTTAATATATTCCTTAAGGAATCCTCTAAGGATGGAAAACTTTTTGGTTGAATAAGGGGGGGGGGGCACGTGCTCCCTCGTGCCACCCCCTGGAACCGCCAGTGCAGAAAACATAAACAATACGAAAGTATTGTTCACTCCGAAGGGAATAAGATACCGCTTCTCGATGAGCGGATATATCAACACTCCAAGGAGGATATTGAGATAACAGAACGACAACATCCCCGTGGAGATATCGTCATTCAAATAAGACTTAAACTATAGCTCTTTACCACACTGGGTTAGGAACAATAGCATATCCTTGAGTTTCAGCTCTCTGTACATCTGTACATCTATGTATGAAGAACCAAAAATCCTGATATGCAATTGTATTACTGCAGGGCAGTTACATATCAAATAATATGAAGTTCCGGAATCGCATTCACAAAGATCACACGAATAATACTCAGCGTGCCGTCAGTATAACAAACTACGAGTTCTTCAAGTTATTGCTCCATCTAGCCAGACAGCTGTCCTCGCGAGATGGAATTCTCACATTGAAAGTTTGAAACGGAAAGCTGATTGCTAGTGTAAGGTCACAGGAAGCAAAAATATACTCATCCCAAGTAACCATTTGGGGTCACAGTCTTGTGTGGCTAGTTGCACGATCTATTGGGTTACTGTTCTAGAGGCTAGTAACCTTTAGACGGTATGCCCAGGAAAGTTCTTCTTGTTTCACAACCACATATAGTGGTTTTATGCTCAAGTGTGCCTCTAGAGCACCAGTCTTTGCTATCAAGACCATCTGACTGAAGATAGTTCAACTTTTATTGGATTGTCATGACTTGGTTTACCAATGAATGTAATTAGGTTTGAGTCCCCAAGATTTGCCAAAAGCCCGTCTATATTGGCTGGAAGCTTTCTTGATTCTGAAGTCGATGTGAGCCGTCCAATTAAGTATTAGGTCGAGAATTTCCTTTACCATACTTCACATGATCTGCGACAATAATTTCAGAGTTAAAGAACCGCAACGGAAGAGCTCCGGTTGTAATCTTTCGTTTCGTGAGAAGCATGTTGATGTTTTATTTGGATAAACTGATTGTCCAACATGAAGACACCATTACTCAACGATAGATTAGGCTTGTATGTAAAGCCGGTAATCATTATAGGATAATCATCGGCGAAACCAAAGCCGAAGCCATCGGCGACAAGGTGTCATAGAAGTGGTGACAGCGCACCACCTTGAGGACATCCGCAAACACACAGTTTCCTTATCTCTACTTATCTTAACAATGAGCACAGACGTCGGTTGCTAAGCATTGCGTGTATCCAGTTCGTGATATATGAATGTACTCCATGATCTCGTGCTGCTTCCAAAATGGATTCGAAAGACACGTTGTCAAAAGCACCTTTAATATCAAGAAAAACTGCTAAACTTGATTGCTTTTGCGAAAAAGCTTTTTCCGTGTTGTAGACAGCATTGTGAAACATGGTGGTAGTAGATTTTCCCCGCTACAGTACTTGTTGTATTGCATGCAGCGGGCTCAGAGGAGCAAAGGGCATTTCTGTATGCTTTGCGAGCCAACTTAAATGCCTCCGACCCGCCCTGCATCTGCGATTCCAAGCTCTTCTACATAACATTTTGAGTCGAACAAGTTCGGTATTACACCAAGATGTTCCTCTAGAAGCACGCATAACTCTAAGCGGATTAGCCTCTTGGTATGCCGCTACTATGAGTGAGCTTGTTTTATCCACGACCTCATCCAAGTTACTTGGAGATTCAATCGTCGGAAGATACCCATGTAACCTAATCGCCAAGCCTTCTTCGTAGAGGTCCTAGTTTGTGGATTTGGGATTACGATATGGGACGATATCTAGCGAGATGTTTAAATGATCAAAGACTGTACGTACTCATGATTAAATAAGGACGGTTTGAGCTCGTTTAGTACGAGCCAGTTTTCCGAATAATGCGAAATACCGTCAAAGTAGAGAGTTACATCTAACACTTCTTCTCAGCTCGTGCAAATCTTTGACGATTTCCTATATTAAATATGTCCAGATTCGTACTATATAACAAGGCCATCAATTCCGTGCCTCTCTAATCGATATCGGAGCTGCCCCAAATTAAGTGGTTGGCATTTACATCATCGCCGATTATGAGGGGACATCCATTACTTCCACAGTATGGTACAACCCTTTTGAAATCGTCAGAAGGTGATGGTTCATTATGCGGCAAATATGCCGAACAATAGACGTAGTCCTTGTTTATGTTATCAACAGTCAATATTGACCGTGACTGCACAAATATAGCAAGTTATGAGGTCGGATGTAAGACATGCGTCAATAGCGGCAAGTATGCACGAGACATTTTAGGTGGATTTGTCGTTCCGTTAAAGGATTGTCCAACAAAACAAACACCTTTAACAGGACAACGTGGGTGCCGGGGTATCCACAAATTGAAATGCTCATAACTATGGCTTCCTTTATCCGATTTGGACACTTTTAGATTTTTTGGATTCAGGAACTCGTCCACTTTTTGATTTGTAAAATTGAACCGGATGAATGGATCTGGTGCTTGGTAATACGGATTTTCCGGGGTAATGTTCCAGTACTAGGGTATGATTTGTAAATTTTAATAATGTCCTAGTAATATAAGTATCAAAACTCTTCAAATTGTCTCGGAAGTCTGTTATTTATTGTTACGGGACCCTATGGCAATTTAAAAAAAATGGAATTGGAATGGAATGGCCACTCACGGCTCCCCCTGCTCCGGAATGTCCGTTCCGGGGTCAAATCACCAAATGGTTCCAAAACCACGAGATACAGTCTACTGATGAAATTCCAAGAATTTTGATACCCATATTGCTAGTATTTCATTGAAGTCCACAAATAGTATACCAGTACTGGAACCTGCTTCCGGAACTCCGGATTCCCGGGAACCGAATGAAGTAACCCGATTCATTTTTACCAAGTCCAAAAGCAGATGAGTTCCTGAATCCACAACACCCAAAACCATCAAAATCGGTTGGAAATTACCTTAGTTATTGGCATTTCAGTTTTGTGGGTGCCCGGGTACCCACGTCGGCCGGTTACGTAGTAAAAAAATTCAGGAGCCCCTCCTAACTCCCCCTTACTATATCAACAATATTATTAACCCAAAAGCTTGACTTAGTGAACTTTGTGACATACAAAGTTTCAATTTCCAGCTATGGATAAAACATAGGAATTTCATTAATTGAAACCTAAAAAGGTACCCGGGTACCGCGTCGGATACATAACGGTTAAAGTTTCGAATTTATAATTTTGAATTTGACATTTCGAATTTGATATTTTGAACTTGAAATTTGGAATAGAAATTTCTAATTTGAAATTTCTACTTTGAAATTTAAAATTTCGAATTTAAAATCTCAAGTTCTAAATTTCGTATTTAAATTTTGAATTTAAAATTTGAAATTGATTTTGATATGTTGAAATTGAAAGTTTGAATTTAAAATTTCGAATTAAGTTTTGAATTAAAATTTTTGAATTTAAATTTTCGAATTTGAAATGAAATGTAAGATTTGAAATTTTGCATTTTAGATTTCGATTTTGATATTTCGAATTTGGAAATTTGAATTTGAAATTTGGAAATTGAAATTTCGAAATTAAAATTTCGAATTTTAAAATTCGAATTAGAAATTTAAAAATTTCAGATTGAAAATGTTCAAATTAAAGTTTCGAACTTGTAGTTTTGAACTTGAAATTTCGATTTTGATATTTTGAACTTGAAATTTTGAATAGAAATTTCGAATTTGAAATTTCGACTTTGAAATTTTAAATTTCGAATTTCAAAATTTCGAATTTAAAATCTTAAATTTCGTATTTAAGTTTTGAATTTTAAATTTTTAATTTGATTTTGAAGTTTAGAAGTTGAAATTTCAAATTTAAAATTTCGAATTAAAAGTTTTGAATTAAAATTTTCGAATTTACATTTTCG
This sequence comes from Topomyia yanbarensis, assembly GCF_030247195.1. NCBI lineage: Eukaryota > Metazoa > Arthropoda > Insecta > Diptera > Culicidae > Topomyia > Topomyia yanbarensis. Next base: position 394,333,442 of record NC_080671.1, on the reverse strand, counting down.
AACTTGAAATGTAAGATTTGAAATTTTCCATTTCAAATTTCGATTTTAATATTTCGAATTTGGAAATTTGAATTTGAAATTTGGAAATTGAAATTTCGAATTTTAAAATTCGAATTAGAGATTTCGAATATGAAAGTTCGAATTTGAAATTTAGAATTTTAGATTTCAAAGTTGACATTTTGAATTTGATATTTCGAATTTAAAATATCAAATTAAAAATTTCAAAATTGAAAGTTGAGACTTCGAATTTGAAGTTTTGAATTTGATATTTCGACTTTGAAATCTCGAATTCGAAATTTCGAATTTGAAATTTAAAATTTGAAATTTCGAATTTTAAATCTCAAATTTCGTATTCTATATTTCGAAACTTTAATTTTGAATTTATAATTTTGAATTTGAAATTTTGAATTTAAAATTTCGGATTTAAAATTTCATATTTAAAATTTAGAGTTTGAAATTTCGAATATGATTTTACAATTTGAAATCTGAAATTTCAAGTTTACATTTTCAAAATTTCAGATTTCGATTTTAAGTTTCAATTTGAAATTGGGCCATTAAGCTATATATAGTTTCCCATTCGATAAATTTTAGGTCTAATATATATAATATAACATTATTTCAAAAAAAAAAAATCATTGTAATACGTAAAACGATTTTTTTGTTTTTTAAAATAAATCTTATGTAAACATAGACAACCATGCATAGGAAAACTGCGGTTGTTTCCATCTGGCCTATCGAGACAACTCCCAAAATGAAAAAAACTATATACATTGGATGGTGTTTATGTCAAATAAAAATAACCCTGCGGGAAAACCAGGAAAGCATGTTTTCATTTTTTCTGACAAGGCATCATTTGTTGTGAAATTTGATATGTCAAATGCTTCTGATAGTGTCAAATCAAGACCGTCAACATATTTCTATATTTTAAATTTAAATGTTATTTTCTCGTTTCCTGAGCTGGAAGAAAACTTTGTTGTAATCACGAAAATCTGCTTTATCGATGTATGTAATAAAAACCTATTTTAATCCACCTAGCGGTGCAATTGTGCCTTTCTCATTTCTCTAAACTATAGCACGGAGGCTTTTGATGTTCAACATAGTTGTGGAAATGTCCATTACATTCTTAGTACACTTTGCATTTATACACAATAGCTTGCCAGCCACGAACTTGATGAGCTACGTGTCGACGGTGAAACACTTGAAACAAAAAAATATCGTACTTCATTAGCCTAATCAGTATTAGATCAATGTTATCTGCTTGCTAACTCATTTTGTCATGCGGGGGTGGGTATGTGAGGTGGGCGAAAGTTCCATGAACGAACGACTCCCCAGCTTAAATTGGTTTGCTTTGTGATATAGTGATGGTTTAAAGATGATGGGGTTGAGAGGGAGGGGTATGAGGGCTGAGGGGTGATTTAAGGAGATTTTTAAGAGAGGGGAGTGAACGGTAGAGGGGGGATGTAACCCCTCTCCTTAAACCATCAACTACACCCCTGTTAATATCCAGAAACCCTATGCGACTCAAAAAAAAATTGACCGGGATTAGGTTGACGTTTTTCAGAGTGATTGCATAACCTTTCTATATGAGAAAGGCAAAAATGTGCCAAAATCCAAAAAAGTGAATAGTCGTCAAATTTTTTTTCGAGTTTGCATCAAAGCCTGACGTTTTATGCATCTTGAAGACATTTAGCATCAAAAATAAAAATTCTATTTTTAATTTTTCCTATAGTTTATATGAGAAATTTCTGTGTAGCCGCACTCTGAAACCCGTAATTCCGGAACCAGAATTCCGATCGATCCAAAATTCAATAGCAGCCGATGGGAAGGTTGCACCTTTCATTTGAGACTAAGTTTGGGCAAATCGGTCCAGACATCTCTGAGAAAAATGAGTGACATTATTTGACACATACGCACATACATACACACACACATACACACACATACACACATACACACACATACACACACATACACACACATACATACACATACACACACATACAGACTTTTTCCGATCTCGACGAACTGAGTCGAATGGGATATGACACTCGGCCCTCCGGGCCGGGATTAGGTTGACGTTTTTCAGAGTGATTGCATAACCTTTCTATATGAAAAAGGCAAAAAGATTTTTTTCTCTTTTAATGAACCAATTTGAAATTCGAAAGTTGAAATGTGGAATTTAGAAGGTGAAGTTTGAAATTTGATATCAGAAATATCGAATTTTAAATATGAAATTTTAAATTGTAATTTTAAAATTCTTGAATCTTTTGAAAGTTTTGAAATCTTTAGTCTTAAAAATTTACAGTCTTTGAAATTTTAAAAATAGGTAAAAATTTCTGAAATTGTTGAAGTATTTTAATTTTTCGAAGCTCTTAAAATTTCTAAAATTTGATGATAGAATTGAATTTCATCTAATCAGTAAGTGGCACCAACTTAAAACCATTTAGACTATAACCCAAACCAGCGCCATTTTGTCACCCAATAGACAACAAATCCAAACAGTCACACAACTTGTTTGAGCTTGAGCTTGTGCAAGCACCTGGTTGCTACTCCGTTATCGATCTGGATTAGCTGAAGTTGCATAGGGAATTAGTAGATAATTATGCTTGGGAATAGCAAAACATACCTCAATGTGCAACTTCTGGTAATCCTAAAGTGTTTTATTGATCAATACCGGCGCCGGCTAGGCCCGAACGTAGTTCGCGGAAAGGAAGGTAAGTAATGTTAGTCCGATACTTTGCTAGAGGCCGTATATACTACTGCGAACTCCATAAGTATCACGGGAGAAGGAGATATTTGTTAGTAAGTATAGAAGTTGGATTTTACATCTTCTTTACCGATGCCAGAGAGGTGACTCTACTATCTGGACTAGATTCACCAAAGTCATGGACCGGGAACCAACGGTTTTACTTCCCTTCCGAAGGAAGGCGTGACCACAGATTTTTTCACCTCAGAAAAATCTCAACAACCTCGGTTGGGATTGAAACCAGACCCACTGAAATGAGTGGCGGTCACGCTTACCACTCAACCACCGGCGTCGTCCGAACAGTCACACAACTTGTTTGATCACCTAAACCGACTACCTTGTCCCGAGTGATGTTTCGGGAAGCAAGCACAGAAGTACTGGCCTGGGGACCAACATCAATGCAAAAATCCAACTTTATGTATGTAAGATATTGTGCCCTTGTGTACAAATTTGCTTGGTTTAATTTTTTTTCCTTTTTGGAAGTAAATTTGGCACAGCGCCAGGTGTTCCCGATCAGAATGAAATAACAAGATTATAAAAGAAATTTTCGTAACAAATTATATTATAAATTGGGTGTCGTTAGTAATTAAAATAACAAAAAATTATAACAAGTTTTAACAGTAGATATAGTTTTTTTATCATACCTTTTGATCGGGTCTGATTCTCAAGCCAAAAATAAAAATTCGCTTTCGTTTTCATCAGCAATCCAAAATTCGTGAGACATCACCCAGAACCAACTAGTTGCTTTAGGCGTTCACATTGTCTCAAAGTGTATGACTGTTTGGGTTTAATGTTAAACTGGTGCTAATTTAGTGCTAGTTGGGATTAATCGTCTAACTGAAGCCAAGTTGGTGTTAGTTACTGTTGAGCTGAATTTGAAACACAAAAATTAAAATTTGTCTAAGTTAAGGTCGATTTTTCTTTTGTAGAAAAATGATAAATTCCACTCAATGCCAAATTTCTGGCTACGCAACTGTACATTCCTATATCAACTCGGCTATATGCAGCTCGGCAAAACAATTATAAAGGGACAATCTAACAGAAGCTCAAAACCGTTAAAAGAAATGATCTAAAATACTAGAAGTGAATTAAATGGAGCATCAGAAACTCGAGCATACAGAATCAATACGAACAGGCACAAGATGTCAGAAGGCTCAAATACTTGGTATACAAGCTTGGTAAATATTGTTCAGTACAACGACAACAATTATTCGTTGATTTTTTTTCAAATTTGCCAATACGTTATTGAATGTCACAATAATGGAAGTTTTTTGATGGGGCTACACAAGAGTGGCAGTTTCAACAGGCCTCAAACACATTTCCACCAAAATCCAAAATTTCACCATCTCCAACAGTCCTACTTGGATCCTCAAAATAACGCAACACAGAGATCCTCATCTCGCAATTCTTCACGGAATATGTACTTTCATTTTCCATTCTCCCCCGTCCGTAAACCATCGACCTACGCCACTGACCCCAATGCACCGGCACGAGAAGAACACGAAAAGGGCACATTGTGCTCGTTTTGTGTCGACTGATCCTGATGGTGTTTAAATGTTACCTTATATGTTGACGAATATCTGGGCCCTTCCCTCGTTCGGCTGGTGGTACAACATGATATGCATATTAGGATGATGCTGCTGCTGCTGCTGGTGGCACAAAAAGAGCAATGTTGAACAACGAATGAGCAAAGTAGCAAAAAAAGAAAAGAAACGACGAGGTGCATTATGTTTTGACACCGAAAACTTATCGCCCATCAGGTTGTCGTTTTCCATCCCATCTGTGAGCAGTCTCGCTGTGGCTGGTTGTTGGCTCCCCTCCTCGGTGAATGAATATGCACTGTAACAGTCGTTAGCGCGAGGAGCATGCTGGGTCTGAGCCCTCGGAATGCACACGGTGGGAAAGTGATTTGTTTGTGTTACCTCGCCACTCCGGGTTTGGATGTAAGGTTAAAGGATTATTCGCAGTCTGCTGCTGCTACTACAGTTGTGGCAGCTTTGGATGCTGATAGCGATTTTGCACAAATGAATGCGCTCTGTATTATTAGTGTCGCATAGAGAACCGCCACTTTGCTAACCCGTGACGAGATATATTTATGCTAATGGGCCACGGAATAGGAATTAGTGTGAAAGGATCGTGAACGTTACTGCTGGATGTGACACGGGTAAGCAGAGGAAAACTGCTGCGCAGATTCGTGCGGGTCAAAACAATAAATTCGAAATCAATTTTAGAAAGTGCATGGCACAAACGATTTTTCCCTTTCACAAAAAAGAAAATGAAGGCAGATTTAAATTGCAAAGCTTGAATCATTCCTATCTCAACTATACTGTCCCAGCCGGATCCAAACTTGATTCTCCCGTAACCAATTAACGGTCGTTCATCAATCTCCGCCTGGGCAATATGTATAGTGGAATCAGATACCGCTCGCTGAGAACACGTTTTTTCGCTTGGGCCACTTGTAAATGCCCGGCTCGCTTCGGGTCCTGCTTCGCTGTTTGTAATAACATAATTACGATGCTAATTCATGGCACGTTTGAATTTCCGCTGCACGGAGTCGTTGGTGTGCAGCTTAGAGAAATTTGTTTTGCTCTAAGCTTTTAACCTGAAGCATCCACCATCCGCAGAGCAGGGGTAGCAATAGCAGCAGTGAGTGGCTTACTAAGTTTTTGATCGGTCGTAAACGAGTTCGTCGAAATGATGCTATTCTGTTAAATTCACTTAGTTTGAAATTTACTGCGTCACAATTATCGTGGCGGGACAGAAAAATTATGTCGAACAACTTTCGGACACAGGAAAGCATTGCAATCGGCCGATACGAGTTGTGGATGTAGTCTGGTTTTGGGATGGATATAACCGGTTTATCTCCAATCATGAATGACACCCTCGTGGAGTTCGTTTAATAAATTCAACAAGCGCCTCTTCGCAAAATTTGGCATTATCTTCAACAAGTTAACTTTGAGTAATACTCGGAACCTTATTGAAACATGCATGCAACATAAAATCAAGTGAGAACTTCACCGCCGAAAACGATTAATCGTTTGCGATACCGGAGTAGAATCCGAACAAAACTTTTTGGCGAAATCAAATATACAACAGATGGAATATTCTATGCTTTTGTTAGCACCGTTAGTTGCTAGTCTTAAGGAAGCATAAGAGTTTTTGAAATAATGGCATTTTAAGAATATATATGGGTCATTCCATGCGAAGTGATCAAGGCTCGTGTAATTGACCTCCACGGATTTGAACAAAATTTAGAGGAATTGTTCATCTAGGGCCAATATATAAAAACCCAAATTTTTGTGATAATTGAGCCACCCCTCGGGTCATGGGAGCACCCCCCAAAACCCTTGATTTTCTTTTGATCATATCTCCGGTTCTATTTACTCTAGAATATGAATAATTATATGAGAAAATCGGAGTTTTTCCCTTCAAAACGGTATATCTCAGGATGCGCTCATATTATATTGGGACGATAAGTGTTTTTTATGTAAAAATGTCTGAGGAACGCGATGGCATTAAAATTTTCAAAATTAAATACGCATGATAGAAAAATTAACTTTTAATATTTAACTGAAAAAATTGCATAGTTGGCAACACTGTCGGCAAAAAAATAATATTTTCTATAGACTCCAATTTTCTTCAAAAGCCATCTTGTGGTTTGATTCTAGAGTGAATAGAACCGGAGATATGGTTAAAAGAAAATCAAAGGTTTTGGCAATTTTCCAAAACGGGGGGTGCTCCCATGACCCGAGGGGTGGTTCAATTGACACAAAATTTTGGGTTTTTATATATTGGCCCTAGATGAACAATTCCTCCAAATTTTGTTCAAATCCGTGAAGGTCGATTTCAAGTTTGCATCTTTTTTTGATCACTTCGCGTGGAATGACCCATATTTAAAATCGCTTGAAAATTTTCGAAAACGTGAAGACCAAATTAGAGCTATTTTTACGCGATGGCAAATATGGTTCAGCAAATTGTTTAAAATTGTCGAACCTGATATTGAAAACCTGGCTAAAATTTTTCAGAAAACACTTAAGATAATAAAAGGATATTTCATTTTATTTTCGTCCTTTTATTCCGTTATTTCTCAACAAAACTCCTGTTTCTCTACTTACGGTAACATTTTTAGTAGATTTTGGAAGATTTGCATACATGGCAGCAATATAAAACACGAAAGTGTGAAATAAACGATTAAAAATCGAAAACAATGTAATCGTCAAATCGTCTAAAATACATACTATGCCGTAATTAAATAATAAGTATGCTTCGAAATTATTCAAATTAACCCTTAAAGGCGCAAATCAATTTTTTTAGAATTTTGTGAAAATCGTCTAACAGCTATATCACGTTAATACAATAATTTTTAGACGATTTTCAGGATGTTGTTTTAAAACAACATTGCGCATTTAAGGGTTAAGTATTTTTGTAGATTTAACATTTCTTGATGACGTTGCATTAGTTTCTAATTTGGTTATCTATCTTCGAAGCCGTTACCATCAACATCTCAGGAACCGTTCAAGCAATCGCCTTTATTTTTTTTTTTTGCTTCAAAGCTTATTAAATTATTATTAAATCATATTCTTTTAGCGACATTTTAACGATGAATGTCGTTGTATGCAATCAAAGACGGATTTTTTTCCGAGAGTTTCCGTACTGGAGCTGTAGAACTAGTGTCTCGGAAGGACGTGCAATGTCATTCACTAAAACACTGCCAATTTCAGCGGGCCGTGATTCTGAATGTGATATCCAATGTAGGTTTAGATATGCGCGGGCGTCGGGGCTTCACCATCGCGTATATCATCGCGAAGGGCTCGAGCGTTGGTGCTTTAACGTGTTCGATCGCGTGGCGTTTGTACATCACGTGCAAGGCCGGCGGAATACGTGGGTAGTATAGGTAATACTACCCACGCGAAAATAACCGAGGGGGGAATTACCCATTCGAAAGTTTTCAACAAACCCAAACCTGAGATTATCCATGTATGTGTCTCGCGCACAAAATGAATGCGTCCGAAGCTCTTGATGTACAACAATTTCATATTTTAATTCATATACAAATTTCTTTGCTTTACAATTTCAATTTCTTCAAAATGTGGGCTAATAATCAGGACTCGATTGAAATTTGAAATTAATTTTTATTTCTTAAAACGAGGAATTCTGATCAATATGCAAAAAACGGTATTATTCAGAATGAAGGATGCAGTTAGAAGGATGTTAAAAGACTAAATATATAATTCGCAATATTTTCAAAAAGAATGTTTGATCAAAAATTGAAACAAAGAGAAACACTTTTATAAGGAAGGCAAGACATACACAAAAGAGATTGATTTTAACATCAGAGTAACAGAGATCGTGTCAGGGGAAGTGAGGAGAGGGCGGATAACAATGATAGGGAAAAAAGAAGAAATTTAACCTGTAGCTTTTTGGCAAACGGAAGATCGCTGTCAGGACATCATGAACCGGATCGCCGACTGACATTCTTGGATCCGCTGGGAACTCCTTTCTTTGAGACCTGACTACCAGGTAGATGATAACATAACTACCAAGAGAGAAGAGATAACTAAATTAGGATATCTATGGTGGCTAAAAATATGTATATGAGAGATATAAAGGGGAGATCGAGGATAGCCAGCACAGTGGAATGAGGCCGAGTGTATTCGGTTAGCAGAGATCTGGCGTTAGAACACTAGGCGCACGACCAGTCAACATATTTAATGTCGTGATAGGATCTCACCACGAACCCAATATCACGGAGATGCGCATTCAACGTATAATTATTGGACATGACCCGAGATATCACTCGAAGAAAGTAACGAACCTCATCAATCCCCTTTACACAAGGTTTGTTGATACCTTTGGGATCTCTAAATCTCCATGGTTCCATGAAATTTGCCAATTTTCCAGCGTCCTCTGACAAAAATACTGAAAAACTTGTTGAAATTACGCGATTTTTCACAAAAATGACATTCTAATGCCTAAGTGTCCGCCTTCTCATTACTCGCAATAGAGCAGTGCGAAGGAACTCAAACTAATATTTGTAACTGGCATGATTTTTCAGATAAAGCACTCAGGAACTCTCATATTTTCCCCATAAACTGTAACGATGTGGTCGCCCTCACCTCTCCACTACTGTCATAATAAATAACAAAGAAGCTATGCATAGCTGTCATATTCTGATGAACGTTACGGTAATATGCGCACTGCAATGCTTAGCGCGAGCATTTATGCTGTCAGATAAAAATGTGTGTTTAAAAAATAATCATTTTTTTAAATACAGCATTATCATTACATCGCCAAACGTCGATTTGTATGTGGATCTACACGGAATGCTGTTGTCACCGAAAAATTATTGGTTGCGTGTATTTCGATCAAAGGTTGAATCGAATACACAACGTAGGGCCTAGCCACCAGTTGAAACATTTATTCTCACGTTAATCCGTCGACGAACCGGTGCCAATAACTGCGGTTTTTCGGCTTTCGTTAAGTTTTTCATTTGTGTTTTTAACGTCACGTATATTCGGAATAATTCGGGCGATTCGAAAAGTCTTTATAAGATCTTTTCGCGTGCAATTCTGTACATTTTCTGGTCACCACGGAGTAGGAGACCGTCCACTGTTGCTCGCATCGGGTACTCGTTTCGTCTGACATGTAATCGCAGTGTACAGAATCGAACCAGTCCAAACCTTGTATGCTTCCACCGCAAGAATTTCTTGTTTTAATTCGATTGTTTCGGATATAGAGGACGCCTAGCTCTTTCAATCAATGCGCTCACTAATTGTTGCGAGGTCGAGTACAATAATAAATCTAAAGAGTTTGGCTGTGCAGGTGGAGTAGGAATTTGTGTCATTTCCACCGTATTCAAGATGGTCATATTGAAATTGTCACAAATATCACACAGTTAGATAGATCGGTTATCATCGTGAAGACAATCCCAGAATTGAAGTCTTCTAAAACCAGCTGAGGTGCGATGTACATGTAAACAATATCAATAAGCCTTTGATTCGTCAGTCTCAGGCTTTTACGGGGAAGCCAAGGAGAGAAAGCGAGATCCTCCTTTGAAAATGTATATGGCACACTAGAAAATGTTCTCATAATGGGAATGGGGTGGTCAGACTCTCGCTCTTTAGCGAACGAGGAAGCGTCTAAATTAATCATGGCCGGTAGCGTGGGCCTATTTAACGATTCTTCTCAGAGCGTTCTTTAAAAGAGTGCTTCAATTTTTCCCCAAATAATTTATATGTGGAACTAGCTAATACCCATCGCGCGTTGCTGCGACACTCTGCGAAATAGGAGGAAAACACAATTTGTTCCAAAGCGCCATCTGGCGGGCAGATAATCTCCAACTAATAGCACACAAACACGCCCCATACCAAATACCTACTGTGTGCAAATTTTTATGGAAATCGGTTAAGCCGTTTGGGAGTCTATAAATCATATACATACAAACTTTGACTTTTATATATATAGAAGATAGAAGATATGTTGAGAGACCACGCGGAGTCTCTCCACAGTAGGAAAACTTCACAGCTCTCTCCGTATTTTCCACACCGTGCCTTGTTTCTACAATAGGTAGCTGTAGGCCCAATAGGTTGCGACGAGGGCAGTTCATGCCTCGCGGCACAAAAAGACAAACAGGTAGACGAGCCCTATTTAAAAGAATAAAATGTAGAAGAGCAGACCCTGCGAAAGACTCGATATGAGGCTGATGGAAAATTAGTGGGTTTCTTACATTCCTCGATTTTTACCTAACGCATTTACTTGCAAACCAGAATTTTCACTGACTAAAGCAAAGGGTTCTTGAAGAATCCAACCCCATGCTTCGCAATTGGGGCCCCCGTAGGAGACTACACCATCAATCTGTACTTCCCAGACGGGTACGTAGACAAGAGTTCTTCGTACATGGCCGAGTGTTTAGTTAGATCCCGCATATAGCGATGATGTTAAATTGCTTATATTTGCTCCGGAAGAAGACATTCCAGGTGCCGGTTGTATTAGATGGATATAATTTGTATCGGAGGGTGGACTTATCGGCATTATTTTTGCCATCGCAGAAATATCCAAATCGACCTGCATTGAGCCTGAAGGGATGTCGGTCGTTGGAGATATTTTGCTGTTATCGTGCAGGCTTCAGTACCTGCGAAAGGTTTTAACGGTAGAAACGGAAAATTAATGCAATGAAATTTGAAAGAATGGAATAATTGGTAGTTAGCTGAGCAACATTTGAAGTATCAGCAATCAACGAACACATTTTCGCTGAGCCGTCGGCCACACAGCACGTTAACAAAGAGTGTTTCCAAACAGCCACCGGATAGAATCCGGGAATTTTCCTGTTCACTTACACACGCCAGGTCTGATCTTTCGTCACCACGGCTGGAAATCACTCCGAATCTTAGTACCCACTCGGGGAAAAAAGTGTTCCTCCGGCCCTGATCACGTGTGCTACCATGCTTGTAACTTCGCATGTATAAATTCATTTGTGTAACCCTGTGTGCCCTTTCGCATATTCGCGTGTGTTTTTGTGTTCTTTGACGATCGCACGTGGACCGTGGAATCTGATACTTAATTTTCGATGCACGATTCAGATGCTAGAAGAGAGTAGTTCTTCATTATCACTAGAGTTCCCGGTCATATCGCTATTCAACGTAGTGTCTAGTGGATATGGGCGTCATTTCATTTATTGGTCCAACTGATGGCATTGACCTAGGCTAGGACCGAGAATGGGGGCTTCCGGACGTAACCGATTTATGATCGGGCGAACTCTGGCGTTTGTAGGTTCACTTTTGAGACCACGTTTGTAAATTTTAAGTGTTAAACGCTCAATTAGTCACCGGAGTGTTATCCTGTTTGCGAGATCGTGGGCTTAGGTATCCGTGGATGATTGCGAAGGGCTCGAGCATTTGTATGTTAACGTTTTTCTCCCTTGCGCTAGCGTGTACGTGAATTCGCGTGTATAAATTCGATTTTATAACCATATGACCATATCCATATTCGCATGTATTCTTGAGTAATCGCGGACCGAGAATCTGATGCTTAATTTTTAATGTGTGGTACAGATGCTATAAGTTTCCCCATATCACTAGAATTACCGGTCATGTCGCCATGGAACGTGTTGTCTAGTGAATATGAGCGTCATTTTTTATTGGTCTAGCTGGAGCCATGAATCTAGGCTGCTATGACCGAGAGTAGAGACATCCGGATGGGACTGATTCATTATCACGCGTGTGATGGGTTAATGCTTGAGACCGCGTTTGTAAATTTATGGGTGCTAAAACGTTCAATTAATTACCGGTGTGTTTTAATGTTGGCGAGATCGCGGGCGTGAGTATGAGTATATGACTGTAATTGCATGTTCGCGTTTGTGATCTGGTTCATATTATCGTGAAGGCCACGAGCATTTGTACGTTTTGATCAATTCGCTTCACGCAAAGTTCTAAAAAAATCGTAAAAAAAATGTTTTTTTTTTCTCGCTGAAACCCTTACCCCCCTAACGGATTACGCCTTAGTTTAGTTTTTCGGCAATCCTCTATATTCCATCTCCGCCCTCCGCATGTTTCCCAAAATTCGTGTGTTCTAGTTGGCAAGATATATCAGACAAATTTATCAATCGACTTGGAACAACTTGGAAAATGTTCGAAAAACAAACCGCTATCGTCTGGAACGACTTTTGTTGTTGTATTTTTCATTTTGACAAAATAGTTTTTTTCGAGCCAAAAAGGCGGAAATATTTCTATTTAAAACTCAACCATTTCGCCAAATTTTCGAATTTTGAAAAAAAAACCGTTCGTCAGATGAATAGCCAAGGGGATACAAAAATAAATTCTTTTTGAATTTTCTGTTTCAGAAGAATTGCTTGACCGAAATCATGTCAATCGCTTGACCTGACATTTTTTGAGAGAGGTATATTCAAGGTCAAGCAATGAAAAACAATCACAAAAATTTATGGTAAACGTTCAATAATAAGCGATTCCAAAAACCTCATCCCATTCGCATTAAGGGAGGGGGAAGCTTAGGGTTTCAGCGTGATAAAAAACTTATTTTGCGAATTTTTTACAACTTTGGGTGAAGCAAATTAACTAAAATTGTGAATTGTAGTTTCTGGTCAGAAAGAGATAAGAAGGTAGACTAAATGTGTAGTGGAGTGGGACACGGTTACATGAAAAAATTGAGCAACTTCTAGCACTGCAAGAGAAGCACCTACCTTTATGAAAGAAGGTTTTTCGAGTTTCTTGACGCCACCGTTTTCAATAAAAAATAGTTTTGAAACCCTACATGCACTAGAAAAAAGTTGGGCATGAAAGGGTTAGGTTGCTAAGAGTGAGTCAATTTTTCCTTTTTTATGTTGTAACGACATTTAATTAACAAGAGACTGGCAGGTGTGAAATATTTTTCAATACTAGGAGCAAGAAAATTCAGAAAAGCTTCGAATAGGGTCATATGAGCAAGCTTATAGTTTCCCGACGATTTAACCCTTTGTCTTCTGCCGGAGGAGTCAGGATATTTTGGCATTTTTGCAGTACTATTGCTCATGTTATGCGATTTGACAGCCAACAGTAGTGGCAGCAGAAAAAAATGAACATAATATTAATCGTCAGAGCATCAATCGGTTTCTACTTAACAACATGAGTCAGATCATTTCGTAGTCGTCGAAAATTAGTTTCTTTATTAAATTTTCGATGAAAATCATTTTTCCCATACAAAATTCCATACAAACTTAAAATCGTGGGCTCAAAAATAAAGTTTCACCGATCAGGTCCCTCAATTTAAAGTAAATATAAAATCATAGTAGCTAAAAGCACTGGCGGTGTTGAGAAAATTACGAAAAAGTTGTGTTCCAATATTTCTGTCACGAAAAAAGATAGAACGGTAATATCAAATACCCAATCAGAGTAATGTTGAATACCCTTTAAGCCAGTGCTTTTCAACCTTTTCTCATTCCAAGGACCCCTTCAGAATATTGATCCCCATGATGTATCCCTTTCTGGAAATCATTTACTATCTTTACCCTGCCAGAAAAAAAAAAGATTTTCAATTGGATGAAACCCATAATTTTGCAATCAGGAACCTGTTCCTAAGCACTCTTAGTAAGCATCCAAATTCTGAAACAACATATAAAGACAAATATCCAACGGGAATGTTGGATAACAAGTTAAAATTTGTCCCGCATTATTCACCCCCTACAATCGTCTAATTTGGGGGTGAATTCACCCTTGGTTGAAAATCATTGCTTTAGGCTATTAATTCGAATGGAGCATTTTACGTGCTACGGTATTCCAAATACCAACTGCTATCGACGCTTAACGGAATAAATTTAATTAAATTCTAAATGACAACTGAGAATTCGGCTTGGTCGACAATTCAAATGTAGTGATGGTAAGTCCTGCTCCATCGCTCTGTGTTGTACAGACAAATAAAAATGGTGCAAAGCTAGTCTGACGATTCTACACTTGACGGTATTTCGATATAATAAATTACCACCTAAGCCACTCCCGTACGCGATTTGTTGCTAAAATGTGTACATGATTAAAATGATGACGTCTTTTTAGCAACGAATAGAATATGGGTATGGCTTACGCCTTTAGGATGCTACGGTAAAATAAGAAAATGCATTTTCTGACCTTACAAATGGTGTATGCTCTGGGTACGGCACGGAACATATTGAACGCCATAACAGCAAACACTCAGCCAGGTCAGATCTCTTAATATATTGTCTTACCAGTTTCCATGTATACTCTTGAAAGAGCAGCTTCATCACATTCGCAATATTTTGGTTTTCGATTCTAGTGGTTATTTTTGACGACTCTGCTCGAGATAGGTAACTTTTTTAGCGTCGTTTTCGAACAATTTTATGAAAATCAGTGTATTCTCTGTTAATGTAAAACATACATGCTTTGAAATTTAATGTAAACGAGGCCTCTATCCAGAACTTTTAGGACTACTATACAATTATAATATTTTCATGAGTTTTCTTGAATTATGGAATGTCAGCAATCAAAGTATGTCGACCACAAGCGGAACATTCTTCTGCTGATGAAATTAATGAAATATCAGAAATAACAAACATTAAATTTAAAACCTCTATTTACTGCGAAATGATAACCGCTAAGACCAATTATGGGCCACGACACGATACACTTGACATATTTTCTATTCCGTTTATTATACACGATTTGTTTTGAAATATGTTGTACTGCTTATATTTATAGATTCAAGTCATTTTGGTGAAGCAATGTTAAACACACATTACTTAGCAAAGAAGGCATTAAATAATGTTGGTGAAAATGTCAAGTAGTTGAGTATGTAGATTAGTATTATTTTTGAAATTATAATATGGTCGCAATGAACGAGTGCATAAAGCATCTCACGGAATCTATAACAAGGGCCTACCCCAACAACAATTTGTACAAACAGATACAATCTAACAAAGAACCGTTATTTATTTTCCTGCAGCAAGGCACACGAGATACTAAAATAATGAATAAATCTATAGATGATCAACAGAATATCTATTGATTTCAAGGATTACAAGGTCTGACCATCTGGTAGCGGAGTGGCATGTTCATTGTTAGAGATAAGGTGACTTTTTCCTGAGTTGATAGTCGACCGCTCCGAGTTCAACCAGTCGATGGAACCTGTGGCGAGTTGAACTGTGATGGCAAACTGCTACTTGTTTTTCGTAACTTGTCATCGCGTAGTGTCAGGCCAATTGTAATGCATGGTCAAAGGGAGTAGTCAAACGAATCCTAGGCTCATGCACTTACGATTTTAGTAAGCTTAAACGAGGCGAAACACAACAAATCGAGCGGTATTGTTATGGTTTAATTTGTGTATATATGAAGTTTTATAGTTTAGAGTTCAGTAAATTTTCGTGAGCTTTAAAGTTATATTGAATGATAGGTCAAATGAACGACGGTAAAAATTTGCAATAGATATTTGTTTAAAGTTTTGTCCGCCTAGTGCTGGTCAAAAGTTCTTCAGTGATAGACTACTAATGACTAGACGCCAAACTTCGTACTACTGGAAATACTTAAGGAAACATTTAGGAAACTTTCGGTGTGGACAACGAAGTTCGAATGGTGAATATGTGTTTAACACACCCTACTCCATCATTCCTGATTTTGGCCAAGACATTCTTCATCCTCAAGCAACGGCATGTAATTATGAGGACACATTACAACTGTCAGTATATTGGTAAATGTGAATGGCTGTTCGGCCATTTATGGAAGCTGTCCTTCAATGTCAGTTCTTCGAATAGCCTAGATAAGCTGTATAGTGTCGGTAGTGGTTGTTTCAACCGGCTAAGAATTACACTACGGACTACCTGCTCCAGTGGTAAAAATCCACCAAACAGGGAACCCCAATAGTGTCATGCGACCCGCGCTATGGGTAAAATTTTTGTGGGGGTTTCAAATATTCTCAATGGCGAACGGAGCCTGGGAAGAGTTGGGTGAACTCCCCAGTATGCTGCATTACGTAGCGGAACGTTCACTCTACGCACCGAAGTTTTTTGTTCACCGATGATCCGCATAATTTTGCCGAATTTTGTATGCTGGGGGTTTGCTGAAACTCTCGGCTGATGGTAGTTCGGTGAAATTTTGTTGAGTTTCGGTTATCAAATTTCGATGTGTACAGATGAACCTGCCCAGAGGCGGTGTGGTATCCGACCAAAAATTGAGCCACTGGGGTCCTGCTCCCATGTCGTAGGAGGTGACTGAATGTAGGAGACCTTAAGTCAAGGTGTAGTTCCGTGCCGAGGACTTGATGACTGGAGGGTCTAAAATATACCAGTCGCGCACGGAGCATTTTGGGTTTTGCCCTTACTGTGTTATGCGAATCTCTGACACAGTGGACCAATTCGTGGGTATCAAATGATCGTGTCCCATTTAAACCTGATATGGCTCGCTATATGCGTTAACATCCCAACTCGCTTGGTGTCCTCTAGTTGTTGTGCAATTTATGTTGGAGATGAAATGTACAGTTCTCTAATCAACAATGGTTAGAATAGCACAAATCAATATCCATCATAAACGTACAGCAACTATGAATTTATCTCGACACATGCCGTAAGGTAAAACTTCCATAGCATTGGTTCAAGAACCGTATTTCCATAAAGGAAACTTCTTTTTTGGAAAGATACTTAACACTGCCTTCATTGCTTACAGCAAGACAGGCATGACTAACCCCCATGAAATGCCTCGTGCTTGCATTCTTGCAAATAAGGCTATTGACGCGTGTCTCATATCGGAGCTCACAACTCGCGATATCTGTGTTGTCACAGTTACACTGACTGTCGGAAACGTAGACAAAATATATATATATATATATATATATATATATATATATATATATATATATATATATATATATATATATATATATATATATATATATATATATATATATATATATATATATATATATATATATATATATATATATATATATATATATATATATATATATATATATATATATATATATATATATATATATATATATATATATATATATATATATATATATATATATATATATATATATATATATATATATATATATATATATATATATATATATATATATATATATATATATATATATATATATATATATATATATATATATATATATATTGTTCAGCATATCTACCGCATAACGAATCATCTCCTTCTGATGATTTCAAAAGCGTTGTATCATATTGTAGCAGAATTGTAGCGCTCATTATCGGCAGTGATGCGAATGTTCATCACATCATTTGGGGCAGCTCAGACATCAATCTGAGAGGCTCTGAACTGATGGAGTACATAAGTAGTACAAATCTCCATATTCTGAATGTGGGAAACCGACCAACTTTTGCGAGGTCTGGGACGTAGAAGGTGTTAGACATAAGACCTTGCTCTGATAGAATTTTGCATGAGCTGGGAAATTGGCAGGTTCCAAATGAAACTGAACCGTCTCTAACCGATCATAAATATATATTTTTCGATCATTTTGATGTCACCTTCAATGTAGTAACATATCGTAATCCTAAATCTACAAACTGGGACCTCTTTTTGGAAAACTTGGCGACTAAATTTCATGGATATTTTCCAACAATTAGTCAACTAGACGACTTAGATGACGTCGTGGATACGACAAACTCATTCATATTAGCATCCTACGAAGAAGCTTGTCCACTTCGTACTGTTAAATCGACTAGGGGAACCCCTTGGTGGAGGGCTGAGCTTGAAAGAATGAAGAAAGTTATGAGAACAGCTTGGAACCGGCGTCAGCGTGATGACTCCAGGGCTTTCAGGTCAGCTCGTAGTGCATATAAGAAATGTCTTAGATCTGCAGAACGGGCTAGCTGGCAAAACGTATGCACTGATGTCTCTAGTCTGAACGAGGCTAGCAGGCAGTGAAGCCAATTTTCATCAAAATTAACACTCATCACCCAATCAAACCTGATAGTAATTCATGGTTTCGATGCACGAATATGTGTACAGACGAAAACCTTCCATGGTAACCAATTTTCAAATTGCAAACAAATCAGTATCGATGAAATGCGTAACCAAGTTCGCTTGTTTGCATTCCCTCCATTCATTCATTCCGCGTGATCATTTTTCAATCTGAGTATGCTTCACTATGTTCGATTCTTATCCATTCAGAAGTGAGGCACGAGATCCAGAATATTTTTCGAATTCAATCGAAGTGATTGAGACAGTTTTGACGCTCTTATGCATAAAAAGGGCATTTGAAACCTATAGTTACGAGCCTTTATGGTACTAGAGCCTCGGATAGTACTATTGATCCCAAAATATCTTCATTTTCATACCCAAAAAAATTGCAACGAATGCTATTTGATTCATTCATCAAGCATCTAAAGTTATCGATTGCGATGAGAAAATATTCATATTGGACCGATCTTCACTCAATGCTGAGTTGCCTTTGACAACAGGTAGTACAGCATTTATTGACGAATGAGAAGTTCTATTTGGCGCGTTATGTATTTGGATTTTATCGCCTACTACAAATGGGATGATCTGATAAGCAAGGACAATTGGTTCAGTATACAACATTCAACGTTGATATGCATCATTTTAAATCTACAATATTTTCATCAATCACCATCACTGCTAGCAGTTAAAATAAAATTCTCTCCAAATGATTTTCAGATGAACTCCTTAAAAATTAGAGATGGTGTTTATGTGACGGACGAAAAAGATGTTCTTAATTATCTCTTCGACACACACTTTCCAGATTGTATCGATCCGGAGCTGAACAATGTTCACAGATCTCATTCTGGTGATTCGGATTCGTGGGCGTTAGCACGCACATTGGTTTCTACTGAATCGGTCAAGTGGGCAGTTGACAGCTTTGCTCCATACAAATCACCCGGAAAAGATGGAATACTTCCCGTGCTACTGCAAAAGGGATTTGTGTTCTTAAACATTAGGGCATTGCAAAATTTTTTTTTTTAAATTCTCAAAGGCCCCCCCTCTCATATTGTGACAAATGTCAAAGTAAGCTCAGATGCCAAATTTCACATCATTTGGACAATTTTAGACCCCCGCCCACTTCGCTTGAAATTTTTTGAAATTGGTACTATGGGAAAATATGGAGGAAAAATACATTAAATGCTATAACTTTTGAAGTAGCAATCAGAAAATTAAAATTTATACCTCTTTTGGAAGGAAATAATCTAAGTATTTGAATGGAGATATATTTGTTTCATGAAAAATACGGGAAAGTGGGGTACTGGGTCATTTTGGCCCCAAAATCCCCTATTTTTAATGATTTTTCTGCTCCGTGATGAAAATCATACATATTTTGTAGTTTTTCTAATGTAAAAAAATCTCAGAAATCGAACGGAACCCTTTTGACCTTAGTCCGAATACGAGAAGTTGGGGTTAAATGGCCTTTAGACATTCATGTTAAACTTCATCATTTTCTCGTCAATATATCTCTATTATTCTTCACTCGATTTTCATAAACTATACCTTGTTGAACGTGGAAAATCCTTAGGATTATAACAAAAATAGATTCGTTACCGGTAAAATTCGGGAACATCAAATTATCTGACATATAGTGTCGATTTCACATTTTTATCATAAAATCGCACATATTAACTCCATTTAACAACAAAATTCTTATTTAATTTACTACTTTTAGTGTAAAATATGCTTAGGGATCACATGAGAAAAGTTTCATTCCTGGAAAAATAGGGGAAGTTGAGGTATTAGGACAAATAATGAAAAAAATGAGATTTGTAGAGTAAATATCAAAAAGTTTGATGTTTTTGAATTTTACCTTTAACGTTTTTATTTTTGTTTTATTCCTCAGAATTTTACACGTTCAATAAGTTACATTTTGTGAAAATTGATTGAAGAATAATAGAGATATATGCATGAGAAAATGATAAAATTTAATATGACTGACAAAAAGCCCTATAACCCCAACTTCTCGTATTCGAACTAAGGTCAAAAGGGTTCCGTTCGATTTCTGAGATTTTTTCACATTAGAAAAATTACAAAATATGTATGATTTGCATCACGGAGCAGAAAAATCATTAAAAATAGGGAATTTTGGGGCCAAAATGACCCAGTACCCCACTTTCCCGTATTTTTCATGAAACAAATATATCTTCATTCAAATACTTAGATTATTTCCTTTCAAAAGAGGTGTAAATTGTAATTTTCTGATTGCTACTTCAAAAGTTAGAGCATTTAATGTATTTTTCCTCCATATTTTCCCATAGAACCAATTTCAAAAAATTTCAAGCGAAGTGGGCGGGGGTCTAAAATTGTTCAAATGATGTGAAATTTGGCATCTGAGCTTACTTTGACATTTGTCACAATATGAGAGGGGGGGCCTTTGAGAATTCAAAAAAAAAGTTTTTTTTGCAATGCCCTATTAAACATGTCTTGAAAAAGATTTTGCTTTCCAGTCTTGCTACCGGGTATATCCCGAATGCATGGCGAGAAATAACTGTTAGGTTTATTCCCAAAGGGGGGCGCTCAAGCTATGAAGAAGCCAAGAGTTTTAGGCCTATCAGCTTAAGTTCTTTTCTTCTGAAAGCTTTGGAACGGATAATCTATCATCACATCAGGAACGTTAGTTTAGTTGAATATCCACTGCACAACATGCAACATGCATATCAGTGTGGGAAATCCACGATCACTCTGCTTCACGATGTTGTTTACAACATTGAGAAAGCCTTCTCGCTCAAGCAATCTAGCTTGGGTGTATTCCTAGATATTGAGGGTGCTTTTGACAATGTGTCCTTCCAGTCTATTCTGGAAGCGACGCGCTGTCATGGGATACCTGCATGTATCTCGGGTTGGATAAGCGCAATGCTTAGTAACCGCATACTTTGCTCGTCACTACGACAGGCTGAGATACGGAAGTTGAGTATTTGCGGTTGTCCTCAGGGCGGCGTTCTGTCACCTTTGTTATGGAACTTGGTAGCCGACGGCTTCTTGAAGAAACTCAATGAGCTTGGATGTCCAACCTACGGGTTTGCTGACGATTACCAAATACTAATTACTGGATTTTGCATCGGAACAATCTTTGACTTAATGCAACAGCCATTAAGAGCTGTCGAACAGTGGTGTCGACAAGTCAAATTATCAGTTAACCCAAGCAAAACTTCAATGGTTCTTTTCACGAAGAAGCAAATAACAACCGGGGTTCGTCCCTTGCAGTCTTTGATTCTGAGCTACTGTGTGCAGATCAAGTCAAATACGTTGGAGTAATATTGGATTCCAAACAGAATTGGTCTGCTCACATTGAGTTCAGAGTTAAGAAAGCGTGCATGGCCTTCGGGCAGTGCAGACGAACTTTTGGAAAGACCTGGGGTCTCAAACCTAAATACATCTATTGGATTTACAGGACAATTGTACGTCAAATACTGTCATACGGATGACTTGTGTGGTGGCAGAGGGGAGAGGTGAGGACAGTCCAGTTAAAGTTAAACGATCTGCAAAGAATGGCGTTGACTGGTGCTTTCACCACGACTCCGACTGCTGCTCTTGAGGCACTTCTAAATATCAAACCATTACACATACACCTCAAGCAAGAAGCACTATCATGTGCATTAGAGTGACAGAAAAAAAATGACCCCCATCGGCCCACCCCTGAGTCGATTCCTAGTCCCACCAGGAGTGTCTGCTCCAAATTTGAGCCAAATCGAACAAGTCTAGCTACCGGACCAACGTGCTTGAAGTTTGTATGGGATTTTTCGACAATTTACATGGAGAAAACCCACTTGCTAACATTTTCGCCGCTAGGTGGCACTGTATACATCAGATTATCACCAAAAGTGAAACTTAAGAAGATAATTATCTACAACTTTGTTGAAGACTGCAAAGCGATCCGACTTCAATAGGAAAAGTTATTAAACTTTTAACGAAGTGATGTCTGAGTCAGTTTTGCATGGGGCCTAGCAGTGCATGATAGTGTATCAGTACTAGGTTCTAACAAACTAAACATTTTTGTGGATTAATGGTTAGATTTAGCTGAATAGTATGTTCGGAAGAATTGTAGTACATAATACGAGTTATGTTATGGCGCCAACACTAACTTTTCAACGAAGAGAGATAGAAATTAGGTGTATTCTACAAAGTTGTAGAACAAGAATATTGCAGTAATTCTTCCAAACATCTCGATATTCTATCTCTCTCCGTTGAAAAGTTAGTGTTGGCGCCATCTATGCGGTCACAGATTGAACTAAAATTTTCTAACCAAAACATAACTCGTAGTATGTACTGCAATTCTTCCGAACATACTATTCAGCTAAATCCAACCATTAATCCACCAAAATGTTTAGTTTGTTAGAACCTAGTACTGATACACTATCATGCACTGCTAGGCCCCATGCAAAACTGACTCAGACATCACTTCGTTAAAAGTTTAATAACTTTTCCTGTTGGAGTCGGATCGCTTTGCAGTCTTCAACAAAGTTGTAGATAATAAAATTATCTTCTTAAGTTTCACTTTTGGTGATAATCTAATGTATACAGTGCCACCTAGCGGCGAAAATGTGAGCAAGAGGGTTTTCTCCATGTAAATTGTCGAAAAATCCCATACAAACTTCAAGCACGTTAGTCCGGTAGCTAGACTTGTCCGATTTGCTTCAAATTTGGAGCAAGTACTCCTGGTGGGACTAGGAATCGACTCAGGGGTGGGCCGATTGAGTTTTCAAAAATTCATTATTTTTCTGGGCAGTCTAATGTGCATACAGACTGCAGGTTACTGGGCTTTGGAACAGTAATCATGTTGATCTTGCTACCAGTCATACCCGATATTCTTGCTTCTAGCGATATTACACTCACATGTAGTTTTCCTTACAGGACATTCCATGTGAAGATTCCCTCTCGAGAGGAGTGGTTGTCTGGCTATATGGAAAGACAACAACAAACGCAAGTGGTATTTTACACTGACGGTTCTCTGATGGAGGGACGTGCTGGTGTCTACTGTCGTGAAATGAGATTGGAACAATCTCACTCACTAGGTAGATACTGTACTGTATTCTAAGCAGAAATCTTTGCGATTATGTGCGGGGTGCAATCGGCCCTTCAACTGAGTTTGTCCGGCAGAGTTATAGACTTCTGCTCCGATAGTCAGGCTGCAATCAAGGCCCTTAGCTCAGACAAATCCCGGTCCAAGCTAGTGATAGCGTGCCGAACCCAAATCGAAGAACTAAGCATTGTCAATACTATCTACCTTGTCTGGGTGTCCGGACATTGCAGTATTACTGGAAATGAATGGGCTGACGAATTGGCCAGGGCAGGTTCAGCGATTGACTTCGTTGGTCCTGAGCCCGCGCTGCCAATTTCGACAAGTTGGATAAGGGAAAAAATACGGTTCTGGGCTTTGTCCGATAAAGAGCTTTAGGCTTATTCGCAGGCAAGTTGAACTACTTGTGAGTTTAACTTACCTGTTGTTTATTTTTGTTTTTGTGCTGTTATTTTTCCCACCCTTCCAATTCTACTTCCCCACACCTCCTTGTCCTTTCCTTCCGCTCAGGAAATGATGAAAACACACGGAAAGGCACAAATCCCCGACTACATACGGGGAACGTGCCATTTAATACTACGTTCATACTTCGAGTTAAAACGTGTTTTAACTCTATCTTGATGACGTTTTTCTTGTTGCCAATTATTAAAACATGTTTTAACTCGGTAGTGTGAACATAGTATAAGCCAATATATTCTGATTCCTGATTCAATCATTCCTGATTTCGACCAAGACATTCTCATCCTCAAGCAACGGCATGTAATTACGAGGACAAATTACAATTGTCAGTATATTGGTAAATGTGGATATTAATAAGGGGATGCGGTTACGAGAAATACACGCAAAGATATTTCAAGTCTTTAAATATTTTATTATTTTTCTATTACAATATATCCTATTTTAGAAACTTCAGGATAAACACGGTATACAGAAATTAATCGTCTTTGTAATGTTCATCGAATATTATGACTCTGCATCTGTTTACATGAGGTCGATTATAGGGACTTTGTAACTTTCGCGTAGGCTTAATTAGATTAGATTATTGACCAGTGGAACTTCTTTGAATTTCCTTCTTCTTGTTCAGTGTAGACGTTCAAGTTGTTTTGGCAAATGAAGATTTTTATGGTAACTAACATTCATCCGAATTCTTTATTCTTTCAATGAATGATTCATGAGCGGAGGGCCGAATCATGCAAATCTAAACATGAACTCCTACAGTGATTCTTCGCAGCGGATGATAATTGGCTCTAGTCTAACGTGTACTCAGTTTTATTGTCGGTTATTGCTATCGTTTTTGGATTGATGTTTTTCGGTGATTATATTTAAATAAAATCACCGAAAAACATCAATCCAAAAACGATAGCATTTACCAACGGTGACCAAAAACAGAAAACAGAAAACATTGTCGGTTATTTTATTACAGGATATTTTTCTAAGAATAGCAAGTTATTTACAAAATGCTAAAATAGGAACCCGTGGGACATTGATCTAAATGTTTTTGTCTATCTCATATTGAATGGTTAATGTAATCACTTTGAAAACCATTTTTTAACCATTTTTAGTCTGTCGAATTTATGAAATGACTGTTTGTGGCCCTAACTTAGATAATGTTCAATTATTATGTTTCGAATTCATCCCCTCAGTAACTAGCACCAACTTGGGGCTACGATAAATGTTAACTAGCACTAAATTGGCACCAGTTGTACGCTAAATTGAAACAGTCGCACAACGTGTGTGAACAACTAAAGCAGTTTCGTTTCGAGTGATGTCTCGGAAAGCAAGAACAGAAGCTCTGGTTTCTAATTAGAAAGCAAAAACGAACGTTTCATTTTTGGTTTGAGAACCTATCACCAGCCACTATGAAAAATTGATTCAGTAAAGGAAAAATAGCAAATCGAAACACAAAACTTTTATTAAGTTAAGTGTTGTGACCTTTATGTACAAATTGGCTTAATCTAATGTACATTTCGTAATCATGTCAGATCACGCTGCAATCGTGATTGAACATTGGCAGAAGTTTTCACCCATGTTTGCACAAGTATCAACTTTCGCGTACTTTCATGCCAATTTATCGTACTCCCAGGTAGTACCAGCCTGCATAATCCCCCGTCCCACTGGCCGATAACGCGATCCATCGAACCAACCAGTCAGCCAGCCAGCCAGCCAACCAGTCAACCGGCCTGAGTCAGCTTCCCAGCCCAGTTCGGTCCGTTTGTAATTGACCTCTTTGCATAACCTGATTTCTCCTGGCGCGCTCTTTTGCCTGGTGCATGCTGCCTGGTTGGCTGGCTGACTGACTCGCTGCAGCAGCGATCCATTTCGGCTTTCAGCTTGCTTTGGCTCAGTCACATTCACAAGCCAATCCATAGCTCGGTGTATACCTGTGCCCTCTATAGAGCACAAAATAAACCAGTGCCGCGCGTTGCTGCTGAGGCTGCTGATTTTCGAAAGGGGAGAGAAACTGCATTCACTTTGGTGATTGTGTCTCGTTTGGTGTCACGTATATATCGTTACTTTATACCATCCATGCATCTGCAGCACCCTGGTGGCCGCACACTATACCTACTGCAGTCAGGTTTGCCCTTTCGGGCTCGGTTCATCGGGGTTCGGTATGGGCAGGGATTCGGAGACGTGGACCAGATCGGATCGAATATGGGGCATACTGGATGAGAGAGAGAGCGAGACGCATGGGAAAGCTTTTCAGCTTTCTTTGAAATTGTCTTTTTGTAATTTTTATGATGGGGATTAATGTTGGGGGATAAAAAGATTGCTACAGAAAATCGTTAGAGCGACATCATAAACATAAAGTGAATTGATAAGATTTGCTACATATCAAAGAAACGAAGAAAGCGTTGGATGATGGCTAAAGCTTCTTGCCAGACATGGCATTGATTGAGTAGGAACAGCTAATGTTTTGGACCCTGAAAGGAGGAATATTGAAAGTAACCGCGTAAAAGCGAAAAAAAAGTTTCATAAAAACTCGGGTTTATCAAAGGTTTTTGAAGTCACTTAACTCGATTTTTATAAAAACTGACGAAAAAATCAAATAAAAAAGTAAAAGCGCCAAAAAATTAATTAAAGTGAGATCCCGAGGAGGAGAGTTTCTCGAAATAAGTTCCTCTGCAAACTTTCCGTAGACGCTGAACCATTCAAATAATAATTGAAAGTTTTTTTTATCTGAATATGTATCCTCTTGAATCTAAAATTGGCCGCTATTACATTAAAGTACTACCAAAATTAAAAAAAAAATCGGAATGTCACAACCGACAGATTCTTCAAGACTATAAATGTTGACCGTTTTTCGAATTCATCCCACTGTGCGACGTTCGGATGATGAGGACGTAACTGATCCAAACTATCCTTATTCTTATCCTTATCTTTCTTATCCTTATCTTATTCAACTTTCGAGGACAAATCATCTCAAGGTATTAGCTATATTCAATGCACGCTATGTACATAACTTGGGCAGTTTGTACTGTTTTGTATTTCGACTGCCGCTACATCACAAACGTCCAGCCAAACAATAATCATCGATATCAGAAAACCACCGACCAGTACGTATAGCGAAGCAATTAACCAAATAGAAGATCAGTGTCACTCGAAAAGACAAAAGCATCGAACATCCAACAGTGAAAACCAAAACTGCTCTAGCGTAGACGACATGGATGTACACGAGAGCGAGGGAGAAAGCAGTGCACCCAGGGTAGATGACAGCAATGTTTTTTTGCAATATATATTTCTGGAGAAAATTTAGATCAGCACGTAAGTACCATTGTGAGCCTCTCTTTGTTTACTTTCTCTTCTTCCGATTATTAAGACGTCACCATTTACACTAATTTTTCAGTACATATCGAAAGTCGACGGTTTATACTAGAATATTATGCAAAGAATTGAGTAGTAAATGTTGAAACGACCGAGTAATAATCAAAAGAGAAAGACTAAAGCGAATCTCTCATTGTTACTTGCATCCTAATCTAAATTTTCTACAGATTTTCTTTAAATTGAACTTGTGTTATTTTTGTTGATCTTTACATCTTATTAAAAGTGTCGGGCTATTAGGTCTATTGAATCATAAGGTCGAATGGGTCATTAGGCCAAATGGGTCATTAGCCCGAATTGGTTATTAGACCGAATGGGTCATTAGATCGAATGCGTCATTAGACCGAATGGGTCATTAGACCGAATGCGTCATTAGATCGAATGGGTCATTAGACCGAATGGATCATTAGACCGAATTGAGTCATTAGGTCGAATAAGCCGTTAAGCCGAATGGGTCATTAGGCCGAATGGGTCATTATGCCGAATGGGTCATTAGGCCGAATGGGTCATTATGCCGAATGGGTCATTAAGCCGAATGGGTTATTAAGCTGAATGGGTTATTAGGCCGAATGGGTCATTAGGGCGAATGGGTCATTAGGGCGAATGGGTCATTAGGGCGAATGGGTCATTAGGGCGAATGGGTCATTAGGGCGAATGGGTCATTAGGGCGAATGGGTCATTAGGCCGAATGGGTCATTAGGCCGAATGGGTCATTAGGCCGAATGGGTCATTAGGCCGAATGGGTCATTAGGCCGAATGGGTCATTAGGCCGAATGGGTCATTAGGCCGAATGGGTCATTAGGCCGAATGGGTCATAAGATCGAATGGTTATTAGATCGAGTGCCATGGGATTTAAAACATCCGAGCTAGTTTGACTCCAAAAACAAAAGTAATGCATCACTTTTATTTGACCTAACCTATGGCCTCTTGTACAGTGTACACTTAGCATCGGTAGAAACCATTTCGTGCCATGACGTATTGTAATGTTTATTACGTGATCGATGGGTTTATTGATAGTCTGGAAAAATTATGTTGTCCATTTTTCCTTCTTTATATCATGAGCTGTTCTTTTCAAATTTCACGAAATTGTAATTGACGCCAGAAAGTGGTTCAGCCGAAGGTAATTAAGAACTGCAGGCTGAATGGACGTTAGGTCGAAAGGAAGCCGAATGTTTAATAATGAAGCTAAAGTTTATCCTACGGAGCTTCCAGGACCTCTTGGCTTGAGATAATTTTGCGTAGGTCCGTTAGACGATCTTTTACTGTTTTTTTGCCTGCAGAATTAACCATCTTCAGACAGATGTCTTCCGTTTAATTCCACTATAATAAACAGCACTGGTCTCATAAGCAACTCGTTGTATGTTAGAGCCCCCGGCCAGGAAGTTCTTAGTAGTCAGTAGGCCCGTAGCACTAGCCCAACCAATCACCCTGCACACTAAAAATTGACTGCGAAGTCTGTTAAGAAAGAAGGCAAAGTTCTGCAACGGAATGTGGTACTAAGACTTTCCCAATAACGGAAGACATCTGTCGCTCGAAAAGTTTTGTTGAATACAAATATTTTTCCAGTTCTTTCGAATTTATAATTCATGTTGAATTTCCACAGCAAAATATATGTTATTGAATTTGCCTCCTGTCCACAGCTGTGTCAATCGCCAAAGCTAGATAATTTTTTGCTTCTCCATCTGATTGTGACCGCTGGCGTTGTACCATATAAAGTTTACGGTTTTTATTCGGCTTCGTTGAGCCCCGTCGCACCGCAACTGTATGGCTCCACGAAAATAAACTGGCGGACACTCGCAATTACAATTTTGGATTAAAACGAGGAATGTTAAATTTTATCATTTAACTTAAAATGACAATTTTCATTGTCATTAAATGCAACTCTATATCTGTATTACACGGAAAAAATCCGTTCATAAATTTATGAACAAAAGATCATGGTTTCATGGATTGAACGATTTACGAAAACCGTAACCAAGTTCCTGAAATATTGTCTAATATACCTTGTATTTATGGAACTATTTGCGTTTTTTTAAAAAACTAGTTCTCCTCGAATAAATACATGGCGTTACATTCGAATGTTTGGTTGGGTTACTGTTGTTGCTCCCTGAACATGTATAGTTTTTGTTATGATTCTTGTTCATGATTTGTGAATACATAACCGACAGTCAAACGATGTTCACATGTTCTCATCACATTACCGTGCTATTTTATTCATGAAGTTACTATCAAATTTTTCTGTCAGTCTAGCGGGATTCCTGTGGATCTCAGTTTCGATTTTCGTAATTTCTATTCACGTTATCGTGAGACTCTATTCATGAGTGATTCATGTTCATGATTTCAGGATCGTAGTTACGATTTTTGATATTTAACCACAAGTGATGTGATTTATGTTTATGATTTCAGGATCTTTGTCATAACTTTCATATTTTTAATTCACGTTGTCGTGATATTTTAGTCACGAGTTTATGTTTATTTATGTTCATGATTTCAGGATCTTAATCACGATTTTTGATATTTTTGTCACTAGTTGTGTGATTTTATTCATGATCTCAGGATCGTAGTCACGATTGTCGTAATTTCTGTTGACGTTTTCGTGACATTTTGGTTTAGAGCTTACTTTCGAATTTGACACGAGGAGTGATGTGATTCATGCTCATGATATCAGCATTTTTATCATGGTATTCATAATTTCTCTTCGCTATAACGCGATCTGTTATTTTTTGGTTACTTTCGGGTTTTTTTTTATTGGAGTAACGTGGCAATACGAACTGGATCATAATAGTGTTACTGAATTGATTCACGGTATCTTGTTCTGTGAACTATATCAAGAACATGATTTGTTGTACTCAGTGCAGTTTTCTGTTCAGATATCACATAGAACCTTATCAAACGAAGAATGTGCGAGGTCCTAATAGTTTTTTTATATCTACTGCTACGTTATATCTACTACCCTATTGCCTAGCAGCTGGAGATTTCATGAAAAAGTGCATGGAACAAAAATTATTTCACGAAAAATACTCCAAATTTTTGAGAAAATGGTTGATGTGAAAATTCATTACCATGTTACAAGGTATTGAAAATGATTAGGGATATCTTCTATCATCAGCACGCAAAGTAGATCGTAAATCATGTACCAATTCACGAATACATGAATATTGTTTCATAATTTTGTGAACTATTTCACGAGCACGTGGCTATTATACTAGGAATCATGAACCAGTTCACGAATACATGAATAATATTATATGATTTTGTGAACTGTTTCACGAGTACCGATATTGGATCGTGCCTACTATATTAGGAATCATGACTTGGTTCGCGAGGATTGTAGGGAATCATGAATATAATTCCGATTGTGTTTGTACATGGTCCTGTTTTCGTAACATAAAAACGTGATTGTTCCAGAATTCATGGCACTTCATTCACGATTTTGTGAACAATTTTTGTATGTACACTTGCCAAATATACGAGGCCCCTCAATTTACAAGTGCCAGGGGCCCCAAGTGATCTTTAGGCGACTCGGGAAGAGATGAGTCGGAGGCATTTTACCTTTTCACGCCAAACTTTTTTCTAGTGCATTTAAGGTTCCAAAACTATCATTCCTTGAAAATGGTAAGGTCAAGAAACACGAATAACCTTTTTTTTTATAAAGATGGGTGCTTCTCTCGCAGTGTTAGAAGCTGCATAAATTGTGCCTTTTAATCAGACTTCCACCATCGACAAGTTTGTATCTGTATGCAAAATTTCGTGCACGCGTTCAACCTCAAACATGATTCGTCTCGTTGTACAGGTTCGCCTCGAATGTCGAACCCAAGCGAACGATGTACAAACTCTAGTTCAAACATCCGTGTACGTACATCGG
Source organism: Topomyia yanbarensis (assembly GCF_030247195.1). Classification (NCBI taxonomy): domain Eukaryota; kingdom Metazoa; phylum Arthropoda; class Insecta; order Diptera; family Culicidae; genus Topomyia; species Topomyia yanbarensis. Next base: position 394,302,522 of record NC_080671.1, on the reverse strand, counting down.
GTGCGTACATAAGAACGATTTGCACAAGGCAAAAAGAGTCAACGCTAGTGATGATGAGAGTGAGAAAGAGAAAACTGGTGCGACGAACCTATGTGTACGCACACCGTACACGTACATGTGGTTCGGTTGTGCAAACGAACATGTGCACGTGTTTTGGTACGAAATAGCGTGTTTGAGTTTGTACACGAAGTGTGGGTTTAATATGGGCACAGAACCAGAGCGAACATTGTGTACGGTGTTCATTTGGGAAGACTGCTTTTAATGCTCAATACATGTCTCCTAGAATATGTACAATAATCCAATTGCGCGGGAAACGTAGTTGAATATAGTCTAAATTGATCGATTTCATCAATTTCCAACAATATTGCAAAATAACGAAGATATATCAAATTTTCATTTTTCGTCGTCAAAGTGAAGTGTCCCTGGCACCACTGCTCCAGCGGAATTCAATCAGACCAACTGCCATAACTTCAGTCCTAGAGCTAGTACTTATAACTGTTAGAGCTCAAATAAAATATAATAGTCACAGTTATTAGTCTTACTTAGTCTTGTGAGCAAATCTTGCATAAACCAAAAGTTATAGCTGTTTGAAAATTACGTTGTCTGTTAACAACATGGGCATGAAGGGGTTAACCCGAGCAAATTCTCATGGGTTCAGACACCATACAACCCCTTGAAAAGACCATAAATATGGTCCGTGCCAATTTTCACGACCATTAAAACACCATCAAAAGGTCTCAATAACCCATAAATACACCGAAATATGGTTTTTATAAGGGATCTACCGGATCATGGCGATAGTCTTTTCATGGGTTGACCCCATTTAAAACTATCAAAACGCCATGCAGTGGGGGTGAAATTGAACCATGACCATGGGGGTATTATGGGCTTTCCGTTTGCTCGGGAAATCGGAAAACTTACTGAAATGCTCTTCGATGCTCTGAGCGAAGTCGTTGAACGTGCCTTCGCATTGATGGCTCAAGTCTCAATGAGGCTAGTGGACTAATTAACCCTTTCATGCCCAACTTTTTTCTAGTGTATGTAGGGTTTCAAAACTATTTTTTCTTGAAAACGGTGGGGTCAAGAAACACGAAAAGCTTATTTTCATAAAGATAGGTTCTTCCATAGCAGTGCTAGAAGCTGGACAATTTTTACCTTCTAACACTCAATACAATTCTCCTAGAATAATTACAATAGTCCAATTACGTGGAAAACGTAGCCAACGACAGTCTAAATTGATAAGTTTTATCAATAATCAATAATATTGCACCATAACGAAGACATATGAAAATATCATTTTCATCTGCTCCATCGGAATCCAATCAGATTAATTGCAATAACTTCAGTTCTAGAGCTGATCCTTGTAACTGTTAATACTCAAATTAAAGGCAATTAATGAGCCTTGTTTTTGTGAGCAAATCTCGCCTCAATCCAAAGTTAAAAACGTTATTGTTTAAAAACGTTGCTGTCCACAAACAACATGGGCATGAATGGGTTAAGTTACATTTGAAATCGAAGGACTATCATGACCGTTCTATGAGAACTGCTAATGGTGAATACGCGTCTGACGAAGATGAAGTACTGAACTGTCTTTTCGATCTACAATTTCCATGCTGCATGGAGCCACTCCCGACGACTGCTCCTGAGTTCCTTTCAGGTAGTTCTGCTTTTTGGATATTTCTTCGAAATATCGTAAGAAATGGAAAATGATGGCTGGCTGTGAAAAAGTTTTACCCTACAAAATCCAGTTTTGAAATTAATTCAGAAGCGCTTTTAAAGGGCCTGTTTGCCTTTATGACTTTTCATGAAATTGCCAAAAAGTAAGACTGGAACCAAAAGCGCGACTAAAAATTTTCCAATTTGAGGAAGTTACTTAGCTTAGGGTTACTTAGTTTCACTACATTGAATTTAATTTGCTAAATAAAAGTTGTTTTTCGTAAATACTTACAATAACACAGGTTTTCGTTACTTGACAAATGAATTGGCATACCTGAAAAATAAAGATAAGAGGAATAGTTAGTACACAAATTTACGGAATAGTTCTGCGGAAACATACTAAGAAACAGCATCAAGTCGAACCAAAGCGTCATTTCGTTATGGAAACCGATTTTGTAATAAACTGAAAAACTTCTATTGAATGAATTAAAGTTGAATAACACGAAACCAAAATCTCAGATTCTCATCATTAGCCAAACGTTACCGCGAAATCAATTTTTCCTCGAGCGCGGTAAGTAGACCATCAATTCCGGAAGAACGGAAAAACACAACAGAAGCTGAAACTGAGCAATCCAAATCCTTTCGTCCTTTTTGCTAACTATAGAATCGACGGAATTCTCCGCTGGATTGCTTTCCGGCAAATCCTTTGAAAGACGATTGAGCAAACTTACAAAAGCTTCGACGCCACTGCCAGTACCATCTCGGCAAGGCTAGCTCCCCAATGCTCACTATTTGATCGAACTCGCGTCCTCGCCCGTTTACGTTCAGTGACGTTGCATTCCGCCAGTAGCGTTTTTTTCTTGCTTTGTTTTACTCAATATCTGCTTGAAGCACAATGCCGATTGGCGGGTTGTCCACTAGATGACACCCGCCTGTCCACCCTAGCATCCGTTGAGAGCTCTGGTAAGGATAGCGCACTGACTGCGTCACTGTCTGGTTATCAGAAGTTGGAACGCGGAGATGGTGGATGGTCTTTATCAGCAATTCTGAGCACAATTGTGGCGGTGAATAAGAAAGCGAAAGTGCAAATGAAAATTCCACAGATTCTTACGGACCCTTCATAAATTACGTAACGCGTTTAGGGGGGGAGGGGGTACGACAAATTGTGACATGTTGTGACATATGGGTGAGGAAGAGTAAGCTAGATCGTTACGTAACATGTTTTTACTGAAGACAAAAAAGAATTCCCGGAATTTGTTACGTAATAAGGGAGGGGGTATAGAGGAATTTGTGACATTTTGTTACATGGGGGGAGGGGGGAGTAAATTTTGGGCAATTTTGCGTTAAGTAATTTTTGAATGGTCCCTTAATTGCCACCGGGCTTCATGGTAAGCAAGGTGGTGCGCAGCGTTGCGCTCAACATCTAGTGTTATATATTGTGTAGACTACTGCATTGAACAAGTTCTCATAAATAGCAAATATAGGAAACGGACATCAAGATAACGTAAAAACTCATTTTAACTCGTAGTGTGAAAGTAATAGTATTTCATTTAGTCTAAGCAACGAAACGTTTCCGTTTTGGTTCCCTTTACGGAACTTGGCCGTATATTTCGGTACATTATTATTCCCAACCTAACGTAGTTAAGAGCTATAGGCTTCATCAGTGAGTGACGAATCTAAGATTAAGGAATAAAGGGTAGTGCTGGTATTGTTACTTTCCATTTCCTTACCTTTCTGTTCTCTCCCGCTTCTCTTCACGTTAGTTAAATAACGAGGGGCCCTTTTCTCACATTCACGTCACTTAGTGACCAGAAGAAAATTTTCTTCTGGTCGCTAGGTGCCGTGACTGTAAGAATGTTACCTGAGATGACATGGCTAGGTACAACCATATGAGTAACCTAAGAAAAGTGTCAATTCACTGTTGAATCAGTATTTGAAACCTAGTCGAACATCATACAGACTATTTCAAGCCCTTACGCGAAGTTAGTGCGATTTACAGTGATGCCAGTTTCCATCTAGTTTTTGTTATTTGGGTAGTTTGTTAGTTCTACTATTCTTACAGCCGCAAGTCTTTGCACAAAATCAATCTTCAGCTGCTAACCATCGCGTTGTGTGTGGCACAGCAATTTTAATTTCCTTCTCCTGTCGATTCAGCATCGGTCGGTCCGTAGGTCGACTGTGTGTGTGTGTTCGTGTTCTCACCTATAGTCATCGATGAGCATGACTAGCGCGAAGGCAACGGAAAATAGAAACAAAGTATTTCGCAAAAACACACGGACCGTACTTCAATCTTCGAACATTCTTCGTTCCGGGATGAATTTCCCACCACAGCGGGCCACGCTGCTGGACCGGGATGGCTATCGCATAAAAGATCAGAGCGATTTGAGCGGGAAAAGTTCATCACACTCCCGACGGTGGATAATAATAAGAAGGAAATCAATCAAGCAATCTTGCCGCTGGGAACTCACCGTAGATGGAAGAGAAGTGGGAAGAAGTTAATCGAATAATTCTATCGGACCATTAAACTTGGTAATTATTCCATGCTGATCAGGCGACCGAAAGATCACGTGGGAAGTAGCGCTCCGTTCGGAGGTGAGAGAGATCGACGAAGAAAAGTTCTTCCGCTGTTTCACGATTCGGCATAAGCCTTTGACAACTATCAGACGGCTAGGGTGTCAAACACCTTTTAAGCTCGGTCAAAACGTCACACAGGTCGTTGCTGACATTTTCCACGTCAGCAATTCACACCAAACAGCGATATTTCATTCATCCGTCTAATCTCGGCTGTCAATCAACTTCCTTCCGGTTCAGAACGTTTTCGGAAAACAATCCCCCACCTGAGAAGATTGCCGTCGCGTCTGATCGTCCAGCCAGTCAGTTTCACCTTCATCACAGCAAATCAAATCGTTGAAATTGCCAAAATAAATCAATCACGATTCCCCCTTACCCCGCCGCACCGCAACAATCGTCGCAGCCTCTTTCGGCAAATGATCCGTCCTGAGTCGCGCCAGGTGCTAACAAATTTCCGGACGCAAAACGACACTCTGACTCTGGGAACCGGAGCGATGTGAACCTCGGTTAGATGTACTCCTTTTCTGCTTGGGCGCTGTTGCTGGGAAGGGTTCTTCAGACTACACATGTGGATGGGATGGGAACAGCAACCAACAAAGGCAAAAAATACGGAATTGCGATTAAATCAGATCATTTGCCGCAGTCGCACCGTGTAATAAGGGGCTTCTGAGCGGGCGATTAGATTATGTGCCACATCAACGAGCAAAGCTAAGGGAATATAGGATGGAGGGAAGACATGTATCCCGATGAAATCCACCTATTGGTGCGGTAATACTTGCAAGAATATTTTTTGTGCAAATAATGGAAACGGTCATATTTGACAAAATTTAGTTGGTTCTTAAAATTGATTCAAAAGAATGTTTGTATTGTCCATAACAAAGCGAGAAAAGTAAAATACACAAACACACACACGCCGGCCGGTGTTGATGCGAGGCAAGCGAAATAAATCGCGGAACGGAAAAAATAAATCGCAATTCGAATTTTCGCGGCATCAACAACGCTGCTTCTGGTGCGGTTGATGTTGCTGTTGTTACTGTTCATTGATGCTGGTATGCCTGCCTGGACTTGCTTGAGGCCCCTACTAAACGGTGTTCGATTCTCTCTGTCTCTAGCTGGGTGGGTACGATGGCCAGACATAAATAAACTGACAGGTGGAATCTGCTGCGGCAGAATTACACGCAGGATCAATCAGCCGAAGAAGATACCAACCGCGTTCACGGCGTAATAGGGGGATTAATAAAATTGTTACGTTCCCTACAGGGGAGTTTGGAGCATTTTTGGAACTGATCGTTGTCTGCCGTTTTGGTTTGGTCTTTTTGTGAAGATTGAAGTTAATTGCCAAAATGTTAGTTTACCGTTCTTCCGAAGCCCGTTTTAAATTTGTGCTGTTGCGTTACTTATCAAAAGATGAAATTAATCAAGTAATTAGCGAATATATTAAACGACAGCATAACTAGAGCAATTGAATTGAAAACTATAATAATGATATTAGGAAATTTTCAGAGATATACCAAATCAGTCAGCAGAGCAAGTGTCGATTGATAGTTCGAGAAGAAGAGGTATTAGGATGCAGATAGAAAATGAAAAACCAACAAAACAGATGTTCTATATTCTATATCAAAACAATTTGCAGATAAATGATAATGCTAATGAAATAAATTTCAAAGCAGTTGGTGCAGCGATGACATAGAGAAGTCAATAAGAATCAAGGGCAGTCAAAAAATGAGTAGAAAAGTAGTCAAAAAAATGTTAAATAGATGTCAGAGAGGAGTTGACAAAGTGTCAAAAGCGATGGAAGAGAAAAGTAAAACATATAATCAAATAAGAGTTGAAGAAAAGTTAAAATAGCCAAACAAATTTCAAAGAAGATACAAATAGGATTTGAGAAAGAGAAAATAGGAGTCCAGGAACAGAGAAGAAAAAAAAGGTCAAAGAAGTGTCCAGTTAAAAGTCAAACACAAATGAAAAATGAATCAAAGCTAGGGTAACCATATCAGGTGAGTGAAAATTCAAAACAATCGAAGACAATTGCTACCTCTCCCTCGAACGTACCTGGTGATACTCTCCCCAGGTGTTCGCCAGAATGTGTTTCGTGTGAATTCACTCACCGAACACTTCTTCGGATATAGACACACGCGGTTCTTGCTTCAACACAATCACCGAAGGCTTAATGCTGTTGTTGGATAAATCTGCAATCCTACATTGAGCAGATGAGACGAAATAATTTTAAATTATCGGCGAAAGACGGCCGAAGAGTCTTTAGCACAAAATAAACGTCGTTGAAGTAAAGTAGTACCAGCAACGGTCCAAGTAGCCTCCTTGGGCCATTCCTGTGAGCTAGGATCGAAACAACTGCATAAACTACCGTTATTTCCAAATTTCACAATTTTAGTAAAGGACATATCGTGGTTCACTCTATCAAAAGCGGCAGGTAGGTGAGTGTAGGTAATATCAGTTTGAGCGCGTCATTCCAGATTACCTGTTATGTATGATGTTAGACATGGCATGTCAGTCGTTGAAGTGGTTCCACAATCACCAGCTCGAGATAGCGCGCAAGTAAGTTATTCCATGGTAGTTGTCTCGCTTATTTCTTTTTTTTTGTGAACTGGAAACATGTTCGCGAATTTCCAGCAAAATAGAAAAATTCTTAAATAATGGATGTTCGAAAGATTTCGTACTTCCTAAACCTTAAATCCATTTGTCTCTTAGTGTTTTTGCCCGCCATCCACTTTTGTAATTTAACATGGCGAAATTCAAACAAAGAAAAATAAAGGTGAACAGGCCATTTTGAAAATTTTGACTGTTGCCGAAATTTTGACGGATATCAGCGATATCAACCGACTACCAGAGACCATCCGACGTACAATTGGGAGATTCGAATACTTTAGATTTACATTACATGGGTGCGTTTCGACTTTGTCTCATCAGAAACCGACGCTAACTTTTTGTTGGAATAGATTTAGTTTCTCGTAATCTGGTTAAAAGATAGTTTGCCTCGGAGTTTATGTTGCAATTATGGTTATGGTAGGCCGTAACTGCGACATGGACCAGAATGAATCAGACGACCTTATGAAAAAAATAGTTATGCTTTGATGATAAAAACCAGTGCAATTCAAGCAACTTTCCAGGACACCAGGATGGATAGTCTGTTCAAAACCATGACATGGTATGCTCACCCTATCAAAGCACAGCTTTTGAAAACCAGTTTCATTAAACAACGAACCGGATAAGAGTCCACGAATAATTGATGAAGAGTCAGTGTCGATTGTATGAAGAATCAGTAAAGAATAAAAAAAGATTAAGACAAGTTAACTAAGAGTCAAAGTCAAAACATAATCAAATAAGCGTCATAGAACAATCAATGACCAGTCAAAAAAGATTCAATGAAAAGTCAACAAAGTGTTAGAGAAAGTAAAAGAAGAACCAGAAAAGAGTGAAGAAAATATATAGGGGTGCAAGAAGAGGCTTGGCAAGTCAAGATGTGTCCCTGATGAGTCAAAGAGAAGTCAAAGAGGAGTCAAAAAATGTCAAAAGCGAGTCAGAGAAATGTAGAAAAAAGATCGAAGAAGCGTTAAAAAAAGTTAAAAAAGCCGAAAAGTATTCAAATAAGAATCAGAGATGGGAAAAATGAACCAATGATGAGCTCAAGAAGAACCAGAGAAGAGCCGCAGAAAATGTGAAAAAGTGATTAGTGCGAAAGAAGTTATAAAGAGTAAATAAATGTATAAATCAAGTAAAAACAGATAATATTATGAGACAAAGAGAATTTTATAAAAAAAATCAAAGTAAATTACAAAAGAGTAAAAAAATCTAGATCTAGAAGAAATAAAGTAAAACTATAAAGATTACTCTAGAAGAGTAAAAGAATACTTGAAGTAGATTAAGATGATAACCAAAGAAGACAATTCCTAAGAAGGGTCAACGAAATGTCAGTGAAGAATCAAAAAAGACACAAAAGAAGAAACGAAAATGAAAAGATGATTCAAACGAAATCCATGAGAACGATTACGCGAGAGGTATATATTAATTAATTCCTAATGCAGTGTAGTGAGCAGCGCAGCTTTACCGTCTGGAAAGAAGATCGCAACCCGTGGCAAACTGTGTCAAGAAAAAACCCGGAGATGGTATTAAGGTGTCATTTTTTTAAGTAGAATACTTCTAACGTTTCAATACTAGAGTCCCGTTTCAAAAATTTCCGCTGCAAAATATTGCCAGTTTTTAAATGCGAATAACTTTCGTTCTACTGAACGAAATCGCAATATTTGTGCAATATTTGATCTGAGATAAGCGCCCGTGTTTGAATTCAATTACGCAAAATGTACGACCGATATTAATAAAGCGAAAACGAATTTTTAGAAAATCTTTCGAAAATGACAGGCTTAATTCAAAATTTGTGAGCCTATTTCAGGCAGAGCTGTCAAAAAAGAGCATCTAAGCTTGATCACATACGGGAAAGTTACGTATATAGGTTACGCTTGCTCATTTTAAATCAGTCGATGCTCACTTGTCAAACGAGCAACTTGTTGAATGTTTTGTCCGAACGGTACAATTAGGGGTAGAATATGCATACACTGATTCAGTCAAATACGGGTAGTTTACAAATAGATGTGTCACGTGTCCGTTTTAATCATTCGAATATTAACCTATCGAGCATGTCAGTGGCTGCCTATCGTACAAAGTAAACAAAACGTTTTTCTTTCGGAGAAGATACTAGAAAAGTATTAGTGTTGATAGAAGTAATATTATTGCAAAATTTTCAATCGACTAATTCATTTTATTATACTGTTTTTGAACAATGAACATATGACAACTGGAGGAAAACAAACCCCCAAGTAGTGTGAGTGAAATGATTTGCATAGAACTTTATTGGGTTTCGGCAGTGGTGGCATTGCCTCGTACACAGTTGGACCGTGTGGGGCTTGCATGTTTTTAACTTTAGGGTCTGGCGAGCAGGAGCACCATGCTCGGTGCTTGTTGGACTTTGTATACGTGTTGTACAAAATGGAGATGAAGAAACAACGGGCGGAAATAAGGTATCGCTTCGATTTGGCATAACAATATAGCCATTTCCTCAAACGTTAAGATGGTAGCTCCGATCACTCGCTTCAAATGACTTTCGAAGAACCAGTGTAGTCGACGCCAGTGACGCTGAACGGAGAGGATGACATAACCCGTTGTTTCAGTAAGTCGCTGCTCAATTGGGGGCGATTTAACAAATATTGCAAGACTTTCTGAAACGATAACCTTCATACTCATATTTTTCTTTTTTTTTTTCATTTAGCTTAATTTATTAATTGTTTGACATTATTACTCATTAATTTCATGGTTTCTTATTATTTTTTCCAGTTTATCCCTTTAATACAATTTATTTATTTTATCAATTTTGTTCATTTTATTGTGTTCAATTTGGTTCACCAAACTTAAGGGAACCCGGGGCTATTCGGACCTACCTAAGCAAATCGCCCTTTTAGGTGGATAGATGTTAGAAAAATTACCGGTCAAAGAACCTAATTGTTAGTTTGAAATCTCAGCTACATTTTGGTGTCGTAAAAGTTCATTTCCACCATTCCATGGCAGCGCTAGGCGACGATTTTCAAAATTCTACGTTTTTCCATTCTTTTACAATGTAGGGGTAATTCGGATCTCCCTACGGGGCAATTCAGACCGTCATTTTTTAATTTTTTTTTACAATGGAATCATATTTACCTAAGAATTATTTATTGGAGAAACTCCTTAAAAAGCAAAAAGAAAAAAACTTAATCTGGTTAGTTATAAGTGTCGATTGGCCCATCATGTAGTTTCTTTGCGGTGGTATGTACAATCGTGTGCGTAGCCGCAAGCCGCTGAACGGTGGTTGATGGAATAGGGGGTCCGAATAGCCCCGTACGCTCATTTCGCACAAAGGTGGTGATCGTCTTGAAAATATCTGTGTTTTCACTCAAGCAAAAATCATTCCATAAAACAGGAGCACTAACTTTTCAATACATTTACCTGCCATTTTTCTCATTTTTATTTGTTACTTTGATCAGTGTTTTACCATTAGAATGATTTTTGTGTTGAGGATGGCAAAAAAATGAAACACGTTTTATCCATTTAAAAAAAACCAAAGAGTTAGAGTCAGCTGTCAAAATTTATGTTTTAGAACAGCGGTTCCACGAATATGTATCGCAGTCAGAAAGTCACGATTTTCTGAGAAATCGAGGGGGTCCGAATTACCTTCACTGTCTTAATAGCCCGGGGTCCCCTATTAATTTCATTCATTTTATTAATTTTATTCACCCAATTTCATTTTTTATCATTTATCTAAATTTGTTTAATTCTTTTTATTCATTTTATTGTTTCTATTCATTATAGCCTTTTTGTCATTTATTCCACTAGTTCATTTTCAAATAAATGAATAAAACGGAAAATATAATTACTGTTTCCGCACTGTTCGACGCAGTGTTTTCCAGATTAACAATAAAACTTAAGTTCGTGTTTTTTTTGCATTGTACCATTACATTATTAGACGTTACTATTAATTACACCGTACTACAAAATAAAACGAATTGAATGTAGTTTTCATGTCATCTTTTAAAGGTTATAAGTCTGGTCAAATACAATACAAAACCACATTTGATCAATTTAATATACCCTCAAAATCTTGATTTATATAAAAAATAACTAATTTTCAGAACTTTCGGTTATAAAATTTTTCTACGTTTGCATTATCGAACCGATTTCCAAATCTTTTTTTTCTGAAAAAAAAGAAAAATTACCTTTTCAACAGTATGCTAGGTTAAGCTCTTTTGTTAAAAATACTTTGCGGTTTTGGGACAATAATATGAAATCAACCATAATTTTACGTTTTTGTTATAAAAAATATAAAAATTGCTTTACATTTGTATAAAGAAATTTAATGTTTTAATAAAAATTTTAAGAGAACATTTAATTCCGCACCCTATTTATCATCAAAATCGGTTGAAAAATGGCAGTTATCATTTTTTTTTTCAAATTAAGAACTTGCTTGCATGAACTTTTAAGGGGATAGTCCCATATGATTTTTTATGCCAAAAAATAGTCAAGATTTTGAGGGTATACAACATTTTTCATACATTAATTTGTGTTCAATTTGATGAGATCTACAACCTATACTAGGTTACTTGAGAAGTACAAAATCACTGTAGCACCGTGTTATTGTTAAATTTCTGTAGCAGCGAAAATAATGGTTTTATTACAGTACATTTCTATTCGGGAGGCTATTCGTATTTTCGTATTATTTATATTCGTATTCGTGTGAATTTCAAAGTTTGTATAACTTTTACTTAATTACTGTTAAGAATGCTATTCCTGAACATGATTGAAGCAACTTATGCCGACAAATACCATTTTGTCCGAGGTTTTAGTTACTTGGTTTATACCTTAACAGATTCAAAATCTTCAAAACATGAGCTCATCAGTTACACAACGCTCCTTTCAGAGCAAAACAAACCAACTTGGCTAGACCCTGAATCAACTTTGGTCGGCAATAAATCATCGTAAAATTCACTCACTCACACACTCCGACAAAATACTGCATCGAATATGCATCCGTTCTTTCGTACGACCTTCTCCGGTATTGTGATTCCGATGTGATGAGCTGCTGCTTCAGGTTGAAAACAAAACCACCTACCGCCAGGCGACAAACAGTGCACATACACACACTCACACACCCACATACAACCTGTGTTCGGCGGTAGGCAGCATGTGCAAACAACACGTCACTTGTTTATATTATTTTGCTCCGCCGTCGCTCGTCTGTGGGAACTTGGTGTGACGACAATCGGCAAAGGTTTTGCGCCTGTTCGGAATCGGAGTAAGTGACGATGTTTGTTTTGTATGTTAACCGGAGGGTTTTGCGTGATTGGAGGGTGTTGATGCTGATACTTAATTACCTTTATTTATTTGAAAACAATCTACTGAACGCCGAGGTTTTGGACAAAATTATAGATAAAAAGATTTTACTATACGAAAAAGTAAACAACTTCAAAAGGGTTGCCAATTTTTCAGAAAGCTATTAAAAGCATAACCCTTAACGCCTATAACATCTCGCGTGTTTTTTTTGTAAACGGCCGTTAACGGCATACTGGTAAAATTCCGGACAAACCGTAACTCGACGAGAACGGTTGTTAACATTAATGAAAGCGAAATGTTTTCTATTTCTTTTACTTCGGTGATTTATAATCCGTCTGTTTGTCCGGAATTTCCCCTCAAAGTGAATTTTGACAGTATGCTTATTGGCCCTTTTCAAAAAACGCGTGAGACCCTATTTATTTCTGCCGGACGCAGCAAGAGGGCATGAGCATTCAACGTCGCGAATTGTGAGTAATTGAATTGCAACAGGTGATGAAACCAATTGCAGTAAATTGCATCAGCCTAAATTCTATAATTACAGTTGCACGAAGGAGTATTGTGATCTGCCAAGTCTTTAGGTAAAGGTAAGCTGACCAACTCTGACGAAAAAATCCGTACACCATACCACAACGGAGCGAAATCGTTCACCACGCTCAGGCAAACGGTTCGCATAGTGTACGGATTTTTTCGTCAGAGTTGGTCAGCTTAGGTAAAGGTAATGCTGTCATGTTTATTGCAATAGTTTCGGTTTGATTATACTCAACAATTGCCTTTGTTAAGGATTTGTTATAGGATGAAGTGGAGTTTGAAATGTGTATCCTTATACGTATCTTGAAATTTTAATCACACATTCAGTTAATATTATTTGCTTTTGTCATTTACAAGCAATACGAAAAGCAATGATTCAATGAGACCTCCTTGCGTGATGAGTATCCGTTACGGTCGTACCCACATTGCAGGATTGTACAAATTTGCTCTCAAATAACTTTTTTTTTTCGTATGGCTTTCCTAACTCACTCTGTCAACCAAATTATTACCGATTGCTACCGACAGTGCACCAAACTTGCCTAACTTCTTCGCAGCCCAAGGGGAAATAAACCTGCCCAAAAACTTGGCAGATTCCGAACGGGAAGGAAACTTTAGCTGTTATAACGATCCAACCGGGAGGGGCAGCTCTTTCTTGTGACATCGACATTGCGCTACAACCTGTGCTAAGCGCAAAAACGAATAAAAAGGAACTTTAGCCGTTTTTTGTGGGGATGTACAACAACTTTTTACCGATTGGTTTTCGCTTTTCCGCTCCTGTTCTGTTGGAACGAGGACGAAACTAGCGCCAGGCAGTTTCAGCTACTATCGGAACTAGTTACCAGCATCGGAAAACTTGCGGCGGCAGCTACAAAGTTTCCACTGGTCTGATGCTACCGAAGCGTGCGGGGGTGGTGGAGATAGGGAAGACCACTCGCCGTTTCAAGTGGTTAAAAGTTGCCAGCCTGTGACTCACCGTTCGTTCTCCGATTCTCCTCCGGTAAAGCAAATTTGGTGTGACACTTGTCGAAATCAAATTAGCACTCACTTCTGCTCGGCACAGTTTGGTTTGAAGGTAGCGCTAGTCTACCCCACCCGACGGACTGATCTTAGTGCGAAATAAAATAAAAAAAAGGGAGTAACTCCGTCCGTTTAAGTTCGCAACCGGATTCGGACTGGTGCTGCAGCCGTGTGCTGGTAAATATATAGCGACGATGTGTGAGATTGTTTGTTTTTTTGTGCGCTCCCGAAGTGTTTCGTACAATGCTATCGCTATCAGTTCGATCGTCTAAGGTTCGCCAACTGTTTCGCCTCGCGAGGGAATTTACTCTCGTGGTTTATGATTACTCATCAAAAACTGGAGTGGCGGATGGCAGTCGGGGACTCGATGGTAGTAACAAGGCAGACCAAATTACAAATTAGTGCTAGACGTTCAGTTCTTGATTAGTCAGACTGAAACGTGATACAGCTTGTTGAGTTAGTAGCTCTTTAAGCGTAATACAAAAACAATGATTAACAGAGATGACAATTAAATCTATGCAGATTTTAATTATAATTACCAAAGATGGTGCAATTGCAATCAAGCGAATTCCAGGAATTTTAAAGGAGACTGCACTTTTTATCGCTATGCAACGAATAGTTTAAATCATTGGCGTAGCTAGAAAATTGTATTGGGGTTGGAGGGACGGTGGCAATTTTCTATAAGTCATTATATAATTAAAAAACTGCAAACACAAAGGTTCAGTTTAGAACAGCATTTTAGTCCACTTAACAAAAAAATTCCTTTTCAAAGTTGATGAATTCGAAGGCAAATGACAGTTACTTAAATCTTCTGAATACTGCCGTTACATTTATACTCTCGCCTTGGTGGCCCATCGAGATGTGTGAAACTCAGAAGCAAAAAATGAGCTTCGGTCAAATACGATTGCCGTTGACTTTTAGTCTTCCCGTGTTAGACCAAATAATCGCAATGCGGAATATTAACTGAAGATGAAAATAGAGTTAAACTTACGGAAGTCGTCTGTATTCAGTACCGTAATATCAACAATACATTGAGTCGTTTACGAACTCTGAACTCTTACAAAGCTTCTTTGAATGCACTTCAATCGATTACTTTGAGCGGCGTTGTATGGCACCCATCCTTGTACAGCGTACTCCACAATGCTTCGGGCCAGTGCGCAGTATATAAATTTCTGTGCGTAGTATTTCTCGAATTCATCAGTGTTTCGTTTCAAAAAGCCCAATGTTGCAAAAGCTTTAGCCGTTGTCGCAGTGATGTGATCGGAGAAGTAAATTCTTCATAACATTCCCAGGTGGCGGATAAAATCCACCCTTTCGATGACTTGAAGGGAATATTCGCAGTGCCTTAGAGTTGTGGAACGCCCAAAACCCACCATCTTACATTTATCGACGTTGATCTGCATTCCGCCACTTTGAGCACCATTCTTCAATCTTGACTGTATCACACAGCAGCCATATTTTGTCAGCATCTTCTCGTAGAGCTCGTGCTCGAGTTTTAGCCGTCGATTGTTGCCGCTCATCGCGGTTTGGGAAGTTCTGTACCTTGTATGTATGCAGTCCAGCTCTCTTCTTTGCATTCTGGACGTAGCTCTGCGACATGCCGATCTTTTTAGCCAAATCACGGCTTGAGACGTTGGGATTTGCTTTAATCATCCGCTTCACCTTTCCCTCTGTCTTTTTGTTCTCCGGTCCCGGTTTTCTTCCAGCTCCTTTGCCGTGGTCCAACGTCAACCGCTCCTGGAACCGCTTCAACACTCTGGAGACGGTTGAATGGTGAATGTTCAACATGTTTCCCAACTGCCGGTGCGACAGGTCAGGAAATTTCAGGTGTTTGGAAGGAATTTGTTCTCTCGACTCGCGTTGGTTCACCTCCATTTTCGTTGAATCGAAAAACACGACTTCGAGTTTGACAGCATGTAAACAATACACATCAATGAGAAAGTGTGCAAAATTTGGTTGATTTGTACCCAATGGTAAAAAAGTTACGCCCTGTTGAATGTGTCGCAATAATTTCGTGTTCGCCCTTTATGCACTAGTTTCGTGCGTAAATGACCAAAAAATACTCCGCAAGTACCAACCAACTGAGTCGGCATTTTAGGTTTATTGGTAAATCGGCTATAGTTCTCGAAATTAAACAAAGTTCAAAATGCATATTACTTCATTTATTCCAAGCGTCGGTTAAATTTTAGGATGAGTTTAAGTAAAACGCTTTTTTCCATTTCTTCACAATTTTCTTCTTATCCTTCACCCCTTATTTGGTCTTTCGAAGTTTGCACCTCATCATGACCCAATAGGTTTCGATTGCGCGGAGCTCAGGATAATTTCGTGAGTTCAAATCCTTAAGGCACAAAGTCCACATAATAGGCCGCATAGCATTCCTGCACGGTTTTGGAGCAGTGAGATGAAGCCAAGTTGGACCAAAACAACGGTCTTTGATCGTGCTGTCTCAAAATGATTGATAATCTGAATACAACCCAAGTAAAAAAATGTCATCTTCGTTCAGCTGGGACTAGAAGGTGTTCTTCTGGAACGGAAAGCAGCGTGGTGGATATTACAAATTTCTCAGGACGTGATAACGTGACGTAGATTACACAGGCTTGAGTAAATAAAGTACGAGCATGATTGCCTACTGCGACCGTTTCACGCAGGAGTTTCTCGTCTACGTACCCGCGCATGCAGTGAAAATCGACGGTGTGGTTACCAAGTCGGATTTGAACTCTGAAGGGTTAGTTACTTCAAGTACCCTTTCAGTAAACTTTGGAGAGCTTAAGAATAAAGTCTGTTCCACTTAGAATCCGGATGCTTTATTAAATTTATAGCAATACCTCAAATAACCGGATTTGCGATATTTTAACAGAGATTTTTTTTTTAAAGTACACATGTTTCAGTGATTGATGCTCCGTTGAGATTGTGTCCGATGGAAGACGTTCTTTTTCTTTGATCCTGCTCGAAGACCCAACGGGGTCAATTCGAAATACCGTCAAAAATTTTAAAATTACCCTTCCTACTGTGAGAGATGTCCCCAAACGGTTTCACGATCGCCCTAGTATGACCCGGAAGGTTCAAAATAGCCGTCGTGTTGGAACTTTAGATCAGCAGCTGAGTTTTGACATCGAACTAGGGAAACTCAGAACTCTTGGATCGGGATGTTGTCCAAAAAAATGATGACCACAGTAATACTGCTATAAGGATCCATCTGCGTAGAGGTTACCGTTTATTTCGTGCCTTCAAGCAGCCGAACAGGATAATGAAGCAGCATCTATTGACTAGTTTTCTCGCACGGAAACTACACGACTGGATTTTGATATCAACATTGGGTAATGTCTTCAGTAAATTTAGAATTGTTTCCGCCGATTAATTCGCCTGGAACAAATGATCTGGCCAGATATTTGCAGTTGCGGACAGAAAACCAAGTTTTTATCACTAACAAACACAATGCACTTGAAGCAGTAGGAACTAGAATGCCTGGATAAATGCACTCTATAGTTCACAAAGGTTCAGTGAAGTTCTGGCCAGATGTGGCTAGTTGACACTACAGTCTGGCAGTTCTACAGTAGTACCACAACAATAAGATGAATTTCTTCGACAAGCATATCGTAACTGGTAACTGTCGATTATTCCACCCAATCCATAAACTTATTGAAAACTGGGAAGACGACCCAAGACATTGAATGCTCTTCTAGATATTTATCCAGATATTGAGCCAGAACCAGTGCCAAAGCAAGAGCCAGAGCAACAGCCAGAGTCACAGGCAGAGTCACCGACTCAGGCAGAGCTAGAGCCACAGGAGGAGCCAGAGCTACAGGCTGAGCCAGAGCCACAGGCATAGCCAGAGCCAGGGCTACAGCAGAGCTAGAGCCACAGGCTGAGCCAGAGCCGCAGGCAGAGTCAGAGCCACAGGAAGAGCTAGAGTCACAGGCAGAGCCAGAGCCACAGGCAGAGCTAGAGCCACAGGCAGAACCAGAGCCACCGGTAGAGCCAGAGCCACAGGTAGAGCCAGAGCCACAGGCAGAACCAGAGCCACAGGCAGAACCAGAGCCATAGACATCAACAGAGCTACAGGCAAAGCCAGAGCCACAGGCAGAGCCAGAGCCACAGGCAGAGCCAGAGCTACAAGCAGATCCAGCGCTGCAGGCAGAGTCAGAGCCCGAGCCACAGGCAGAGCCAGAGCCACAGGTAGAGCCAGAGCCACAGGCAGAGCCACAGACAGAGTCAGAGCCACAGGCACAAACAGAGCTAGAGCTATAGCCGGAGACAGAGCCACAGGCAGAACCAGAGCCACAGGCAGAGCCATTCCTTTTCAAAGTTGATGAATTCGAAGGCAAATGACAGTTACTTAAATCTTCTGAATACTGCCGTTACATTTATACTCTCGCCTTGGTGGCCCATCGAGATGTGTGAAACTCAGAAGCAAAAAATGAGCTTCGGTCAAATACGATTGCCGTTGACTTTTAGTCTTCCCGTGTTAGACCAAATAATCGCAATGCGGAATATTAACTGAAGATGAAAATAGAGTTAAACTTACGGAAGTCGTCTGTATTCAGTACCGTAATATCAACAATACATTGAGTCGTTTACGAACTCTGAACTCTTACAAAGCTTCTTTGAATGCACTTCAATCGATTACTTTGAGCGGCGTTGTATGGCACCCATCCTTGTACAGCGTACTCCACAATGCTTCGGGCCAGTGCGCAGTATATAAATTTCTGTGCGTAGTATTTCTCGAATTCATCAGTGTTTCGTTTCAAAAAGCCCAATGTTGCAAAAGCTTTAGCCGTTGTCGCAGTGATGTGATCGGAGAAGTAAATTCTTCATAACATTCCCAGGTGGCGGATAAAATCCACCCTTTCGATGACTTGAAGGGAATATTCGCAGTGCCTTAGAGTTGTGGAACGCCCAAAACCCACCATCTTACATTTATCGACGTTGATCTGCATTCCGCCACTTTGAGCACCATTCTTCAATCTTGACTGTATCACACAGCAGCCATATTTTGTCAGCATCTTCTCGTAGAGCTCGTGCTCGAGTTTTAGCCGTCGATTGTTGCCGCTCATCGCGGTTTGGGAAGTTCTGTACCTTGTATGTATGCAGTCCAGCTCTCTTCTTTGCATTCTGGACGTAGCTCTGCGACATGCCGATCTTTTTAGCCAAATCACGGCTTGAGACGTTGGGATTTGCTTTAATCATCCGCTTCACCTTTCCCTCTGTCTTTTTGTTCTCCGGTCCCGGTTTTCTTCCAGCTCCTTTGCCGTGGTCCAACGTCAACCGCTCCTGGAACCGCTTCAACACTCTGGAGACGGTTGAATGGTGAATGTTCAACATGTTTCCCAACTGCCGGTGCGACAGGTCAGGAAATTTCAGGTGTTTGGAAGGAATTTGTTCTCTCGACTCGCGTTGGTTCACCTCCATTTTCGTTGAATCGAAAAACACGACTTCGAGTTTGACAGCATGTAAACAATACACATCAATGAGAAAGTGTGCAAAATTTGGTTGATTTGTACCCAATGGTAAAAAAGTTACGCCCTGTTGAATGTGTCGCAATAATTTCGTGTTCGCCCTTTATGCACTAGTTTCGTGCGTAAATGACCAAAAAATACTCCGCAAGTACCAACCAACTGAGTCGGCATTTTAGGTTTATTGGTAAATCGGCTATAGTTCTCGAAATTAAACAAAGTTCAAAATGCATATTACTTCATTTATTCCAAGCGTCGGTTAAATTTTAGGATGAGTTTAAGTAAAACGCTTTTTTCCATTTCTTCACAATTTTCTTCTTATCCTTCACCCCTTATTTGGTCTTTCGAAGTTTGCACCTCATCATGACCCAATAGGTTTCCATTGCGCGGAGCTCAGGATAATTTCGTGAGTTCAAATCCTTAAGGCACAAAGTCCACATAATAGGCCGCATAGCATTCCTGCACGGTTTTGGAGCAGTGAGATGAAGCCAAGTTGGACCAAAACAACGGTCTTTGATCGTGCTGTCTCAAAATGATTGATAATCTGAATACAACCCAAGTAAAAAAATGTCATCTTCGTTCAGCTGGGACTAGAAGGTGTTCTTCTGGAACGGAAAGCAGCGTGGTGGATATTACAAATTTCTCAGGACGTGATAACGTGACGTAGATTACACAGGCTTGAGTAAATAAAGTACGAGCATGATTGCCTACTGCGACCGTTTCACGCAGGAGTTTCTCGTCTACGTACCCGCGCATGCAGTGAAAATCGACGGTGTGGTTACCAAGTCGGATTTGAACTCTGAAGGGTTAGTTACTTCAAGTATCCTTTCAGTAAACTTTGGAGAGCTTAAGAATAAAGTCTGTTCCACTTAGAATCCGGATGCTTTATTAAATTTATAGCAATACCTCAAATAACCGGATTTGCGATATTTTAACAGAGATTTTTTTTTTAAAGTACACATGTTTCAGTGATTGATGCTCCGTTGAGATTGTGTCCGATGGAAGACGTTCTTTTTCTTTGATCCTGCTCGAAGACCCAACGGGGTCAATTCGAAATACCGTCAAAAATTTTAAAATTACCCTTCCTACTGTGAGAGATGTCCCCAAACGGTTTCACGATCGCCCTAGTATGACCCGGAAGGTTCAAAATAGCCGTCGTGTTGGAACTTTAGATCAGCAGCTGAGTTTTGACATCGAACTAGGGAAACTCAGAACTCTTGGATCGGGATGTTGTCCAAAAAAATGATGACCACAGTAATACTGCTATAAGGATCCATCTGCGTAGAGGTTACCGTTTATTTCGTGCCTTCAAGCAGCCGAACAGGATAATGAAGCAGCATCTATTGACTAGTTTTCTCGCACGGAAACTACACGACTGGATTTTGATATCAACATTGGGTAATGTCTTCAGTAAATTTAGAATTGTTTCCGCCGATTAATTCGCCTGGAACAAATGATCTGGCCAGATATTTGCAGTTGCGGACAGAAAACCAAGTTTTTATCACTAACAAACACAATGCACTTGAAGCAGTAGGAACTAGAATGCCTGGATAAATGCACTCTATAGTTCACAAAGGTTCAGTGAAGTTCTGGCCAGATGTGGCTAGTTGACACTACAGTCTGGCAGTTCTACAGTAGTACCACAACAATAAGATGAATTTCTTCGACAAGCATATCGTAACTGGTAACTGTCGATTATTCCACCCAATCCATAAACTTATTGAAAACTGGGAAGACGACCCAAGACATTGAATGCTCTTCTAGATATTTATCCAGATATTGAGCCAGAACCAGTGCCAAAGCAAGAGCCAGAGCAACAGCCAGAGTCACAGGCAGAGTCACCGACTCAGGCAGAGCTAGAGCCACAGGAGGAGCCAGAGCTACAGGCTGAGCCAGAGCCACAGGCATAGCCAGAGCCAGGGCTACAGCAGAGCTAGAGCCACAGGCTGAGCCAGAGCCGCAGGCAGAGTCAGAGCCACAGGAAGAGCTAGAGTCACAGGCAGAGCCAGAGCCACAGGCAGAGCTAGAGCCACAGGCAGAACCAGAGCCACCGGTAGAGCCAGAGCCACAGGTAGAGCCAGAGCCACAGGCAGAACCAGAGCCACAGGCAGAACCAGAGCCATAGACATCAACAGAGCTACAGGCAAAGCCAGAGCCACAGGCAGAGCCAGAGCCACAGGCAGAGCCAGAGCTACAAGCAGATCCAGCGCTGCAGGCAGAGTCAGAGCCCGAGCCACAGGCAGAGCCAGAGCCACAGGTAGAGCCAGAGCCACAGGCAGAGCCACAGACAGAGTCAGAGCCACAGGCACAAACAGAGCTAGAGCTATAGCCGGAGACAGAGCCACAGGCAGAACCAGAGCCACAGGCAGAGCCAGAGCCACAGGCAGAACCAGAGCCGCAGGTAGAGCCAGAGCCACAGGCAGAACCAGAGCCAGAGCCACAGGCAGCACCAGAGCTACAGGCAGCGCCAGAGCTACAGGCAGAGCTCGAGCCAGACCCACAGGCAGAGCCAGAACCACAGGCAGAGCCAGAGCCACAGGCAGAGCCACAGACAGAGTCAGAGCCACAGGCACAAACAGAGCTAGAGCTTTAGCCGGAGCCAGAGCCACAGGCAGAACCAGAGCCACAGCCAGAGCCAGAGCCACAGGCAGAACCAGAGCCAGAGCCACAGCCAGCACCAGAGCTACAGGCAGCGCCAGAGCTACAGGCAGAGCTAGAGCCAGAGCCACATGCAGAGCCAGAGCCACAGGCAGAGCCAGAGCCACAGGCAGAGCCAGAGCCACAGGCAGAGCCAGAGCCACAAATAGAGCTAGAGCTACAGGCGGAGCCAGAGCCAAAGGCAGAACCAGAGCCAGAGCCACAGGCAGAACCAGAGCCAGAGCCACAGGCAACACCAGAGCTACAGGCAGCGCCAGAGCTACATGCAGAGCCAAAGCCACAGGCTGAGCCAGAGCCACAGGCAGAGCCAGAGCCACAGGCAGAGTCAGAGCAAGAGCCACAAACAGCGCTAGAGCTACAGCCGGAGCTAGGGCCACAGGCAGAACCAGAGCCACAGGCAGAGCCAGAGCCACAGGCAGCACCAGCGCTACAAGCAGCGCCAGATCTACAGGCAGAGCTAGAGCCAGACCTACAGGCTGAGCCAGAGCCAAAACCACAGGCAGAGCCAGAGCCATAGCCAGAGCCACAGGCAGAGCCAGAGCCACAGGCAGAGCCAGAGCCACAGGCAGAGCCAGAGCCACAGACAGATTCAGAGCCACAGGCACAAACAGAGCTAGAGCTATAGCCGGAGTCAGAGCCACAGGCAGAACCAGAGCCACAGGCAGAGCCAGAGCCACAGGCAGAACCAGAGCCAGAGCCACAGCCAGCACCAGAGCTACAGGCAGCTACAGGCAGAGCTAGAGCCAGAGCCACAGGCAGAGCCAGAGCCAAAGGCAGAGTCAGAGCCACAGGCAGAGCCAGAGCCACAAATAGAGCTAGAGCTACAGGCGGAGCCAGAGCCAAAGGCAGAACCAGAGCCAGAGCCACAGGCAGAACCAGAGCCAGAGCCACAGGCAACACCAGAGCTACAGGCAGCGCCAGAGCCACAGGCAGAGTCAGAGCCACAGGCAGAGCCAGAGCCACAGGCAGAGTCAGAGCAAGAGCCACAAACAGCGCTAGAGCTACAGCCGGAGCTAGGGCCACAGGCAGAACCAGAGCCACAGGCAGAGCCAGAGCCACAGGCAGCACCAGCGCTACAAGCAGCGCCAGATCTACAGGCAGAGCTAGAGCCAGACCTACAGGCTGAGCCAGAGCCAAAACCACAGGCAGAGCCAGAGCCACAGCCAGAGCCACAGGCAGAACCAGAGCCACAGGCAGAACCAGAGCCACAGGCAGAGCCAGGGCTACAGCCAGAGCCACATGTAGAGCCAGAGCCAAAGGCAGAACCAGCGCCACAGGAAGAGCCCGAGCCACAGGCAGAGTCAGAGCCACAGGCAGAGCCAGAGCCACAGGCAGAGCCAGGGCTACAGGCAGAGCTAGAGCCACAGGAGGAGACAGAGCTACAGGTTGAGCCAGAGCCACAGGTAGAGCTAAAGCCACAGGCAGAGCCAGAGCCACAGGCAAAGCCAGAGCCACAGGCATTGCCAGAGCCGCAGGCAGAGCTAGAGTCACAGGCAGAGCCAGAGCCACAGGCAGAGCTAGAGCCACAGGCAGAACCAGAGCCACAGGCAGCGCCAGAGCTACAGGCAAAGCCAGAGCCACAGGGAGAGCCACAAGCAGAGCCAGAGCTACAAGCAGATCCAGCGCTGCAGGCAGAGTCAGAGCCCGAGCCACAGGCTGAGCCAGAGCCACAGATACAGCCAGAGCCACAGGCAGAGCCAGAGCCACAGACAGAGTCAGAGCCACAGGCACAAACAGAGCTAGAGCTTTAGCCGGAGCCAGAGCCACAGGCAGAGCCAGAGCCACAGGCAGAACCAGAGCCAGAGCCACAGCCAGCATCAGAGCTACAGGCAGTGCCAGAGCTACAGGCAGAGCTAGAGCCAGAGCCACAGGCTGAGCCAGAGCCACATGCAGAGCCACAGGCAGAGCCAGAGCCACAGGCAGAGCCAGAGCCAAAGGCAGAGTCAGAGCCATAGGCAGAGTCAGAGCCACAGGCAGAGCCAGAGCCAGAGCCACAGGCAGAGCCAGAGCCACAAATAGAGCTAGAGCTACAGACGGAGCCAGAGCCAAAGGCAGAACCAGAGCCAGAGCCACAGGCAGAACCAGAGCCAGAGCCACAGGCAACACCAGAGCTACAGGCAGCGCCAGAGCTACATGCAGAGCCAGAGTCACAGGCTGAGCCAGAGCCACAGGCAGAGCCAGAGCCACAGGCAGAGTCAGAGCCACGGGCAGAGTCAGAGCAAGAGCCACAAACAGCGCTAGAGCTACAGCCGGAGCTAGAGCCACAGGCAGAACCAGAGCCACAGGCAGAACCAGAGCCACATGCAGAGCCAGAGCCAGAGCCACAGGCAGAACCAGAGCCAGAGCCACAGGCAACACCAGAGCTACAGGCAGCGCCAGAGCTACATGCAGAGCCAGAGTCACAGGCTGAGCCAGAGCCACAGGCAGAGCCAGAGCCACAGGCAGAGTCAGAGCCACGGGCAGAGTCAGAGCAAGAGCCACATACAGCGCTAGAGCTACAGCCGGAGCTAGAGCCACAGGCAGAACCAGAGCCACAGGCAGAACCAGAGCCACATGCAGAGCCAGGGCTACAGGCAGAGCTAGAGACACAGGAGGAGACAGAGCTACAGGTTGAGCCAGAGCCACAGGCAGAGCCAAAGGCAGAGTCAGAGCCACAGGCAGAGTCAGAGCCACAGGCAGAGCCAGAGCCATAGGCAGAGCCAGAGCCACAGGCAGAACCAGAGCCAGAGCCAGAGGCAGCACCAGGGCTACAGGCAGCGCCAGAGCTACAGCCAGAGCCAGAGCCAAAGCCACAGGCTGAGCCCGAGCCACAGGCAGAGCCAGAGCCACAGGCAGAACCAGCGCCACAGCCAGAGCCAGAGCCACAGGCAGAGCCACAGGCAGAACCAGAGCTAGCGCCAGTGCTAGAGGCAGAGACAGAGCAAAAGCCATGGCCATAGCGAAAGTCAGAGCCAAACCAGAGCCAGAACCAAACCTAGAGCTAGAGTTAGAGTCAGAGTAAGAATCAGAGCCAGAGCTAGAGCAAACGCCATGGCCAGAGCCAGAACCAGGACCAGAGCCACAGCCAAAACCAAAGTCAGAACCAAAACCAGAGCTAGAGCTACAGCTCCATCTACAGCCAGAGTCAGAGTCAGGACAATAGCCAGAGCTAGAGCCACAGTTGAAGCTACAGCCGAGGCTGTAGTCAGAAGCAGAGCCAGATCTAGAGCCAGAAGCAGACCTACAACTAGTGCCATAATCAGGGCGATGGACAGAACCATAGACAAAATCAAAGCCAGACACAAATTTTTCGTCAGGGCCATAACCAGAGCTTGCTTCAAGAGAAATGCCATCCTAAAATTTGGAAGTGGTCGTTAGCCACTACTCGTTGTCTATCTTACCTGCCGAACAGACCCTAGATGGCAGGGCGGCCTATATGCTCTACCATTGATTTTGGGTTTGTGTGCGTTTTATATAAACCAAAACTAACTATAAATAACCGCCCTAACTCCTAAAATTCTGCATGCTGCTGCAGCTTATCTCGCCATCTCGCTGCTGCTACTTAACGGAAAAGCGGCGGGGATAAATCGTACTCTGACCGACCGGGACTACAATGGTCGAGTACCATTGGCGGTCTTTTAATGCCATTTTTGCTTGACTCTGAAACTGAATGAGGTTCTAACCCCACCGCTGTCAGTTCATACATTTTGACAGCAGGTAGGTTTAGAACCTGACTCAGTTTCAGGGTCAAGCAAAAATGCCATTAAAATCTTTCACATTTCCCTTAAAGACGCTGAATCCCTCTGGATAAAGACTCGTCATCTCTATGGTTTGTCTACCATTTATCTGCCAGTGTCATTCCAATCGAGCACGAGACCTGTCAGAGGCACTCAATCTGAAGAAAACCGCTTCTAATGCTCCTGAAACAAGGGTCATTGGCAGGTCTCGTGCTGACAGATAAATAGTAAACAAACGATAAAGATGGCGAGTCTTTATGTAGAGGGATCGTTAATTTTCCTATTCTAACCCCACCTGCCGTCAAAATGTATGAACTGACAGCGGTGGGGTTAGAACCTGGCTCAGTTTCGCTTCAAGCAAACCGACATTGCATAGATCTGATTTACCTCACTTGTTTGACAGTTCATAGAACTTGTTTACATGCACGAGAAATTGGGAACGAATCGCTTTTAAATTCTAACACCTTGTAAACAAACCAGTTGAACTATCATTATGTTCGCTGATTGCGTCATCAAGGAATATATCGATGATACGTCTCCCAACCTTTGAACGGAACGGATCGTTATATTTCACAGTGGTGTTCGGTGTGTGAATTTCAGTGATTCAAGGTCATCCTTTGTTCGTTCGTTAGCTGCCATTCTGCTGGTGCCGGCAGTAAATCCAGTACATTGTTTTCGCTGGTGCGGAACAATCGACGTTGTTTGCAGATAAGTTTTGCTTTATTTTTTTTCCTCGTTTGCTTTCTTTCCTTTTCCCTACTTTTACTCTACCTTGTAATCAAATAATAAGACACATTCCCGTTTATATAACGCTCTGCCCTCGTGCTTAAATGGCCGAGGGCGAAATACCATCTGATGTAATCATGGAAGTCCCTGATCCCCCTAATACTCGCATTGCTCCCCGTATAAAGCAGTACCCAGAAGGTTCCTCTGGGCCATGGGTGGTATATTTTCGGACCGGAGAGAAACCGGTTAATATATTAAAACTTTCTCGAGATCTGACTGCTAATTACTCGGCCGTAACTCAGATAACACGTGTTCGGGCAAACAAGATACGTGTTCTAGTGAATGATCTCGGGCAGGCAAACGCGATTGCTTGCTGTGAGCGCTTTACGCGGGAATTTAAAGCGTACGTGCCTTGTGTGGCCTGTGAAATCGATGGGGTAGTGTCCGAACCGGGCCTGAAATGCGAAGAACTGTTGGAGCACGGGGTTGGCTGCTTTAAGGACCCCTCACTTGAACAGATTAAGATCTTGGAATGCAAACAATTGTATACCGCAATCACCGAGGGAGGTAAGACTACCTACTCTCTATCAGGCTCGCTTCGGGTGACATTCGCCGGGTCCTCTCTTCCCAACTACATCCTCCTTGACAAGGTTCGCCTACCAGTTCGCCTGTTTGTACCGCGGGTCATGAGCTGCAGCAATTGCAAGCAGTTGGGCCACACAGCCACATATTGTGGAAATAAGAAACGATGTGGCAAATGCGAAGGAGAGCATGAGGATGACTCTTGCGACAAAGAAACTGAAAAGTGTATTTGCTGCGGGGGCCCTTCACATGCTCTTAAATCATGTCCTGCGTACAAGCAGCGCGGGGATAAAATTAAGCGCTCCCTTAAGGAACGCTCAAGGCGTTCTTATGCAGAAATGCTAAAGAATGCTTCGCCATCTGTCCTGTCCGAAAATCCCTATGCTGGTTTGGCTAACGTTGAGGAAGAATCTGACGACCCACGAGAGGGAACATCTTTGGTTAACCCAGGGGAATCCAGGAAGAGGAGAAATCCAGCTTCCCCTACATTGCCTCGTAAGGGTGCCAAGGTGTCGTCCACTCAGAGTGCGCCATCTACAACCAATAAATCCAACGGAAGTGATGCACAAAAACCGAAGCAATTTGCACCAGGACTTGGAAATATTAATTCTAACAAGGAGTACCCACCACTTCCAGGGACATCCAAAACCCCAAGTGTCCCCTTTTTTCAAACAGATACTCAGTCCAGTAGCGGACTAATGAAATTTTCTGACATAGTGGACTTAATTTTCACAGCTTTCAATGTTACTGATCCTCTTAAAAGCATTCTGATACATTTTCTCCCTATGGTGCAAACATTTTTGAAACAGTTGACTGCTAAATGGCCCCTCCTTGCAGCGATCGTATCCTTCGATGGCTAAGTCATCGAACGAGGTCACCGATTCGATCACTGTTCTACAGTGGAACAGCAGAAGTATCCTCCCGAAAATCGATTCCTTTAAATTTTTACTAAATAGTTTAAAATGTGATGCTTTCGCATTATGTGAAACTTGGTTAACTTCCGATATAAATCTCAACTTCCACGACTTTAATATAATTCGTCTGGATCGAGAAAACCCTTACGGAGGAGTACTTTTGGGGATTAAAAAGTGCTATTCTTTCAACCGAATTAACCTCCCTTCGACACCAGGCATTGAAATTGTCGCTTGTCAAGTTTTAATCAAAGGTAAAGACATTTGCATTGCTTCCATCTACATTCCTCCTAGAGCCTCGGTAGGGCACCGAACGCTTTGTAATATCACGGAATCCTTACCGGCACCGCGGCTAGTTCTGGGAGACTTTAACTCGCACGGTACGGTATGGGGCTGTCTTCATGATGATAATAGATCAACATTAATCCAAGATCTTTGCGATAATTTCAACATGACCATCTTAAACACGGGAGAAATGACGCGGATTCCTACACCACCAGCACGCGCAAGCGCGTTGGATTTGTCGCTTTGCTTGACATCGCTACAGTTAGATTGCATGTGGAAGGTGATCCCTGATCCCCACGGTAGCGATCATTTGCCTATCGTGATTTCAATTGCTAACGGTTCAAGACCATCGGAAACAATCAATGACTCATATGACCTCACACGGAACATTGATTGGAAGAGTTACGCGACCGCGATATCCGTTAAAATCGAATCCACTCAAGAACTTCCTCCGGAGGAAGAGTACAGGTTTTTGGCTGGCTTGATTCTCGACAGTGCGAATCAAGCTCAGACTAAACCAGTACCCAGCGCGAATACCCATGGACGATCTCCCACCCTGTGGTGGGATAAAGAGTGCTCAGAGCTGTACGCGGAAAAGTCCACTGCATATAAGGCCTTCCGGGAAGACGGGTTACCCGCTAGCTATCAACAGTACGCGTCGTTAGAAAGGCGAATGAAGAGTCTAATGAAAGCCAAAAAACGCAGTTATTGGCGCCGGTTCGTCGACGGGTTAACGAGAGAAACAGCGATGAGCACTCTTTGGGGTACGGCTCGACGTATGCGTAACCGTAATAGTACCAACGAGAACGTAGAATATTCAAACCGTTGGATATTCGCTTTCGCCATGAAGATCTGTCCGGACTCTGTCCCGGTACAGAAAACGTGCCGCGCCGCGTCTCCTCACGATACCGCGAACGAAACACCGTTTTCGATGGTGGAGTTCTCACTTGCTCTCTTATCGTGCAACAATAACGCCCCAGGGTTAGACAGAATCAAATTCAACTTGCTGAAGAATCTGCCTGACACTGCAAAAAGGCGCTTGTTGAATTTATTTAACAAGTTTCTTGAGGGTAACATTGTCCCTTATGAATGGAGGCAAGTGAAAGTCATCGCCATCCAAAAACCAGGAAAACCAGCCTCCGATCACAACTCGTATCGACCGATTGCGATGCTGTCCTGTATTCGGAAGTTGTTCGAGAAAATGATCTTGTTTCGCCTCGACAATTGGGTTGAAGCAAATGGCTTACTGTCAGATACACAATTTGGCTTCCGCAAAGGCAAAGGGACGAACGATTGTCTTGCGTTGCTTTCTACAGAAATCCAAATGGCCTATGCTAACAAAGAGCAGATGGCATCAGTCTTCTTGGATATTAAGGGGGCTTTTGACTCAGTTTCTATCAACATTCTGTCAGAGAAGCTGCACCAGCATGGTCTTTCACCAATTTTAAATAACTTTTTGCTAAACCTGTTGTCTGAAAAGCACATGCACTTTTCGCATGGCGATTTAACAACATCGCGATTTAGCTACATGGGTCTTCCCCAGGGCTCATGTCTAAGTCCCCTACTCTACAATTTTTACGTGAATGACATTGACGATTGTCTTGCCAATTCATGCACGCTAAGGCAACTTGCAGACGACGGCGTGGTCTCTGTCACAGGGCCCAAAGCTGCCGACTTGCAAGGACCATTACAAAATACCTTGGACAATTTGTCTGCTTGGGCTCTTCAGCTGGGTATTGAGTTCTCCACGGAGAAAACTGAGTTGGTTGTTTTTTCTAGGAAGCGTGAGCCG
This sequence comes from Topomyia yanbarensis, assembly GCF_030247195.1. Lineage (NCBI taxonomy): Eukaryota > Metazoa > Arthropoda > Insecta > Diptera > Culicidae > Topomyia > Topomyia yanbarensis. Next base: position 394,272,755 of record NC_080671.1, on the reverse strand, counting down.
GCGCAACTCCAGCTTTTATTAATGGGTGCAACGATCAACCAGGTTTTCACATTTAAATATCTCGGGGTCTGGTTCGACTCTAAAGGTACCTGGGGATGTCACATTAGGTATCTGAAACAGAAATGCCAACAAAGGATCAATTTTCTCCGAACAATAACTGGAACATGGTGGGGTGCTCACCCAGGAGACCTGATCAGGTTGTACCAAACAACGATATTGTCGGTGATGGAGTACGGGTGTTTCTGTTTCCGCTCCGCTGCGAACATACACTTCATCAAACTGGAGAGAATCCAGTACCGTTGCTTGCGCATTGCCTTGGGTTGCATGCACTCGACCCATACGATGAGTCTCGAAGTGCTGGCGGGCGTTCTTCCGCTAAAAAATCGATTTTGGGAACTCTCATATCGATTGCTCATCCGATGCGACATTATGAACCCGTTGGTGATTGAAAACTTCGAGAGGCTCGTCGAGCTTAATTCTCAAACCCGATTTATGGCCTTGTACTTCGACTACATGGCACAGAGCATTAATCCTTCTTCATATACTCCCAACCGTGTCCGTTTCCTAGATACTTCTGATTCTACTGTATTTTTCGACACATCCATGAAGGAAGAGATTCGTGGAATCCCGGACCATATACGCCCGCAGGTGATCCCCAATATATTTTATAATAAATTCCGAGAAGTCGACTGCGACAAAATGTTTTACACTGACGGATCAAATCTCGATGGGTCCACTGGCTTCGGTATCTTCAACAATACTATCACCGCTTCATTCAAGCTCAATGATCCCGCTTCAGTTTACGTCGCAGAGTTAGCTGCAATTCAGTACACCCTTGGGATCATCGACACTCTGCCCACAGATCACTACTTCATCGTTTCGGACAGCCTCAGCTCTATCGAGGCTCTTCGTGCGGTGAAGCCTAAAAAGCAATTCCCGTATTTTCTGGGGAAGATACAGGAGTCCTTGTGTACGTTATCTGAAAAATCTTATCAGATTACCTTTGTTTGGGTCCCCTCTCATTGTTCTATCCCGGGCAATGAAAAGGCCGACTCATTAGCAAAGGTGGGCGCATTAAATGGTGACATATACGAAAGACCAATCTGCTTCAACGAATTTTTTAGTATTTGTCGTCAGAGGACGCTCAACAGTTGGCAAACCTCGTGGAGCAATGGGGAACTTGGACGATGGCTACATTCGATTATCCCAAAGGTATCAACGAAGCCTTGGTTCGGGGGGATGGATGTGGGTCGGGATTTTATTCGTGTAATGTCCCGACTTATGTCCAATCACTACACCATGGATGCGCATTTGCGGCGTATTGGGCTTGCGGAGAGTAGTCTGTGCGCTTGTGACGAGGGCTATCACGACATCGAACACGTTGTCTGGGTATGCGCCGGGTATTGTGACGCCAGGTCTCAGTTAAAGGAATCCCTTCGGGCCCGAGGTAGACCACCCAATGTACCAGTCCGAGATATGCTGGCAACTCGTGATTTCCCCTATATGTCCCTTATTTATACCTTCATAAAAACGATAAATATCCCAATTTAGCCCCTCTCTTTTATTTCTCGTTTTTAGAGTTTCCTCCTGCCTTGTGGAACTGATCAGCTCCAGAGTGCCACTATGTAACCGCCGTCGCCCTTACCACTACGCCTGCATAGAAGGAAACTGAAGCGAGAGCGACTCGAGGTCCGATGACTTTTAAAGGATTCCCCGCGGGTCCGAAGAATACCATCCGCCAATCCGGTACTCGACGACTTACTAGACTGAGGCGCAAATTTGTTTCGCTGATCCCCCTTCCCCCCCCCCCCCCCCCGTTCGAGCGAAAGTTGCAAGTTTTGCTCTTCTTTCCCTGTCTCTCCCCTGTCCTTGATACAACTGCTGCTACATTGATGCGGAAATAAGCCACCCTCTGAATATCTTGACCAACCATAAGTTTTAGTTAAAAAATTCAAATTAGTATTCTGTATTCCTAGTTTTAAGATAGCTATAATTTTTACTCTTTATTGAAACTCTTGTCCTCCATCTTGTAAATAGAATTGAATCCCTAGTTTTAAGATTTCTGTGAAGTTTCTCATAAATATTTGTTCCCCCTTTTGTGTACTAAACTATATTGTTAGTTTTAAGATAACCGTAAAATATTTCGTAAAATACTATTACTCCCCCTCTTGTATATCAAAGTGAATCCCTTGTTTTAAATTTTTTCATAAAAAAATCTTTTGGCCCTCTCTTGTATATTGAATCTTATTTCTAGTCTTAAGATAGCTGTAAATTTTCTTTTCCTTTGTAAAAAAAATATTTCAACATTGTAACCTCCTAATTTTAAGATATCCAAAATGTAAAAACAAAAGTATTTGGCACCGCCAAGCTAACGCATTTGTGCCTATCAAATAAACGAAATGAATAAAAAAAATAAAAAAAGGAATATATCGAAGTGTCGACTAATTTCGTGGATGGAACGAGTGTCATTGCCAGGTCTCGTGTTCGATTGGAATGACACTGACAGATAAATGGTAAACAAACAATAGAGATGGCGAGTCTTTGTCCGGAGAGATTCAGCGTCCTTGGAGCAGAGCAAAACAAACTTGTTAACAAACCTCACCGCTGAATTGTCAATTGAATGTCTTGCGGTTAGGGACCATCCATAAATGACGTAGCATTTTTGAGTGATTTTTAACACCCCCTCCCTCATCGTAGCATTTTGTCACAAACCTCCAAATACCCCCTGGTAATTACGTAGCTTGACGGTAACCATTCCCTCCTCCCCTTGTCACGGGAAAAAATAAAAAAAAATAAAAACCGATGTTAGATGAAACGGGTAAAATTGTCGTGACATCAAGTCAACCCCTATTCCGCTTTAAAAAAGCTACGTAGCATGACATGAGCCCCTACCCCCTGTCCTCACACAGCATCACAGTATACAAAACTCCCCCCTTCCCCATATAATGCTACGTCATTTATGGATGGTCCCTAGCTTAATTATATTACACTCTACGGAGTGTATAGTACAAACGGTGATATTTTCCACCCAGTGCCAAATTGTTACCCAGACGAATTACCAACTATCACTAATATTTTAATAAATCCAATTTGTTTTCAATAACGTTCAACCGAAATGAATCACGCAGACGACGAAAGTCAAAGTGTGTAGATTTATTGCCTCTCAAAGTTGAATCGAATGGGAGCAACGTTTTCCATTCAGTTTCTAGCTAATACCCAACGTCCCGGAAGGCACCAGCAAGCAGGCAGGCAGGCAGGCAGGCGCCAGTAACTAGTGGTACACTTCGATCCGGATAACTTTTGCCAATCGAGAAGCTAGAGCCTGATCGAAAACAATAATAAACTTTTCCGGCGAATGGTTCTGTCGTTGATTGTGCCTCCGAACAATAGAGATAGTATGCGGATGCGAACCAGCACCGAGGGGCTCAAGGGTTACAGGATTTATGTATGAGAAAACCGTTGCGAGAAGTGGAATCGCAAACTCAAACAGGACCAACTTCGGATAGGTTTTCGAGAACAATAGCTGCGTTTATTGGTTTCGAGCTGAGCAGCAGCAGCCGACGCGAAACTTTTGGCAGCGAGTTTCGGTGAAGCCTAGTTGGCATCGACAGTGTTGCCATATTGGGGAAAAATTGACAGTTAAGTTCAACTGGAACTAGTATGAAACTGCTTTTCATTAGACGGCAACATGGGTTGCAGAATGAGATTATTAAAAAAAATTGCTTCCATCGGTGCACCGGCAACTATTTCATCTCGAACGATCCCTTTATGCAGCTCTTCAATTGTTCCAGAAATAGTTTCCTGGGATGCAACACAGTCATGGCGCGGCATCCTTCGGAAAGGAAGGCAAAGAATGCGTAAGAATGTAGCGGTCCGGAATTGAATTGAGGCTAAAAATAGAGCTGAACCCACGGGTGCCGGCGTGGACGGCACAATTGAAGCAATTGTAGTAATTACGGAAGTTCCCCATTCGGTGTGTCTGTGGAATCGTGTGCATGTGGGTTGGATCGTATGTATGTTTGTGCCACGACCAGCAGTTAAGCTCATGTAACTTCCAATTCATTTACCCGGGAAATGGTGCTGAAAAATGTAGAATACATAATGCATTTTGCTGTGTGGTTTCTTGCAATAAAGGTTTCATTGTTCCGGGCGGTTGTCATCATAGCGAAATAATTGCTTGAAATCCTTTAAGTATCTTTAAAACATGACACAGTATTAATTCGCAGATTCACCAATCGATATATCCGGTATCGACCGAAGCCATCTGTCGTGACAACCAACCGTCGATTTGTGGTGACATTTCATTATCAATCGTACCAGAAACACCACGCCACAATTGACGCGATACACATGTACCCCCCGTTCCAGCAAACTTACCTCTCAGCAGATGGGCGGCGAGGAACATGTCTCGAAAGTGGGCCGGAAGCAGATTTAGCGCTGTCAACGAGTCAACACTTCCGCCACCATCGACGGCAGCGAGTCCGGCAACAGGAGTAGCACCGACCGGCAATGCGCCACCTCCCAGTTTGGTCAGCTGAGCTGCACTACCGCTGGCACTGGTCACGGCGGATGCTAGCGCGGCAGCAGTGTTCCCAGTGTTGGATGGGCTAATTACGCTGCTGCTAAGGACAGTTGTACCACCTGTGCCAAGCTGTTGTTGTTGTTGGGACGGGTGCAGGTGCGATTTGTGGTGTGCACATTTACTTTTACTTTCACCTTTGATGGTACTACTAGTTGATTCATTTAACAGTTTGGTGGCAGCACTGCTGCCAATGTATGCAGACTGTTGTTGTTGTTGTTGTTGACGGTTGGCATCATCACACCAGTTGCATTGTTTCATGGTAGATGACGGATTGGATGGGTTGAATGGGCGATTTTTTCTAAAGCACTAGATTTTCTTTGCCGGAGCTGATTGTAGTGAAGGGAAGAGTCACTTTCAGAAAGTGATTGATGGTAATTTCATTACCAATCAGGATTTCAGTTGATGAAAACTACGTTTTCAATAGTGCACTTGTGCGCTGTTAACGATCTGTACATATAAAACTATCATTCAAAGAGCAATGAAAAGATTAACCATAGGTAGCTTTGAAAACTCTATCACAATCGGTTTCCTGGATTATTTGTCACTATAAGAGAATCCTCGACCGGTCTCGTAGGCCTGTGGAGCTGCCCAGGAGCGAATGAATCATCCGACGGCTAGTGCTGTGGAGGGGAGAAAAGGGAATGAAAAAAGAAAAACTTAATCTATGAAACCAAGTTTCCGAACACGATGGTTCCGAATACCTTCCGAAGTGGTTAAATTGACTGCGTCGTCTTAGGTGGTGTTTGGTGTGTACACTTATGTTATATGCATAAAGGAAGAAGACGGTCGCACTGTCACTTGCTCTGTCATTGTGGTCGGTCGTTGAAAAAGCTTTTATCTTAACGCATTGTTCGTTCGTCTGCTGTTGGTGACACGGTTTCATGGATTGGAAAACTTGATGCGAACCATGATCCAGGGCAGCGCAGCTCTGAAGAGGAGCTTGGTTGTCAGTTGTCTCGTTTGCTCATCTTTCGAGACTGAGTTTTATGGCAGGCGAAAAGTGTTTTTGTCGTATTTTTTTTTGTTTCTTCTCGTCATAAAGTTTTTGATGATATGGATGGGATCGTTCGTTGGTGGGAACAAGAAGAGAGGTTTTCGGCTAAATGAATCTGGGGAATCGATTTACGTCGTGTTAATGGTTATGGTTTTCACTTACTGTATATTTTTACTCGGTTATAAAGCTGGATAGAGCTTACAATCCGATTGAAAACTGTATTTTGAAACAGGAACTCCAGTATGTTTTGACAATAGTTGATATCACAAGATTTGATTTTGAGCATCTACCTGCGATCAGAATCCGACTTGATCTTATTCAAAAATCGAATAAATTCTAAAAATCTTCCTTGGTTACTTTAAATCTTCCCGCTTATTGGAATACTATTGTTCGGTTTGAAACAGACTACGCGAAATAATGGTACCTACGATCGACAGCCGCATTGATAGCTGTTGATATCAATCATGGCAAATCCAGGACTTTCAAATCTTGATGCCCCGTTCAAAAATGGTACCCAGTAGTTATAGTATCGCCCGAAGAATCCGCCTGCGAGAGGATTATCATTATTTACAGGCCAGAAAGCAACCAAACCGGATGCTAAAACTGAACTTGGTTACGAAAAGACGTGATCACAGATTGAAAAGCGCAGTACTGACAAGCTTCGGAGTATGGTTGCATTATTCATCCTCCGAAGGTTGTCAGTACTTGGAAAATTACTTCAGGCAGCTGCCAGAGTAAAAGTTGTATCTGGCCATGACACGGGAAGAGGTTCCGAGCAATTTGAAATACACTTTCGCTGCCAAATTTGCTAGAAGAACTTCTGATCTGACAAGAGATTTGTAGCTGCGGCAATATTCAACATTTACGAAGAAAAAATTGCTTTTAGAAACTATTTTCTCGTGAACTAAGTCGCTTAAGGAATGCATATTTTGGCTAGCTGCCTCTATAACCGAAAGGGACAGCAGTGGGATTGCGACAATGTATGGGATTTGCAAAAAAAAAAATGCATTAAGATGTTCTGAGTCAGAAAATTGTAATTCAAATCCGAAGCCTGCAGTCTAATAGTGAATTGAGATATTCACGGATTCATGTATAATTGATTTATGTAAGTGCTAATGCGTTTTCCTAATTACATTTGTTTATTGCTTCCCCGATATCTCAATTCGATTGGACTTAGTTTTATGATTAAATTGGGTCCACAATAGTTTTTGATTTTTTTAATATCATTTTCATTCAAATTACAAAAACTGAACCAAATATATGAAAATGTGGAATGGAATATACAATATTTTAACCTAATCCGTCGACTAAAACGCTCGCAGAAGGGAGACTTTTGAACGCTAGAACGCTTTCATTGAACTGAACGGAATTTCACAATGTTTTCACTAATCAGCTGGAAAAATGTGTACCAATTTTGTATTAAATTTTAAAGTGTGTAGGACATCTATAAACAACGCAAAAACTGATTTTCAGAAAATCTTTCGAAAGCAAAGCGAAAAACTGACATCTATCAGTCTACTTCAGGCGAAGTCGTCAATAAGGGACATCTAAGAGACCGAATCCAATATTTGGAAAATAAGTAAGGCCCGCTTTTATTTTTTTTGCTTCATTTATCGTTCTCTAATCGAATGAGAAGCATGTTGATGCGTGGTCAGATGGTAAGGTATGAAGAGTTTTCGTCACCCCGATGAAGTTCAGCATGAATTTTTTTGCTTCAATAAGTTTGCTAGTCAAATGAAAAGTTAGATGGTGTCGTAAGAAAAGGGTAATCAGAATCAGCCCTATGTGCAGTTACGACGCATCGGTTATGTCCCAAACATACCCCACCCAGCTTGTTTTTGTTTCTATGGAACAGGACAGTCGTCCTTTTCTGGCATCACTGATGACTCATGACACCATTGAGCTGCATAATTGTTTCATTTAATTTGTTTATTTCAAACGAATTGATGCCTGAGCTTAACGGAGCTATGTGTCCTTTAAATATTTCACCAAATTAACAAAAAAAAACATATTTAACTAGCTAATATCCATCGCGCGTTGCTGCGACTTTCAACGAAATAGAAGGAAAACACAATGTACCTGTGCGTGTGAAGATTATTTTTAGTGGTGAGACTTTTCAGCGTGACCCAATTATGGCTGAGTGGTCCACTTTCTTGGTTGTCGCTTTCGTTCATTCTGTCATCACTGCTGTTGTCTTGAAGATTGTTGATTTCTTTTTTCAATGCGGATATCGGTTTTGATATCCTATTCCTCGTTTGCAGTTTAGTTGGTATAGTTTGTAATATAATTGAAAATGATTGGGCAGTTGTTTTTGTTTTTGTTAAAGTAAGTTTTCCGTAGGATAAGTACACAGCGTGGACTGAGTACAGGTAGAATCAGGCTGCAGGGTCACTAAGGAAGGAACAGTGTACCTTAGACACATTCTAACCACTCGAACACCGTTGTCCGATCCGATCTCATTTTTTTAAATTATTCAGTAAGCATACCTCATTTGCGACTATCATCACAAGGTTCCATATGCTCCTTGGTTTTGCGGACGATATTGTAATTGGAATCGATCGTAGAGCAGTGGAAGAGGCCTTCGTTCCTTTTAAGAGAGAGACAGCAAGGATAAACTTAGATTGAATTGGTCACAGAATTCGTTTCTCTTGGTACACTTGTGACTGGCGACATCGATGTTTCCCGTGAGGTAAAAAAGGCGCATTGCAGTGACCATCAGGACCTTTTACGGCTCACGTAACGAGCTTAAGTCCCGCAACCTGCAAACGTTAAAAAAAATTCGCCTTATACAAGACACTGATCCACCCTGTCGCTCTTTATGGCCACGAAGCGTGGACGGTGAGGGAAACAGATAGGAGAGCATTCGGAGCCTTCGATTGTAAAGTACTGCGGACGGTGAGATATGCGAAAATGGAGTGTGGCGCAGACATTCTGCGTATGAGTTGTACCAAGTATAAAAAAAACTGCGGATATTGTTAAACAGATAAAATACGGCAGACTGCAATGGGGTCGTCATGTGGTACGAATGTCGGAAGAAAGAATTGTGCAAACAATATTCAGCAGGGAGCAAGGAAGAGGACGCCGGCTTCGTGGGAGGCCACGAGCACGTTGGCTATACGCAGTGGGAGAAGACCTGAGATCCCTGAATGTGCGGGGGAACTGGAAGGAGACCGCCTAAGACCGGCAAAGATGGAGCTCAGCAATACGTCCAGTATTGGCGAGATGACGCTGTAGCCAACAAGGTATCAAGGTAGGTAAGCGTACCGCTATGTTTTCTCGAGCCAGATTTGCAAAATTTTAATTTGTGTCATTTTTATAATCTCTAATATGTCAAAAATCATGCAAAAATTAAAAAATGAAGTTGAATCGTTGCATAAATTTTACAATCTTCAAAATAGAACAAAATGACCAATGCCATTGTATCGAGTGCCGGGTTTCGGTAACTTTATACAATCACCATATTGACACAAACCAAGTTTCAAAGAATATAAAGTAAAAAAGCAGAAACCAGCTAACCAGAAAAACAGAAAGATAGAAAAAAAGAAAAAACGGGACAAAAGTGATCAATAATATGACCAAAGTAGTAAAACTGATAAACATAAAAACAATGAAACAGAAAAAAAGAAAGCAGTAAAACCACCAAATAAAGTATAACAGATAAACAGAAAAAAAGGAAAGTAGAAAAAGAAAACCACAAAAATAGAAACGAAAAGAATTAACACACTAAAAGAAATAGAAAGCCAAAAGTGGGGGTGGGCGTAGCGTAGTTGGTAAATCGATTGCCTTGTACGCAGCGCACCGGAGTTCGAGTCCCCCAACCCCGCACATAGGGTTAGAAATTTTTCATAAGAGATTTTTCCAACCCGAAGAGGCGAATGACCTTAAGGTTAAAACCTCTATAATCAAAATAAAAAAAAGAAAGCCAAAAAACAAACAAATTGGTAAAACAGAGAGAGTGGGAAAAACTGCAAAAAATGGCCCAAAAACAAACCCAGAACTGTAGCATACAGGTAAATAGAAGAATAACATGAGACAGAGAGATAGAAAAACGAAAAAAAATAAAACAGAAAAAGAAAAGGAAGAAAGAGAAAACCAAAAAACGGCAAGGCAAAAGAAATAGTAAAATAAGAAATAGTAAAAGAGATACAGAGAAAGCCAAGAAAAAGAAAAATAGTCGAATAAGAAAAAACTGAACAAGAAAAACTGTAAAACAGATGTCATAAAACAGAAAAACATAAAATCAGGAAAATATAAAAGCTTAGAAGCAGAGAAGTAAAAGAAAAAAACAGAGAAAAAGAAAACCAATAAACTATCAAACTAATAAAAAGCATAAAAAAGAAAATAGCAAAGTAGAATAACAAAACCAGAACAAGAAAAAACTGACCAGAAACCAGCAAAAGAAAAAAAACAAACTGAATTACGCAGTAACGGAAAATCAGAAGAAATACCAATAAAATAGTAAAGCAGTAAATAAACCGAAAAATAGGAAAGTACCTGAAAAGCAAAATAACAGAAACATAAAGATAAAACGGAAACAAGAATCCACCAAAACAGTGGAACAGATTTAAACACTTTTTATGATGTTTAATATAACATTCCACTAGGTCGCTCAAAAAGAGTGTTTTTTAAAGTAGAACAGAAAAACAGAAAGATGAAAAAGAGGAAAATCAAAATCAGAATGACAGAAAAAGCAGAATAACAGCAAAACAGAAAAAATCCCGAAAAAACAGAAAAATAAAAATACCAAACGGAATAAACAAAAAAACAACACCAAAAAGGCACAAAACAGAAAAAAATACAGAAGAACATTATAAGCAGAAAAATAGAAAAACAGCAAAATAGAAAAATGAACACCAATATAGGAATAATGATAAACAACAACGGAAAGATAAAATGTTCAGAATTAAACCCAGAAAAATAGGTGTACTGAAAGAAAGGAAACTGAAAACAACCAGAATAGTAAAACAGATATAGAGAAAAATAAAAAAAAAACAAAAAAAAGTAGAGTGTGAAAAAACTAAACCAGAAGAGCTGAAAAACAGAGAAACAAATAAACTTGATAACACAAAAAGAGGAAAAAAATAAACACATAAATCTAAAAACTAATCAGACAAACAGAAAGATAGTAAAGTAAAAAAATAAAATCCGAAGAACACCAAAATAGTAAAATAGAAAAATCGAAAGAAACGCAAAACAGAACAACACCAAAAGAGCAAAACAGCTAAACAAATTAACAGAAAAAATAGAAAAATAGAACAGAAAAAACTAACTACATTAAAAAGCTGAAAAATAGAACAACACAAGTACAGTTGAACAGTAAAACAGCATTGGTGTTGCGAAATAGGAGTAACTCAAGAAAGCAGTACCAAAAGTGCTGGAGAAAGTTGAAAATTTCCGACCAAAATAATACTGCGTTGTGTTCGATTGTTTTTTTATTTCGATTATAGAGGTTTTAACCTTAAGGTCATTCGCCTCTTCGGATTAGAAAAATCTCTTATGAAAAATTTCTAATCCTATGTGCGGGATCGGGACTCGAATCCAGGTGCGCTGCGTACAAGGCAATCGATTTACCAACTACGCTACGCCCACCCCTGTGTTCGATTGTTGATTCTATAGCAAGGACAAATTTACTTTGGATTTTCTGGCATGATCTGTCCATCGACAGAAAGATGTTGAATCGAAAGGTGTGTGTGTTAAAAAATACCTGGTTTGGCAAGAAATTTGTAGGCGCTTTCTGTAAAGCATCCGAACTAGGGTTCAGTATAAATTTGTGGCTCTCTAAAATTGTCCGTTTGCATATGAACCGGCAGTGGTGATATGCTTTTTATGGTGAAGAAAATAGGAGCATTACGGAGATGGGGCATTCTTTTACTTCAAATTTTAGTGCACTGAGCACAAACATTACAGTTGAAAAGTCACATCAACTCTCAAGAAGATGGGAAAAATTGTGAGCGAAGTTGATGAATATGCATTTATTCGACTCCGAACCATTGTCGTTGGCTTCAAATTTTGTTCCATACTATAGTCTTCGTGAGACAGAATGTTTTCTGAAGCTGAAAATAGAATTTACGTTTATGGAAGGCGTCTATATGCAGTATTATCACTTGTGCAATTCAGTACTGATATCATTGATCATGTTAGGCGAAGTAGAATGATTCGTTTTGCAGAATAACTGAAAACACGTGGCTGAAAGTGACTCCATTCACTTTCACTTTTACATGTTGTTAGTATATAAAAGACCCACGGCTCCGTAAGGCCACCACAATGAGCTGTTTCAAAGAAACGAAAAATATTTTTAAAAAAAGTGGTTTAGATCTACAGAAAAGGCTTTCCAATTTTTTTCAGAGGTTTTTGAGTGTATTTCGAATTTTGGTTTACCAATTTTGTCAAAAGGGTAAGCGGCCCTTACACGTACAATAATTTTGTCAATACATAGTACAGACGATACTGCTTCACATAAATATCCCATTTGGAATGAACATCGTCAATACACATATTTTGCATTACACGTTCCATACTATTGTCAATTCTCCCTAATATTGACAAAAATATTAAACGTATACGGGCCGCTATTAACCCATTATTGCCCAACTCATTTTTCATGTGCAGCATAAATTGAGGTTTCTGGTCGAAAAAATTATTGCGTTAATTTTAATAAAATTTTTGTAAACAATTTAGCTGAAATATTATGGAACAACTGGTGAAAATTTCAAAATGATCGGTAAATTGGTTTCTGAGATATAGCGATCGTCGCTCTGCAACGCCTAAAACGAATCTTTGGGAGCGTACACGCATCTGTTTTTTCGCTTTTGAACTGTCACTCATCATTAGTGTGAAGCTTATAAATGCTGGTTTACTACTCAACGAATGTATGTCGTCATAATACGGGTAGTAAAGTGGTGTTTTAGCGAATATATGTTTGTAGGTTCTAATTTTGAAATCCGAGCTATTTTTTCTAGAAGTTTCGGGTCATGAGTTATTTGTAGCAGCGGAAAAAAGAATGGAACAAAACGCAGTGCAGCAGTAATGATGGGATTGCGTCGGGGTACCCGATCAGAAATTCACATCAAAATTATATCAAAATTAGATATTATATCACGTGAAAATATATATCTCAGTTTGATATAAAATATTGCTGGATAGTTGTTGAAATATCAAGTTTTTATACCAAGAAAATGTATCGGTTATATCATATTATATCTCAATCTATTTTAGTATAAAGTATGTTGGTTATATCTTGGTTTGATAAAATAATTATATCACACAGACGGATATTTAAGATATTTTATATCTAAATGAGTAAATATATCTGAAAATATCAGAATTATATCACAAAAATCCATTTTTTAAAATTATTTTTAATTAATAAATCAAATATTTTCTTGTGAAAAATAATTCATTATTCTCAGCGAGCAATTTTTCAAAACGTACATTTTCTTATGTATTTACATTCAAACATATTACAAGACAAGACCACTAGTAATGCGATTTGGAGCCAGTTCTTGGGAGGATCCATCACTGGTGGCATTGTTATAGCTCTGCCAAACTGTCTTGGAAAGATAATATTTTATCGTGCATACTATGTTGAAAAGACACGATATGGTTGATATAAATATGATATATTATTTGACATCATTATTGACGAATCAAAACATGATATAATTTTAATTTAATTTTAATTCGTTCCAAACGACATATATCAAAATTATATGGTTATTTGATATAAATATCAAATCGAGAAATAATTTTGATATATTCTTGATATGGTTTTCTGATCGGGTAATGTATGGTGTAGAAGAAGGGAATCTTTGGTGAGCTTCGTATGCAGCATTTTGATACGAAAGTCTTGTTGTGTGTGTCTATATATTTTTTCCGTGAGCGTTGCGCTCATCTCAAACTGTGCGCGAACAGCTCAATGTCTAAAAAGGATTGCTTTTGGGAATGATACTGTGAGCGCAAAAATAGAAGAACTGAGTACGCCGCACAGTGGCGGGTCTTTAAACAAAAGTCGGACAAAACCTCAAACGTTACCTAATTTGGCTGAAAATCACAATTTAAGCTAATTTTGAGGTGCTGAGCTCATTTTTGATGTCAAAAGTCGAAAAATATTAAATGCATTTTTCCATACAGTGTCATTGAACCTTTCTTATAACTATGATCCAGTTTTCATGATAGATTTACTATTACTGTTCACCAATGTCAGCAATATCATAAAAAATGAAGAACACTACTTTAAATCCATTGTATAACGTGTTGGTTTACTGTAGATTGTTTAACTATTTTACACAAAACACCATGCACCTCCATATCAGCAACAAAGCTTCAAAATCTCCTTAAACCTTTTTGCGCACCTAGGTGCAGAACGAGACCATGATATTCGAAAAGTAGAGGTTATTTCCCAAAGAATGTATTCTATGTGACCGTTCCGAAATGATTCCGAAATTTGTACAGAATACATTAGTGAAAAAAGTATTTGCGATCTGACCACCTCAAACATATTTGAACGAAAAAGTCATAGTTCCAAGCAAATTTACCAAACGTATTTTATTCACAAACCAAGTTCTTTCTTTCCTCTACACAATGAAACTAGTTGTGCTAAAATCGGACCAAAATCAAGAGAGCAACATGCATTTGAAGTGAACAGAGCAATGGTGGTTTCGGAAATGAAAATCATTAAAAAGCCTGGACTTTGCTACGTTTACACTCGTGTTCTTGTCCAATGACCATAAAATTTTGAATATAGGTCATACAATACATGAGAAATTCAGGAAAAATATAAAATATCAATATTTCAAAAATAAATTTTTGAGGTTTTGGCCAGCCTCCAGCCACTGTGCGCCGTTTTGGGTGTAAAGCTAGGCCTAGAGTTAGAGTTAGAGCTAGAGTTAGAGTTAGAGCTAGAGTTAGAGTTAGAGTTAGAGTTAGAGTTAGAGCTAGAGCTAGAGCTAGAGCTAGAGCTAGAGTTAGAGTTAGAGTTAGAGTTAGAGTTAGAGTTAGAGTTAGAGTTAGAGTTAGAGTTAGAGTTAGAGTTAGAGTTAGAGTTAGAGTTAGAGTTAGAGTTAGAGTTAGAGTTAGAGTTAGAGTTAGAGTTAGAGTTAGAGTTAGAGTTAGAGTTAGAGTTAGAGTTAGAGTTAGAGTTAGAGTTAGAGTTAGAGTTAGAGTTAGAGTTAGAGTTAGAGTTAGAGTTAGAGTTAGAGTTAGAGTTAGAGTTAGAGTTAGAGTTAGAGTTAGAGTTAGAGTTAGAGTTAGAGTTAGAGTTAGAGTTAGAGTTAGAGTTAGAGTTAGAGTTAGAGTTAGAGTTAGAGTTAGAGTTAGAGTTAGAGTTAGAGTTAGAGTTAGAGTTAGAGTTAGAGTTAGAGTTAGAGTTAGAGTTAGAGTTAGAGTTAGAGTTAGAGTTAGAGTTAGAGTTAGAGTTAGAGTTAGAGTTAGAGTTAGAGTTAGAGTTAGAGTTAGAGTTAGAGTTAGAGTTAGAGTTAGAGTTAGAGTTAGAGTTAGAGTTAGAGTTAGAGTTAGAGTTAGAGTTAGAGTTAGAGTTAGAGTTAGAGTTAGAGTTAGAGTTAGAGTTAGAGTTAGAGTTAGAATTATAGTTAGAGTTAGAGTTAGAGTTAGAGTTAGAGTTAGAGTTAGAGTTAGAGTTAGAGTTAGAGTTAGAGTTAGAGTTAGAGTTAGAGTTAGAGTTAGAGTTAGAGTTAGAGTTAGAGTTAGAGTTAGAGTTAGAGTTAGAGTTAGAGTTAGAGTTAGAGTTAGAGTTAGAGTTAGAGTTAGAGTTAGAGTTAGAGTTAGAGTTAGAGTTAGAGTTAGAGTTAGAGTTAGAGTTAGAGTTAGAGTGAGAGTTAGAGTTAGAGTTAGAGTTAGAGTTAGAGTTAGAGTTAGAGTTAGAGTTAGAGTTAGAGTTAGAGTTAGAGTTAGAGTTAGAGTTAGAGTTAGAGTTAGAGTTAGAGTTAGAGTTAGAGTTAGAGTTAGAGTTAGAGTTAGAGTTAGAGTTAGAGTTAGAGTTAGAGTTAGAGTTAGAGTTAGAGTTAGAGTTAGAGTTAGAGTTAGAGTTAGAGTTAGAGTTAGAGTTAGAGTTAGAGTTAGAGTTAGAGTTAGAGTTAGAGTTAGAGTTAGAGTTAGAGTTAGAGTTAGAGTTAGAGTTAGAGTTAGAGTTAGAGTTAGAGTTAGAGTTAGAGTTAGAGTTAGAGTTAGAGTTAGAGTTAGAGTTAGAGTTAGAGTTAGAGTTAGAGTTAGAATTATAGTTAGAGTTAGAGTTAGAGTTAGAGTTAGAGTTAGAGTTAGAGTTAGAGTTAGAGTTAGAGTTAGAGTTAGAGTTAGAGTTAGAGTTAGAGTTAGAGTTAGAGTTAGAGTTAGAGTTAGAGTTAGAGTTAGAGTTAGAGTTAGAGTTAGCGTTAGAGTTAGAGTTAGAGTTAGAGTTAGAGTTAGAGTTAGAGTTAGAGTTAGAGTTAGAGTTAGAGTTAGAGTTAGAGTTAGAGTTAGAGTTAGAGTTAGAGTTAGAGTTAGAGTTAGAGTTAGAGTTAGAGTTAGAGTTAGAGTTAGAGTTAGAGTTAGAGTTAGAGTTAGAGTTAGAGTTAGAGTTAGAGTTAGAGTTAGAGTTAGAGTTAGAGTTAGAGTTAGAGTTAGAGTTAGAGTTAGAGTTAGAGTTAGAGTTAGAGTTAGAGTTAGAGTTAGAGTTAGAGTTAGAGTTAGAGTTAGAATTAGAATTATAGTTAGAGTTAGAGTTAGAGTTAGAGTTAGAGTTAGAGTTAGAGTTAGAGTTAGAGTTAGAGTTAGAGTTAGAGTTAGAGTTAGAGTTAGAGTTAGAGTTAGAGTTAGAGTTAGAGTTAGAGTTAGAGTTAGAGTTAGAGTTAGAGTTAGAGTTAGAGTTAGAGTTAGATTTAGAGTTAGAGTTAGAGTTAGAGTTAGAGTTAGAGTTAGAGTTAGAGTTAGAGTTAGAGTTAGAGTTAGAGTTAGAGTTAGAGTTAGAGTTAGAGTTAGAGTTAGAGTTAGAGTTAGAGTTAGAGTTAGAGTTAGAGTTAGAGTTAGAGTTAGAGTTAGAGTTAGAGTTAGAGTTAGAGTTAGAGTTAGAGTTAGAGTTAGAGTTAGAGTTAGAGTTAGAGTTAGAGTTAGAGTTAGAGTTAGAGTTAGAGTTAGAGTTAGAGTTAGAGTTAGAGTTAGAGTTAGAGTTAGAGTTAGAGTTAGAGTTAGAGTTAGAGTTAGAGTTAGAGTTAGAGTTAGAGTTAGAGTTAGAGTTAGAGTTAGAGTTAGAGTTGGAGTTGGAGTTGGAGTTGGAGTTGGAGTTGGAGTTGGAGTTGGAGTTGGAGTTGGAGTTGGAGTTGGAGTTGGAGTTGGAGTTGGAGTTAGAGTTAGAGTTAGAGCTAAAGCTCAAGCTAGAGCTAGAGCTCAAGCTAGAGCTAGAGCTAGAGTTAGAGCTAGAGCTAGAGCTAGAGCTAGCACTAGAGTTTGAGCTTGAGCTACAGCTAGAATTTGAGATTGAGACCGAGATAGAGATTGAGATAGAGCCTGAGACGGAGACTGAGATTGAGATTGAATTTTGGTTGAAATCGAGTTTGTTTTTGTAACGTACTGAATTGGATCAGAACATCACATCGACTCCTGCGGCCCAAAACAAAATTTCCCTTTGGGTCAAAAAAGCTTTCAGACAATCCCACCCACCATTGTAAAGCGTACTCGTCCTTTTCGGTCACGTTCGCAGAACGATAATCGATTTGGGCGGAAAGCTGCAACGGATTTCCTCGCTGACAACGGTTCGCACAGATCCGAGAAAGGATGCCGATGGGAAACAGAATTGAATCATCCCGAACGGTGGTGACACCTATCTGTTCTTTCCCATTGGACCCGGGTCCTCCGGGTGCCGAAATGTGATGATAATGATGATTTTTTTCATCAGTACAAAAGCATCGAATTTCAGTTTTATTTTTGCGGCCTGGTGAAGATTTTTCGTTTTTTTATTCACGCGTATCGAACACGTCTCAATGCGGTAGCTTAACGGAATCTTTTGCTTGTCATGAGTGATGGGTGTTGTTTTTCTATTGGGATGTTAGCAAGTTGATGAGAATATTCCTCGTAACGATCGAAGGGCAGTCGGCATTATATTCTGTATATTGGGTGCCGTCAGGGTTTCTGAATGAACTCGCTTTCGATTTGGATTCGGAACACGATTCCGAACAATCTATTTCTGAAGTACAGACCCTCGAACGTTTTGTTTGTTTTTCTTAGAATCAAATTTATGATCCATTTCCATCGACCTGTGAATAACAACAACACCGAACCTATTCGAGGACCCAATAAATCAATCACCGTAAGCGTCCAATTACGATTCGCGCCGTAGCTTCCAGACTGCGACGGTACGCGCTGCCACAAACTGTCACGCTATCGCGTCTCTCGCGACCATGTGTTCGAGTAGGTTGGTAGGTAGATCGGCTTGGAGGTAGGTAAGTGAATTTATTTCCAGCAAGTAAATAATCTTGGCAGTTCTCACACCGACCACCGAACGCGCGATAGAATCGCGGAGACACCATCGTCGTCAATTCGAAGTGTATTCAAAACACACTGAGCCGTTTCGACGAAAAAGCGACCGCGAAGAACCTCGAGCACACGCGGCCGCGACAGCAGCCCGTAAATCTCTTCTAATCCCTTGGAGTTCTTCCCCTCGCTCGTTCTGCGGTTGATGGATGGTTGGTTTGCTTGGTAACATCCCCCTTCTGGTCTGGTCGTCATCGGTCCTCCCACACTCTCACATTGGGTTCAACATTGTTCCATATGAAACACGGCACTCCCTTTTTACTACTTTTACCGCTCCGCTTCCCGTGCAGTCAAACCCAAGCGTCGTCGCGATGTCGACCTCCAATGGCAGCAAATAGGAAAAGCCGTGGGACCGAGAGAAAGTGAGTGCGGCAGTTCTTAACTGTGCTTTTCCTTCAACAAATTAACGCGTCATTTAACTTCCGCAGCGTAAATGTTTGTTCGTGTACGGTGCTGTGGGTGTACTGTAGAAATGCACACTGCTGGCAACTGACAGATGAGAATGCGGCAAAGGAGCATACAATGGCGTAGGGGAGGGAAGGAGAAGTTTGCAATCACCGCCTGTTTTAGTCTTGAGTGATTAAGGAAAAAGAAATAACGGGAGAAATAATTGCTGTCCTCGAGGCACTTCGGATTGACTCCAAAACCTAATCGATCTGGGAGAATAATCGGATGTAGATTATCGGTGACATGTTGGAATTGCGTCGTTAATGAATGCGGTCTCGACAGTGGGTCTGGTTTTTGTTACGATATAAACTTATTCTGAAAATTTTTTTCTCTGCGCTTATCGCTTACTAGGAGTTTTTGATTTTGAAGCGACAACTTCTACTAAAACAAAGAACAATCGATCACAGCAAGCGCATGAACAAAAGAATTGTAAACCTTGTTTCTGTTCTTGTTGTGTGTGGACTTGATAGCGAGCCGTGAAACATAAGACCAACATAGTCTTGACCTTCTGCAAATGTTGCAAATCAATACAGTAGTCATTGATTCCGAATGATGCAATGTACGTTCGTCTCTTCGTGAAGTAGAACATTTATTGGCACCATTATCCAGTTTCATCAGGTAAGAAATGTGGTACTGGTACCGTTCAGGTATGGCTTATTTTTTATAAAAACATAAAACACTGTGTAATGACACGAACTTCAACATCCCCAAAAAGTTCAAAATCGATACTTTAACTTTTTTTTTTATAAGAGCTTCATTTTTGAATTATTCTCGAAAAAGTAGAAAATTCTGTCTGTTTATAAAAAGAGTTTTACTTAGTTCCATTGCGAGGTTTGAACAAAGGTTAGGCAAGATTAATTCGATATTTACTCATCTGATAAAACCATTACTTTCCATAAATATAATTCTTTTACAAAACTTTCGTCCGATGATCGCTTGTGAAACTATAAAATTATTCTCGCACTTGATTTCCTCATACCTATATCCTATCATCAGCTGAACCCCTCACCCATGTGGTATCCGTACGATTAAGCAACATCTCCTTCTCCACGGGTTCGATGATAGCCAGGCTACATCCAAGCTCATGTTGCAGGTTCAGCTTAGGGGCAACGAAATCTTCAACCTCGTCGGCATATATGTATGTAGGTATAATCGCAAATCTAGCCCCAAGTCAGCCGCCACCAGCCAGTCAGCAAGGCGTAGCAAAAACAAAAAGCAGCAACCCGCGCGCCACCACCAAGGTGCGGTGGGTGCAATCCAGCAGTGTGCCGAACACGATCTTGCCTGGCTGCTGGCTGATTCCGTTCGACCAGATCAAGTTTACGCTGCACCGCGCGCCAGGGCGATTATGATTTATGCTGCCAGATAAACTTCGAATGTTAACTTTCGCTACATGATGGTGTGGTGTGGTGGTGGTGGGTATCTCTTTACGCCTGTTACGCTGCTGCCTTGGCCTGCCGCGTGCTAAGCTGCTACTTGGCGCTAGTTTCAGCTATCGCTACCCCCGCTCATCCACCACCGCCGGGGGATGGGTGGACTAGCTTCTTTCTGCTTTTCACTATTTTTATGATGTCGTTCGCCTTTCGAAAATTGAAACGAATGTTTTCCACTTCTACTTTGTGTACCCCGTGTGCCCCTTCACCCTCCTCCAAAACATAATTCATCTCGCCCTGTTGATGGTGTGGTTTCCACCGCAAAAGACTCTGTTAAAACGAGCCGCGCGGTTCACTTGGTTTCGGTTACCCTTGCTTCCCCCTAACAGCCCCTGCTATTGATTGGAGGGACGGTCTGGTAGGACAGAGTCGGTGCAGCCAGAGTTTTGCTAGTAAGTGGTAGTTGTTTTAAAACTAAGTTTTATTAATTTTGTATCGTGTTGTTTTTTGCACCCGCGTAGTCCCGTCCTCCGCTGAACCGAGAAATACAATAAACCAGCAGGGGAACAAAGAGAAATGCGGGGAAGGGGGTGGGGATGCCCAGCAAGAGTGAGCGCGGCTGATAGTTTTATGAAGCTGATGCAGTTTGTGTGTTTCGGCGTAATAAAATGAGCAGAACGCAACAAACGGCAACGACCGGAGGCTGGGAAAATTTATGCAAATAGTTTTTTTTTGGGGCGAGAAAATTAAATTCTCGATTTGCGAGCTACACAATCTCTGACGTTGACTATGTGGCACACAGCCACAAAGTACTGTTTGTCACTTGAAGTTTCCTTGCTATTGTTTTGCTTTTCGGGCCTGCGGTGGATTTTTCAAGTCGCCTGGGATTTCCGGAACAGTTCGTGGTCGGGAAAGTTTTGTTTGCCGGAGTGTGAACTAGTTAAAGAATGAATTGCTTCAATTTTGTGGCAGTGTTGGTTTTTCGGGATTTATCGTGTCCAATCGCGGTACAGACATAGAGTAGTTGGTAAGTCGATTGCCTTGTACGCAGTTCACCTGGGTTCGATTCTCAACTCCGCACGAACGGGTAGAGATTTTTCAAACTCGAAAAATACAAAAACACAAGTACAGCTCGAGTTTGAGGTTGATGAAATACTCAATCAAAATGGATTCAGTCTCAAACTATTTTTTACTTTCAGTTTCAACTCGAATAACCGAGAAATCAACAACGACGAGGAGACGTCCTCAGTTATAAATTATTGAACATTTTATCGTAGCAATTAGTCAAATTGAATTGTTTTTCTGCACGAATGGTTTACCGTTTTCGATTAATTTGTAGTGGTTTCAAAAAACGGAAACACGTTGAAATAAGTAAGATATAGCACTTATCAAACTTTGTGTGACTGAAAGTATGAGAAATTCGCTAATTCCGCAGAGGTAGAAAGTACACTCTCATGTCTCATCAATTCTTATACATTAAATATTAACGCGTCGGATTGTCTGGAAGTGTGTAGAGTTTCGTTTGCCATTATATTGCGCCTCAAGTGAAGCGTAGATAATGTGGATAAAGACGAGCTTCGATTTTATCTACACACTTGGCAAGCTTCGAAGCAGTCAGAAAAAAATCGATTCGGAATAGTGGTGGGTTATTTTGGTTGGCGTTAGATTGAAATTTCTTTTCTACCACGGACGTCAACAGCAAGGTAGCAACTGCACAAACATGAACAGTCCTTCCCTTCATGTACGGGAAGCAAGACCTACGGTTTCGATCCACTTATCCGAACCGAGAGTCCGGATCCAGAGACTATGGCTATAGATCCAGGGACTGATTCGGATCCGGGAACTTGACCGGATCGGGAACTGGCACGAATCCGTGAACTGATCCAGATCCGGGAGATCGGATTTGGGAAATGGTCCAGATCCGCAAACTGCCCGAAATTTTCATTTCACTATCTAATTTTCGGGATGGTTTTTTGCCAATGTTGGAGCATATTCCAGCCTGAATTCGGGCAGAAATCCAGTTTTCCAGCCTTCCGGTCTTCGAGTCTTCCATTCATCCAGTCGTCATTGAAGTTTGTTATGAATATATACCAAATTCGTTACGAATACTTTTGACGTAGGACTACGTCTTTGTTTTCGATATGGGGGTGCACTTTGCAAATTCTACAAAAATGGTATGTAACGAAAAGTGGTCCAATTTCAAACGCATATAATTCAGCCATCTCACGACAAATTTTATTTTTTTTTGCACATATCGCCCCGAAATACTTCTAACAATAGATTCCAATAGATAAACCCAAACATTTTTGATACCATGACACCAAAAATTTAAATAATGTACAACCTAGTCAAAATATCGCGCATTTACACACAGAAGATAGCGCTTCCCAAGTCCGGCACGACAGATTTGTGTATCTAGCGCGCTACGCTTCTATGAATGACGTCATCATCGACTATTCAAAGAACGGATTTGGCTGTTGAACGGCAGGCGGAGCAGATCACTGCGCTGTGTGTTTTCACAGCCAGTGTAGCTGAATTAGAAGTCCGTTACACTGGCTGTGGAGGTACGCTAACCAAGGCGGTCCAACATGCGACTGAGTTTGTCCGTTCAAACACTATGCTTTCTTTGGTGTTGTCCTCGTTTCCAGCACGCTTTTATGTTTAATATCGACCACAAAATCGCTTGTACATTCGAGCTCCATTTGCAAACACGGTTAACATAGTGTCGTGGTACTAGTTGTCTCGTTCGTTCTACCCATCATCTTCAGCGTTGACTCATTTTACTTTGTGCGCTTGGGTTCTACGTTTGAGGCGAATATGTAGGTAGGTATATTTAATTTATTAGCAGGGTTATCATCTGTGAATGTTCCTGTAATGTCACAGATTGTTTTCACAATTTTTGATCACAAATTCTTTTTCACAGATGGCAGATTTTTGGCACTTTGATGAAAATTTCACAGATTTTTGGAAATATTGTGATTTTTCGGAAATTTCGGGTTTTTTACAACACACAATCGAAAAGTTTAATTGGATTCGAGCACCTACTACAAATGAAATGACCTGATAACCAAGAAGGTTTGGTTCAATATGTAACATTCGATGTTGATTGGTTGTGCTTAAACTATACGTAAGAAATATATTTGATTTATTATTACTCTTAATGTACTAAGAAAATACATATTTTACATTTAGTAGTATAGTCCTACGTCAGTTCGTGCAACCCCATAGGACTGCCCCTTATAGTTTTTGCATGTATCAGGCAACTAGCAGATGGGAAGTTAGATTCTGAGATGATTATGACTTTCATTGGTTTAGTTTTCGATAAAAATACACTGAAATAAAAAAAAATCAGTTTGGACAAGGAAAAGATTTTTTCAAATAACTTTTTTTTTCTTGAAAGTGCTCAACTTGAATTTTTAACGGTAAGTAGGGAACATAATTACCTATCTTGGAACAAAATTTCATCCAAATCATTAATGGATTAATCTCTGATGGCATCATTATAGCTTCGTAAAACTGTCTTGGAAAGATATTATTATGTTGTTCTTACTATGTTGAAAAGACAATATGGTTAATAATAAACAACAATGAAAATTGTTGTTTTTTATTTCAGATTTTATAGGAAAAGATCAATTTAACAATTTTTCATTGTTACACCCCTTAACGACCCCCCCCCTTTCTTAATGTAAAAATAGGGTTCACAATGAAATTGGATGTAAAACAACAAGTATGATTATATTTTCATTGTAAATTCTTCAGCAGTTTTAATTATTAAACATTATTTTTCGCTCTAATGTAACAATACAAAATGTTGTAATACTGTTGTGCATTTCTATTCGGGTAAACATAATCTGGGAAATAAAAAAGTGTTCTGGCAAATCTCCAGCTTCCCGTTGAACCCGACGCTACAGAATGAACCTTGTTTACTATTTTTGATTTGAGCCAACAACATTCAGCCTGCTGGTGAGACTACACGCCACCGAAAAACTACCTAAAATTGAGTACTTAGGTAAACCATGTTGAAGGTAGTTTCTATTTAATTACGGCAAAAATCATAACTCAACCTTGAGTTTAATTTACTTAAAATTAAGTTGAATTTACCTAATTTTGAGTATACCCTAAACAACTCAAAAGTACCTTACTGCACGGAAGACCTCGACTGAGTCGAATCTCTCGTTTTGTTTTTGACAACACTAATAAGTGCCGAAGCGGCGCACAACTCAAAAGTACCTAAATTTAAGTTAAAAGGACTTATTCTGTGTGTTGTTTTATTTTTGCGTGTAGGGAAGTAAAGGCAAACAATACACCAAAATGTGCCTAGGTTGGGTGTTGTTGGCTCGAATCAAAACTCGTCGAATGTAAACATAGTTCATTCTGTAGCATTAAATTGGCGCCCAGATGGCAAAATCGTAAGAGTTCAACAGAGAGCAGCGTTGCCAGAATATTTTTATTTCCAAGATTATGTTTTAGGAAACATCCGGCAACCATCCGATAGCGTTCAGGAACCTCTGTTTAAGGTGTACCAGTACAATTCAGCTTAGTAGCATAACCAAGGCATAGGAACCAAAGCGACGCAAAACCACTGAGGATTCGCCAGGCAAGGTGGCCGCCGACCCGCCGTCGGAAGCAAGCAAACCTGTGATCCACTCGTTTTTCAATCCACAATTTTGGGTACGAGAAGTATACCCATAGCGACCACTAGGCGATTCGCTACTACATCGGCCAAGGAACCCTGCTTTCATCACGGACAAGGACGACCAGCGAGCGAAAGTGGAAGACTTTGAGGCACTTCGGCCGGACAGTGAGACCGAAAACTTTGATGCGACTGATCTAAAAAGAAGAATTGTGACGGCAGTAGACGGCGTCTAACCCCGGGTCCCGATGAAATACCAAAAGTGTCGCTGAAAGCTGTAATCCTGCTACATTCGGACTTGTTCAGAATGGTGCTGCAGAAGTGTTTAGATGATGGAAACTTCTCCAAAATGTTGAAGGTGCAGAAGCTGGCGGTGCTGCTAAAGCAAGATCTCGCCTCTTATATGCCTATATGTCTGCTGGAAACACTCAGAAAACTTGGACAACTAATCGACGACCGATTGAACTTCGACAACCACGTCGACTCATACGCCTGCGAAAGGTCGGCGACGGCAACGTTCGAGGATAGTGAGGATCATATCAAACGTCGACAGTCCCAGAAGCAGCACGAGACGTCTGCTAGCTAGTCGATACTGCGATATGGGGTTCCGGCCTGGGGTGCACTGCTTAAAATCAACCGTAACCGCGAAAAACTGTACAGGACGTTCCGGTTGATGGCCGTTTGAGTCGCGAGCGCGTACAGAACAATATCGTCGGAGGCAGTATACGTTACCACTGGGGTGATCCTCATCTGCATTACCCAGGCGGAGGAAATCGATTGATACAATCGGAGAAACATCAGAAACGCAAGGAAGATGGTGAGAATCGTTTTGATGGCGAAGTGGCTGCAGGAATGGAACAATACGGAAAAAGAAAGGTGGACCTACAGGCTCATCCAAAACCTATTGACGTTGTTCTACAGAAACCACGTAGAGGTGAACTTTCACTTCTACACGGCCACGCAACGTCACCCTTATGCCCGGAGTGTGAGAACATCGAGGAGACACCGGAGCACGTGGTCTTCGAATGTTCTAGGTTTGAAGCGATACGCAGGTAGATGTTCGAAACGGGAGGGCCGGACATCAACCCAGATAATGTCATCCACAAAATGATACGTGATGTAATCACGTGGAACGCGGTCAACAGAGTGGTCACGCAGACTGCCTTAACGTGAAAATGGTGCTAGCAACGCTTCCGGGAGAGCAATCACGGGAAACTCTCTACCGAAGTAGGCTAGATTTACCGCTGGAGATTTGTCGAGTAGACCGTGTCAGAGCACCGGATTAGGGTCGTCGGGGCGCTAGCGAACCGGACGCCAACCCGCAATCGTACCCTACTGGTAGGCCGGCGAGAAATATAGCGAAGGCAGAAGAAGAATCGGTGTCGCGAGAACTTTTTCCGCCGGGGAACTCTCCGTCGGCGTAAGCAAGATTCACTGAGTAGACTGCGACTAGACACTACCGGTCGCGGATTGTCGGGGCACCAGCGAACTGGATGCCCTGCTCAACCGAAATTGCAGACCTGACCTCGGCACTTGGCAGGTTGGCTCGGTTTCGAGAGAACTTCTCTGACCGGAAAATTCGGGGACTAGACAGAGCTTAACGAGGAATTAATGCCAAATGGCATAAGGGAACCAAAGGTCTCAGTAAATTAGACAATCTGAATTTCGGTGATCAGATTGTCCTCGTAGGAGAAGACACACAGCTGGCTTTCCGACTGCCACACAGAAATTCCCACGTTTTGCGAATGGTCGCAAACAGCTAGTGCGTCAAGGAGGGGTGCTGTAACCCTACTGAAGCACCTAACTGCTAAGTAGTTGGATTACAGTATGTGCTATGCACATAAAAAACACCTCCTTGAACTAATGCTGTATGGTAGTGCCGGGGAGGAATCAAGTTCCGTGCAAGAGTAGTTGTTTCAGCAGGCCGGGTGGTCTAAGTTGTTGATTTTTTACACACATACATACATACACATATTGTATTCATATAAACAAAATATACATATCCCCCCACCAGGAAAATTTTTCTTGCTACGCCACTGCGCATGAAAGTTTTACAAAATATTGATAGATTGTCAAGAATTGGCTATTAGCTGGAAAGAACACTGTGGGTTGTTATTGAACGGACGAACGTGAAAAGAAACCACAAATATACTATTTGGTTGGAATAATGAGCAAGCTGTGATTACACATATGCTAGACGAAATGCGAAAGGATATGTGAGTTCTGAAAAATGACAAGACCGTTGGAAAGTTCGGAATCCAGACCGAATTTTCAAGAGTCTAGAGTGATCGATTGTACGAAGCAATCCTTTACGTGATTGGTACGACCTGCGTGGAAGAAGAAATGACTTTGGAATGGTTGAATGGGCTCATATGTTCTAACTACAACAGGGATCAGAAACACACTGAAATACCTATCGAGATATAACTAGTAACTTTCCTCGATACCGCCTATAAGGTACTCTTCCGTGTTCTGTTTAGCAAACTGAATCGTTTGAGACGGAAAATATAGCGGAGTTTGAGTAGAACGATCCTGAATGGAGTAGTTGTTCACTCTGCGACAAATTCTGGATATATTCCGGGAATGCAACTGGATGGTCGAAAACTGGTAATGTGTGATGGACTCATCATCTGTTTGGGGATTACAAAGCAGCGTATGGTTCAATGAAACGAAACGAATCGTGGTAGATATTATATAGTTATTGATTGAACATTGGTATCCTTCAAAGCTTTCAAGGCTGATTTGCAGGACGCTAAATAGGTGAATAATACGCGTCAAAATACCTAAGAGACATCCGAATTACAGTAGGAGTAGAGGTATTTTGGTGAACAAAATATCGGTCATAATTTTGTTTTGAGATAACAAAAAAATTGGTCTATTCAGTCAATTTCCATACAATAATAGCACATTTGAACAATATTTTCCGAAATTTTTATTGCAATTTTGTGAAACTTCGGTGAGCGACAGTGATTCTTCAGAATGCACTTCGAAAAAATACGGTGCACACAATAACTCAAAATTTCGTGGACAAATCGTTTTAAAATTCCGCACAGTTATTTTTTATATCATTGCCCAGCTAACTACAGGAGGGTTTTACAAAATTATCATTATTAATATTTTTACAAAAATATGCTTCCCGATTTTTTAGCGAATATCGAATTTTGGCTTAAAAGTACCGAGAAAAATTAAAAAATTGAGAAAAAAATAACAGCTCTCAAACCTGGGTTTGATGTGGAGAAGTACTGTACAAAATTTGAAAATGAATGAATATACTACTGTCAGTATCACCATAACATTTTTTTTAACCCTTAAATGCATGAATTTCATTTTTCCTTAGCACTGATTTTTCGGGATGATACATCCTGTGATGCCTTTATATCACAAAATTCGATATGTTGCCAAATGGCAACAGTATGCATTTAAGGGTTAAAAAACTTGCTTTTTTACAGAATTAACCTAACCCTTTCCTCAAAGCGGAGCGATACTCTGTACTGTAGCATAGGGTAATGCGATGCCATCGGGGTCGCTAAGAATGCTAGGTTCACAAAAAGTAAAACGGATTTTTTTCATGGATTTAACCTTCACTATTCCATTTCTTCATTTTTGGATCTGTTTTTTTTCGTTTCCATTACATTAGCAGAATACCATTTTGACATTAAAAATTAAAAATGTCTTTCCTCGATTTTGACGCTAGGAGCATTATTATTATCATTAATATTATTATTTCTTAAGGTTTTGACCTCAAAAACCTTATTCGATTTTTTGGAAATAGTATTCATTTCAAAAATAAAAATTACAATTCAACATAAAACCGAACTTTTTTGCTGCCGTCTATCCTGAGCGCACTGCTATCCGTTCCATATGTGGATTTTCTTTTGCGTTGGGGTGCCAATGTCAGCTTTTCCCTCTGCTGCTTGTTGATCGTTTCGTCTGCTTTTTTTCTCGCTCGTGTGTAGTTCATGTCGTCGTCGCTAGAGCAGCTTTGGTTTTCACTGTTGGATGTTTGGTGCTTATTGTGATTTCAAGTGACTCTGGTTTAGTCGTCTTCATTTTAGTTTGCTTCTTTCCTAGGTATACCAGCTGTTGTTTAAGGATATTGTGGAATATTATTTATCTGGCAATGATTTTTAGCCGGTTGTCTGTGGTGTATCGCCAGATATCGAAAGCTGTTTCTTAGTGGTGGTTGTAGTAGATGAATTTTCTTTAATTGTTTTAGCGAATGGCTTACCATAGTGTGCCGTCTGGTTACAGAACTGGCACGTGGCCTCCGGGTTATGTGCATAGCGTTCGTTGGATGTTGGATGTTCATTGTGTAACACTTTTGAGAGGGGGGGGGGGGGGGGGGAGATGAAAACGAAAACGTTTGAACTGAAGATATTTTTTCATGAATTCGTTACGTAAAGAAATTTGTGACATGGTCCAGACAGTAGTCAATTTTGGTAATTTTTGCGTAACGTAATTTGTGAATGGTTCCATGTAATTAAGATGATTTATCCTTAAAAGTCAAGTAAGAAGGTATAGATTGGTTCAGCGGTATTCTCGACACCCAAATACCGACAAGAAAAGTTTTTGCCAAGGAAAAAGTTTATCCAAATGTTGTTTCTGACGGATTTCACTCCTTCATACCTCGACATTAGACCTCTCCACATTTTGTAAAAGGTTTGAAATATACATCGGTCAGCTCAAATTATTGTTCTAGGTATGAATTTAAGAGCTTTCGCCAAAAATGGCTTAATTTGGACACGATTTTTGATTGGAGATACCTCTAAATCATGACCAAATTAAGCCATTTTTGGCGAAAGTTCTTAAATTCACACCTAGAATAAAAATTTGAGCTGACCGATACATATTTCAAAAAATTTTCAAAATGTGGAGAGGTCTACTCGACATGAATCTTTTAATGTAATCTGTGTTAATGCGTGGTTTCAAATTGTGCTGGCGAATTCCATTCATATCGTTGTCGATATACCTGGAGATCTTGGTTTTAACGTTGTCATATTCGACATTGTGTAGCATGTTTTTCTTCATCACGAAACTTTCTGTCATGGCTAAACTATTGAACGTTATGAGTACAAAATTTCTTGTATGATGTAGTTGCATGTGTGACAGTTTCGGTAGCTCAAGCACCTTTAGAGACTGTTGCACTCCGCCTACTGTGTGTCTAAGAGTCGCTAAGCTTTAAAACTAGGTACCCCTGACTCGATTTCTAGTCTCACCAGGAGCACCTGCTCCAAATTTGAAGCAAATCGGACAAGTCTAGCTACCGGACCAATGTGCCTGAAGTTTGTATGGGATTTTTCAAAAAATTTACATGGAGAAAGTAGCGGAAGTAGCGATGAAGACAAGGACAAATTCTACGCGCAGCTGGAGCGTCAATACGATCGCTGCCAAGACATGATGTCAAGATCGTCATCGGCGACCTTGATGCTCAGGTTGGCCAGGAGGTGGAACACAGGCCGGTAATTGGAAGGTTCAGCACCCACCAGCAGACGAACGAGAACGGCCTAAGACTAATCGATTTCGCCACCTCCAAGAACATGGCCATAAGGAGCACCTTCTTCCTGCACCGATACACCTGGAGATCACCGCAACAAACAGAGACGTTAATTGATCATGTTCTGATTGATGGACGGCACTTCTCTCTCTCTCGTCGCGACAACGTACGCGCAGCATCTTGAAGCAGCGCTGCCACCGGAGGAGGAGCTCATCGATGCTCCCTTTGAGGACAGCTGGAGCATGACTAAAGCAGCCATAGGCAGCACTGCGGAGAGCGTCCTGGGATACGTATGGAGCTGTATCGCTCTCAGGAAACGCGGGCATTCTTCAAGAAGCTGAATGACTCTTGCAAACGGTTTTGTGCCGCGGGCCGAAATGTGCAGAGACAAGGAAGGTGGCATCTTCACGGACGAATGTGAGGTGGTCGAAAGGTGGAGGCAGTACTATAATGAATATCTGAATGGTGCGCAGGCGGACAATTGGGCGTTCGAGGAGGACGCTTATGTCAGTGTCGCGGCCGATGGGGATGTACTATGAATGAGGTTAACGAGGCTATTCAACAGCTCAAGAACAACAAGGCAGCTGGTAAGGATGGTCTAGGAGCGGAACGCTTCAAGGTGGGTCCGGAGAAACTGACGGAATGCATGCACCGAATAATCGAAAGAATCTGGGACAGAGAACAGCTACCGGAGGAGTGGAAGGAAGGGGTCATCACCCCGATATACAAGAAAGGCGACAAATTTGACTGTGAAAAATACAGAGCTATCACAGTGACAAATGCCGCTTACAAAGTGCTATCCCAGATTCTGTTCCGGTGCCTATCACCGCTGGTAAATGGATTTGTCGGGAGTTATCAGGCCGGTTTCATCAACGGCGGATCAACAAACGACCAAATCTTTACTATACGGCAAATCCTCCAAAAATGCCGTGAATACCAGGTCCCGACACATCGACTTTAAAGCCGTGTAGAGCTATTGAAAATGATGGACGAGAACGGCTTCCCTGGGAAGCTGACAAGACTGATTAAGGCTACGATGGATGGTGTAAGGTGTTGTGTCAAAATTTTGGGCAGCCTCTCGGGTCCGTTTGAAACACGCAGGGGACTAAGATAAGGCGATGGGCTGTCCTGCCTGCTGTTGAATGTAGCACTGGAAGATGTAATGCGAAGAGCGGGGTTTAACATGCGGGGAACGATTTTCACGAGGTCCGGACAGTTTGTGTGCTTCGCTGACGACGTGGACATAATCGGTCGAAAAAAGGAAACGGTAGCAGATCTGTATACCCGACTGAAGCGCGAAGTAGCACGAGTAGGACTGAAGATAAATGTGTCTAAGACGAAGTACATGCTGGCTGGCGGAACCGTTCGCGATAGGGAACGCTTGGGCAGTAGTAATACGATCGACGGCGACGACTTCGAGGTGATTGACGAGTTCATCTGTCTAGGTTCATTGGTGACTGCGGACAATAACACCAGCCGGGAGATCAGAAAGCGTATTATCTCTGGAAGTCGTGCTTACTATGGGCTCCACAAAACTTTGAGATCCAGGAAGCTTCACCACCGCACGAAATGCGCTATGTAAAACACACTGATTAGACCGGTGGTTCTCTATGGGCACGAAACGTGAACAATGCTCGAGGAGGATCTGCTAGCACTCGAAGTCTTCGAAAGAAGGGTGTTGAGAACGATCTTCGGTGGTGTGCAGGAGGATGGCGTGTGGGGGAGAAGGATGAACCACGAACTTGCGCGACTCTATGGTGAGCCAAGTAAGGAAAGTAGCTCAAGCTGGAAAGGTACGGTGGGCGGGGCATGTTGTGAGGATGCCGGACAACAACCCCACCAAGTTGGTTTTCACCTCCGACCCCGCAGGTATAAGACGGAGAGGAGCGCAGCGTTCCCGGTGGCTGGACCAAGTGGAGCAGAACCTGGCGAGTATCGGGCACCTGAGAGGTTGGAGACAAGCAGTAACTGACCGAGTGACGTGGCGGAATATTGTGGAACAGATTAAATCATGATAATATGATGTATAATCAGGAAATATAAATATAAATATAAAGGGCCGCCGAGAGGGGGTGGGGACGGGGTGTTTCCCCTCGAACCCGGAGTTTTTAAGGGGGCCCGGATTTTTAACGGAAACTAAAATTTTGGTCAACACTTTCAAAAAAAAATTCAATATCTTGTGTATGATTTTAAAAACTAGTGCATATTGGGTATCAAATATATGTATTTGTACCCAATTAGAAGATCAGACCAGGGCGGGGATAGCGTAGTTGGGACATCGACTTCCATGTACGCAGCTCATCTGGGTTCGATTCCTAACCTCGCACATAGGAATGGAGAATTTTTTAAAGAAAATTTGAATGAAGAAGTGAATGGCCCTAAGATTAAAATTTCTATAATAGAAAAAAAAATTAGATCAGACTTGCTAGGGGTAAAAAATTAATGATTTGATTAGAAGTCATAAGGTTGTCTTCAAATTTCGTCAATATGAAATCGATTTTTTTGATTTATTGTCATGTCTTCGCAACTGCTGGGAAATTATCAAAAGTAATTAGAAAGAAAAAGAAAACTTCTCAACCTTTTATTTAGGGTTGCCACACCGGTTTTTGAGGCGAATTCCGGGTCTCTGTTCATGTGATTCGGATTTCGCTCGGATGAATCCAGTGGATTATTTTGCAATTTTTTCTTCATCAGGAACTCTCAGCATCATTTTATAAATCGTCTGCTTTTTTATCTATTTCCATTGTAACCATATTTTTATTTTATCCTGCTTTTCACGCTGTTTATTTTTGCATTTTTATCCATACCACTTACCTTAATTTATAGTCATTGCAGAGTTTTTCCATTTTATTTGCAATTTTTCCATTCTATTTTGTTTTTTCTGTTGTTTCATATTTTAATACCCTGCTTTTTCATTTGTTTCTTTTGTCATTCCATCAAAATTTTAAAATTAGTCTATTAGTTCCATTCATTCTTTTCATTCCCTTTTTCTATTTTCTTTTTGCCATATATATTTTTGCATTTTTCCTTTTTTTAAATTCATTCCAAAATGTCTCATTGTCCCTATATCTACATTTCTCGTATTTTGGTACATGTTTTTCAGTTATTGGCTTTCCGTTTTCCTTAGTTTTATTTTTTCTCGTTGCTAATTTATTATAATATTTTTTATTTTTTACACATGTTCCTTAATCTTTCATTTTGTTCATTTTTGTTATTCTTCATTTTTCCATATAACCTATTTTGAAAGTGCTTTTTTCTGTTGGACATTTTCCAATAGGTTTGTTTTTTCATTTTTTATTTTTCTAGAAAACATTAGATTTATTTTTTGCCATTATGTGCATTTTTTCTTCGTTTTACATTTAGGCTGTTGTTTGAATTTCTGTCAAGTTTCATTTCTAATGTTGTTTTCCATTCTTTAAATAATCTAATCTATTTTTCAATTTCTTCTTGTTATTTTTTCAATTTTGTGTGTTTCTACGGTATACCATTTTAGTTTTATACTATTTTTTGTTTTCCATTTTGTCCTTTTTTTGTTCAATTCATTTTTTTTTTAATTTCTTCATGTTTATTTTATTTTTGTCTTTATATCTATTCCTCTACTTTTATGCATTCTTAACGCTTTATTTCTTTTTTTTTCTATTACTTTAAATATTTCTTGTTTTCAATGTTGAATATATTTTATTATTTTCGAGCTTTTCAGTTTTATGCATTTTTATTTTTATATCAATGTTCGTATTTTTTTATTTGTTTTTTTTTTTTTATTTTCATTGATTCTCAAAATTTTTCAGCATCTGCCGATTTTTTTATAATTTTCACCATTTGTTCAACAATGTTCGACTTCTTTAATCTTTGCAATTTGATTGTCTAGTTTCCTGTTTTCGTTTATCGATTCTTACAGGGTTTGTTTTGGTTTTTCTTTTCGATTATACATTTTTTGACAATTGACTTTAATTTGTTTATGTGGTTGATTTTGCAATTTTTAGTTTTTCTGGACACACTTTCAATATCAAGTTTTCCCTTTATTTTGTTTTTTTTTTGTACAATTGAACAAAGGGAATTTCTGATTTTTTTTTGTTTAGATAATGTTTATAATTTTTGCAATTATGTACTACATTTTTAATCTTTCCATTTCTTTACTTTTGTTTTTTTTTTCGATTATAGAGGTTTAAACCTTAAGGTCATTCGCCTCTTCGGGTTAGAAAAATCTCTTATGAAAAATTTCAAACCCTATGTGCGGGGTCGGGATCCGAACCCAGGTGCGCTGCGTTCAAGACAATCGATTTACCAACTACGCTACACCCACCCCCTTTACTAATACTATTGACAAAAAATTCCTCTTCAAAGTCACCAAAACGTACGAAGACGTATTAAAAATACTATATAGTATTAACAGCCCTCCGTTTTTACCGTCATTGGCACTACAAACAACTAGAGCAAAAAACTGGTACATAACAATAAAATTTCAGTGTAATATAGGTACATAATATCAGTAAGTACAATGGATTTCAAACTTTAACTTTGTGATGCACGGGCAATATACAGTGGTGGGGGCCCGTACGTTGGACCCTCCGGGCCCGTATTTTCTATCTACGGCCCTGTAAATATAATACTATAAATATACATGGAGAAAACCCACTAGTTCGCATTTTCACCGCTAAGTGGCACTATATGCATCGTATTATCACTGTGGGTAAAAATAAGAAAGATAATTTAACTGTATACAACTTTATCGCAGACT
This sequence comes from Topomyia yanbarensis, assembly GCF_030247195.1. Lineage (NCBI taxonomy): Eukaryota > Metazoa > Arthropoda > Insecta > Diptera > Culicidae > Topomyia > Topomyia yanbarensis. The sequence continues at coordinate 394,237,975 of NC_080671.1, read as the reverse complement.
GCTAGTCAATCCGGATTTGTTAAAAGAAGTTATTAAACTTTCAACAAATTGATGTCTGAGTCGGTTTTGCATGGAACTATACATTTTTCTGAGATAATGGTTAGATTTGGCTCAATAGTATGTCCAGAAGAATTGTAATACATAATACGAGTTTTTTTTAGAAAATTTTAGTTCTGCCTGTGGCCGCATAGACGACGCGTACACTAACTTTTCATAGGAGAGAGTGCAAAATTTGTATCGCGAAAATCCCCGGCCACCAAGTTGGCGAAATTGTTGAATGTGGCCAAATCAACTGTCACCAACGTAATAAAAGCATTCAGAAAAGGTTTGTCGACAGCCAGGAAGACTTGTTGGGAGAAAATCGAAAGCCGGAGGCCGCAAAAACGATGAAAAGAGTGGTCAGCTATTTCAAGCGGAATCCAAAACTCTCTGTTCAAAATGTGGCAAGCAAGCTAGGACTGTCTTCTACAACCGTGTATCGAGCTAAAAATGGAGCCGGACTGTTGAATTACAAGAAGGTTCTGACTTTTCATTGCGTGGTACGGAATGACAAAAACTACTTCAAAGGAGACGTGATCAAACTTCAAGCAGGAGTGCTTGAAGTTTGATCACGGTCCTGTTTTCGACCGTAAGCTGTTCCAGAGCTCATAATCATTATCCATGAATTCGTGAATAATTTCCTCCGCGTTTTTGGCCCTAATTTATTTGTTTGATAATCCTTGTGCTATTGTCAAAATATCCAATAAACCAATCCGGTTAAATCGATTCGATGATTCAAAGCCAAATTTTGACATGTCAAAACAGCAACCCAATCCAAGGAGAAAAGAAAAACAAAAAACCACGACAGAACTCGCTATCGCTGTCTCGCAGTTGAGCGCTCGATTCACCCGCCAGGTGGGCTTTTCATACCACGTCGGCGGTATCCGTAGGCTTCTTAAAGCCTGGGAATGGGAAGCCAAGTTGTGAAAGGCACGCCAATCATCGATAAGGAATGAGGCGGCGGCAGGCTTTTGCAGCTATGCTTAGCACCTTTTGGCTGGCGGCTCAGCTGGAGCCGCTGTGGAGTAGCATTCCATCAGCTAGCAGCTTAACACCAGCATCGACATGAATTCTTCGCTCCTCGTCGTCGTCGTCTTAGTCGTTTTAGTCGTCGTCGTTGCCGAAGAAAACCAACCGAAGCCACACCGGGTTTGGTCGGGAAGAGGTTCCGCTGCAGTTGGTCTTATCGGGCTGGGGTTGAATACAAATTGAGCGATAATAGGGTATGCTTGGCTGTCAGCCAGCCGAAGAAGAGCAACTTCGAGCAGGCGTGAAAATTATGGCAGACATCGGGGTTGGGATGGTTTCGTCTCAACCCGCCACCCGTAGGGTTGATTGGTAATAAGAATCACGCAAAATCTGGATTGGCCGCTGGCTGTCGGGCTGGACGTGGCAGGAAATCCGTCCGGAAATAAAAACCCAACGTAATCCTTTCATTATAACTCGATTCTTCCGGTTTCCCGGTTTTTAGCATGCTCGGGCCAGGTTGGGCGACGTTGAGCGGTTCATTTTCCAATCTCTGTTCTTATCCACCGGCTTTTATTTGAAAGAAAAACTTCATCTTTGCTCGACAGAGTACGGAACAATGACAAAAAGGGGAAGAGAAGAGAGTTGGTTTTTGATTCAAATTGAATTTATTATGATAGCATTCGGATTTCGCGAGCTACTGAGCCGGCTCGGCAGGAGGGAAAAGTTTTCTGCGATTTCGGAGCAGACGACAGTTATAATGTTGTCTTTGACACCGTTCCAACGAAAATATTGCGCCGAATCCGAAGCAGTAACTTTATCCAGACGGTAGAAATTATTTGAGGATTTATACGGATAAATGTGGGCTGAGAGTGAGCTAGGGTGGTCCACGCTGCAGGATGGCGATGGAAAATATTATTGCCGCGCGACTGACCACCCTACCACGAACTCAGCAGGACGGTCGCTAGTGGGCAATTTATTTTTGGCAACTACCCATTAGCTGTGGCCCCGGTTGCCGGAACGCTTGCGAAAAAAAGGAAACTGCAGTATTTGCACAAACCCGGTTCCGGACACGGTAGCCGCTGCCAAGTTTCCAAAAAAGGGCGAGACAGCAGCAGCGGGAGACACACCAACCAGCACGCAAAGTTACAATTTAATAGCAGTTATTTTCCGCATGCAATTGCACTGGACGCAAACACGTTCGAACCCCGGCATTCATCGAATAACGTTCAGCCAATATCGATACCACTTATCTCTTCAGTCGAAACCCCTACCGCCGCGCCACCGATGCCGGTTGGGACCTTACCGCGCGTATACATATTAACGAGGGCTAATGAAGATTTATGCCGCCAGTTACGGCCGCCGAAGGGCGGGAGCCGGAGATGAATTCACAAAACCATCAGGGAAAGTGAGATTTTTATCGGTCTGAGACTGTGTTGGAGTTGAGAGTTGAGCGATTATGTTTTGCGAAAGTGCGTTGATGTGTATTCTGAAGCCGAAGCCGGAGCATAAATAGAAATGCATAATTCATGGGACAATCATGGCTTAGTGCTGCTGCTACCTTTTGTTCGGTTTGGTCGTTCGTTCGAAAGCGTTGAAAGCAGTTTTTGTCGGGGAAACCACCTACTGGTGGATGGAGCAGTCGATGTTCGACGCTGATGCTGATGGAGGTCGAGCAGAATTTGAATAGTATTTGAATACATCGCGGTTAGTGATAAATGCGGAGCCAAGATAAATGGGCAAGCATCAACATGTCATGGTCATGAGTATATATTTTCTGGGGGTTGCAAACAAAAAGAACAAACGGCTCTGTACATGTCCAGTTCATCTTTTTATAAGCATTTGAAAGATACTGTGATTGGGTCAGGCATAATTAGTTCTAAAGATTTCGAATAATGACGCAAAATGCTTTCTATCGGGACATCATAGTTGTTATACCTGCGCAGCACACTTCACAAAATAATCAAAAGTGTCAGTGTTTATATCATGTTATCAGTGGTGATTTTGATTTAGTGAATCCTAGATGAAAATTAATAGCATTTGAAAGAAAAAAAACCTTTGGACGTAGAGACAGAATTTAAAGAGAAACGAATGAACCGGTCAACACAGAGCAGCGGCGGCGGTGGTGGTGTTCAACAAACACTGATCACCGGACACAACAGGAACTAAATTCGTAACCCAGCTGTTTTTTTCTACCTTCCACATCACACGATTGTAAGTGATTATTTTATTTTTTTCAGATTCACTGACCGTGATACTGTTGCTATACGTACGTTTGACACAAGGTTAAACGCGCTGGGAGTTACCAGACAGTATCAATGCTTGTGTGTATACATGTGTTGTTTGCGCAAGTGACAAATTACGTTTTGACGCTCGAGACAAACCGACATAAGATGGGCGAAACCGAAGGAGACAAAATCGCGTTAATTTATTGCTGCTAACTTGTATTACGTGGTCGTGTCTGCTGGTCTTCTCTGCAGCCGGAAATTTGAAATCCCAAACGATAGAAGGTCGCACACAGTTGGATGGAGATTTGTTGTGGTGTTTTTTTCCTTCCTTTTATTCTCTCTCGGGCACGAACGTATCTGCGTATGAGTGCGCGTGGCCTATGGTTTGATATGATTTGCTAGCTAGACAGCGAAATAAATTTACGCGACCTTGGTGATCGGAGGGGTTGACAGCGCCGCGTACCAAATATGTCAACCATTAGGTTCGCGAATATCAATGCAAATACGCAGAGGAAGGGTAAAAGAGTTAACAGTAAGCGGTTTGTTTGATGTGTCGAAGGCTGGCAGATGTGTCGCGGCAATGAAATAGCGTAAACATGTGAAGATTGGAGAGTTTGTAATAGATTATGATTGCGATTTATGCAGATTGTTGCCTTACAATTCGTTTCAGTGTGATGACTGTTTGAGTATTAAATTAGATCATGTTTGAATTAAAACTTGGCAGTGAGACATGCAAATCAGTGTCACTTAACAGACTAGTAGTAAGTTGTAAGGCAAATTTTATGAGTCCCTGTCATTGTTTATATATCCACGATTCAATGCGCATTCATTTCAGGGTTATCAGATCGATACTGGCAACTCATTTACACTCCTGGCAGTGTTTTCGGTGTTTTTTGCAGCTAGAGTCAATCCGGCGCTAGCTTAGTGCTGTCACTAAGTTAGTGTCGGATTCTGATGAGACGAAGTCGAAGAGACTAAATTTAATTAGTTTCATCAATATATCAATACATATTTTGTGTTTTCCCTAAATTCGTAACAACTGTCCGTCCTGCCGTCCTTTTTTTTTAACTATATCTTTATTACAACATCATCCTTAGCTGCTCAATTTTCACTTGGGATTTAGCCCATGGCGTAGCCAAGTGGTGATGTTACCTCTCCCGGTTAAATGTAAAATGTAAATACAAAGAAAAATACGGTAGTTTTGAAATTATACATTCGAGTAACATGAAATCAGCGTTATTTTTGTTTTTTTTGTGGCTTGTGATATGTTGGTCACTTGCTGAAAATTGTATTATAAAGATCCAATCATTTGGAATACTAAATCATCAAATGCTTGAAACTAGTTTGGATTAATTCCTTTAAAAAAATTAAAAAAAGAAATTGTTTAATGTCAGATTCATAACCACTATGATGTAAATTACACGTAGGATTTCAATAGAAAGGCCCTTATAATTTGCCCTGGTAAATCTCCAAAATGAATGCTTCGAGCTACCTTTCGCATTCAATCAACGATGCTTAAACTGTTGGACCGGAATATACTGTAAACTTGTACTTTTGTAGTTTAACCCAGAAAGTAATAAATTCCATTCTTTACGTACAGTACTGGTAGCCTTTAAGAGAGCCAATATGCGGGTGGTTCGATTGACAACAGAAGTCATTTCGAGCTGGTATACTGGTAACTGTCCTATCAAACTGGTTCTTGCTATCGACGCTTGGACGACTACAGATCACGGAATGAAAAACTAGATAATTTCTTCTAAGCCGAGTCACCATTCATAGTCATCCATGGGGCGGTGCTAACAATGCAATATATTGCTCGCTCTCTGGTCGAAAATCAGACATCCAATCAAAGAACAGATAATGACAGTTTTTTTCGTTATTTACAGTAATCATACAATCGACAGGGAGTTAGACACAAAATAATTGTGCATATTTTGGATCAGATTGTGCAAAAATCTAGTTTTTTTTCGTTCAGTACAACGGTAGTTATTCGCGTTGGAAAAATTCGAAAGCATTTCCGGGCGAAAATTTTGAAACAGAGACTCCATATTGATACGTTATTAGTATTTTGTTTTAAAATTGAAATGAGTTTGTTGTCGATTTCATCTTTGTATTACCTTTAAGAAAGGAACCGTTCATAGTCATCTTTGGGGCGGAGCTAATAATGCAATATAATGTTCGCTTCCATGTCAGATAGTATCAGGAACAGATAATAACGCCTTGAAAGAGAACATTGTTTTGTTTATGGTAATCGAAAGATTCGCGGAATTGAACACAAAACTGTTGTGTAAATTTTTGATCAGGTAACGCAAAAAATTAGTAGAGTACAAAGTCAAATTAAATGTGTACTTACAAATGCTTCGAATGCCAAAAGTAAATTTGGTTTAAAAATAGTTTATAATTTCTGTATTTTTATAATTTTTGCAAATTCTGTAATTTTTGTAATTTCCGTAATTTTCGTAATTTCTTGCAATTTATGTAATTTCTGTAATTTCCGTAATCCCTGTAATTTATGTAATTTCTGTAATTTTTGTAATTTCTGTAATTTCTGTAATTTCTGTAATTTCTGTAATCTCTGTAATTTCTGCAATTTCTGCAATTTCTGCAATTTCTGCAATTTCTGTCATTTCTGTAATTTCTGTAATTTCTGTAATTTCTGTAATTTCTGTAATTTCTGTAATTTCTGTAATTTCTGTAATTTCTGTAATTTCTGTAATTTCTGTAATTTCTGTAATTTCTGCAATTTCTGTAATTTCTGTAATTTCTGTAATTTCTGTAATTTCTGTAATTTCTGTAATTTCTGTAATTTCTGTAATTTCTGTAATTTCTGTAATTTCTGTAATTTCTGTAATTTCTGTAATTTCTGTAATTTCTGTAATTTCTGTAATTTCTGTAATTTCTGTAATTTCTGTAATTTCTGTAATTTCTGTAATTTCTGTAATTTCTGTAATTTCTGTAATTTCTGTAATTTCTGTAATTTCTGTAATTTCTGTAATTTCTGTAATTTCTGTAATTTCTGTAATTTCTGTAATTTCTGTAATTTCTGTAATTTCTGTAATTTCTGTAATTTCTGTAATTTCTGTAATTTCTGTAATTTCTGTAATTTCTGTAATTTTTGTAATTTCTGTAATTTCTGTATTTTCTGTAATTTCTGTAATTTCTGTAATTTCTGTAATTTCTGTAATTTCTGTAATTTCTGTAATTTCTGTAATTTCTGTAATTTCTGTAATTTCTGTAATTTCTGTAATTTCTGTAATTTCTGTAATTTCTGTAATTTCTGTAATTTCTGTAATTTCTGTAATTTCTGTAATTTCTGTAATTTCTGTAATTTCTGTAATTTCTGTAATTTCTGTAATTTCTGTAATTTCTGTAATTTCTGTAATTTCTGTAATTTCTGTAATTTCTGTAATTTCTGTAATTTCTGTAATTTCTGTAATTTCTGTAATTTCTGTAATTTCTGTAATTTCTGTAATTTCTGTAATTTCTGTAATTTCTGTAATTTCTGTAATTTCTGTAATTTTTGTAATTTCTGTATTTTCTGTAATTTCTGTAATTTCTGTAATTTCTGTAATTTCTGTAATTTCTGTAATTTCTGTAATTTCTGTAATTTCTGTAATTTCTGTAATTTCTGTAATTTCTGTAATTTCTGTAATTTCTGTAATTTCTGTAATTTCTGTAATTTCTGTAATTTCTGTAATTTCTGTAATTTCTGTAATTTCTGTAATTTCTGTAATTTCTGTAATTTCTGTAATTTCTGTAATTTCTGTAATTTCTGTAATTTCTGTAATTTCTGTAATTTCTGTAATTTCTGTAATTTCGCTAATTTCTGTACTTTCTGTAATTTCTGTAATTTCTGTAATTTCTGTAATTTCTGTAATTTCTGTAATTTCTGTAATTTCTGTAATTTCTGTAATTTCTGTAATTTCTGTAATTTCTGTAATTTCTGTAATTTCTGTAATTTCTGTAATTTCTGTAATTTCTGTAATTTCTGTAATTTCTGTAATTTCTGTGATTTCTGTAATTTCTGTAATTTCTGTATTTTCTGTAATTTCTGTAATTTCTGTAATTTCTGTAATTTCTGTAATTTCTGTAATTTCTGTAATTTCTGTAATTTCTGTAATTTCTGTAATTTCTGTAATTTCTGTAATTTCTGTAATTTCTGTAATTTCTGTAATTTCTGTAATTTCTGTAATTTCTGTAATTTCTGTAATTTCTGTAATTTCTGTAATTTCTGTAATTTCTGTAATTTCTGTAATTTCTGTAATTTCTGTAATTTCTGTAATTTCTGTAATTTCTGTAATTTCTGTAATTTCTGTAATTTCTGTAATTTCTGTAATTTCTGTAATTTCTGTAATTTCTGTAATTTCTGTAATTTCTGTAATTTCTGTAATTTCTGTAATTTCTGTAATTTCTGTAATTTCTGTAATTTCTGTAATTTCTGTAATTTCTGTAATTTCTGTAATTTCTGTAATTTCTGTAATTTCTGTAATTTCTGTAATTTCTGTAATTTCTGTAATTTCTGTAATTTCTGTAATTTCTGTACTTTCTGTAATTTCTGTAATTTCTGTAATTTCTGTAATTTCTGTAATTTCTGTAATTTCTGTAATTTCTGTAATTTCTGTAATTTCTGTAATTTCTGTAATTTCTGTAATTTCTGTAATTTCTGTAATTTCTGTAATTTCTGTAATTTCTGTAATTTCTGTAATTTCTGTAATTTCTGTAATTTCTGTAATTTCTGTAATTTCTGTAATTTCTGTAATTTCTGTAATTTCTGTAATTTCTGTAATTTCTGTAATTTCTGTAATTTCTGTAATTTCTGTAATTTCTGTAATTTCTGTAATTTCTGTAAGTTCTGTAATTTCTGTAATTTCTGTAATTTCTGTAATTTCTGTAATTTTTGTAATTTTTGTAATTTTTGTAATTTCTGTAATTTCTGTAATTTTTGTAATTTCTGTAATTTCTGTAATTTCTGTAATTTCTGTAATTTCTGTAATTTCTGTAATTTCTGTAATTTCTGTAATTTCTGTAATTTTTGTATTTTCTGTAATTTCTGTAATTTTCTGTAATTTCTGTAATTTCTGTAATTTCTGTAATTTCTGTAATTTCTGTAATTTCTGTAATTTCAGTAATTTCTGTAATTTCAGTAATTTCTGTAATTTCTGTAATTTCTGTAATTTCTGTAATTTCTGTAATTTCTGTAATTTCTGTAATTTCTGTAATTTCTGTAATTTCTGTAATTTCTGTAATTTCTGTAATTTCTGTAATTTCTGTAATTTCTGTAATTTCTGTAATTTCTGTAATTTCTGTAATTTCTGTAATTTCTGTAATTTCTGTAATTTCTGTAATTTCTGTAATTTCTGTAATTTCTGTAATTTCTGTAATTTCTGTAATTTCTGTAATTTCTGTAATTTCTGTAATTTCTGTAATTTCTGTAATTTCTGTAATTTCTGTAATTTCTGTAATTTCTGTAATTTCTGTAATTTCTGTAATTTCTGTAATTTCTGTAATTTCTGTAATTTCTGTAATTTCTGTAATTTCTGTAATTTCTGTAATTTCTGTAATTTCTGTAATTTCTGTAATTTCTGTAATTTCTGTAATTTCTGTAATTTCTGTAATTTCTGTAATTTCTGTAATTTCTGTAATTTCTGTAATTTCTGTAATTTCTGTAATTTCTGTAATTTCTGTAATTTCTGTAATTTCTGTAATTTCTGTAATTTCTGTAATTTTTGTAGTTTCTGTATTTTCTGTATTTTCTGTAATTTCTGTAATTTCTGTAATTTCTGTAATTTCTGTAATTTCTGTAATTTCTGTAATTTCTGTAATTTCTGTAATTTCTGTAATTTCTGTAATTTCTGTAATTTCTGTAATTTCTGTAATTTCTGTAATTTCTGTAATTTCTGTAATTTCTGTAATTTCTGTAATTTCTGTAATTTCTGTAATTTCTGTAATTTCTGTAATTTCTGTAATTTCTGTAATTTCTGTAATTTCTGTAATTTCTGTAATTTCTGTAATTTCTGTAATTTCTGTAATTTCTGTAATTTCAGTAATTCCTGTAATTTCTGAAATTACAGAAATTACAGAAATTATGTAATTTCTGTAATTTCTGTAATTTCTGTAATTACTGTAATTTCTGTAATTTCTGTAATTTCTGTAATTCCTGTAATTCCTGTAATTTCTGTAATTTCTGTAATTTCTGTAATTTCTGTAATTTCTGTAATTTCTGTAATTTCTGTAATTTCTGTAATTTTTGTATTTTCTGTAATTTTTGTAATTTCTGTAATTTCTGTAATTTCTGTAATTTCTGTAATTTCTGTAATTTCTGTAATTTCTGTAATTTCTGTAATTTCTGTAATTTCTGTAATTTCTGTAATTTCTGTAATTTCTGTAATTTCTGTAATTTCTGTAATTTCTGTAATTTCTGTAATTTCTGTAATTTCTGTAATTTTTGTAATTTTTGTAATATTTGTAATTTTTGTAATTTTTGTAATATTTGTAATTTTTGTAATTTTTGTAATTTTTGTAATTTTTGTAATTTTTGTAATTTTTGTAATTTTTGTAATTTTTGTAATTTTTGTAATTTTTGTAATTTTTGTAATTTTTGTAATTTTTGTAATTTTTGTAATTTTTGTAATTTTTGTAATTTTTGTAATTTTTGTAATTTTTGTAATTTTTGTAATTTTTGTAATTTTTGTAATTTTTGTAATTTTTGTAATTTTTGTAATTTTTGTAATTTTTGTAATTTTTGTAATTTTTGTAATTTTTGTAATTTTTGTAATTTTTGTAATTTTTGTAATTTTTGTAATTTTTGTAATTTTTGTAATTTTTGTAATTTTTGTAATTTTTGTAATTTTTGTAATTTTTGTAATTTTTGTAATTTTTGTAATTTTTGTAATTTTTGTAATTTTTGTAATTTTTGTAATTTTTGTAATTTTTGTAATTTTTGTAATTTTTGTAATTTTTTTGTAATTTTTGTAATTTTTGTAATTTTTGTAATTTTGTAATTTTTGTAATTTTTGTAATTTTTGTAATTTTTGTAATTTTTGTAATTTTTGTAATTTTTGTAATTTTTGTAATTTTTGTAATTTTTGTAATTTTGTAATTTTTGTAATTTTTGTAATTTTTGTAATTTTGTAATTTTTGTAATTTTTGTAATTTTTGTAATTTTTGTAATTTTTGTAATTTTTGTAATTTTTGTAATTTTGTAATTTTTGTAATTTTTGTAATTTTTGTAATTTTTGTAATTTTTGTAATTTTTGTAATTTTTGTAATTTTTGTAATTTTTGTAATTTTTGTAATTTTTGTAATTTTTGTATTTTTTGTAATTTTTGTAATTTTTGTAATTTTGTAATTTTTGTAATTTTTGTAATTTTTGTAATTTTTGTAATTTTTGTATTTTTGTAATTTTTGTAATTTTTGTAATTTTTGTAATTTTGTAATTTTTGTAATTTTTGTAATTTTTGTAATTTTTGTAATTTTTGTAATTTTTGTAATTTTTGTAATTTTTGTAATTTTTGTAATTTTTGTATTTTTGTAATTTTTGTAATTTTTGTAATTTTTGTAATTTTTGTAATTTTTGTAATTTTTGTAATTTTTGTAATTTTTGTAATTTTTGTAATTTTTGTAATTTTTGTAATTTTTGTAATTTTTGTAATTTTTGTAATTTTTGTAATTTTTGTAATTTTTGTAATTTTTGTAATTTTTGTAATTTTTGTAATTTTTGTAATTTTTGTAATTTTTGTAATTTTTGTAATTTTTGTAATTTTTGTAATTTTTGTAATTTTTTGTAATTTTTGTAATTTTTGTAATTTTTGTAATTTTTGTAATTTTTGTATTTTTTGTAATTTTTGTAATTTTTGTAATTTTTGTAATTTTTGTAATTTTTGTAATTTTGTAATTTTTGTAATTTTTGTAATTTTTGTAATTTTTGTAATTTTTGTAATTTTTGTAATTTTTGTAATTTTTGTAATTTTGTAATTTTTGTAATTTTTGTAATTTTTGTAATTTTTGTAATTTTTGTAATTTTTGTAATTTTTGTAATTTTTGTAATTTTTGTAATTTTTGTAATTTTGTAATTTTTGTAATTTTTGTAATTTATGTAATTTTTGTAATTTTTGTAATTTTTGTAATTTTTGTAATTTTTGTAATTTTTGTAATTTTTGTAATTTTTGTAATTTTTGTAATTTTTGTAATTTTTGTAATTTTGTAATTTTTGTAATTTTTGTAATTTTTGTAATTTTTGTAATTTTGTAATTTTGTAATTTTTGTAATTTTTGTAATTTTTGTAATTTTTGTAATTTTTGTAATTTTTGTAATTTTTGTAATTTTGTAATTTTTGTAATTTTTGTAATTTTTGTAATTTTTGTAATTTTTGTAATTTTTGTAATTTTTGTAATTTTTGTAATTTTGTAATTTTTGTAATTTTGTAATTTTTGTAATTTTTGTAATTTTTGTAATTTTGTAATTTTTGTAATTTTTGTAATTTTTGTAATTTTTGTAATTTTTGTAATTTTTGTAATTTTTGTAATTTTTGTAATTTTTGTAATTTTTGTAATTTTTGTAATTTTTGTAATTTTTGTAATTTTTGTAATTTTTGTAATTTTTGTAATTTTTGTAATTTTTTGTAATTTTTGTAATTTTTGTAATTTTTGTAATTTTTGTAATTTTTGTAATTTTTGTAATTTTTGTAATTTTTGTAATTTTTGTAATTTTTGTAATTTTTGTAATTTTGTAATTTTGTAATTTTTGTAATTTTTGTAATTTTTGTAATTTTTGTAATTTTTGTAATTTTTGTAATTTTTGTAATTTTTGTAATTTTTGTAATTTTTGTAATTTTTGTAATTTTTGTAATTTTGTAATTTTTGTAATTTTTGTAATTTTTGTAATTTTTGTAATTTTTGTAATTTTGTAATTTTTGTAATTTTTGTAATTTTTGTAATTTTTGTAATTTTTGTAATTTTTGTAATTTTTGTAATTTTTGTAATTTTTGTAATTTTTGTAATTTTTGTAATTTTTGTAATTTTTGTAATTTTTGTAATTTTTGTAATTTTTGTAATTTTTTGTAATTTTTGTAATTTTTGTAATTTTTGTAATTTTTGTAATTTTTGTAATTTTTGTAATTTTTGTAATTTTTGTAATTTTTGTAATTTTTGTAATTTTTGTAATTTTGTAATTTTTGTAATTTTTGTAATTTTTGTAATTTTTGTAATTTTTGTAATTTTTGTAATTTTTGTAATTTTTGTAATTTTTGTAATTTTTGTAATTTTTGTAATTTTTGTAATTTTTGTAATTTTTGTAATTTTTGTAATTTTTGTAATTTTGTAATTTTTGTAATTTTTGTAATTTTTTGTAATTTTTGTAATTTTTGTAATTTTTGTAATTTTTGTAATTTTTGTAATTTTTGTAATTTTTGTAATTTTTGTAATTTTTGTAATTTTTGTAATTTTTGTAATTTTTGTAATTTTTGTAATTTTTGTAATTTTTGTAATTTTTGTAATTTTTGTAATTTTTGTAATTTTTGTAATTTTTGTAATTTTTGTAATTTTTGTAATTTTTGTAATTTTTGTAATTTTTGTAATTTTTGTAATTTTTGTAATTTTTGTAATTTTTGTAATTTTTGTAATTTTTGTAATTTTTGTATTTTTGTATTTTTGTAATTTTTGTAATTTTTGTAATTTTTGTAATTTTTGTAATTTTTGTAATTTTTGTAATTTTTGTATTTTTGTATTTTTTGTAATTTTTGTAATTTTTGTAATTTTTGAAATTTTTGTAATTTTGTAATTTTTGTAATTTTTGTAATTTTTGTAATTTTTGTAATTTTTGTAATTTTTGTAATTTTTGTAATTTTTGTAATTTTTGTAATTTTTGTAATTTTTGTAATTTTTGTAATTTTTGTAATTTTTGTAATTTTTGTAATTTTTGTAATTTTTGTAATTTTTGTAATTTTTGTAATTTTTGTAATTTTTGTAATTTTTGTAATTTTTGTAATTTTTGTAATTTTTGTAATTTTTGTAATTTTTGTAATTTTTGTATTTTTGTAATTTTTGTAATTTTTGTAATTTTTGTAATTTTTGTAATTTTTGTAATTTTTGTAATTTTTGTAATTTTTGTAATTTTTGTAATTTTTGTAATTTTTGTAATTTTTGTAATTTTTGTAATTTTTGTAATTTTTGTAATTTTTGTAATTTTTGTAATTTTTGTAATTTTTGTAATTTTTGTAATTTTTGTAATTTTTGTAATTTTTGTAATTTTTGTAATTTTTGTAATTTTTGTAATTTTTGTAATTTTTGTAATTTTTGTAATTTTTGTAATTTTTGTAATTTTTGTAATTTTTGTAATTTTTGTAATTTTTGTAATTTTGTAATTTTTGTAATTTTTGTAATTTTTGTAATTTTTGTAATTTTTGTAATTTTTGTAATTTTTGTAATTTTTGTAATTTTTGTAATTTTTGTAATTTTTGTAATTTTTGTAATTTTTGTAATTTTTGTAATTTTTGTAATTTTTGTAATTTTTTGTAATTTTTGTAATTTTTGTAATTTTTGTAATTTTTGTAATTTTTGTAATTTTTGTAATTTTTGTAATTTTTGTAATTTTTGTAATTTTTGTAATTTTTGTAATTTTGTAATTTTTGTAATTTTTGTAATTTTTGTAATTTTGTAATTTTTGTATTTTTTGTAATTTTTTGTAATTTTTGTAATTTTGTAATTTTGTAATTTTTGTAATTTTTGTAATTTTTGTAATTTTTGTAATTTTTGTAATTTTTGTAATTTTTGTAATTTTTGTAATTTTTGTAATTTTTGTAATTTTTGTAATTTTTGTAATTTTTGTAATTTTTGTAATTTTTGTAATTTTTGTAATTTTTGTAATTTTTGTAATTTTTTGTAATTTTTGTAATTTTTGTAATTTTTGTAATTTTTGTAATTTTTTGTAATTTTTGTAATTTTTGTAATTTTTTGTAATTTTTGTAATTTTTGTGATTTTTGTAATTTTTGTAATTTTTGTAATTTTTGTAATTTTTGTAATTTTTGTAATTTTTGTAATTTTTGTAATTTTTGTAATTTTTGTAATTTTTGTAATTTTTGTAATTTTTGTAATTTTTGTAATTTTTGTAATTTTTGTAATTTTTGTAATTTTTGTAATTTTTGTAATTTTTGTAATTTTTGTAATTTTTGTAATTTTTGTAATTTTTGTAATTTTTGTAATTTTTGTAATTTTTGTAATTTTTGTAATTTTTGTAATTTTTGTAATTTTTGTAATTTTTGTAATTTTTGTAATTTTTGTAATTTTTGTAATTTTTGTAATTTTTGTAATTTTTGTAATTTTTGTAATTTTTGTAATTTTTGTAATTTTTGTAATTTTTGTAATTTTTGTAATTTTGTAATTTTTGTAATTTTTGTAATTTTTGTAATTTTTTGTAATTTTTGTAATTTTTTGTAATTTTTGTAATTTTTGTAATTTTTGTAATTTTTGTAATTTTTGTAATTTTTGTAATTTTTGTAATTTTTGTAATTTTTGTAATTTTTGTAATTTTTGTAATTTTTGTAATTTTTGTAATTTTTGTAATTTTGTAATTTTTGTAATTTTTGTAATTTTTGTAATTTTTTGTAATTTTTGTAATTTTTGTAATTTTTGTAATTTTTGTAATTTTTGTAATTTTTGTAATTTTTGTAATTTTTGTAATTTTGTAATTTTTGTAATTTTTGTAATTTTTGTAATTTTGTAATTTTGTAATTTTTATAATTTTTATAATTTTTGTAACTTTTGTAATTTTTGTAATTTTTGTAATTTTTGTAATTTTTGTAATTTTTGTAATTTTTATAATTTTTGTAATTTTTGTAATTTTTGTAATTTTTGTAATTTTTGTAATTTTTGTAATTTTTGTAATTTTTGTAATTTTTGTAATTTTTGTAATTTTTGTAATTTTTGTAATTTTTGTAATTTTTGTAATTTTTGTAATTTTTGTAATTTTTGTAATTTTTGTAATTTTTGTATTTTCTGTAATTTTTGTAATTTCTGTAATTTCTGTAATTTCTGTAATTTCTGTAATTTCTGTAATTTCTGTAATTTCTGTAATTTCTGTAATTTTTGTAATTTTTGTAATTTTTGTAATTTCTGTATTTTCTGTATTTTCTGTAATTTCTGTAATTTCTGTAATTTCTGTAATTTCTGTAATTTCTGTAATTTCTGTAATTTCTGTAATTTCTGTAATTTCTGTAATTTCTGTAATTTCTGTAATTTCTGTAATTTCTGTAATTTCTGTAATTTCTGTAATTTCTGTAATTTCTGTAATTTCTGTAATTTCTGTAATTTCTGTAATTTCTGTAATTTCTGTAATTTCTGTAATTTCTGTAATTTCTGTAATTTCTGTAATTTCTGTAATTTCTGTAATTTCTGTAATTTCTGTAATTTCTGTAATTTCTGTAATTTCTGTAATTTCTGTAATTTCTGTAATTTCTGTAATTTCTGTAATTTCTGTAATTTCTGTAATTTCTGTAATTTCTGTAATTTCTGTAATTTCTGTAATTTCTGTAATTTCTGTAATTTCTGTAATTTCTGTAATTTCTGTAATTTCTGTGATTTCTGTAATTTCTGTAATTTCTGTAATTTCTGTAATTTCTGTAATTTCTGTAATTTCTGTAATTTCTGTAATTTATGTAATTTCTGTAATTTCTGTAATTTCTGTAATTTCTGTAATTTCTGTAATTTCTGTAATTTCTGTAATTTCTGTAATTTCTGTAATTTCTGTAATTTCTGTAATTTCTGTAATTTCTGTAATTTCTGTAATTTCTGTAATTTCTGTAATTTCTGTAATTTCTGTAATTTCTGTAATTTCTGTAATTTCTGTAATTTCTGTAATTTCTGTAATTTCTGTAATTTCTGTAATTTTTGTAATTTCTGTAATTTCTGTAATTTCTGTAATTTCTGTAATTTCTGTAATTTCTGTAATTTCTGTAATTTCTGTAATTTTTGTAATTTCTGTATTTTCTGTAATTTCTGTAATTTCTGTAATTTCTGTAATTTCTGTAATTTCTGTAATTTCTGTAATTTCTGTAATTTCTGTAATTTCTGTAATTTCTGTAATTTCTGTAATTTCTGTAATTTCTGTAATTTCTGTAATTTCTGTAATTTCTGTAATTTCTGTAATTTCTGTAATTTCTGTAATTTCTGTAATTTCTGTAATTTCTGTAATTTCTGTAATTTCTGTAATTTCTGTAATTTCTGTAATTTCTGTAATTTCTGTAATTTCTGTAATTTCTGTAATTTCTGTAATTTCTGTAATTTCTGTAATTTCTGTAATTTCTGTAATTTCTGTAATTTCTGTAATTTCTGTAATTTCTGTAATTTCTGTAATTTCTGTAATTTCTGTAATTTCTGTAATTTCTGTAATTTCTGTAATTTCTGGTAATTTCTGTAATTTCTGTAATTTCTGTAATTCTGTAATTTCTGTAATTTTTGTAATTTCTGTAATTTCTGTAATTCCTGTAATTTCTGTAATTTCTGTAATTTCTGTAATTTCTGTAATTTCTGTAATTTCTGTAATTTCTGTAATTTCTGTAATTTCTGTAATTTCTGTAATTTCTGTAATTTCTGTAATTTCTGTAATTTCTGTAATTTCTGTAATTTCTGTAATTTCTGTAATTTCTGTAATTTCTGTAATTTCTGTAATTTCTGTAATTTCTGTAATTTCTGTAATTTCTGTAATTTCTGTAATTTCTGTAATTTCTGTAATTTCTGTAATTTCTGTAATTTCTGTAATTTCTGTAATTTCTGTAATTTCTGTAATTTCTGTAATTTCTGTAATTTCTGTAATTTCTGTAATTTCTGTAATTCTGTAATTTCTGTAATTTCTGTAATTTCTGTAATTTCTGTAATTTCTGTAATTTCTGTAATTTCTGTAATTTCTGTAATTTCTGTAATTTCTGTAATTTCTGTAATTTCTGTAATTTCTGTAATTTCTGTAATTTCTGTAATTTCTGTAATTTTTGTAATTTCTGTATTTTCTGTATTTTCTGTAATTTCTGTAATTTCTGTAATTTCTGTAATTTCTGTAATTTCTGTAATTTCTGTAATTTCTGTAATTTCTGTAATTTCTGTAATTTCTGTAATTTCTGTAATTTCTGTAATTTCTGTAATTTCTGTAATTTCTGTAATTTCTGTAATTTCTGTAATTTCTCTAATTTCTGTAATTTCTGTAATTTCTGTAATTTCTGTAATTTCTGTAATTTCTGTAATTTCTGTAATTTCTGTAATTTCTGTAATTTCTGTAATTTCTGTAATTTCTGTAATTTCTGTAATTTCTGTAATTTCTGTAATTTCTGTAATTTTTGTAATTTCTGTAATTTCTGTAATTTCTGTAATTTCTGTAATTTCTGTAATTTCTGTAATTTCTGTAATTTCTGTAATTTCTGTAATTTCTGTAATTTCTGAAATTACAGAAATTACAGAAATTATGTAATTTCTGTAATTTCTGTAATTCTGTAATTACTGTAATTTCTGTAATTTCTGTAATTTCTGTAATTTCTGTAATTTCTGTAATTTCTGTAATTTCTGTAATTTCTGTAATTTCTGTAATTTCTGTAATTTCTGTAATTTCTGTAATTTCTGTAATTTCTGTAATTTCTGTAATTTCTGTAATTTCTGTAATTTCTGTAATTTCTGTAATTTTTGTAATTTTTGTAATTTTTGTAATATTTGTAATTTTTGTAATTTTTGTAATATTTGTAATTTTTGTAATTTTTGTAATTTTTGTAATTTTTGTAATTTTTGTAATTTTTGTAATTTTTGTAATTTTTGTAATTTTTGTAATTTTTGTAATTTTTGTAATTTTTGTAATTTTTGTAATTTTGTAATTTTTGTAATTTTTGTAATTTTTGTAATTTTTGTAATTTTTGTAATTTTTGTAATTTTTGTAATTTTTGTAATTTTTGTAATTTTTGTAATTTTTGTAATTTTTGTAATTTTTGCAATTTTTGTAATTTTTGTAATTTTTGTAATTTTTGTAATTTTTGTAATTTTTGTAATTTTGTAATTTTTGTAATTTTTGTAATTTTTGTAATTTTTGTAATTTTTGTAATTTTTGTAATTTTTGTAATTTCTGTAATTTCTGTAATTTCTGTAATTTCTGTAATTTCTGTAATTTCTGTAATTTTTGTAATTTTTGTATTTTCTGTAATTTTTGTAATTTCTGTAATTTCTGTAATTTCTGTAATTTCTGTAATTTCTGTAATTTCTGTAATTTCTGTAATTTCTGTAATTTCTGTAATTTCTGTAATTTCTGTAATTTCTGTAATTTCTGTAATTTCTGTAATTTCTGTAATTTCTGTAATTTCTGTAATTTCTGTAATTTTTGTAATTTTTGTAATTTTTGTAATATTTGTAATTTTTGTAATTTTTGTAATATTTGTAATTTTTGTAATTTTTGTAATTTTTGTAATTTTTGTAATTTTTGTAATTTTTGTAATTTTTGTAATTTTTGTAATTTTTGTAATTTTTGTAATTTTTGTAATTTTTGTAATTTTTGTAATTTTTGTAATTTTTGTAATTTTTGTAATTTTTGTAATTTTTGTAATTTTTGTAATTTTTGTAATTTTTGTAATTTTTGTAATTTTTGTAATTTTTGTAATTTTTGTAATTTTTGTAATTTTTGTAATTTTTGTAATTTTGTAATTTTGTAATTTTTGTAATTTTTGTAATTTTTGTAATTTTTGTAATTTTTTGTAATTTTTGTAATTTTTGTAATTTTTGTAATTTTTGTAATTTTTGTAATTTTTGTAATTTTTGTAATTTTTGTAATTTTTGTAATTTTTGTAATTTTTGTAATTTTTGTAATTTTTGTAATTTTTGTAATTTTTGTAATTTTTGTAATTTTTGTAATTTTTGTAATTTTTGTAATTTTTGTAATTTTTGTAATTTTTGTAATTTTTGTAATTTTTGTAATTTTTGTAATTTTTGTAATTTTTGTAATTTTTGTAATTTTTGTAATTTTTGTAATTTTTGTAATTTTTGTAATTTTTGTAATTTTTGTAATTTTTGTAATTTTTGTAATTTTTGTAATTTTTGTAATTTTTGTAATTTTTGTAATTTTTGTAATTTTTGTAATTTTTGTAATTTTTGTAATTTTTGTAATTTTTGTAATTTTTGTAATTTTTGTAATTTTTGTAATTTTTGTAATTTTTGTAATTTTTGTAATTTTTGTAATTTTTGTAATTTTTGTAATTTTTGTAATTTTTGTAATTTTTGTAATTTTTGTAATTTTTGTAATTTTTGTAATTTTTGTAATTTTTGTAATTTTTGTAATTTTTGTAATTTTTGTAATTTTTGTAATTTTTTGTAATTTTTGTAATTTTTGTAATTTTGTAATTTTTGTAATTTTTGTAATTTTTGTAATTTTGTAATTTTTGTAATTTTTGTAATTTTTGTAATTTTTGTAATTTTTGTAATTTTTGTAATTTTTGTAATTTTTGTAATTTTTGTAATTTTTGTAATTTTTGTAATTTTTGTAATTTTTGTAATTTTTGTAATTTTTTGTAATTTTTGTAATTTTTGTAATTTTTGTAATTTTTGTAATTTTTGTAATTTTTGTAATTTTTGTAATTTTTGTAATTTTTGTAATTTTTGTAATTTTTGTAATTTTTGTAATTTTTGTAATTTTTGTAATTTTTGTAATTTTTGTAATTTTTGTAATTTTTTTAATTTTTGTAGTTTTTGTAATTTTTGTAATTTTTGTAATTTTTGTAATTTTTGTAATTTTTGTAATTTTTGTAATTTTGTAATTTTTGTAATTTTTGTAATTTCTGTAATTTCTGTAATTTCTGTAATTTCTGTAATTTTGTAATTTCTGTAATTTCTGTAATTTCTGTAATTTTCTGTAATTTCTGTAATTTCTGTAATTTCTGTAATTTCTGTAATTTTTGTAATTTCTGTATTTCTGTATTTTCTGTAATTTCTGTAATTTCTGTAATTTCTGTAATTTCTGTAATTTCTGTAATTTCTGTAATTTCTGTAATTTCTGTAATTTCTGTAATTTCTGTAATTTCTGTAATTTCTGTAATTTCTGTAATTTCTGTAATTTCTGTAATTTCTGTAATTTCTGTAATTTCTGTAATTTCTGTAATTTCTGTAATTTCTGTAATTTCTGTAATTTCTGTAATTTCTGTAATTTCTGTAATTTCTGTAATTTCTGTAATTTCTGTAATTTCTGTAATTTCTGTAATTTCTGTAATTTCTGTAATTTCTGTAATTTCTGTAATTTCTGTAATTTCTGTAATTCTGTAATTTCTGTAATTTCTGTAATTCTGTAATTTCTGTAATTTCTGTAATTTCTGTAATTTCTGTAATTTCTGTAATTTCTGTAATTTCTGTAATTTCTGTAATTTCTGTAATTTCTGTAATTTCTGTAATTCTGTAATTTGTAATTTTGTAATTTCTGTAATTTCTGTAATTCTGTAATTTCTGTAATTTCTGTAATTTCTGTAATTTCTGTAATTTCTGTAATTTCTGTAATTTCTGTAATTTCTGTAATTTCTGTAATTTCTGTAATTTCTGTAATTTCTGTAATTTCTGTAATTTCTGTAATTTCTGTAATTTCTGTAATTTCTGTAATTTCTGTAATTTCTGTAATTTCTGTAATTTCTGTAATTTCTGTAATTTCTGTAATTTCTGTAATTTCTGTAATTTCTGTAATTTCTGTAATTTCTGTAATTTCTGTAATTTCTGTAATTTCTGTAATTTCTGTAATTTCTGTAATTTCTGTAATTTCTGTAATTTCTGTAATTTCTGTAATTTCTGTAATTTCTGTAATTTCTGTAATTTCTGTAATTTCTGTAATTTCTGTAATTTCTGTAATTTCTGTAATTTCTGTAATTTCTGTAATTTCTGTAATTTCTGTAATTTCTGTAATTTTTGTAATTTCTGTATTTTCTGTATTTTCTGTAATTTCTGTAATTTCTGTAATTTCTGTAATTTCTGTAAATTTCTGTAATTTCTGTAATTTCTGTAATTCTGTAATTTCTGTAATTTCTGTAATTTCTGTAATTTCTGTAATTTCTGTAATTCTGTAATTTCTGTAATTTCTGTAATTTCTGTAATTTCTGTAATTTCTGTAATTTCTGTAATTTCTCTAATTTCTGTAATTTCTGTAATTTCTGTAATTTCTGTAATTTCTGTAATTTCTGTAATTTCTGTAATTTCTGTAATTTCTGTAATTTCTGTAATTTCTGTAATTTCTGTAATTTCTGTAATTTCTGTAATTTTTGTAATTTCTGTAATTTCTGTAATTTCTGTAATTTCTGTAATTTCTGTAATTTCTGTAATTTCTGTAATTTCTGTAATTTCTGTAATTTCTGTAATTTCTGAAATTACAGAAATTACAGAAATTATGTAATTTCTGTAATTTCTGTAATTTCTGTAATTACTGTAATTTCTGTAATTTCTGTAATTTCTGTAATTTCTGTAATTTCTGTAATTTCTGTAATTTCTGTAATTTCTGTAATTTCTGTAATTTCTGTAATTACTGTAATTTCTGTAATTTCTGTAATTTCTGTAATTTCTGTAATTTCTGTAATTTCTGTAATTTCTGTAATTTCTGTAATTTCTGTAATTTCTGTAATTTCTGTAATTTCTGTAATTTCTGTAATTTCTGTAATTTCTGTAATTTCTGTAATTTCTGTAATTTCTGTAATTTCTGTAATTTCTGTAATTTTTGTAATTTTTGTAATTTTTGTAATATTTGTAATTTTTGTAATTTTTGTAATATTTGTAATTTTTGTAATTTTTGTAATTTTTGTAATTTTTGTAATTTTTGTAATTTTTGTAATTTTTGTAATTTTTGTAATTTTTGTAATTTTTGTAATTTTTGTAATTTTTGTAATTTTTGTAATTTTTGTAATTTTTGTAATTTTTGTAATTTTTGTAATTTTTGTAATTTTTGTAATTTTTGTAATTTTTGTAATTTTTGTAATTTTTGTAATTTTTGTAATTTTTGTAATTTTTGCAATTTTTGTAATTTTTGTAATTTTTGTAATTTTTGTAATTTTTGTAATTTTTGTAATTTTTGTAATTTTTGTAATTTTTGTAATTTTTGTAATTTTTGTAATTTTTGTAATTTCTGTAATTTCTGTAATTTCTGTAATTTCTGTAATTTCTGTAATTTCTGTAATTTCTGTAATTTTTGTAATTTTTGTATTTTCTGTAATTTTTGTAATTTCTGTAATTTCTGTATCTGTAATTTCTGTATTCTGTAATTTCTGTAATTTCTGTAATTTCTGTAATTTCTGTAATTTCTGTAATTTCTGTAATTTCTGTAATTTCTGTAATTTCTGTAATTTCTGTAATTAATTTCTGTAATTTCTGTAATTTCTGTAATTTCTGTAATTTCTGTAATTTCTGTATTTCTGTAATTTCTGTAATTTTGTAATTTTGTAATTTTTGTAATTTTTGTAATTTTTGTAATTTTGTAATTTTTGTAATTTTGTAATTTTTGTAATTTTTGTAATTTTGTAATTTTTGTAATTTTTGTAATTTTTGTAATTTTTGTAATTTTTGTAATTTTGTAATTTTTGTAATTTTGTAATTTTTGTAATTTTTGTAATTTTTGTAATTTTTGTAATTTTTGTAATTTTTGTAATTTTTGTAATTTTTGTAATTTTTGTAATTTTTGTAATTTTTGTAATTTTTGTAATTTTTGTAATTTTTGTAATTTTTGTAATTTTTGTAATTTTTGTAATTTTTTGTAATTTTTGTAATTTTTGTAATTTTGTAATTTTTGTAATTTTTGTAATTTTTGTAATTTTTGTAATTTTTGTAATTTTTGTAATTTTTGTAATTTTTGTAATTTTTGTAATTTTTGTAATTTTTGTAATTTTTGTAATTTTTGTAATTTTTGTAATTTTTGTAATTTTTGTAATTTTTGTAATTTTTGTAATTTTTGTAATTTTTTGTAATTTTTGTAATTTTTGTAATTTTTGTAATTTTTGTAATTTTTGTAATTTTTGTAATTTTTGTAATTTTTGTAATTTTTGTAATTTTTGTAATTTTTGTAATTTTTGTAATTTTTGTAATTTTTGTAATTTTTGTAATTTTTGTAATTTTTGTAATTTTTTGTAATTTTTGTAATTTTTGTAATTTTTGTAATTTTTGTAATTTTTGTAATTTTTGTAATTTTTGTAATTTTTGTAATTTTTGTAATTTTTGTAATTTTTGTAATTTTGTAATTTTTGTAATTTTTGTAATTTTTGTAATTTTTGTAATTTTTGTAATTTTTGTAATTTTTGTAATTTTTGTAATTTTTGTAATTTTTTGTAATTTTTGTAATTTTTGTAATTTTTGTAATTTTTGTAATTTTTGTAATTTTTGTAATTTTTGTAATTTTTGTAATTTTTGTAATTTTTGTAATTTTTGTAATTTTTGTAATTTTTTGTAATTTTTGTAATTTTTGTAATTTTTGTAATTTTTGTAATTTTTGTAATTTTTGTAATTTTTGTAATTTTTGTAATTTTTGTAATTTTTGTAATTTTTGTAATTTTTGTATTTTTGTAATTTTTGTAATTTTTGTAATTTTTGTAATTTTGTAATTTTTGTAATTTTTTGTAATTTTTGTAATTTTTGTAATTTTTTGTAATTTTTGTAATTTTTGTAATTTTTGTAATTTTTGTAATTTTTGTAATTTTTGTAATTTTTGTAATTTTTGTAATTTTTTAATTTTTAATTTTTAATTTTTGTAATTTTGTAATTTTTGTAATTTTTGTAATTTTTGTAATTTTTGTAATTTTTGTAATTTTTGTAATTTTTGTAATTTTTGTAATTTTTGTAATTTTTTGTAATTTTTGTAATTTTTGTAATTTTTGTAATTTTTGTAATTTTTGTAATTTTTGTAATTTTTGTAATTTTTGTAATTTTTGTATTGTAATTTTTGTAATTTTTGTAATTTTTGTAATTTTTGTAATTTTTGTAATTTTTGTAATTTTTGTAATTTTTGTAATTTTTGTAATTTTTGTAATTTTTGTAATTTTTGTAATTTTTGTAATTTTTGTAATTTTTGTAATTTTTGTAATTTTTGTAATTTTTGTAATTTTTGTAATTTTTGTAATTTTTGTAATTTTTGTAATTTTTGTAATTTTTGTAATTTTTGTAATTTTTGTAATTTTTGTATTTTTGTAATTTTTGTAATTTTTGTAATTTTTGTAATTTTTGTAATTTTTGTAATTTTTGTAATTTTTGTAATTTTTGTAATTTTTGTAATTTTTGTAATTTTTGTAATTTTTGTAATTTTTGTAATTTTTGTAATTTTTGTAATTTTTGTAATTTTTGTAATTTTTTTGTAATTTTTGTAATTTTGTAATTTTTGTAATTTTTGTAATTTTTGTAATTTTTGTAATTTTTGTAATTTTTGTAATTTTTTGTAATTTTTGTAATTTTTGTAATTTTTTGTAATTTTTGTAATTTTTGTAATTTTTGTAATTTTTGTAATTTTTGTAATTTTTGTAATTTTTGTAATTTTTGTAATTTTTGTAATTTTTGTAATTTTTGTAATTTTTGTAATTTTTGTAATTTTTGTAATTTTTGTAATTTTTGTAATTTTTGTAATTTTTGTAATTTTTGTAATTTTTGTAATTTTTGTAATTTTTGTAATTTTTGTAATTTTTGTATTTTTTGTAATTTTTGTAATTTTTGTAATTTTTGTAATTTTTGTAATTTTTGTAATTTTTGTAATTTTTGTAATTTTTGTAATTTTTGTAATTTTTGTAATTTTTGTAATTTTTGTAATTTTTTGTAATTTTTGTAATTTTTGTAATTTTTGTAATTTTTGTAATTTTGTATTGTAATTTTTGTAATTTTTGTAATTTTTGTAATTTTTGTATTTTTTGTAATTTTTGTAATTTTTGTAATTTTTGTAATTTTGTAATTTTTGTAATTTTTGTAATTTTTGTAATTTTTGTAATTTTTGTAATTTTTGTAATTTTTTGTAATTTTTGTAATTTTTGTAATTTTTGTAATTTTTGTAATTTTTGTAATTTTGTAATTTTTGTAATTTTTGTAATTTTTGTAATTTTTGTAATTTTTGTAATTTTTGTAATTTTTGTAATTTTTGTAATTTTTGTAATTTTTGTAATTTTTGTAATTTTTGTAATTTTTGTAATTTTTGTAATTTTTGTAATTTTGTAATTTTTGTAATTTTTGTAATTTTTGTAATTTTTGTAATTTTTGTAATTTTTGTAATTTTTGTAATTTTTGTAATTTTTGTAATTTTTGTAATTTTTGTAATTTTTGTAATTTTTGTAATTTTTGTAATTTTTGTAATTTTGTAATTTTTGTAATTTTTGTAATTTTTGTAATTTTTGTAATTTTGTAATTTTTGTAATTTTTGTATTTTTTGTAATTTTTGTAATTTTTGTAATTTTTGTAATTTTTGTAATTTTTGTAATTTTTGTAATTTTTGTAATTTTTGTAATTTTTGTAATTTTTGTAATTTTTGTAATTTTTGTAATTTTTGTAATTTTTGTAATTTTTGTAATTTTTTGTAATTTTTGTAATTTTTGTAATTTTTGTAATTTTTGTAATTTTTGTAATTTTTGTAATTTTTGTAATTTTTGTAATTTTTGTAATTTTTGTAATTTTTGTAATTTTTGTAATTTTTGTAATTTTTGTAATTTTGTAATTTTTGTAATTTTTGTAATTTTTGTAATTTCTGTAATTTCTGTAATTTCTGTAATTTCTGTAATTTCTGTAATTTCTGTAATTTCTGTAATTTCTGTAATTTTTGTAATTTTTGTATTTTCTGTAATTTTTGTAATTTCTGTAATTTCTGTAATTTCTGTAATTTCTGTAATTTCTGTAATTTCTGTAATTTCTGTAATTTCTGTAATTTCTGTAATTTCTGTAATTTCTGTAATTTCTGTAATTTCTGTAATTTCTGTAATTTCTGTAATTTCTGTAATTTCTGTAATTTCTGTAATTTCTGTAATTTCTGTAATTTCTGTAATTTCTGTAATTTCTGTAATTTCTGTAATTTCTGTAATTTCTGTAATTTCTGTAATTTCTGTAATTTCTGTAATTTTTGTAATTTTTGTAATTTTTGTAATATTTGTAATTTTTGTAATTTTTGTAATATTTGTAATTTTTGTAATTTTTGTAATTTTTGTAATTTTTGTAATTTTTGTAATTTTTGTAATTTTTGTAATTTTTGTAATTTTTGTAATTTTTTGTAATTTTTGTAATTTTTGTAATTTTTGTAATTTTTGTAATTTTGTAATTTTTGTAATTTTTGTAATTTTTGTAATTTTTGTAATTTTTGTAATTTTTGTAATTTTTGTAATTTTTGTAATTTTTGTAATTTTTGTAATTTTTGTAATTTTTGTAATTTTTGTAATTTTTGTAATTTTTTGTAATTTTTGTAATTTTTGTAATTTTTGTAATTTTTGTAATTTTTGTAATTTTTGTAATTTTTGTAATTTTTGTAATTTTTGTAATTTTTGTAATTTTTGTAATTTTTGTAATTTTTGTAATTTTTGTAATTTTTGTAATTTTTGTAATTTTTGTAATTTTGTAATTTTTGTAATTTTTGTAATTTTTGTAATTTTTGTAATTTTTGTAATTTTTGTAATTTTTGTAATTTTTGTAATTTTTGTAATTTTTGTAATTTTTGTAATTTTTGTAATTTTTGTAATTTTTGTAATTTTTGTAATTTTTGTAATTTTTGTAATTTTTGTAATTTTTGTAATTTTTGTAATTTTGTAATTTTTGTAATTTTTGTAATTTTTGTAATTTTTGTAATTTTGTAATTTTTGTAATTTTTGTAATTTTTGTAATTTTTGTAATTTTGTAATTTTTGTAATTTTTGTAATTTTTGTAATTTTTGTAATTTTTGTAATTTTTGTAATTTTTGTAGTTTTTGTAATTTTTGTAATTTTGTAATTTTTGTAATTTTTGTAATTTTTGTAATTTTTGTAATTTTTGTAATTTTTGTAATTTTTGTAATTTTTGTAATTTTTGTAATTTTTGTAATTTTTGTAATTTTTGTAATTTTTGTAATTTTTGTAATTTTTGTAATTTTTGTAATTTTTGTAATTTTTGTAATTTTTGTAATTTTGTAATTTTTGTAATTTTTGTAATTTTTGTAATTTTTGTAATTTTTGTAATTTTTGTAATTTTTGTAATTTTTGTAATTTTTGTAATTTTTGTAATTTTTGTAATTTTTGTAATTTTTGTATTTTGTAATTTTTGTAATTTTTGTAATTTTTGTAATTTTTGTAATTTTTGTAATTTTGTAATTTTGTAATTTTTGTAATTTTTGTAATTTTTGTAATTTTGTAATTTTTGTAATTTTTGTAATTTTTGTAATTTTTGTAATTTTTGTAATTTTTGTAATTTTGTATTTTTGTAATTTTTGTAATTTTTGTAATTTTTGTAATTTTTGTAATTTTTGTAATTTTTGTAATTTTTGTAATTTTTGTAATTTTTGTAATTTTTGTAATTTTTGTATTTTTTGTAATTTTTGTAATTTTTGTAATTTTTGTAATTTTTGTAATTTTTGTAATTTTTGTAATTTTTGTAATTTTGTAATTTTTTGTAATTTTTGTAATTTTTGTAATTTTTGTAATTTTTGTAATTTTTGTAATTTTTGTAATTTTTGTAATTTTTGTATTTTTTGTATTTTTTGTAATTTTTGTATTTTTGTAATTTTTGTAATTTTTGTAATTTTTGTAATTTTTGTAATTTTTGTAATTTTTGTAATTTTTGTAATTTTTGTAATTTTTGTAATTTTTGTTAATTTTTGTAATTTTTGTAATTTTTGTAATTTTTGTAATTTTTGTAATTTTTGTAATTTTTGTAATTTTTGTAATTTTTGTAATTTTTGTAATTTTTGTAATTTTTGTAATTTTTGTAATTTTTGTAATTTTTGTAATTTTTGTAATTTTTGTAATTTTTGTAATTTTTGTAATTTTTGTAATTTTTGTAATTTTTGTAATTTTTGTAATTTTTGTAATTTTTGTAATTTTTGTAATTTTTGTAATTTTTGTAATTTTTGTAATTTTTGTAATTTTTGTAATTTTTGTAATTTTTGTAATTTTTGTAATTTTTGTATTTTTGTAATTTTTGTAATTTTTGTAATTTTTGTAATTTTTGTAATTTTATTTTGTAATTTTTGTAATTTTTGTAATTTTTGTAATTTTTGTAATTTTGTAATTTTGTAATTTTTGTAATTTTTGTAATTTTTGTAATTTTGTAATTTTTGTAATTTTTGTAATTTTTGTAATTTTTGTAATTTTTGTAATTTTTGTAATTTTTGTAATTTTTTGTAATTTTTGTAATTTTTGTAATTTTGTTGTAATTTTTGTAATTTTTGTAATGTTTTGTAATTTTTGTAATTTTTGTAATTTTTGTAATTTTTGTAATTTTTGTAATTTTTGTAATTTTTGTAATTTTTGTAATTTTTGTAATTTTTGTAATTTTTGTAATTTTTGTAATTTTTGTAATTTTTGTAATTTTTGTAATTTTTGTAATTTTTGTAATTTTTGTAATTTTTGTAATTTTTGTAATTTTTGTAATTTTGTAATTTTTGTAATTTTTGTAATTTTTTGTAATTTTTGTAATTTTTGTAATTTTTGTAATTTTTGTAATTTTTGTAATTTTTGTAATTTTTGTAATTTTTGTGATTTTTGTAATTTTTTTTTTTTTTTTTTTTTTTTTATTTTAGGACCTTTGTAACTATAGTCATTTAGGTCCGTCGAAAATTAGTAGGTACATTGCAAATTCACTATGTTGATATCAAATTTTGTCAAACAGATTAATTTCTTTGAAGAACTGAATTACAGTTTTCCCTCTTTCCTGGTCGTCTGCCAGGGCTTCTCGCATGTTCGCCATTAGTCCTGTTCGCATTCGCTCTTCGTTGAGTGCAGCACAGTTAACGATGATATGTTTCACTGAAAGAATGTCGTCGCAGAATTGACATCGGGGTGCTTCGGTTTTCTCGAGCAAGTAGCCATGTGTGAGAGCTGTGTGACCTATTCGTAATCTGGATAGTTTCACACTCTCCTGTCGGTTTTCTCCTATTGCCTGTGTAAATGGTTTAACGTTATTTTTAATTTCACGTAGTTTGTTGTGCTTCTCTTGTTCCCAGCTACGTTGCCACCTCCAATATATGCGGTTCTTTAAAGCGGTTTTGAATTCGTTAGTGTCAACGAAATCGTAGTCCATTCGAGCGGATTTTAAGGCCAGTTTCGCCTCTTGATCCGCCTTTTCATTCCCTGCAATACCGATGTGGCTTGGGACCCAGCATATAATCACCTCAGTACCTTTGTTCCTTGCTCGCGCATACAGCGCGCCAACTTCGTCCTTCCACCTGCTGGTTGTTTTTCGCATTTCTAAAGATGATAGTACGCTCATAGAGTCAGTACATATGACGTAAGCTCCAACCTGCTGCTGGTTAACCACCCATTCTAGTGCATCCTTCACTGCCAGACTTTCGGCGGTGAATATGCTACACATGTGGTGTATCCTCTTTTTGATTACCAGGTCTCCCCGAAACTACGCTATACCCACACCTGTCCTCAGTCTTCGATCCATCTGTGTAGATGTACTGGTGGATACGGTATTTCGTGCTCTTCAACTTTTTGAATAGCAGTCGTAATTCAGCTGGATTCGCACCTTGCTTCACGTTCGTGAACAGGCTCTTGTCTGTCGGTATCTTTTTCTTTTCCCAAGGTGCAGTGCTTGGGCGCGTAAATATTTTTAGCTTTGGTATGCTGATTTGAAGGTCTTGCAGAACGTTATTTCCTCGGACTCTTGTTGAATTGACTTCTTTAGCCCTGCTCGTCCCCCAGAGCTCTCCACTATCCTGCGTTTCTTCACTAGATGAGAGGCAACCCTCACTTACTTGTCCATCATCGTTGTTGCTCTCATTTTCCCCAACATTATCCAGGGCTCGTCTCCGTGCCGCAAAAATCGCAGTCCTCTGTTCCAGGAGCGTGCGTATGTCTGGGATGCCTGTCTCTGCTAGCAGGCTGCTTATCGGACTTGTGTGAAATGCTCCTACTATCGCTCTTAGTCCTGTGTTGTGGATCGTCTCTAATCTTTTCAGGGAAGCTTCGCTCATTCCAGAAATCACCGGTGCAGCGTATAGCATTTTTTCCAACACTGTGGCCCGGTACAATTTCAGCAGCGTTTGCCTATCTCCACCCCAGTTTTCTAGCAGCTACACTGCGGATGAACTGGATCCTTTGCTGACAGTTGGCTCTCACTTCCTCTACGTATTTTCGGAACTGTAGGCTTTGGTCGAAAATCACTCCTAGGCACCTGTGACTGTTTTCTCGGGGGATGAGTGTACCGTTCAGTAGTAATGTGTTCGGGTTGCATGGTTTACGAGAACGCAGGTTCCGAAAGATAACTGTTGCGCTTTTTTCAGCAGATATTTTGAACCCGGTTTCCGCTTCCCATTTTTCGACCGTTTTCAAAGCGATTTGCAGCTGGTGCTCGGCAGCTTTTGCGTTCTCTCCACTGGCAATTAGGACTATGTCGTCGGCATATATAAGGCACTTTACATTTGTAGGCAGATATTGAGTAATAGTGTCGATTGCAATCAGGAACATGCTTACGCTTAACACCGATCCCTGGCAAAGTCCTGTTTCCATAACTTTTTCGTTGGACAACACTCCATTCGCTAGGACTCTAAAGGTCCTGACGCTTAACATTTTTTCCAGGAACCTTAGCATCTCGCCTCCAATACTCCACTCGTTTAGCCTCTGAAGGATGAGCCTCCTCCAGGTTGTATCATAGGCTTTGGAGACGTCCAGGAAAACCACTTGCGTATACTGGTTTTTTGACATCGCTTTTCTGATTTCATCCTCCATTTCCGCTAGATGATCAACAGTGGTTCGACCTTTCCTGAATGCGTACTGGTGAGAGTTGAGCAACTTTCTGGATTCAAGCAGATGAACTAGGCGGTTGTTTATCATTCGCTCGAACACCTTGCCCATACAGCTGTTGAGATATATGGGTCTATAGCTTCGAGGGTTGGTGCGCTCACCTTTCCCCTTGTAAATCGGCACCACTATCGATTTGGTCCACTCAGTAGGAAACATCGATTCTGACCACAACCGGTTGTATGCGTCGAGGAGTTGCAATTTGCAGTCTGGTGGTAAATTACGGATCATCGCATAGTGAACATCGTCAGGACCTGGTGAGGACCCGCGTAGTCCTTCCAGCGCTTCTTCCAGCTCGTGAAGCTTGTAGGCTTGGTTGTATTCAGCTTCCGGTTGGTTTGGGATGTTCAGGCAATTAGCTTCGCTGTGTTTCTTTCGTTCCAGGAATTCCGACTCATACGCTGCGTTACTTGATGTTTCTTCGAAAGAGTTTCCCAAAAGTTCTGCAATTGCTGTATCTTCGGTGGCGGTATCTCCATTCAGCGTTATGGCGTTGATACGGTCGCTTTTTCTTTTTCCCTGTATCTGACGGTATTTGCTCCACATGTCCTTGGTAGGGGTTTGAGCGTTGAAGCTATTAGCCGTCTTTTCCCAGCACGCCTTCTTTGCCTTTTGGACTGCCTCTCTGGCGGAGGTTCTAGCCGTACGATATGCTTTGGAAAGCTCTTCTTTTGCATCAGCTTGGTCGTTGGACGATTTCAATTTTCTTAAAACCTTTTTCCTGGCTTTAATCTTGGAAGCTATGTCATCATTCCACCAATGAACGCATTTCTTCCCAGTGTGGCCCTTTGTTTTTGCGATGGATTCCATAGCAGATTTGAGTATCTGCTGCGTGATTTCGTCGATTTGATCTGCGGTGTCGTCTTTCCGTTCGAAGTTTACCAGGGATTGGTACAATTCCCAATTGGCCTCTTCAATTTTCCATTTCGCTCGCGTCTTTTGTCTCGGTAGCTCTCCTGGCAAGGTAATGATCATTGGTATGTGGTCACTACCGTGAGAGTCGTCGTATGTGGACCAGTCCAACAGTCCTGCTAGATCCATCGAACAGCAGGCAATATCGATACAAGATAAAGTACCCGTAGCGTGATTGACGTGGGTGGGTTCGCCTGTGTTCAGCACAGTTAAATCCCTCTGCTCTACGAAGTCCACTATAATCTGTCCACGTGCACTAATGTGTGTGGACCCCCAAAGAGGGTGGTGGCCATTCAGGTCGCCGACTAGTAAGAGAGGGTTATCGCTGTGTGTGGTTAGTTCAGTCAGCTCATCACAGGTGACTTCTTCGCTGGGTGGGAGGTAGACGTTCATGATGGTCAAGTTCAAGGGTTGACCTACCTTGACAGTTATGGCCTCTAATCGAGTATTGATTTCTATTGTAATTTTTGTAATTTTTGTAATTTTTGTAATTTTTGTAATTTTTGTAATTTTTGTAATTTTTGTAATTTTTGTAATTTTTGTAATTTTTGTAATTTTTGTAATTTTTGTAATTTTTGTAATTTTTGTAATTTTTGTAATTTTTGTAATTTTTGTAATTTTTGTAATTTTTGTAATTTTTGTAATTTTTGTAATTTTTGTAATTTTTGTAATTTTTGTAATTTTTGTAATTTTTGTAATTTTTGTAATTTTTGTAATTTTTGTAATTTTTGTAATTTTTGTAATTTTTGTAATTTTTGTAATTTTTGTAATTTTTGTAATTTTTGTAATTTTTGTAATTTTTGTAATTTTTGTAATTTTTGTAATTTTTTGTAATTTTTGTAATTTTTGTAATTTTTGTAATTTTTGTAATTTTTGTAATTTTTGTAATTTTTGTAATT
The DNA here is from genome assembly GCF_030247195.1 of Topomyia yanbarensis. Classification (NCBI taxonomy): domain Eukaryota; kingdom Metazoa; phylum Arthropoda; class Insecta; order Diptera; family Culicidae; genus Topomyia; species Topomyia yanbarensis. Next base: position 394,205,017 of record NC_080671.1, on the reverse strand, counting down.
TTTGTAATTTTTGTAATTTTTGTAATTTTTGTAACTTTTTGTAATTTTTGTAATTTTTGTAATTTTTGTAATTTTTGTAATTTTTGTAATTTTCGAAAATTTTTGAAATTTTTGTAATTTTTGTAATTTTTGTAATTTTGTAATTTTTGTAATTTTTGTAATTTTTGTAATTTTTGTAATTTTTGTAATTTTTGTAATTTTTGTAATTTTTGTAATTTTTGTAATTTTGTAATTTTTGTAATTTTTGTAATTTTTTGTAATTTTTGTAATTTTTGTAATTTTTGTAATTTTTGTAATTTTTGTAATTTTTGTAATTTTTGTAATTTTTGTAATTTTTGTAATTTTTGTAATTTGTATTTTGTAATTTTTGTAATTTTTGTAATTTTTGTAATTTTTGTAATTTTTGTAATTTTTGTAATTTTTGTAATTTTTGTAATTTTTGTAATTTTTGTAATTTTTGTAATTTTTGTAATTTTTGTAATTTTTGTAATTTTTGTAATTTTTGTAATTTTTGTAATTTTTGTAATTTTTGTAATTTTTGTAATTTTTGTAATTTTTGTAATTTTTGTAATTTTTGTAATTTTTGTAATTTTTGTAATTTTTGTAATTTTTGTAATTTTTGTAATTTTTGTAATTTTTGTAATTTTTGTAATTTTGTAATTTTTGTAATTTTTGTAATTTTTGTAATTTTTGTAATTTTTGTAATTTTGTAATTTTTGTAATTTTTGTAATTTTTGTAATTTTTGTAATTTTTGTAATTTTTGTAATTTTTGTAATTTTTGTAATTTTTGTAATTTTTGTAATTTTTGTAATTTTTGTAATTTTTGTAATTTTTATAATTTTTATAATTTTTTGTAATTTTTGTAATTTTTGTAATTTTTGTAATTTTTGTAATTTTTGTAATTTTTGTAATTTTTTGTAATTTTTGTAATTTTTGTAATTTTTGTAATTTTTGTAATTTTTGTAATTTTTGTAATTTTTGTAATTTTTGTAATTTTTGTAATTTTTGTAATTTTTGTAATTTTTGTAATTTTTGTAATTTTTGTAATTTTTGTAATTTTTGTAATTTTTGTAATTTTTGTAATTTTTGTAATTTTTGTAATTTTGTAATTTTTGTAATTTTGTAATTTTTGTAATTTTTGTAATTTTTGTAATTTTTGTAATTTTTGTAATTTTTGTAATTTTTGTATTTTTGTAATTTTTGTAATTTTTGTAATTTTTGTAATTTTTGTAATTTTTGTAATTTTTTGTAATTTTTGTAATTTTGTAATTTTTGTAATTTTTGTAATTTTTGTAATTTTTGTAATTTTTGTAATTTTTGTAATTTTTGTAATTTTTGTAATTTTTGTAATTTTTGTAATTTTTGTAATTTTTGTAATTTTTGTAATTTTTGTAATTTTTGTAATTTTTGTAATTTTTGTAATTTTTGTAATTTTTGTAATTTTTGTAATTTTTGTAATTTTTGTAATTTTTGTAATTTTTGTAATTTTTTGTAATTTTTGTAATTTTGTAATTTTTGTAATTTTTGTAATTTTTGTAATTTTTGTAATTTTTGTAATTTTTGTAATTTTTGTAATTTTTGTAATTTTTGTAATTTTTGTAATTTTGTAATTTTTGTAATTTTTGTAATTTTTGTAATTTTTGTAATTTTTGTAATTTTTGTAATTTTGTAATTTTTGTAATTTTTGTAATTTTTGTAATTTTTGTAATTTTTGTAATTTTTGTAATTTTGTAATTTTGTAATTTTTGTAATTTTTGTAATTTTTGTAATTTTTGTAATTTTTATAATTTTTATAATTTTTATAATTTTTGTAATTTTTGTAATTTTTGTAATTTTTGTAATTTTTGTAATTTTTGTAATTTTTGTAATTTTTGTAATTTTTGTAATTTTTGCAATTTTTGTAATTTTTGTAATTTTTGTAATTTTTGTAATTTTTGTAATTTTGTAATTTTTGTAATTTTTGTAATTTTTGTAATTTTTGTAATTTTTGTAATTTTTGTAATTTTTGTAATTTTTGTAATTTTTGTAATTTTTGTAATTTTTGTAATTTTTGTAATTTTTGTAATTTTTGTAATTTTTGCAATTTTTGTAATTTTTGTAATTTTTGTAATTTTTGTAATTTTTGTAATTTTTGTAATTTTTGTAATTTTTGTAATTTTTGTAATTTTTGTAATTTTTGTAATTTTTGTAATTTTTGTAATTTTGTAATTTTTGTAATTTTTGTAATTTTTGTAATTTTTGTAATTTTTGTAATTTTGTAATTTTTGCAATTTTTGCAATTTTTGTAATTTTTGTAATTTTTGTAATTTTTGTAATTTTTGTAATTTTTGTAATTTTTTGTAATTTTTGTAATTTTTGTAATTTTTGTAATTTTTGTAATTTTTGTAATTTTTGTAATTTTTGTAATTTTTGTAATTTTGTAATTTTTGTAATTTTGTAATTTTGTAATTTTTGTAATTTTTGTAATTTTTGTAATTTTTGTAATTTTTGTAATTTTGTAATTTTTGTAATTTTTGTAATTTTTGTAATTTTTGTAATTTTTGTAATTTTTGTAATTTTTGTAATTTTTGTAATTTTTGTAATTTTTGTAATTTTTGTAATTTTTGTAATTTTTGTAATTTTTGTAATTTTTGTAATTTTTGTAATTTTTGTAATTTTTGTAATTTTTGTAATTTTTTGTAATTTTTGTAATTTTTGTAATTTTTGTAATTTTTGTAATTTTTGTAATTTTTGTAATTTTGTAATTTTTGTAATTTTTGTAATTTTTGTAATTTTTGTAATTTTTGTAATTTTTGTAATTTTTGTAATTTTTGTAATTTTTGTAATTTTTGTAATTTTTGTAATTTTTGTAATTTTTGTAATTTTTGTAATTTTTTGTAATTTTTGTAATTTTTGTAATTTTTGTAATTTTTGTAATTTTTGTAATTTTTGTAATTTTTGTAATTTTTGTAATTTTTGTAATTTTTGTAATTTTTGTAATTTTTGTAATTTTTGTAATTTTTGTAATTTTTGTAATTTTTGTAATTTTTGTAATTTTTGTAATTTTTGTAATTTTTGTAATTTTTGTAATTTTTGTAATTTTTGTAATTTTTGTAATTTTTGTAATTTTTGTAATTTTTGTAATTTTTGTAATTTTTGTAATTTTTGTAATTTTTGTAATTTTTGTAATTTTTGTAATTTTTGTAATTTTTGTAATTTTTGTAATTTTTGTAATTTTTTGTAATTTTTGTAATTTTTGTAATTTTTGTAATTTTTGTAATTTTGTAATTTTTGTAATTTTTGTAATTTTTGTAATTTTTGTAATTTTTGTAATTTTTGTAATTTTTGTAATTTTTGTAATTTTTGTAATTTTTGTAATTTTTGTAATTTTTGTAATTTTTGTAATTTTTGTAATTTTTGTAATTTTTGTATTTTTTGTAATTTTTGTAATTTTGTAATTTTTTGTAATTTTTGTAATTTTTGTAATTTTTGTAATTTTTGTAATTTTTGTAATTTTTGTAATTTTTGTAATTTTTGTAATTTTTGTAATTTTTGTAATTTTTGTAATTTTTGTAATTTTTGTAATTTTTGTAATTTTTGTAATTTTTGTAATTTTTGTAATTTTTGTGATTTTTTGTAATTTTTTTTTTTTTTTTTTTTTTTGTTTATTTTAGGACCTTTGTAACTATAGTCATTTAGGTCCGTCGAAAATTAGTAGGTACATTGCAAATTCACTATGTTGATATCAAATTTTGTCAAACAGATTAATTTCTTTGAAGAACTGAATTACAGTTTTCCCCTCTTTCCTGGTCGTCTGCCAGGGCTTCTCGCATGTTCGCCATTAGTCCTGTTCGCATTCGCTCTTCGTTGAGTGCAGCACAGTTAACGATGATATGTTTCACTGAAAGAATGTCGTCGCAGAATTGACATCGGGGTGCTTCGGTTTTCTCGAGCAAGTAGCCATGTGTGAGAGCTGTGTGACCTATTCGTAATCTGGATAGTTTCACACTCTCCTGTCGGTTTTCTCCTATTGCCTGTGTAAATGGTTTAACGTTATTTTTAATTTCACGTAGTTTGTTGTGCTTCTCTTGTTCCCAGCTACGTTGCCACCTCCAATATATGCGGTTCTTTAAAGCGGTTTTGAATTCGTTAGTGTCAACGAAATCGTAGTCCATTCGAGCGGATTTTAAGGCCAGTTTCGCCTCTTGATCCGCCTTTTCATTCCCTGCAATACCGATGTGGCTTGGGACCCAGCATATAATCACCTCAGTACCTTTGTTCCTTGCTCGCGCATACAGCGCGCCAACTTCGTCCTTCCACCTGCTGGTTGTTTTTCGCATTTCTAAAGATGATAGTACGCTCATAGAGTCAGTACATATGACGTAAGCTCCAACCTGCTGCTGGTTAACCACCCATTCTAGTGCATCCTTCACTGCCAGACTTTCGGCGGTGAATATGCTACACATGTGGTGTATCCTCTTTTTGATTACCAGGTCTCCCGAAACTACGCTATACCCACACCTGTCCTCAGTCTTCGATCCATCTGTGTAGATGTACTGGTGGATACGGTATTTCGTGCTCTTCAACTTTTTGAATAGCAGTCGTAATTCAGCTGGATTCGCACCTTGCTTCACGTTCGTGAACAGGCTCTTGTCTGTCGGTATCTTTTTCTTTTCCCAAGGTGCAGTGCTTGGGCGCGTAAATATTTTTAGCTTTGGTATGCTGATTTGAAGGTCTTGCAGAACGTTATTTCCTCGGACTCTTA